>NC_090937.1:1240442620-1241071509 GCF_040938575.1 Ambystoma mexicanum | reverse complement strand
ACCAATGGCCTTGCTGGGAGAAAATCAGCTATGCTTTGGCCTTGCTGGAGTAGGAATCAGCTATGCTTTGGCTTTCAAGTGAAATCTGGAATGAGGAAGATGAATGTAGTAGATCAGGAACACAGCGCAGGAATTCAGGAGAGAGTCTGTTGGAGCTCTGTCAACCACTCTTATTTATAGAGCATGGTGACATCACAGAATTATTGGTGGGAAGGACTGAGCTAGGCCTACCTCCAATAAGTGGATAGGACAATCAATGTTGACTGCCTCCTCGAGGAGGAGTCCCAGTTTATGAGGTTGCATTTTATGAGGTAAAAAGCCATCCCACAGTTCTTTTTGCCAAAAATCAGTCATAACCTAATTTACACATTTATATATTTGTAGCACTTTAACCAATCACATGAGCAGATTATATATTGTAGGTAAGGCATAGCAGTCCAATCCTCACGGTTTTGGGACCTTGTTTCGCCCTTCTACCAGTTTTTCACCCTTTTCAGTTAGAATTATATTACCTAAAATTCTACAACTTTACAAATGTATATAGATTATTATTAGGCATCTCTGTATTAAATTTTACAATGGCACCCTGTACCCTTTACTCAGAATATCCACTTCTCTGCCATTTCTATTCCCAACATGGCAGTGAAGGCTAGGGGCCTCATTACACGGAAGGCGATAAGGGTTAACGGTCACCGGTCAATCTGTTACATTGTTAAATTTCTGCAAAGTCTGTTTGCAAAGATAAAAATCGTACAAGTTTTATTTATAAAATAGTCTTTGGAAACAAATGTTCAGTATTGTTCCCCAAATATGGGCATAGCTTCCAAGCTACCCCCTCAATCCAGGGTTGTCACAGAGATTTCCTTTGAAGCTTCCTGCAGAAGTCACAAGTAGGTGTGAATTTTCACTTCGCACATCCGTGTCCTGGAAGTTCCATTGTAAGATGGCTCAGCCCAAACCCAAGTCTGATTAGTATGTGAAGTTTCTTTGTCCTGGCCAGTCAAAGTTTTCCAACCTAGCAATTATCACTTTTGTGTCCTGGAACTTTATGGTGGCTCCATTTGGGGGAAGCCTTAGCTCTGACCAACAGGAAAAACCTGTTTCTCTAGCTTGCAAAATCCAGCCCATGCAGTTTAACAGTTTTATTTTCTTTTATTTTGTCCTGGATAAAAACAACCCTGTTGGATAAAACATCCCCTATATATTCCACAGCAACAAACCCCTTTACATTGCTAGGCACAGACAAGTGTTTGTTCAACATGGTACTTTTGAAAACAGGCATTTTTATTCTGGTTTGCAAAAGCCCATTTTCCATGTGTAAATGTTGCTGGAATTTTTCTTCCATCTACTTCCCAATGTTGTTCTGTAGCTGTAGCCAGCTTATTTTACACAACAGTCTGTACGATGCAAAGGTCTCCTGAAATTGACATGTGTACAGAGCTATGATTTCTTTTGCAGGTTTTCTTGACACTTTGTAGCACAAAGTCAAGCGCTTTTCTGTATGGGTGAAAGAAAGCTTTTGTTACTTTCCTGCTTTCTTCTGCTGAAACACAGTGGGGATATGAATGGGCATGGCAGTGCCTTATTAATAACAGTAGTTTGATGAGGAATCACAGGAAAAGATCATCAAAACGGCATCAGTTTAAACTGGAAATATTTCCCTTTTTCAAATGGGAACTTTGGCTTGCAGCAAAGCAGTGCTGCTTTTTCACTCCCTTTCTTTGGGACATGTCAGAACATAATGGCTGGGTTTATCACTTTGCCCCTTTGTTCTATCCTGCCCCATGTGTGCTTGGCAAGATGGTGCAGCCATCTTTTTATTGTTGCAAAACACAGTTTTGCCATGAGGCAATGGTGCGTAAATTTTGCTGCTTCTGCTAAAGTGCAACTTTGTTATGGATGAGAGTACCACTGAGTGGGTCAAAGTAGCTCACTTGATGGATCTAACCATTATTCTATCTGCTGAATAACATATCACACAGTGGTGCTGTAGACTAGTGACTATCTCCCACAAATGTTTGGCCTTATGAGATTGCAGCTGTTTAAGGATATCAGCATACAGCTTGAAAGCTAACCCAAACTTGTCATAGGAAATCTGTCAGAAATGAAGAGCCATACGGTTTTAAATAGATCTAATAGATGCCCATGATGGGACAGAGTCTTCGAACATGAACAAAACACTTGCAAAAGAGATGAAATTTGCAACATCCACCGCTAATCAGATTTTAAGACATACTAAATTAAACAAAAATATGTCCGCAAACGCAAATATTGGGACAGAGTCTTCGAACATGAACAAAACACTTGCAAAAGAGATGAAATTTGCAACATCCACCGCTAATCAGATTTTGAGACATACTAAATTAAACAAAAATATGTCCGCAAACGCAAATATTTTAGAAGTTAAAATAATGACAGTGTTGGGTGAAAAGGACTCATTCAATTCGTTGACATCACTTCAGAAATGTCTGGAGGTAGGACTCAAATCGAAGTTTTTTGGACTAAAATAGCTTAAGGATGCTGCATGGATGAACAGGGCAGAATATGCCATGATGGGAAGCTGCATGCGCTTTGCACTCAGTCAATGTGGAAATGTGTTCACATTACCTGTCTTGTAACACAAAATACTTCTACAAATGTTTTTGGCCTCATTACATGCATGGCAGACATGCTAAAACGTGATTGTAATGGATTTTCTGCACTTTCACCATATCATGATGTACTTCTAAAACCGCAGGTGGCAGAACACTGCAGCGTTCCCAGCGAGGGTAGGCATCAACATACTCAGTGTGTCCTATTGGTAAAATATATGCATTGATTTACCTCTTGCAAGACTCCTGTGGAATTCATTCATAGTTATTATAATTTCAATGAGGTCGGCATCATCAGCTCTGGACCTCAGTACTCCCCACTCCCTTCTTGGACATCCAGACTAAAGGTTTATTCTGCACATCAACATGTTGCCCTATGGTTAACCCACCTCTGCTCTCTGTCCAGACTTGGTTGGCAATGCTATGACCATACAAGGTGTCCCTCTTCTCACAGAAAGCATTCTATGCCACAGGTACAATGGACACCACCGTTTCCTGTTTTTCAAGAAGCTATTGATGATCCGACATTTACATTCAATCAGCACATAGTGTTTTTAATCATTCCTTTTTTTTACATTACACACATGAACAAACAGGCTGATAACACAACCTTTGACGATGCATTTGTAGAAGCCCCATTATTGAAGGTACACGAATGCTGCAAAAAAGATAATATAGTCCATTGCTCACTAACATGCTATACACATCTTTAAGCAGCATCTGATATTCTGCTTTGAGAAATGACCTGCATGTCCACATTGTGCCTAACCGTATGATATGATATGGTATGGCATTTGTAACGCGCCTACACACAAGTGTTTCAAGGTGAGATGAGGCAAGGGAGGGGAAACAGTGAGAAGACGAAACAACGATCCTACTAGGCTAGGTGTCATTCACATCGCGCAAGTGCATGGGAAGGGGCTAGGGGGGAAAGTGTGGCTATTAGGAACCATAAGAATAGGAAGGTAGGAACCAACTCATCTATCATTAACTCTTTGTCCACTGCAATGACTCCTAAATACCCACATTATGCTGGTTAAAAAAATTAAACTTGAAAACACAGTACAATCATCTATGTGTTGCATGAAAGACGGAAGGCAGAGAAGTTGTGCATCACAACACGTGGTATCTACGTGAAATGTGTCGTGCTTGCTTTTTGAGTTAGCATGGAATTCGCGTCTGATCTTAAGGAGCATCTAGGAGGCTCCTGAGTGGTTTTTGCAAAATAGAAGTCTAATTATTCCTTTTCGCTCTCTCTTACATGATGTGATATCATACCTGAAACACAATTTCAGATTTTTAGAATGTATTTTCATGCGTTTACTAACACATGTCAACCAAGATATGTTTTGTGGACGTAGCGCTTTCTCATGGCTGAAAATAAGAGCAGGTATATATTTAACGTTTTCTAACTGTCAGTCTTGAGAAAGCTTTTTATCGATGAAACAGGTGTATTGCTTCTCGCAGGAAAAATAAACTCTAACAAATCAAGAGTTTGTTCTCGTGTATGAGACAGTGCTAAAGAAGCATAAGAGATGGCACCTCTCTAGTAAAAGAAAGAGGTCAAGATGGCAGATTCTAGAGATGGAACTAAGTATTTGCAGTGTACCTAAGGCGACCTGAAAATGAAAACTCAGGCACTGCAGAATCAGCAGTGAGAAGTTGGTGTAAGAGGATTCAATTCAACACTACAGCTAAGTCAACGCCTAGTCTATAATACTGAATGAAAACCCTTATTGATATATCTTTAGGTCCAGTTCATGCGTTCTGGATGACTACCCCTATATAACACCCCTCTCTTGGAATCCCCCTGACCCCACTGAGCCAAGAAGTAGTTCTGTTTTGCAAGTTTAAAAGGTTTATTTGATAATTTAAAATATATATATATCACACTTTATAATAAATTAATAATTGAATAGCACACTTAATCTGATATGATAAAGATCAACAACGGAGAATCTGGCACTAGCACACTTCTTATAATCACTAATGAGTTGACATGAAATGGATAAGGTAGCACACTGGTAAATAGGAACACAAGTATAATGTGGTAGAGGATGCTTTATGTAAGCTCAGGTGGATGCAATATTCAATGAATGCAGTACAGAAAATACTCAATATGATTTCAACCAAACAATGTAATCACTTTTCTCTGGCAATCCCCTCCCCCCCTTGATGCAAGGCAAGGAAATGGAAGGAAAACACACAGTTCTCAGAAATGCAATCAATGTAAATCAGTTCACCCCAGCAAGCTTACACTACAGAAAACCGATAGGAGTTTTGAAAACACGGGCAAAATGCTTTGATATGTGCTAGCAATGGATGAGAAATATGCTGGAAATGCTTTTAATTCCCTTTCAGAGGTTCAGGGTGAGTGGTATCTAGTTAATATTAGTCCAGGCTCACACTAGCAATGATGCAGGGATAGTTAGCAGGTTAAACGAATTTCTGGCAAATGGAAGGCAAGCAGCAGCAGTTTTTAAACATGAAGAAATTTGCAAATCGCGGCAAAATTCGCGGATGCGCCGAGCGCTATTACAGAGGAACCACAAGGACTATCTCTATCGTATTGGGGTTCTAGGAAAGCCTAGGATCTCATCTTCCAAATGAAAGTTACTGCAAGTCTCTAGCACAAACGGTTGCGGAGATATGAGCGATTAAATAAAGGTCGTTTTTCAGATTTGAAATTTTAAAGTTCAAAAAGACAAGTGCAGCTTGCAACTAGGAAATGACAAGTGACAGCTTTACAAATGACAGGTGACAGTTAGGAGGCAGTTCTACTTAGATTAAATAGATTGAATTATATTATTTTAACTAAGAGATTGGTTCTGCACAGTTTTGCTATGTACTCACACTATATTCTTGAGTGAAATGGGCCTCGCCATGAATCTGGTCAGGTTTTAAACTCGCCTCTGGTCTCTGCACTCACAGTGATCTGGGTCAGCTCTCTCTGGTTCTCTGGTCTGGGTCTCTAGTTCTGGATAGATTGAAGTCTCTAGTTTGGCTCTCTGGTGGTTTGATGGAGGTAAAGTATGGATTTTTCCGGCAGAGCGTCCCGCTGCAGATGGAATTGAAGGTCCCTATCTGTCCTGTCTGTCTGCTTTTATGTGTTTAGAATGTGGGTGTGTTCTAGCATCACTGACCCTACCTCTCTCTCAGCTTCTAATTGGTCAAACTTCCATTTATCATTTGATTGGCGAAACTAAGTTGTGTCAGAGTGATGTCATTTTATGGCTTGCAGATAGGACACTCCTCTGTCAGATTGCACACATTCTATATTTGATAATAAAAGACATATTTCACAGTTACACAGTTGCTTGAAATTACATATACATGGTGTGGCTGAATTTAGCCATGTCTCTGTCCAAATCTGCTGTTTCTAAGAGCTTGCATTCAGAAATGGCACATAATTGACTTTTTAACTGATTTTTCAATTTCTGACATTGACCCAACTTTACATACATGTGCGTAGGGAGTATGGACATTAACTGATGAAGTTTCAGATTTTTAACATGCATACATTTAGAGTAATATCCACTTTTCCGCTAAAACCCCCCTGAACATACCACCGGTTCTAAAAACCTCTTAAACTGTGGGCAGAAAAATCACAAGAATTATGGTATCATTTATAAAATTTTCACATGTCCGCTCTATGAATGATCCATCTTTTTAAAGTTATGTTCTGGCTCCAAAGGGGTGTGGTTTCCTCTCAGCACAAGGTAGAAATACTGGTTTATCCAGTTCTGCCAAGCCAGCTTGCTCTCACAGGCAGTGCCCCTCCCCTTTCCTCAGGAGGAAGCCACTTTTTACGACCATTTACGACTCCTGCCAATAAAACCTTTGCCTGAGCCAGGACAGGGCTTTGTTCAGAGCTCCTGTAGAGCACAGGTAATTCAATTATCAGATAGATGGCATATCCTTAGTGTGAGCAGCAAAAGGGCAGCTAGGCCTGGGAACACAGCTGTGACTCAAGTTTCACTCCTGATGGGGGTAGTTGCCAGGCAAATTGGAATCTCTTTAAGCTGTCATTTCTGTTCCCCAGTTTCTGCATTCAAATAAAACTAAACATTTTCAAATATGCAGCTAGAAGGCTGATTCTAAGTTTAAAACTATGACATTTAAACAGTTACAAAGGCATGTGACACCAAACATAGGTCACTCATTTAATCTAAACATTTTCGATTTTAGTGTCTTTAAATCCAGTGCAACTTAAACTGCTGACTCCATAGCAGTTTTGTTATAAGCATTGTTTTGGGCTCTTCATTTCCCAGATTTTGTAGGCACACAACACTCCATTCTACCAAATGTCTGCTGGTGTCCAGTGAGTTTTTAGATGTGTTGCAATGTTTAAAATAGACAGTTTGAGCCTGCCTTCAGAGAAACACAGGGTGGTTTTAAACTGCCGGCTTTTGGATAGTGGTGAGTACTGGTACTGCACCCATTTTTGGGATTTAAGAAAATGAATTCCCAACAGTTATGGGTTTGCTTTTGGCAATCAGCATTGCCATTCCCAATGGTTTCAGACTACTGTGTGGGTAGTCCAATGGTGGTTTTAGGCAGCGCCCTTCTGTGCCCATAACATCGGCAAAAATGGGTGGCAGCCTATTCTTCATGCATTTCCCTGGGCATTTTCTGGGAAACTCTGGCCATCATGATGTTTTCCATATCAATACTGCACAGTTTTGAGGTAGGGCTCGAATGCATGGGTAAATACATCCCACATTGGGTATGTCATCCTAGAAGGTTCAACGTCTGGCTGGTATCATAGATTGCCCAGCAACACTTTTCAAACCGAATATAAGATCACGTCTTACAGCACATGTGAAGCCATGCAGGTTAGCCCAGGTGCCCTAACAAGAAAGGCAGGTGGCACAAGGGTCCTTCTAGCCGGTGTGGTCCTCTGAGGCCAACATAACAATGTAATAATGTATTCGTCCCCTGTGCCCAACATTACTTTGCTGCTTCTGCTACTAAAGGAAGCAAAGGCAGTTACTGACATGCATCTCAGAAATACATGTCACATTAAGGTTCACCCTGGCTCCAAACAATTCACTGCATTCGGCGCTCCAGAGTGCAATGCGTTTGCACTTTCATCTGATGCATCCCATGTTCCAGTTACACATCACAAACATACTACAGGGCCCACCTGGCGTCAGATTTTCCCAGCACAAGATACTGTAGTGTGCAGTGTCTCAGATGATTCTCACGGTGTTTTGCTACTGTACAGTGTGACAGATATTGCAGAAAATACAAGCAGTGTCAATACCCTGCATATACATACATGCGCATTTCAATGTTGCGAGATTACTGGTGGCACCATGGAAACGCTAACAGATTCGTAAGAAAACGTTTAGTAAGCTCCAAAAATGAGCCGTCCACTGTCTCCTGAACGCTGCCATCTTTCCCACTGCCTCACATGGTGCCATGGCTCCTGTTACAAAGATTCAATGATAGATTCAACTGCTCACTACAGGACACTTTCTCCAGCGAAGAGAGGCAATGACTGCTGTTAAAATGTATTACTAATGGGCTTGACAATAGGAAAACATTTTCAGTTCTGTAGTGCAATGATACAATTATTAATTATTCGTATACGAATCTTAAAGAATCTTTACAGAACAATGTCATAGTAATTACATTTTAAAAAGAAAAATGTACATAGCATAATAATTTTTACTTGGTTAAAAATATAATGATCAATCAATCATCTGCTTAAAACCTCATATTGGCAGGAGCAAATACAGGTTCTACTATCGGTATAGCTACCCAGAAAATTCTAATAATCGTATTGGCTCTTAACAATTGATGGGCCACAGTCCACAAATTTAAATATGTTTCTGTAACATAGCATTTCATATTTTATCTCTGTATCTGCACATTCCATATATGGCTATGCTAGGCGTTTTTTAAAATACATTAACTCATATTTCCAATTAAAAAAAAAAAACGGATGATGACCTCTGGTCCAATCATATTTTATATACTAAAATCAATGGCCAATTCCTAACTCCATTCTCTAATATTTTAGACGCTAATATGGAGGCTTTCCAGATCTGAGTTGAGGCAGTATGTCCAAAATGAGTCACTTTTTTATAGTGTCATAGTTGTGTGCAAATCCACCGAGTATGGTCACATGTATATCCCCCCAAATATTTACATTCAGTGAATACGTGTTTGGGGGTCTCTAAGGCACCCGGTACATTACAGGTTCGGCACACCCTTTAGGCCAGGGAGTTCTTTGGGTGCGCACCCACAAAAACTAAAAGTGGGAGTTCATTGGTACAGAGTCTGAGGATAAGGCTATGCACTGCAGGCAAGGAACTCTGGTGAAGATAGGGCTGTGGGCTCAGGGACCTATGTCGGACAGCCGACACTTATGTGTATGACTTTAGTGTTGATAATCGGACATAGTTGTTAGTTCAATCCATTGGGCCAGTCTCCTTCTGAGCAGGTATTTTAGAATTTCATATTTGGTCCCCTGCACAAAATAAGGATACCATCCCAAGTTCTCATATAGCTGCTTAGACATACTCGAAAACTCTCCATCTCTCCAATTCTTCTGTCTACCCGCCCCACTATTGTGAGCAGCTTACATCTAGGATTAGAGTTAGCCTTGAGAGTATTTTACTGAAACGTTCTTAGCCAATCTCAATACTATTTTCAGAAGTAGCCCTCTCGTCTATCAAGGCAACTTAGATCTGTCATTACTAGGGCCTCCAGGCCATATAGGACAATTGGACAGAAACTTTGTTGGTATAGAAAGGATAATAATCCCCTCCAATGACTAGCCGGCTGTTTGGCACACAAACATCTCGATCACATTTGACAGTTTGCGGCCCTTTGTCGTTTTGGCCTTTACGATGTATTTATAGCTCAAGCTCTGGCTCATATCCAAGCTAAAGTAAGGGTACTTGTTGACATACTTCAAATTTCCCAAACTCGTAGAGATTTTAGGATGATTTATGCTGGGACTAGCATGATCTTAGTTTTGGGCATATTAATTGTCAATTCATTTTTTGCTGCAAATTCAACCAGAGGTTCGAACATGTTCTTTATTCCGCTATACGTATGGTTGAATATAACCAGTTTGTCTACGGAGATCAATCTGGGAATTGTCACCCAAATTATTCTTGGGCAACAACCTGTGGCCTCTGCAAAAGTGGTGGGTAAGTCCCCTGTATAAAGATTGTACAACAGGGGAGCCAAAACACACCCTTGTTTAACTCCCCTGTTGAGCCAAACCAGGGCAGTAGTCAATCCTGCATCATTCATCGCTACCCATCCCGTCATTCCCTCATGCAGTCTCCTCACAATATCTAGCTCCATCCCAGACAGTCCCAGCCTGCCAGATTTGCTCATAGTTAGGAGCGGCTTACCTGATCAAAGGCTGCCTGTAAGTCGACAAAAATAAAAAATAATGCCGGGCACCCTTTTTGGCAGCTGTCGGTATCAATATGTCCAACGCTCTCAAATTATGTGAAGGGGAACACCCTGGATGAAAACCTGTTTGTGTAAAATTGAGCAGCTCTCGTTCCTCTGCCCATGCTAACAAGTGGCTCAATGCCAAAGTGGAAAATGTTTGGCCTGTTACATCCAGGAGGGACAGCAGTCTGTCAATGGAGACAATCGATCACCACTTTTATAAATAGGTGGGAGGATCGACTGTCGCCACGATTCAGGGATACATTGCTCTGCACATACTCTGTCAAACAGTATACAAATGAGGTTAGCACATTCCTCCGGGTCTTGCTTTAATACTATACTTGCCAGACCATTTCGGGCCAGGCGCTCTGGAGTTCTTAAGGTTTTTAATGATTTCAAAGATTCTCTCGATAGAGAATGTCAAAGGGCAGCCATGTATACAATCGACTTGTGACGATTGACTCCTTCCCTGATCTGTCTCCCAGATGAAATAGCCAATCCTTTTCCTTTATGGGATTATCTCATTCTGTACCCTTTAGCACAGGATAAGATCTGCCAAGGGGAGCTACTTTTTAATTTGTTTTTTAATGTGTGTTAGTCACAAAAGGACTTTTTACACATTTGAATTACAAAAAATAAAAGAAGATTAGCGTTACTAAAATGACATATAATCAATACAAAAAAAAAACAGAGCATATGCATATCCATATTATAAAATAAACACATCTATGATTCAAAAATAAGACATGAACTAAGACATATAAATCACAAGAAAAGCAACAAAACAAAAAAATGCTATTGTTTGAAAGGCCTGCACAGAATTGATTAATTATCTCTTGAGAATTAGAAATATGAACTCAAACACAAGGAAATCAATACATCTCCTAATGTTCATAAAGACATTTTATAAAATGTAATTCATTTAAGAATTTTAACAAGGAAATTGATAACGAGATTTCTTTCTCAGAGGAGATACTATCCCAGAAGGCGTGGGTAATAAGCCAATCTGGTTCGTGAACGAAGTATGCAAAATATTTTACTTGCAGCACAAAAGTGGCAGAGCAGGATATGAGTAAGTGGGTCATACAACTTACTCATATCATATTGTATAAGACCTTCTCCACAGAGGTTACAATGGGAAGCTGCCGGATCAAGTTTTTCAGCAAGTTCAGGCGAAAGCGTAACAATTCTGTGCGCCATGATGGATTGGGAAAGCGTTGAATATACGGCTGAACCTACTGACTTGTTTTTTTTTGCATTGAGTATAGTTTTTGATATGTTTCAAACTGCTAATAGAGGCTCTTGTCTGAATCCAGTCCGCACGCCACAAAGCATGCTTGACCTTATTGGGATTGGCTTTTAATATATCATCATTGCAGTCACAATTCTGGAGAATTAAAGCAGCTTCAGTATGTAAACTAGACAGATAAGGATTCCGAGCGATATTAATGTCTACATATAGTGACGGATCTTGAGGTATAAGAATAAGCTTGTGAAGAGCGAGAACCTTCCAGTGATAGTGTGACTGTTAAGATTGGAGGCCAAGCTTGTACCATAATTTTGCAATGGAAAGTGATGATGGTTATGATAAGCAGTTCTTCCATAAGTGGCTCCAATTGATTTTGTTGGCACAGGGATGACATTCCATGCCATATAAAATTGAAGGTAGAATCTTACCTTTATAAAATCGGATAAGGGGCAGAAGTGAAAATCTACAAAATGAATCTAATATTTTTTTCATTTGGCATGTAAATTGAAGAATCGTGCCCTCCAACTCATTAGTGAGGTCCATAACTGCATGATTCATGCGAACATTAAATGCTAAGTATTAGAATTTGTTTTTCTATGGGAATTGATTGGCCAATTAGTGACCATTGTAACTTAGGTGTACTTTTACGGTGTTTATAAAATATTATTATAGCAGATTTGTCCGGATTTACGACAAGCTCATTATTTGTATTACAGACCTCAAGAGCATTGAGAAGATGTTTCAGCCCTACTGGGGTGTTATCGATTAAAGCTATATCATCGGCGTAAGCAAGAAAATGGATTTTACATTTGACGATGATTGGAGAGACAAAGATAGAATTTTGAAGAAAAGGGGCCAAATCAGTGAGATACAAGTTGAACAGGAGAGCGGCGAGTAGACAGCCCTGCCATACTCCTTTAGCAATTGAGATGGGAGGTGTTAAATCACCCTTTTGAATTAGCTGAATCTTGATGGTTCTCTCTGGAATGTCCCATGATCTTAATTTTTGCCAAAGTTTTGACCTATTTACTAGGTCAAAAGCTTTTGAAAGATTGGTTAAGGCAATATATGGGGGTCTAGCATTTCTCATTTGAGATTGAGCTTTTAAGGTGTTAATAATTATGCCATTAAGCAATGTAGATAAGCCTTTACGAAAACCAACTTGACATTTTGAGAGAATTCCCTTCTTCTGTGCCCGTGCTTCAAGATCCTGCAAAACTAGCTGAGTAAAATGTGTACTGTCTGCATCCATTAGCATGATGGGTTGGTAGTTTTAAGGATCTGAGCGAGGACCCTTCTTATATACTGCGATGAATATAGCTTGGGTCCATGAATCAGGAACTTTTTTGATCGTAATTATCTGGCGGAAAAGATGACAGAGAATGACCACCCAGCAATCAGGTTCTACACGGAATATCTCATTTGTAAGACCATTGGGACCTGCTGCACGGGATTTAGTTAGATGATTGATAATGAGGAGTATGTCATTCTCTGCAATCCTTAAGGTCCAAGATGTTTGATTCATAAGAGATGGTGCACAGCAAGTATCAGTTTGAGAGTTGCCAGTGAAATATGACACCCATGTGGCTGAGGGAATAATAGTTGTTTGGCAAGCACTTTGGGGTTCGTTTTTTGTATTGACCAGAGCCCAAAAGTTCTTTGCATGCATAGGCAGAGGCAGGAGCAAAATTAACATATTTTGTCCATCTTTAATATTCCGTAAGATTCTGTGTCCTCTAGACCAATGTGTGTAATTATTGATACATTTTGATATTTCTATGAGGTACAGATTCAATTCTAGATGTGCTGGTTTGAAGACATGCAAGTTTTTTCTTAGGGTTTTCTTTTTCATCTAGGAGCTACTTTTTTTACTGCATAAGGCATCAATCATACTTTGCCAATGGCTGTTACTAACCGAGGCACACCAACGTTTTAATCAATTCCTATATTTGTCTTTTATTGCTGTGGCTTGTCATCTCATATCACTCTGATGCTCCCAACGGCTCTGAGTTTTCTTAGTTTGCCTCTCATGACGCGTTTTGGATCAAAAATTGCTATATCAAATTTATTAACGTGCCTCTCGATTATTGACAGGTTTTCCTGCTCGTCTAGTCCTGCTGTTGACGCTAGGCCTTTAACCCATTCCTCTATATCGTTACTATTGGCCATAGTCAACCAATCTATGTCCCTTCTTATTGCACATTTAGACAATTGGTTGGCTTTAGTAAAATGTTGGCTGTGCAGCGGATACAATTACATGCTTGTTTGGCAAAGGCCCCACTTAATCTCTGGGCGTTCACTCTGGAGATCCAAGCTCGTAGACAGGATGGCATTGTCACTAAATGTATTTGGTTACATTTTATTTTGCTTGTCTTCAGCATGCAAGCGGTATTACTGAAGAAAGGATCTAAGGTAGCTCTGCTCTTACTCGAGCTCCAAATGCCCCGGCACTTCTCCCCTGGTTCTCCCATTCATCTGAGTGAGGTCCCATGTTCTTAGGAACTGCACCCATTGATTACCCTTTGTGTTGCCCAGTTTTGTAGCATTTGGCTAGATTTTAACACATAGCTATGCAATGGGCATTCCTGGTCATCTATACATCGGGCATTCAGATCTCCCCCCATAGGGTTATTCTCTCATCCTTTTAGCTTGTTCCCACGGTCAGCATGTCTCCCACAAATTCCTGTATATCCGCTGAACTACTGATGTCAGAGGGATATACATATTCACTATCACCATGTTGAGCACCTCTTTTGACTTAATAAGTATTAGTTCAACTCCCAGCATTGTGCTACTAGTAGGGGTCAGTACACGGTGGGAGGCACCAAGATTGTGGCTGATGCCTATAACAATCCCCCCATACGGTCTACCTCAGGGACCCCATTTGGCCATAACTAGATCTGTAACCCCTCACCAATTAAGGTGGTCTCCAGCCAGGTTTCTTGTAACATAAAGATGTCGGTCTTGGTGAGCAGTGAGGCTGATCCTGCTTTGCTCACCATATGGCCATAACCCCTAGTGTTCCAGCTTGCAGTGATACACCTTCAGGGTCTCACATGTCCTGGATCACCATAACTGTGTGTCAACGGGGCTTTGTTTTTTAACGTGCTGGGTACATACAGGCTTTGTGGCATGATATTACCACAATTTCTACTCAACGGGTGGGGGAGATCACAGAAAACGTTTAATTCATAGCCTAGAGATCTTAACTTTTCAGCACACATACACAGTAAAGAAACAACAGTTGGTGATGCAAAATTAATCTGTGCCCAATTTGACACACTGTCCCATCCTGGATGTTCAATTTGGTGCATGTCTCGACTGCCAATTGATAATAGGCTGGGGATACATGCCCAGAGGCGCACAAGGGCCATACGAGTCATAAAAGGACTGGCGGCAGTAGTGTAAAGCTCTCCCAGTTTTACCAGGGAACCCAGTGCCACTCGTTTGTTTAGGATAGTTGGTGGGGGGGGCAAGAGGACATGGTTAGGGTGATAGGGGCACATCAGGGTTGTGGTAATGGCAAAAGAGCGCTGGTTGTTGCCATACTTTTTCTTGCCACCACCTCTGCACTCCTTCGACCATGCTCAAGACCCCTTAGTTCGTAAGAGCATATTGCTCCATTCTCAACTGGTTGATGATTAGGAACACTGGGCTGATCTCCATGAGCACTAGGCTCCTCCATATCTCTCTTCTGAGACCTCTTACACGCTATATGGTCCTGGTCCTTTGGCACTTCTTTATTAGGTGTCCTGTCCATAAACAAAGATGTTGAAGATTTTCTAAAAGTCGATTTATCCAACGGACCATGAAGGGTAACTTACCTTTTAGTGACACCCCCCCTGGTTTTTAATAATTATCCTCTGGCCCCTAGTCAGGGCACTTAGGGCCTCATTACACGGAAGGCGGTGAGCCATGGCACTATTAGCGCCATGGCTCATGCCGGTAAAATACCGGCACCGCCTTGGCGGAAAGGGGATTTACCGCCCCATTCCAAGGTTGGTGGGGCGGTAAATCCCCCTTCCGCCATTGCCCTTCCCCATTCCCATTTCTGCCCCATAGGGCTCTATGGGAATGGGGAAGGCGCTAATTACGGCACCGCAATTTTGCGGTGCCGTAATTAGCTCCGAGGTCCCTTAGCGGGTTGGTTTTTAACGCCTGCAAAAAGCAGGCGTTAAAGCACCAACCCGCTAAGGGACCTCGTAGTACGGCGGTAAGGGTTAACGGTCACCGTTGCCATTAACGGTGACCGTTAACCCTTACCGCCGTCCGTGTAATGAGGCCCTTAGTCTTTTATCTTTATCTCAAGCCAGTTTTGTTGGCGGGGAGGAGGGAGCATTGAGGAAGTTGACCTGCTTTGCGGGGATGGGCTTTGTGGTAGTCTTGCACGTTTTGTCACACTCTCTTTCCATCATGGACAGTTCATTACAAAGTGCATCTAGAGCATCATTATCGTTCTCCACAAATATTGTTAAAATGTCGGGATTACGCCTAACAGGTGAAGGTTGTGGGTCTAATTCACCCTGTGCTGCCTCCAGGCTCTGTGCTCCTTCCACCTGGGACACCCTCCCTAAATGCTCTAGGCCTGCTCAGTGACCTGGTCGCCATTGTTGGCTCTTGTTCAGTTAGAATAGGCTCAGGAAAAGAGTCTAATATAATCGGCCTATTTACGAGGTTGGAGGTAGCTTTGCCGGTAAAAAAAACATGTCTTTGTTTTTTCCATCATTCTTTCCTTTATGCCACCTTTCCTTCTTATTTTATATTAATGCATATGTCACCCTAAGTAACCAAGGGTAATCTAGATGTGGACCCCTTGCTCACTGTGCCTTAGAGAGGCTCAGCCTCAGCTCACTGAGGAGGCCCAACAAGGACAAAACACATGTCTTCTTGTTCAGAGTGGAATTGCCTAGCATTTCAGTGCTGGACTGTCCTTATGGGTGGGACAAAGACTGATATGCAAATAGATATTTCTACTCTGTGAAGGGTGCAGTGAGCTAAAACATGGTTGTAAACCCTCGTGAGTGGAAGCAATTCCATAGAACAAAGTGTTTGTTTGTCCCATGTTTGTTCTCAGTAGAGGGTCTCCCACACTCCTCTTTTTAATTTATATACTTAATTGAATCCTTATTTGTTTATAATTACTTCATTAATGCTTATTTTATTTGCTTCTTCCTTCATTCCATCTTCTATTCATTCTACCCATTGCTTCATCCTTCATTTTTTTATCTTCCATTGTTTCATTTCACATTTCAGTTGTTTTTCATTCAATTCCATCCTTTTTCCATTGTTCCTTCTTTCCTATCTTCTTTCCATCTTTTATTCTTCTTCTTCTTTACTTCATTCCTTCCAATATTATTTCCATCTTCCATCTTGGTCTTCCTTGTTTCCTTCTTTCTGTCATTCTGTCTTTCCTTCCCTCCTGAGCCCTTCCATCCCTGTCCTTTTACAACCTACCATATTATACAGCACCCAGGAATTGGTTACCAAAGAAGCCTATATTACACAGACAGTATGGCTTGGTACAGTCCCCAGGCAAAGAAAGGCATGACACTAATCCAGAACCCATTTTTCTAGCACACCGTGAACTATTAACAACCCACCTTTGACTAATTGTACTACAAATAATTGCCTCGCTTATTGCACCAGTAACACGTAACACAACCCAGCCTACTACCGAACTGCTAGGAGCAGAATATGCCTTAAATATAACACTTTAAATGTGATGTCCACGACTCCACTGAAATCAAGACCGATGCTCAGGGTTTGAACAGGTAGGTTTATTCTTGCCAACCGACCTAATGACATGCACCTTGTTTCAGTTGTTTCTGATGTGTCCATTCCAACGAGTCTAGTAGTCACAAAGAGAGCATTACAAGGACATTGGAACACTACACACTTTAAACGCATTCATAAATATTAATTGATCATAAAAGCAAACAACGCCAAAAAGATTCAAGATAGTATTCGAGATTTTAGAAATGTTCAACGGATTTTGAAGAAGAAAATAACCTATGGGTTCAATGAGCTCACATTCAGAAAATAGCTACTCATCTAATTAGAAGAGAACTGTTAGACAATATGAGGCATAATCGTATCAAATGATAACCTATGTATATAAACTACAGAACACTCAAACATACTTAAAGATAATGTTCTAAAAGTAAAAAATCATCCAACCAAAATCCCACAACCACCGACCTCCCAGGGCCAGAAGTGGATCTGCACAGAGCCCTGCCCGCCATTTCCTTGGCAGGCATGTTAAGTAAGGAAGTATTTACATGAAACAATGAGTTGCGCCACTGCTGCCTGTTGAATCACACACATACATTGCTGTTAGCACCCTGCAGGTTAGCCTCGGGTTGATCATAGCAATACATACCGATTCCATGGGCTCGGTGGTAACGTCCTGGAGCCCTTGTTAATGGCCATTGCTGCGTCCAGGCCTACTAACTCATACCCGAAACCATTAACACTATGTATAGCCAGTGGAAAGGATTCTTATTGCTTAAATACAATAGACAATTAAATGTACAAAGCAACGAGTGGCACCTGGAAACCTTTTCTGCTGTATATGCGCCATACAAATGTGCAATAAATAAAATAAGGCATCAACAAATGGCTCCCGATAATATAAGACAATGTTTTCAGTGAGAGAAGATCTATGTGGGGGACACGTACCATATATTCAGCTACATTTTACCACAAAGCCTATGTACATTGCTATATATGTTAAAGGTACATTTAGACCCAAACGCCCAGGACTGATTCCTTACACAACCATTTGCCTTTTGGAATTTGGTAAACAAAAGAAATACATAATACAATTGTTCTGCATGTATTTCTCATGTGCTTATGAGTTTGTGTTTAACTTACCTCTGTTACGCATATATACATTTATACATTTAGTATTTCTCACTCATGGTGTGTTATTCATTTGTAATCTGTATCTATGTCGCAAGTTGTAGACAGGGTCGCCCCCTCAGCTATACAGAAATCCATATTTTCCTATGGTTGTGTTGGAGGTTGTGTGTATACGTGCTGTGCTGCTTGATATTGGACACAAGTCGTATATGGCACAGTATGTAAGCATACACATTTTCCCACACTCGCCTTTGTTAAGTGTGTTAGTTGTATATATTGTAAATACCCTGCCGGCTCTAGGAATTTCTTCCCCTGAGGCTTTACAGAATGATGTAGCATCTAGTGTATTATGATATCTTGGAGAATATATAACTTTTAAATAAGTATGCGTTTCACTGCTCCTCCTTTCATCAGATTATCAAAGTATCCATTTTGGATATAAAAGGATATTGTTATGTTTTCTAACAACTTACCTTTTTCTGTTCAACAATATTCCTTGCAGTCTGTCTATTGTACACAATATAGTTAAGCATATCATACATAACAGTTTACTATTTATAAACACACAGTATATTGTACTTCAGATAATTATCATATTTTCAGAAGTGCACAAAGAATTATATATTTCATTGCACTACTTTTGTAGGCATACTTAAATGCTTAGAGATATATCCTGCCTTCATTAGCATTGACCATTGAGTTCCCGTCTGATGTCAAATCTAACCTGTACATAGAATCTTTGATGACTAAAGCATGTCCAATGCTTTATTGTAAAAAAAAAATAATGTATCCTGGCTATACAAGGAGATTTTTCTTCAAAACTGAATAAAAATTGAATTTGAAAATGTTCTTAGTTGTGTGTATGGTTCTTCGGTATTTAAATCAGATTTGCTGTATTCCTCTCTTGAATATTATGACAAAAACATTATGCATGGAACCTCAAGGGAATGAAGATTCTGGTGGTTGCCTTCCTCACTTATTTGGGAGTGTGCCTAAATACTAGTTCCATTGAACCACAGAGACATGAGAGTCTTGTAAGGAAAGTACAGAATTTAGCAGGCCAGGGGAAGATCCTACTTAAAAAATACGGTGGCTACTCAATGATTCCATTGATCAGAATTTACCGTTCAAAAGTGTCAGCAATTCTATTTTACGGAGCTGAGAGCACCCTTCATTTCAATCCTTGGAATTGGGCAAAAATATAAGGTGCCTTCTGGAAAAGGGCATTGAACATTCCTACTAGCACCCCAATACAAGCTGTGAGGATGGAACTTGGACTCGCCTCGCTTACGACAACAGCCGGATGGAAAACATTGGCATTTTACAGAAAATGTATTCAAGAGGAGGTTAAAAGAGATTTCCTATGCTTGAAAAAAGCCCTAACTGAACAAAAGGAGCCTGTGTTGTTAAAATAGGAGGGAAAATGTAAAATACTCATAGCCAATAAGGTGGAATCGCCACAATCTCTTATTGATAACCCAGATAAAACTAAGAAGAAACTGTTTACCCAGGATTGGACACAAGCCGAAAGACAGAAATACAGAATCTATGGGAACCACTGGAGGAAAGCCGGAAATTAAACACCCTACTGAGGTATCTGCAACAGTTCCCAAATTGGTTTTTTAGGGATCAGTTCTTTTGATTTTGTTTGAATTTATTTCAAACCAAGCAGACAAGAAATTGGAGTAAATCAGATGGCAATATGTTGACCTGTAAATTGTGCCAATCTGAAGATTTACAAGAATCCACAAAACATCTGGCGAGGGACTGTCAAGCTCTGGAACAGCAAAGAAGAAAGTTAATGTGGGAGGTTATCACTAAATATGGACAGAGAACTGGAGAGGACTGATGGAAAATTCTGCTCTCAGGAGAGAAGACGTTGATAACCTTGATCCTCGTCAAATTTTTAACAATGATAAAAAAAAAACTGGAAGAGTAAAGGAAGATCTAGTAAACCACTTTCTTCTTTAGCTGCGGAATGTATACTGTGCACAAAGTTGCATGGTTTGTTTGTTTTTTTATATTGTGGACCATGGTGGTTAAAGGTTGTCAAAATGTATAACTAATATGAACCACTTTAAATAAAAAAAAAATAGGTGTCATTACACGAGGCAGGTATCTTTATGTTTCCAGCGCTACTTAAACGACTTTGGGGGTAATTCATAGAATTTAGTGCACAAGTGGCGCACGTGGCTGGCGCACAGAGTGTGCGTGCGACAGTCTGTGCCAGTCGCGTGCGCCAAAACCCATTTTTGCGCACAGCGTATTCATGGATTGTAACATCCATAACCAGCCATGGCGCAGAGTGGCGCAGCGACCCTGCATCAGCGCCAGTAACGCCCTCAAACCCACCCGTGCGCCCAAAACATCGCACAAATCCCCTACATAGCGCAAAGGCCAGTGGAACAGCATACAGCCCCCCAAGCACGAAAATGTGCGCTAGCGAAAATATGTGGAAAACTCCCCGTGCACCCTCTGAATACACGTACCCCACTCGCAATATCGAAAATGCATGTAAAAGTCCATGCGCACCCCTTGGAATACACATACCCCTCTTGCGCTATCGAAAATGCATGGAAAACTTCCCACGCACCCCTCGGAATACACGTATCCCACCCGCACTCGCAAAAATGCGTGTAAAAGTCCCCATGCACCCCTCGGAATACAAATACTTTGCACGCGCCAGCCAAAATGCATGGAAAAGTCCTGTGGTGAGGGAAACACCTGCATGTGTTACGTCACAGACGCGCTTAGGCGTCAAGGGCCTCACCTCGAATTACACGCAGATATGCTGTTTTTTTACGTGCCAAATCACTCTGTATCAATCTGGACACGCAACAATACACGGAAGACCACGCTCCTGCCCATAAGGCTGAATTACTGCCCCCCCAGAGCCCTGACCAGCCTCCCACGAGCCATCTGCTGCTGCCTGCCTGCCTGCTGCCACCGTGCCCTGCCATTTGCTGCCTGCACATCTGCCATGTGCAGGGGTCCAGTTGCAGTGACCACCCCTGCTGGAACAGAAGACTCCCGACTGAAGTACCATCACTCCACAGTCCAGCCCCAGGACCCAGTTGCCCACCCACACCTGCCTCTGGGGTTGCCATGTCTGACACAACACCTTCCGGCACCAGTGGCAACCCCCAGCCAAAGAGGCAGAGGGCTACCAGCTTCAATGAAAAGGAAGTTGCTATCCTGGTGGAGCAAGTTCTGGGGCATTATGATGCCCTCTTCACACCATCGCGCACCGACAAGGAAGGATGGAAGAGGATCTGGAAGGACATAGTGGTTGCCATCAACGCGGAGGGGGTGGCACCCCGTGACATCAAACATGTCCAGAAGCAATGGGAGGACTACAAGTCCAAGACCCTCAAGAATGCCCGGCACCTCTTGGAAGCAGCAGATGCAGTGGGGCACCAGGGCCAGTTTACCACCCAGCAGATGAGGGTCCTGGAGTGCATTCGCCCAGTGCTTCACCACCAGATCCTCAGGATGCAGGCAAGTCTGGAGTCGAGCGGTAAGTGGCCATGCACTCACGTTTAAAAAAGGGCATGTTGCAGTGTGCTGGTAGTTAGTGTGGGATGTTTTAACTCACTAGGCTCTGCCCTGCGACATCCCTATGTGCTGATGGTGAAAGAATCATCAAAATGTCTGCAAAAGCCCTATACGCGCCAAAACCTATGAAAATTGCACTTTGAAACCGGAAAAGATGGCTGCCAAATTCACTTTGCCTGTTGTCAGTAGTGGAACGGAGACCTCACGGCTGAAACATGTTACTGGGCTGCCCACCAAGTAAAAATGAACACTGCAAGAAAGGCAGTGCTTTATTGCAAGAAACCCAGAAATTGCTCTTAAATCCCTTTTTCTTGGTTGTTGAAAATGCAAAATATCGGACCAAAACACCACAAAACATCAAATATCTTTGCTGGGTGTTACCCGCCACTTCATTTAAGGAATCATTATGAACACAAAATGTCAGGGAAAGCAGAATCTATCATCAAAATATCCATAGTAAAAAGTGTGCTTGCCTGTGAAAATCTGTCAAGATATGGGCGCAGTACCAGCGGTCGCCTGTATGACAGCTGTCTTTAGTTGCATCAGAAGCTTAAACTTGTGCAATTGAAATCAAATGTCTATAAATGAAGTGACCTGTTATCAAAAGTAATATAGGTTGCAGCTATTTAATCTCCATGGTTTAGAGACTGGAATTAGAGTCCTAGTTGCCTGTTTCAAAATTGCAAGTTTATTTTCAACAAAGAAAAATTTAACAAAGTGACTTTTAAAGTAAGCCGATGCAAAACTATAAAGCAATTTCCCCCACTGGGCAAGGCACCTCCCTTCTGCTCTTTGGACCAGGAACTCACATTCAGGTGTTCATTAAAAGGGCAGGGGCACTGGGGCTGCTTCTGGGAGAGACAATGGACTTTCCTTGACTGAAAGGATATGCAGATTGTAAAGTGTCAACAGTGGCCTCTGCCAGAGGAAGAAAGCAGGGATTGCTCTTGAGCTGCAAGATGGAGATGGAGGCGGAGACAGACAGTTTTGCTGATTCACAAAGCACAGAAAGCATATTTCTAAAAAGACTGATAAAGGACTGTGCACATCTTTAAAATGATAGAATTAGTAGCAGTGTTAATGTGATTTTGTGCACATTTTAAGAGGTGCCAGAAATCTGTGCGATGTTCAGGGATGGCACAGTGAAAATTCTGGTTTTGTAGCAATTTATGTCAGAAGCATGAAACTTCATACGATTATGCCCAGATATCATGTACAAAATTGTGGACAAATCAGATGTTGTGTCCCAGACAAAAAGTGTGAAAATTTGTCAAATTCAGACCCAAGATCCCACCGCAACAAGGATTGGAAAAGGGTTTGCTCCACAAAATATGTGATCTATGTATGTTATTGGTATCAAGATTGTACACATGTAAAGATGTATCATATCAAAAATAGATTTTATGTGCAAAAGGCAAAGGGGAGGATGTTTTGCCTCATAAACCACAGCATCTTGATGACACTCTGTTTTCTCCTCCAATCAAGGGAGAGAGCAGACTTTAGCCAATACACTACCTACGGGGTGCACCTAGGATAATTCAGCATACCCAATCCTTTATGAAACACATAAATAGAGACAGCAGAGGACCTAGAAGGAGACAGTGATCCACCCACCATCCCGAATTTGGAGAAGCACTCTGAAGGAGATCCATTCATACTCCTTGTTCCAGACTCCAACAACTTTGCAAGCAGAAAGGCTCAGAGCATAGCTGAACCACTTTCAGCTGGGCCTAACTTCCAGAACCCATCCCTCAACTTAAAGGGGATTCCAAAGAAGCAGCCAGGCTGTGCTGTAATTGCTTGCCTGCCAAAGTATTATCTTCATAACCAGAAGGGCAGATTAAATCCCACTCTGGTGCAGTGCCGTGCTGTGCTGTGCAGACCAGAGAGCCATCGCAGATCCAGTCCAGTCGTGCTGTGCAGTGTAGACCAGAGCGCCTTGCTGTCCAGTCCTGCCGTGCGGTGTCCAGAATGCCTTGCTGATCGCTGAAACAGACCAGTCTGGTGTGCCCAGCAGACTGTCCCAGAAAGTATCCCTGACCAGAACCAGAAATCCTGACGGTTCCCTTCAGAACATTGGTAGTGAGTATCCATAGCATAGGATTGTCACTAACCTATGTACTGTCCATAGTCATCCCTATCCAAACCCATCCAATATTATATCCAGAACTGTATTGCTAGAAATCCGTTTTGTCTTGCCTGAACTCTCTCTCTTATCCTATAATCCTTCTGTAATAATATTGTTAAAAATCATCTTTGCGCTGATATAGTTCATCTGAAAAAGGCAAGCATCTCAGCGGGCAAAAACCTAATCGGAGATGTCCTGGTCTGGTGGTTGTGCTGTCGTGTAGTTTGTTTATTCATAATCCATCCCTAGTGTAAAGAAACCTTGTTTGTATTTAAAAAGCGCATCTTGTTTTACAATTTTGCCTCTATCTGAAAAAAACGACCTCCACAAAAACGCCCATAACTTCTTCATATGTCATGCTATAAACGGAATTTAAGTGTTTACTTGAAGCTAACATCCTAAGCTTTCTAAAGAACCTAAAATCGCATTGCAACTCCTTACAGTTTTCCGCAATCGCGATTCCTGCATGCAGAAAAGTTTACAGAAAAGGTTTTGTTTGGCTAAAATCTATAACGTGTAAAATAGCTTTTCATTGCATCCGACTTCAAAATTAAGTTTTCAACTTGCTTATTACTCTCAAATCATTGCTAGTGTTGGTCTGAACACAAACAAAGTGGCTCACATGAGAATATGAACAACTTCAGTGATTTAAACCATTTTCAGTGTTTTACCCCATTCATTCAAAGCCAACTTTAAAACCAGTTTTAGTTTTTAAGTTTGCAATCAATTCTGTTTTTCTCTGGTGTTTGCTGGGGGGGAAATTGGGATTGATATATTTTGTAGAATTCTGCATTCCTGAAACCTGTTCTCTCTCCTTCTATTTCTCTTTATATTGCATATTGAGGGGATTGAGGAGTGTGCAGGGGGAAATAGTAATCACATTGCCATTGATTTGAACACACACAAAAGTAATATTTCTGTGCTGCATTATTTTTCCCATCCTTACTCCTTCTGATTAAAGAGATTGTGTAGTGTGACATCAGCCCATTGGTGATCATTGTATACCCATTAAAATAGTGTGATATATATTGTGCAATACATAATAAATATTGTAACTTTGCAAACCAGCCTGATTGCTGGTTCAGTGTGACCAGGAGGGTTTAAAGAGAGGGGTGTGATATAAGTGGTACATCAGTCAGAATAAAAGAACTTATATACACAAATAAATAATTAAGGGTTTCAGTTGTGCATCCCACGCTAGGCATTGACTTAGGTGAAGTGCCGGATTGAAATCCCTTATATTAGCTACTTGGCTGCATGTGTGAAATGGGTCATGTTTGGATGTGTGTGTGCAGGGACATGATGGTGCCATAGGTGAGTCCAGTCAGGCGTGACCCACATAGATGGTGCATGTGTAACAATGCATATTGCAGAGAAGCATGCAGAACGCACACATGTATGCATGCCTGTGTCTGTAATTTGACATGTTTGGGGTGTGAGAGATGTGTGCTGTTGTCATGGACATGCATGATGTCCATTTCCATGTGTCTGAGTAGTGTGTGCACCATGGATGCATGACACATGTCAGTGACGATGTGTTGATTCACTGATACAGCCTAGTCATCCCTGTATCCACTGTGTCTGGGGGTATACCGAGCAAAATGCATGACCCTCCAGAGATGTGTGTGCATGTGACCAGCATGTCCCATGCTGCATGTGTGAATGGGACTCAGTGTGAATCAGCCCACCACTGGATGCAACTATGATGCCTTGGACATCGATGCCAATGTATGTTGCATGTGCCATGTCTGTTCCTGCATGTGTGTTGACTGCACTGACCCATGTGTTGTGGAGGGACATGATGAGGTTTGACAGTGCCACTGATGTGCCATTGCTTTGTGTCTAGGGGACTATAGTTCAGTACCCTGATGCTTGTGTTCAATGTCTCCCTTTACACAGCGGCAAGTGAAGAAGAGGGCCGAGACGGCGCTGTGGAGGAAAGCGGCAGGGATGCCTCCACTGGCCGGCGACACAAGGCCCAGTAACCCTCCCAGGAAATACCACCACCCGGGAGCGAGGGGGCTGGTGCCGCGTCTGCCACTACGGCTGCACCGGAAGGGGCAGATGAGTCCCCACAGGGGCTTGCAATGGCAGAAGATGGTGTGTAGCCATCCAGGTTGGTGGTGGGTATAGAGGAGGAGGAGGCCGCTACAGAGCCACACATGGGGTCTGGTGGGAGTGGTACCACTGGTGCAAGTGGTGCAGTCCAGGGGCAGGGGCAGGAGACAGCACAGGTCGCTGCGGAGGTGCCTGTGCATGTCTCTGTCCCTGACACTGTGACTGCATCACCATGCACCAGCAGTGATGCCCCGCCCTAGGCCCATCCGCAGGAAGTGGGGAGGTCCATGTCATCTGGCACTCCTCTACCTGCAGATGAGGGGACCCGTGACCGGATGGAGTTCATCCTGATTGGTGTTGTGTTGCTCACACGTGACATTTGTGATGACATGCGTGCTTCCCAGGGGGACCACGCACATCATCACAAAGAGCTGTGTGCCAACATGGCCGAGTTGGGAGGGTCCATGGTCGGGGGTTTCCTCCATGTGTCGGCCAATCTTGCAGCCCTCTCCTCTTCTGTGCACACCATGCGCCAGTCGTCCTCTGTGCCGTCTTCCGGCCCAGATGCCACCAGGGCCCCCTGTGGATCTGCCCCAACCAACGCAGCCAGCCTGGTGGAGATCCTATCCCTGCCACAGTCAGGAGTCAGAGGTCCAGCAGGGGTGGATACCCCACCAACTGGACCTCAGTGGATGGAGGATGTGCCGGCATCATCAGGCAGGGCACGTGCACAACGGCGCCGGTGGATTCCATCATCCTGGATGCTGTTGTGGTGGCAGAGGCAGTTGCATCTGAGGCAGCAGCAGGCTCAGCGCGGGAAGCATCATGGCTCAGGGCCATCAACATCAGAGGGGCAGGCATCGGCCGGAGGGCAGGAGGACCCTGGATTGGGAGTGTCTTCCGTGTGGCAGCGGTTGGGCCAGTGGATAGATGCCGAGCGGTGGCGGGCAGAGGAGGCACAGCTCACTATGGTCAGGGCGGATAACTCCATGCGCAGGGCATGGAGGCGGGCTGAGTGCCTCGAGGCAACTCACAGGGAGTTGGAGGCTGCCATGACCTCGAGGCCAGGGAAGAGGCCCACCTCCAGGACGTTGAAAAGGAGTTTGATGATGCCCTAGCCCGGAACATCAACGAGTGAGCCATTGGACTTGCCCGCCACCATTGTACATAGTTCTTTAGTGTTAGGTTTCCTTTGTTTTTTTTTTATTTTGGAGTTCATGGACTTTGCTCCACTTTATGTACATAGTTATTTTGTAAGTTTTCTGGTAGGTTTCCTTTGGTTTGGGCATCATGGACCCTTTCGACTTGCAGTGCATATAGTTCCCGACTTGTACATACTTTAGTTACTTTAACATCCGATGGATCAATGGGTTTTTTTGGATTTTTTCATGTACTTTATTTGGACATTGGAAATGGACCACTTCCCTTTTTTCCTCTTTTAGATTTTTGTATAACATTGGACTTTTCTTTTTTGCTGATTTCATTATCTCTTAATTTACAAGTTAAATTTTTCAATATGTATTTTCATTACGTTTTTTAATACATATCATATATCTTCATTATTGGTGTGGTCTACTCTCATTGGTTTTGTGCATGTCTCTATGAGCATTGCCTCAGTCATGTATTGCCACTATGTGGCTCTGTTGTACATTTATGCATGGCCATGGTGGTTCTTTTGAGACTCTCATGGCATGGGTAATTTGGGAGTGGGTTCAGTGGCGCGTGTGTTTTTTTTTCCACGCAAGGTAGATGGTGAGTCACATACGCTTTTTTCCCACTGTATTTCCCCCTGTGCATGCGTGTGAGGTCATAGTAGCCCGTGTGTTCTACACGTATGTGTTTTTTGAGTTCCTGGGTGCCACACCGTACTGCTGGAGGTAATATTCATGCACGTGGGCTACCGGGGTCGCATGCACAAATATTTATTTTTTCCAATTTCATGTGCTTACATTTATTTGTATTTTTACTTTTAATTTTTTGATTTTTTGATTTTTTGATTTTTTTGGGGGGGTGCCTGAGCATTGCGTGACCTGTCATTTCTCCCCAGGGGTCACAGACAGCCTTGCAGGGGCACTGGGATACCTATTCCATCAAGTACCCTGCCCCCTTTTAGCCAATTGCCCAGGACAATTGTTGAGTGAACCTCCCATAGCCCATTTTCCATCAGTGCCATGGTTGGGAGGCCACCGAAGGCTAAGCGCGGCAAAGCTGGCCGTCCTCCCAGGGCTGGATGTGGTCGGGAACGTGGGCGCGGAGACCAGGGAGGATGGGGAGTCCAGGGCGGCCAGGGTGGCTACAGGGGTGGAAGAGGCAGTGGTGCCCCTCTTGGACGGGATGCCCAGCCACGTGCTGGTGCAGACATGCCACCACCCCCTGTGGTTCCTGGTGATGCAGCTGTTGCATCACAACCTGGCACCCATATCACCCAACAGCAATTTACATCTGCTGTCACAGGCCCACCGGTGGTAGTAGCTGCAGGTGCATCTGTGGACACCTCCACCCGGGCTCTGGGTCAGGCAGCGCATGTTGCATTGTGTGACAAGGACTCCCAGGACGATTTCCATCTTTTCCGGAGCGTGGGCTCATGTGCGTCCACTGTGGCTGTGACTGTGGCACACATATCTGGGGCAGTTATGACATCTGCCGACCCAAGCAGCCGGGTGGTGGTAACTGCATGTGCAGATGCAGCCAACACTAACCCGGCAGTGACTCAGACCCAAGCCAGACCTTCTGTCCTCATACCAACACCAACTGCCTTGGTCCCGTCCACCAGCGCCACTGCCTCCACTGATCAGGGCCACATTGCCCCTCAGGGTCAGTACCACCATCCAAAAGGAGGAAGCGTGCTCCTGCACAAGAGGCTGGGACCTCAGACACGGCTCCGGCCTCCGGCACATCAAGGACGAAGCCTTTCTGCAATCAGGAACTGGACTTCCTTGTGGACTACATGTCGGAACACCAACGCGATATGCTTGTGGACCCACAGTGCCATACAACGCACCACCAGCGTTGGGTCCACTGGCAGCATGTTGCGGATGGTGTGACATCCATGGGATTCCAGGTGCGCACAGCTCAGGACTGCTACAAGTGCTGGAATGACCTCAGACCATGTCTCTGGTGACTGGTGGTGGGTTACCACCAGAGGAGGATGAACTCACTCCGCATGAGGAGATCGCTACAGAGTTCATCCCGGAAGAACAAATCCGTGGGCGGGAGAGAGGATGGATTATGATGCATCATCAAGTATTGATGCGTGGAACTCAATGACATGTGTGTTTGGCATGTGTGACCCACCCAGCTACAAGTAGGCTCTTTCCTATCTTCAATCTCCCTCACCACCTGTGTCGTTCACCAGGGGTCTGACCTCTCGGCCCCAATTCATGGAGAGCAAGTGGCAGCTCTTGACTAAAGCATTATTATTGTTTTGTACAAGTTCTGGTGCTATGCTGATGACAACCAACTCATTTCCTGGATGACCTTGGCCACCTCTTGTCCCTCCCTTATTTCTGATAGCCTCATTGCCATTTGCTTTTGGTGTACTACCAACAGTCTCTGTCTGAATGTCAGCAACACTGGCATCCTCCTCATCGATGCACCTTTGCCATCCTTTGCCATCAATCTCTGGCCAGCCCCACTTGGCCCTCCTCCTGTCTCCACCTGCAAGGCAAGAACCTCAGGGTCACCTTTGACTCAACACATCCCTTTTACACACACATGTGTGACGTATCTTGGAATGGATCAACTTCTTGCTCCGCCTCCTCAAGGGTACTGTTCATTCAAGGTTGGGGTACTGTGACAGTCTCTTTCAATATTCGACCTGCCTCCACCCTCCACCACTAATCCAGTACAGGACTGCAAGACTTGCCCTTGGCCTCAAGCCCTGGGATCCTATCTTTCCAGCTTTGTGACCCCTTCATTGGCTACCAGTGGATGCAAGGATGTTACTTCAGACCCTCTACATTGTGCACAAGGTTGTTTTTGGGGCTGGGTAGAAAGTACCTTCAACAATCCCTCTACCAATTCCACCTCTCTTGAGTCCTTTGCTCCTCTACCCCACACTCCCTCAAGGTCATTTGTTAATTGAATAAATAAGGTAGGAGCAGATCTGTGTGTACAGCTGGGAACTCACTTTTGAAGAGCCATCTGGCCACGTTGAATCTTGAGGAGAGAAATATCTGCTTCTGGAAGCACCTCAACACCTTCCTACATGCTCCTGCATTAGCCCCTCTTCTACCCAGCTGAACAGTTTCCTATGTTGGCAGTGTGCCCCTGCACACACTCTGTCCATTGAATCAGGTACCTGCTCACCCTGCCTCCTTGCTGCACTGCCTACAGGCCTCCCACATCAATGGGTCTGGTGCGTGTCCCCATAAAGTCCAGACCTCTTTGTCTGCACTCATCGGATTTGCCCTGTCCAAAACATCTTGCACTTGCATCTTGCTAGCTGCACTCCCACTTTTTGAATGGACATTCTATCATTGGACTTCATTTTCCTTCTTTGGTCTCCTCTGTTTGGCACGTTCCCCTTCTCCCCCTTCCTGGGTCTTCAACCCTTTATCCCTTCTCCATGCAGTAGCGTGTGCTGTATGTCTCTGTGCCCAGTACAATAGTTGTGTTGAATTCCTTTTCTCCCTTGTTCCCCTCCCTTTGCTTCTTTGCGCTCTGAGCCACTTGTGTACGAGTGCAATCTTGATGATATGTCACATCATGTCATATGCATCCTTTGTGCTTGGTGCAGTGTGGCTCACTCTGAGTGTGCTGATGGCAGTGGCCCCTGCATGCACATGTGCAGGATCATGCTACATGTGCATTCCATGTATGCCCCTAGGTGTCCTTGACAACCTGCTCATTGTTGTATTTGTCCAGGATGATCCAAGTGTCATCTCATTTGGACAGCCATGTCATGCTCACTGTAGGTCTGTGTGTCATCGCACACGACTTTAGGCTGTGCACATCTGTATCATGGCCATGGCTCCCCAGTTACAGGCCCATGACCACTTTTCAACTGGTGTTGTCTTCTACATGCATGGATGTACTATTGATGGTTCCTCACCTGTACTCCATCATGTCCACTTCTCATCGGCTGTAGTGACATTTGACTGACGAAATGCAATAAACACATGCCTACACTGTCTGGCAATGCACAGTTCGGCGTGGAACATGTCATTGCCATGCAGTGCCTACCTGCTATTAGCCAGAGGGTGGGTTTTTCACGGAAACCATGCTACCTGGTGTATGCCATTTGCACATGATGGCTGCAATTGCTGTTACACTGCCATAATGTTTGAATATTGTCATCACTATGTATGTCTTGATGTTGTAAGTTGAGGGGCTACACATGCACTACAATGCACACACCCACTCCTGTGCCAAGTTAAGCCCTTCAACGTGCAATCATGATGGTGCTGTGTGATGTTGACCTGACATATATGTACCCATGTCCCTCCTATCACAGTATGGAAATGCACTAGCGTAGATGCCGCCTATGACACATGTACTATGCATAGTTGATTGTAGTTGAGTGATACACATGAACATGCATGTTACATGTATCATGGAGTGTTCGGTTACATTTCTAGTTTTGTCTATTTGTGTGTTAATACATGCTTATGCTAGGTGCTGACTATTTGTAACCATCTCTCATTTTGGCATTGGATGTATGCCCTCTAGATGTTGTGTGTAATGCAGGTGATGTGCAACATGCAATACATGTGTTGCATTCACATTTTGCACATATCCTTTTCTGCTTTTGGGATGGCCCTGCATTGCAATGCCACTGGATGCATGTTGGGGTTTGAGTTGCCTGTGACATGGCTGTTTCATTATTTGTCTGTCAATGTTGTAAACTGTATGTGTGTGGTATGTGCTACTGACATGCATGTTCTTGTTTCTCTTTTTTATGTTGCAGGTGATGACGCACTGGTGGCAGAGGATGAAGATGTCATCCCAGACACAGTGGTCAGTTCACATGACCAACAAGGCACCAGTGGTGGTTTTGGGGAGGCAGTCCACGAGAACCCACAGGTGTTCCAGGCCATCGTGTCGAGAGCTAACTCTGAGTCAGGCTCTGATGAATCCTCTGACCACAATGTTGAGCCGGATCTGCATCATGACTTGTCGTCGCCGGTAGGTGATACTTTGTCGGATGGTCTTCTGTCTGCAACACCTGCAGAAGGGGGCCAGGCAGGGTTGGAATGTCCGCCTGTGGTGGTTACGGTCACACTCGACACCAGTTGGCCATGTTCCTGGGGCATCAGGTCGACGGAGGGATGCAGTCCTGCAGCCGCGGGCGGCACCAACCCAGCAAGGACCACGGCACCTTGGGCCCAGCAGGTGTAGTGTCCGGCAACACGGTGGCCGTGTGCCTCTGGGGTCAACTGAGTGGGAGCGTTCCATGATTGCCATAGCACAGCAACTGGGAGAGCAGTTGAGTTGATTGCTCAAGGTATGGAATGTGTGGCCCATTCCATCCTCCCCTCTGTAAAGCAAATGGTGCTCCAGCAGCAGCCTACGCAGTCCACGTGCCGCTCACTCAGGCTGGGCATGACAGCGTATGACAGGGCGTGCCGGGCTGAAATGGTGGTTCTGCGTGAAACACTTAATGCTCAAGCAGAGGCACACCTTGAGGCCCTGAGGGTGGAAGAACAAGCCTTCCGATCTACTCTAGCTGACCTCATGATGGATCAGAGTAGGTGGACAGAAGACAGGTTGGAACAGCTTGAAAGAACCATCTCGGCTGAACTCCATGCAAGCCAGGAGTCACTCCGTTTGTCATGTGAGGCCATGCAAGCAGAACTCTGTCTCACAAGTCAGTCCCTGCAGGAGGAAGCACGTGTGACATGTGAGGTAATGCATGCTGACCTCAGTCTCATTGCCCGCCAGGACCTGGCTTACCAGACCCGCATACTTGTTGCCATTGAGGGGCAAGGCGGCGCTAGGCGTGTTGAGTCAACTGCACCACGTCCTCCTTCTGTTTCAGATCCAGAGGGTGACAATGACAACCTATATCCACATAGGTCGGACCTTGCAGGCGCTGACCACAGTGAGGGATTTTTTTTGTTTAGCTCAACATCTACACATGTGGATGCTGAGGTGCACCCTGTACCCCCCCTTCCTGGGTGCCCCCCGACCCCCTGGGTCATATATGGCCATTTTTTATTTTTTTTCGTGCAATTTTTCCTTTTCCAGCAGTTTTTATTCTGAAAATATTTTTGATATTTCATCCTAATTGTATGGTTTTTGGTAAGTATGTTATCTTTTTCTTTTCATTTTTCATTTTATTTAATTTTTCCGTTATTTTGTTGTTCTTTTTCAATGATTTCACTTTGCTTTTTATTTGTTATGTTTTTTTTTCTTCTGGTTTTCTTCTATTTTAAAGATTTTTCTATTGTTTCTTTCATTACTCTTTTCATTTTTTTTATTTCAATTGATTATTTGATTTAATTTGTACTTTCTTTAGAATTCTTTTTTTTTCAATTGTATTTTGTCTATTGTGCATACATGTGACAGTGTCGTGCTTTGTGGCATCGGAAGGCATCCACTGTGTGTTCCTGCTGGGCCCATGCAGGCTTGTCTTGTGTATGTGTTTTGCTTGGGGTCCTGACACATATGCTACTCCTGTTTCCCTTTTCCATGGGTTTGCAAGGATGGCTCAGTGTAACAGCATATCACACATGGGCATTGGGCTTCCGTCATATCTGTGGCCAGCCTGCAGTTCTACTTGTGTGTACACCCCTAGTGGGTATTCCAGATGGGTTCTCCAATTCATGTCTGCGCTTCACTTTGGTGAGTATTAAGCTGACTGTGCATTTCATCATGTTGCTTGAGATGTTTGTTATGTATTGACTTTCTATGTTGATGCACTTCCTGCTATAGCTGGTACCATTCACCCTTTGGCTGCATACAACACACTGATGGTGGGAGGGGTCCATGTGCTGAAATGTTGAATTAGGACAGTTTTCCCACAATGATTTTGATATGCCACATGAAGGCTGCACGCTGAGTTACCCCTGTCACCACGCATTTCAACAACCACCCATTCCTTGCTAGCACCACTTTGGACATTTCCCAGCCCTGGCTGGTGTTTGGATGTGACATCTGAGTTATGACTACATTGTTTGTCATTTAAATTTTCAGTTTGTGTCCTGGACCTGCTCCCCCCCCCACTGTTTGCACTTGACCCTTGTGACAATCTGAACAACCAGGATGCTTGAGCCTGCCACCACTATAAAAAGCCCACTAAGGTTGCCCTGTCTAGACCTGTCCACATGCCTTCTCAGTCACTTGAATATCCCCTGCCTCCCCCGCCCCGTCGGTGTCCCTCTGTCTCCCCCCTTCCTCATCACATCCCCTACTCTCCTGCACCGTCAGGTTTCCCTCTGCCCCCTGTATGTGCTTTCTTTCCCCTTCTTCCCCATTAGTCCTTTTGAGCTTGGCCCTCTCCTCCCTTCTCTCTTCCCTCTCCCTCTCCACCACCCTTTGGCCTCTTCCTTGTACTCTGGCTTTCATATTCAACCACTAACCCAATTTCCATTGGCCATGGTGATACGTAGGCACTTGTTCTTTGCAGACATTTGACCTTCTGCCTCCGTCCTTTCACACCCCACCTTCACCATTTTAAGTATTATTTTGACAGTTAATTTGATCATTAGTCCCTCCACCACTGATTACCGGTCATCTCTTCCCCCTTTCCCTTCTGTCTTTCTTCTCCGCCTCCCCAGAACTACGTTGATTCTTTGTAGACGTACCACCGTTTGTCACTTGTTACTCTCCTTGCCTCTTACCTCCTCTTCCATCAGTCCCCTCCTTATGTGACTCCTGTGCTGCAACTATTCTGGTCAGGCATAGGAATAGTTGATGCTACTTATGTCATCCTACATTCCCTCCCTAGACTCTCCCTTATTGGTCCAGGCAATAGTAATATGTACTTAGCTTTTCCAGTTCATTATCACACTGTGGACTGTTTGAAGGACATGTAGGAATGTATTGTTCTTCTCCCTTATTCACTCCCTCATTGATGCGTTTTGATGAAGTTTGTGTATTGGTCATATTATGGATTTCTATGAATCAGTAATGGGTCACTGTCTGCATTGCCGATGTGGTGTACTCTGTACATGATATGTTCTGCTGGTCAATGGCTGATGCAATGTAGTGATTTCTTTTGAGGTGTTAGGGGATGGGTGTGGTTTGAGACACAGGGGGGTGTTTGGTGCTATGTTCATATGCGCTGTGTACGGGACACTGGCATTCACTTAATTTCACATGCATGTATTCTAGGCATGTCCATATGGACGAATACACTTAGGCAACACCCCCCCAACTACATTGAAACCATGCAAACGCGTGCAACCAGATTGCCTTCTCATGCATGCTGTGTCACGACAATCCATTTTCACTTCCGAGTCATTGATCGTGTACATGCATGACTGTTAGGGAGAATTTTCATGTTATGGTTAATTTCCCTCACCTAGTGAGTCCCCCAGCAGCTTTGCTGGACTTCTGGAGTTTATTTTTTTACTTGGTAAGAGTGTGAGCTTTTCCCCCACCCTTACCCAGGTTTTGCCATGTGTCTTTTACCTGTGTTTATGATTGTGGACTCTGGAGTACACCACTTCAGTAGTCCCCTTCTTTTGTGTGTTACACAGCACCTTCCGTGCAGTGACACAGGGTTGTCCTTTTCAGACTTCCCACCGACTCCATTTCTGAAGCTGACTACAGTCGCCAAGAAAAGGGTAAAGTTGCCATTAACTTTACTTAGTCATTTAACCACAGATCCAGTACACCCCATCTTCCATGGAGTACTGGGAAGGGTTACTTTGTATCCCCTTGTATCTGTACCTCCTAGAGCATTGTTTTGCTCTTTTAACATGTAGACTTGGCTGGTAGCAGTGGTATCTACCCTAACTTTTCTACCGCAATTATACTTTATAAACATGGTATTGTTTTAGGCTATTATATTAGCCTCAAAATTACACCCGCTTGACCAAATACTTTTTCTTTTGGCTCCGGTCGGGTTTATTCACCATTTCTTTTTGTTAAAGTCCTTCTTGTGTTTTACTTTGTGCGGCAAACCAGGTTTGCCTTCGTTGTTCACTGTCTTTTGGCGGGCTTCTGCTCAGAAGCCCTCCTCCAGGCGCCTGGGTGTCTAGGTGGGCTGAATGTGAGGGAGGGGTGTAGTCACCCGCTGCACAGGGTATCCTAGGAAACCCAAGTCAGACTTTACCATGTTTGGCTGAGGTGGTTATCCGGGCTGGACAACCCCCCTGCTGCGTGATTGACAGCCAGGCTGTGTGAATGGGGGATTTGCGCATAAAAGGCAGGTCTCTTGGGCTAGAAGTGAGAGACGCCACTGGAACTACAAGGAACCGAAGAGAAGCGATGAAGAAGACAGCTGCTGCAACTACCCCGTCCTGGTGAAGCCCTGCTGCAGTCCTGAACTATCTACCCTTCGACGACCAGAGAAGATCCAGTCCGGAGCCTGGTGGGGATAACCAGCTCATCTTCCACAGCCAGAGGATCCTCTTCTTGGTCGAAATCGCTGCACCCTGCTGTAGTGGTCCGGATAGCCATCTGAAGAGCCTCTCCTCTTTTTAAGGAGCACACCTTTTATTCACCGTTGCTGCTGCCGGCTTCATCCCTGTGTGGTGCAGACCCCTCCAGACATCTTCCTTCGCACGGAAGCTCCAGGAACCGTGGGTCTGCAGGAAACCAACAGGAACACCTGCCATGGCACCAGCTTCTTCATTGAATAAGGTACAGTGTTCTGCTTGAGGAATCAGGGTGAATCCCTTTTCTTCATCTCCAAGGCTTGCCCTTGTCTTCCCTCCTTCTTATAACTTTTGCTTCCTCTGTTGACAATATCTAAGTACTCATGGCAATGTTGAATCTTGAACTATATGACTGTGTGAACCTCAACAACAGGAACCCGGTTCCACTTGACACTGGCTCCGGCCTATTGACTTTTGAATTTCCGTCAAATAGTGTTCTCTGATTCGGTCTGCCTTGACAAAAGTATTGCCCATGATTATTGCCCCCAACTCTCTCTGGTTAACTCAGGTGCAAAGTGTGTTTTTGCCCCGGTAACATTTCTTGCCGCAGATACGTGTTTCTTTAGTAAGACCGAACTGTCATTACTGTCAAAAAGTAATCGCAAGCGTATTCCCGGTAACATCTTTTGTTTCATAACACCGATTCGTTAAAGCATAGGATATTTACCTTGAGTTAGAGTGTAACAAAGTGAATTGGTTGGTTGTAGTGTATTTTACATATGGTTTTGAATTAATAAAAGTGTTGTGTTTATAACGAATGGTTTAAAAATAAATGTACTTATATTTTTTACCTGAAACCTTGAGTCAGTGTTTGCTTGAGTCACAGTAATTGTGGTCCCCTTGTGTAATCTCTGCGACTGCTCATATACTCTTGATATAAACCTGGCTGCTCTGCTACTGCTACCACTCTAACATAGTAGTACAGGCTTGTATCAAAGGTAAAACATGTATTGCCACCTGTAGTCTTAATTGTGTGTAGTGGTCCCTAAGGGCACTGCACAGGATTCTGCCTCACAATGACAGGGTAATATCTGGTTAAATGCCATTTTTTGAAATGATGCAGAATGGTTTTCACCAATGCAATGCACACTCACTGTGCTGTGCTGTGTGCAGTGTTTGATATGTCAATTTGCAATTGTCCAATGTGCATGGCAACAGGTTTTCTGACCTTTGTTGGTTGCAACACTGGTGGCATGCATTTGTGGCACCGTTTTCAGGGTGTGAGGTTTTGGTCACTCCTTTCTTCTGATTCCATGTGAGGTATAATTGTCTGGTGCCTATTTACATTTCTCACGTGGCACTTCATGACTATTGTGTCATGTGTTGTGCATATGGTTGGATGTTTTGCCATTGCATTCCATGGTATGGTGTGGCAGTCAGGGTTCAGGAGTGTTGGGAGGGTTTGGGTGGCATACCAGTCCTTTCATGCCCTGTTTAGCAAGGGGGGGATGCCTTGCATGTGTTCCCTTTGGTCACATGGGATTGGTTGTGTTTAAGTAGCTAGGGATGCACACAATGTGGCACTTCCGTGAACACATTCTCAGGGTGGTAAGGTAGTGACAGTTGACTGTCCCTTTCTCATCATCGACTGTGACCTGGTATGTACCAGGCCTGTGTGCACTCTGCAGGGGTTGGAGTTCAGGTGAAAAATGTGGCCACAAGCTGGGTATGGGTGGGGTGCCTCGCCACATGCCCTTTCCCCTCCCATGTGCAGAGGCCGTGCGTGTGGTTGGGGATGTGGGGGCACCACCATGTCCACCGGTATGCCATGCCGTGTTGCAACGTTGTGCAGGACACATGCTGCCACAATGATCCTGCACACTACTGGGGGTGCATATAGTAGCTGTTCACCCGAGCGGTCAAGGAAGCGGAAGCGTGACTTGAGCACTCCGAATGTGCGCTCCACTATGGCCCTTGTTGCAATATGGGCTGCATTGTATCTTACCTGGGGTGGTGTGGTGGCGTTCCATATGGGTGTCATCATGTAGGTGCTCAGTAGGGTAGGCACTGTCCCCTGGTAAGGTGATAATAGTTATCATTAGTTTGGCTTGTGTATTTGTCTGTGTGTAACATGTATGCATGTGCACAGGCATTTGTATTCACCTAGGAGCCATGTGTCCCCATGCTTCCCAGCTTTCAGGGCCCGGCTCAGGGCGGACATTCTGAATATGAAACTATCATGGGTGGACCTATGCATAGTTTGCATAGACAGAGGTGATGATTCCCTTGGCATCGCATACCACCTGCACATTGATCAAATGCCAGTGCTTGCGGTTTCGATAGATGTGCTCAGTGGCCCTAGGTGGACGTAGGGCCACATGGGTGCAATTTATGACACCAAGCACTTTGGGGAAGTGTCCCACCCAGTAGAAGTCCAGGACCATGGCCTGCCGTTCTGCAGGTATTCTGGGCATGTATATGTGCCTGCAGACTGAGGGGGGCACAGTGATGATTGCCAACACCTGGTGTAGGCAGCGTGACTGCGTGGCCTGTGAGACACCCCTCACTATGGCAGTTGTCCGCTGAAATTAACCAGTGGCCAAAAAATGCAGTACATTGAGCACCTTCTCCAAGGGGCTCAATGCTTGGGAGCACAGGGTGGGTGATGTGAGTTAATTCTCCCAAAACCTGACCAACTCTAGGATCATATGAGGTGGAAACCTATACCTACCATAGACCTGGTCATCAGGCACCGCAAAAAGGCTGGTCCTGGACAAAGAAATGCAGGGCCTGACTATTCTCCTCCACTTGCGGTGTCCCACAATCACTGCTGCGAGGAACGCAACATTCATCGTAGCTGTATATGCTTGTTTGTTGTTTGCGTGCACTTTTATGCTGCGCGAGGGTGCTTCCGCCTGCTTTCCTGTGGCAGACCTAATTGTGCGTGTGCGTGTGTTTTTTCATGCGCAGGTTTTCCCTATTCTTTTCCATGAATATGTGTAGTTTGCGTGCGTGTGGGCGTTCCGTGTACTTTCCAGTGGCACTTCCCCAGTTACGCCCTTATTTCCATGCGTTGTTCCCCATTCTGTGTATTCCGCCCCTTGTTCCGCCCCCTTTTTGATGTGTGCGCTGACGTTGTGCGCTTTTGCTGTGCGCGCCACGCACGGCGTTCGGGATCTGGAAATGACGCGTGCGCCAGTGTGCGCCACACGCGGATTTGGTGCACATCCTAGAACATACAGGTGCAGGGCCTTCCATGAATTGCACGCGTGCTTTGGCTTTTTCATGCTTGCGCCAGCTTGCGCCAATGATTTCGCTGCACATTTATTCCATGAATTACCCCCTTTGTTAATATTAGTTCAGCTGATATCAGTGATGCTGATACGCCTGAACAGGTATAACAAATAGTAATATGCCATTAAATAAAGCTAACTAAGACACACTAGACTGTAAAAAATGTCAGTGTGTTGTATTTTTAATTATTCTAGTTTCAAAATATATTGGGGCTTATTCATGGAATTATTTGCGCCGAAAAACGGAGATTTGTGCGCCATTCTGCCCGCAAATCCCTGTTTAACAAATGGGGATTTGCGGGCAGAATGGTGTACAAATCCACGTTTTTTGGCGCAAAAATTCCATGAATCAGCCCCATTATTTTATTTACTTCTAAATCAACATGATATACCTTCTACCATAAAGAGGAAATATTGCTCTTGGACTAAACACACACACTTGCAGAGTATTTTTCAAGTTTGCAATATATCGACTTCTAAATGTTTTCAGTAGATTAATCTATAATATAAACTTGCCCAATTAGAGGTCCTGATTATTTAAATAGTAAGGCAAATCAACTTAAACTATATGACTTCAAACACACATTTTGTAGGCCCATTGTGAATTAGAGAAAAATAATAAAATAGGTATAAATAAGTAAATAAAAATTAGTGTTCAGTTGCAAATTGACTTGCATGTATGTGACTGTCACTGGGAGTTCAAGGGGGCCTAAGGACAAGCTCAAAGGAAGCAGTTAAGAAAGAAGGATCCGGGAGTTGGGTCCCATGGGAAAATAAAAAATGTTTAATTACTCTAAGATGCAAAAAAACATTTCTAGTGTTAACTTCCCGCTGTTCATCTTGGCTCTGTTCAACATGCCATACTCGTTGTTATCACCCCTCCCTCACTTTATCGCTTCACCTACTCCATACATCTCTTCTGTGCTTTTCTCTGCTCCTGGTACAAGATGTTTATATTCCAAGTCTATGAGATAGGAACATTCCCAACCACTAATCCATGAGCTAAGAATAGCAAGGAGCTAAACTGAGCTAAACTGAGCTTGTGGTGCAAATTTGGAAAGTAATTTAGAAATGGTCAAACGCCTGTCTGAGACCGCTCCCGATGAGAAGGAAGAGATATTGTGTTATCAAAGCAAACTTTGGCTTAAAAAGTAATTACATTTCTGAAAGGAGAAATTAAGGCACTAGTGTGGCTGAGATACAGAATAATTGATATGTAAGATCAAAGCTGAAAGATATAATTCACTTTGCACATTCAGATCCTATTTTTGAATCCATAGTTACCTAAAACCTGTTGTTGGTTTGCAAAGGACTTGAGGCTATACGCCCATTACCTACACCATACAAGCCACGCGACCTCCAGACGCAATCTGTATAAAATGCCTCTCTCATAAGACTCCATTAGCAGCCTCTCTTTGTAGGAGCCAACAATGGCCTATTATATCACAAAAAGTAGCTGCAACTAAGACACAATTCCTTGAAAGTGGGAATAACAATTTTGTAATAAATTTGCAAAGAAACTGTGATTCATACAATAGTAAAAATATTGTTTATATAAACCTGGTAATTAAGCTCAGAAGAGCACATGTTTATAACAATCTTACTTTCCAGATGGAAGAGAGAAGCAAGACAATATTCTATTTTTAAATCCCCAATATAGCCCTAGCATAAATACACATGAAGGCAAGAGGAGCGCCTATTTTGCTGGCTTAAAACAACGTTAGAGCAATTATTTTTGCATGGAGAGATATAGAGATAATGAATCTACTTTTATATTATTCAAGAGAGGAATAAAGCAACTGCTTTAGTTAAGAACCACGCTGCATTCAATCTTTCTTTTATCGATGTATCACTGTCCAGATCTTTGATTGGGGTCAACAGAGAGTGAGGGCATCATATCCACTGATGTAATTTGGACCATAGTAGCGGGCGGCTCACTAGATCAAATGCCTGCGTTAGATCTATAAACGCAATATAGATTTTCTTGTCACTGTTGTTTTCAATATGGGCTTTTAACAGGTTTATTAGAAAGATGTTGATGCTCGTGCTCAACTCGACATATATGTTGGGAGGACTGTTCTAAAATTTGAGTTATTCTTTCAGGAGTATGCACTCTTACCCAATAAATATATCACAAATTGCCACATATAATTACTGTGAGTTCAATCATTTAATAACATATTTGAACTTGACATAAAACGCTAGGTAGTTATGTTTAATTTAATGTTTTTATACATCAACGTTTATTTTTCATATGCCAATTTCGTGTTTAACCACTATTCATGCTTTTTCAAGGATGCAACTGTCCCTGATGTTTTAACAAAGTCAAATTGTTTAAAAGAGAATAATATTGTAGTTATACTTGCTTCTTAGATACAGATTGGTGTCATTAAATGGGGTCCAATTCATCAATCTTAAGATAGATAACTGTGTGAAAGATACATTTCATATGATCCATATGTCAAATATTTATTTGCATATTCTCGGATGTTTGTCTTCTGGCTCTAATTGAGATTCTTGACAAGATTGTCCTTGTTGTAGGGAATAACTTCTAGTTTTTAATTATAAATGTTATATTATGTATCTCAGGATTTAAAGGAATTATTCTTTTAAGTTCAGCATTGTTGGTTAAATGATTTGCCACTATATACATATGTCTTAGTGATGAGGAGCATGGTTCCCTGGGTCAATCCCTGTATCAAAGCGTTTGCCAAGCTGAAGCTTAGTGTGGGGATGTAAGACTTACACATTCACAAGAGCCAGTGGGTAAAATAGTGTTTAGGTCTTCTTAGCAATATGTGTTTTGGATGAGAGGTCACAGTTGGTGGTAAACGTGAGAGATGTTGCACTGGAGAAGGGTTGAGACCTGAATCTGTCAAGCTTTATTTCACCAGCACATTAAGAGGCTCCCCATAATTGATGGAGTTTCCTCTGAGAATTACTTCAGTATTTGTCAGGTTGAGCATCAGGTCATGAATTTCAGGACTTCCTAGCTTGGATGAGAGACACAGGGTACTTGGCTTTCGTGAGGATGTAAAGACTGGAGGGGTGCTATCTGTACTCCTGCCCTCTATATGACAGAGCTGAAGCACATAGCACCCCAGCCAAGGTTCTGTATTGTGGTAGCAGTGGGTGAGCAACAAATGCTTAAGCTCTCAGGAGGTGATGCGGGCTGGTTATTAAGTACAGTGCAGTCACCAAGCTCCCACAAAAGAATGTCCACACACTATGCCATCTGCTAACACAGTTCTTTATATAAAAATAAGGTTCAAGATATATACATCAATTAAGAGCACACTTTGTACTCTGGCAATTCCAAAATGGCAAAAATATACAATGTCTATGTGGTACCGCACTTAGCTATTGACTCTGTTAAAATGCTGAGAGTTATAATGGCATACAAATCATACACCATTGAGTATCAGCATATATCATAGGAAGGAAGGCAAGTTATGTTAAACAATGGCAGAATGCTGTCCCCACTACCCAGAGGCAGTTCTGAGTGAGTATCGCCCCACCTGCGAAACCTGTAATAAAGAGTAGTAACATGCCCAGTCCATTCATATTTAAAGAGTCTTGTTTCCTGGTTAAAATGTTCAACAACCCCAATGTACCTGAGTTAGAAGAGTTTCTTCGATGATTCATTGACAGATCCCTCAAGAGTGGACTCCCTTTAAAGCAGGAGCCACAGGGCGTCGAGATTCCTTAAAGAAATGTGAACACTTGCGTTGAGACGGTGGCTTTGACCTTCATGGTACACTTCAATGATCGATCGTGGAAGTCCTGTGAAGATGTTGCATGGGGTCTACCTCGGTGCAAAGAGATTGGTGCTGCAAAGGTGACTAGGTGAGGAACATAGGCCCAGCAACAGGAGTCGGGTGTCAGCGTCGGTGTCGATGATTGGGATTCAACCACGGCTGGATTTTGGATCTTCACTTGTCGACGTCTTTGTGGACTTTGGGTGGCGGGAAACCCAACAGCAGACTTTCCTCGTCATCGACGACCTCCACATTCTCGGGTGGGACAAAGCAGTAGACGGTGAGGGCAAGGAAGCCCTTCATTCAATATTCTTAGGCAAGATGGAGCGTTGCAGCTCCTGTCATAGATCAGCACAACATTGCACTGTCCCTGCTTCTGGGCAACATGACTCAACGGGTTTTCAGCGGTTACGGCAATCCTGCGAACCCCGGTTGACGACAATGGACTTGATGGCCTTGATGTCCAGCTGCTTTGCTTCAAGATTATCAGCGGACCCCTTCTCTGGTCGACAGCCTTTCGGGACTGGCTTCCAGGGTACCTTGATGAAGATCAGCTTCTGTACGATATTCCCTCGTAGCTCGGGGAGAGGTCTCCTAGCCAGGTCCTCTCTTGGATCAGTCCTCAACAGACTCAGCAGCTATCAGATTGGGTTGCAGGAAGCCATCAGCAATTCTTCTTATTCCAGCTGGGCTTCGAGGATAAGTAGCTTCAAGTTTCGACTTCAGCTTCTGAACAAATTGGGAAGTGAGAGGTTCCCAGATATAGACATCTGTCCCTCATTCACTCTGCTGTGCAAAGCTCAGTCAGCCAAGGAGACAGAAGGTCATTCATGCAATCAGGCAGCCAATCAGGCTCAAAGGCATTAAAGATATTCACTTCAACCCAGACACCCGAAGCAAGGACTGTGGATTGGGCCAAGCACCCGCCTTTCAGCACACCACACTGCATTCATGTAAGTTTCAGGCAGGGCTATCTCATTCTTTGTGTCACTCACACAGAAACCAGACACCCATAACATAGAATGCATATTGGTCATAACCTCTATTCACACGGGTCGCACTCCAAGGGTGTACCCACAAAATACAGTCACTGCGAAGGCTCCAGCCAGTCTGGGCTGGACTTCCCCACAATACCATATATAGTTCTTCCACCCAACAGCCAGTCAGGGGAAGGGACAGAGTCAGGGTTTCCCAGGACTTTGGGAAAACAAGGTAACAGGCAATAGAAACCAAGAGGCCACAGGGGCCATCTTGCCTTCTATCAGGAATCCACTGATTCCTATGGCAGGGCCTGGCTATCCCAAAATGGAGGCTACTCACAGCACCTGTCAAATTCAGTATGGGGCTGCCACCAACCCATACCCTTCTCTTTGGGCAACACACATGTGCCCAAAAACATACACTAGGGGTACAGGGTTGCACCCCCACCCATCTGTGCCATACGGGTATCTCAAGGGTCTCTATTCACCACAACCAAAAAGAGGAAGAGCTGCATTGACAGGAGTCCTAATTGGACTCCTGTGCAGAAAACACCAAACACACACGATAAGGGAGTACAGGACAAGGACATGGGGGCCCTGTCTCTCCAATGCATTTCCAACATCACGGAGGAGTTCCCCTCGATGTTGCAGATAAAGTCTATTGATGTCAATGCCTATGATGGAGCCGTGTGGACATCTTCAGGTCATTGGGTACCTCTAGGATATGTCCCATCTGGATGAGTTGGTGTCTGTTGCACTGATAGGAGGAAAACCCTTTTTATACGTTCTTGTGGGTGGCAAGGCTGTTAAGGAGGGCTTTGCGGTCTATGCTATTGAGGGAAGCAGAAAGGGTAGTTTGCTGAGTAGGCACCTTGTCCAGAATGAGGAGAACATTTGTATAAATTGAATGATGATGGTCTCTGTGCTGCATCATGTTTGGAATTTAAATGTTTTGTTTTGTAAGCAATTGTACGGCATGATCCTTATCACTGTGTGGTTAGTGACCATCTACTTGATGCTTTTGTTGAGGAAAGGTAGATGCCTGATGGGACAATAGTTTGCCAAGTCATTTGGCACATGGGTAGATTCCTTCATTGGGGGCGGGATCAGTCTCATTTTCAATCCTTCTTGGAAGGTACCTTGTGATTGCTCTATGATGACTTTCATAATGATTACTTTTATTATTATTATTATTATTATTATTATTATTATTATTATTATTATTATTATTATTATTATTATTTATAATGGAGATGGGGAACATCCGGTCTTTGTAGGTGGTGAGCTTGAGGTTTGTGACAGTGCTGGCCAGGCATTCTGGTTTAATTATCCTGAATTTGGTTCATCTATATGCATTATTGGCTGGCGTGGGCAGGATGTATGTGATATGTTTGGATCTGTCAATGTGTTGCTGTATGATGTGTAGCTTTTTTATATAGAATATGTTCATGGCATTGTCAGTACATTGTAGTTTTGAGGACCTGGGAGGGGGCTTGATGCAGTGATTCCTCACCTGGAAGATTAATCTACCCTTTTTGGATGCTTCCACAATCAATGTTGTGTAATAGTTTGCCGTGGCGATGAGGGTCCTGCATGATGAGCACAGGGATTTCCAGGCGAGTAGGATGGTATGCTTGATGTGTATGAGTTCCCTTGTACATCAAGGCTTGTTTTTGTTGAGTCAAGGTTTCAGTGGTCCTGTGGTGTTTGCTGGTCTCTGTTAAGGTGTCGTTGAGCACCCTGAAATGGCTGCTCATGTATTGCAAGGGTTCAGACGAGAAGGCCATGTCCATTTGATTTCCCATGACCATGGACATGGGGACGTTGTTGAAGAAGTTGTGGGTTGTGATGATTTCTTTTTATTGACCCCAAGAGTGTGAGGTGGGTGGTGCATCAGGATGGGTATGATTGTGTGGTATGTCCAGTCCAAAAGTAGAGGGAGCACATTCAGTGGCTGAACGGACTCTGAATACCAGTTTGAGTGTGTTTCCTCTGATGTGTGATGGTTCAGTGAGAGTTGCTTTATGTCCATGGTATCAATCAGGTTAAATAAAGTATTCTTATTTTCTTGGTAGTTTGGCTTTTGGGCCAGTTGTAGTTTCCCAAGAAGATGTTAGTTGTGCTGTTGGTGGATGCTGTTGGTATGTGGTCAGTGATTTTGTCGAGGAAGACCTTGTTAATTTCTTGTTATTAGTAGATCAGGAAGAAGGTAGCTGTTTGTGCACGGGTGAACAAGAACGGCCAATTCGAAAGTTCAATGGGTGTGTAGGTGGTGTGCTCCTAAAGAGTGCATATCAATTAAGGCTTGTGAGCCCTCATCGAGTCTTCACTTTGTGATCCTTGTGTTGGCTTTGTTCGATGCTGTTGCCTGTGGGGATGGGTGCACCCAATGTGTGTGTAGATGGGCGGGGGAGAGCCATGACCCTGGGAAGAAGAATGCGCATAAACTACAAGTGGTGATGAGGTACTCATTGTTTACTGCATGTAGTGCTATAGAGTGAGCATTAATGAGCATTAGGTTGGTGTGTATTTTGAGTGTGGAGTATGGGTAGTAATGAGTGGGATGTGAATGAACATTGAACATTTTTGGATTGTGGGTTGGAGGTGTGTGGGAGAAGTTTGCGGAATGTGTCTTTGTGTGTATGTGTGTGGGTGCAGATGAGAAGGGCTGTGTGTAGTTTAATTCACTTTCTGCTGCACTATCTAGGTTGTGTGGAGCAGAGGTTACTTCCTATACCAGGTCCGAACAGGTCCAAAAGGTCCAAAAAACTGTTCATTATGTGGTGTCTGCTCACAGGGTTTACGATAACCTCTTTTATGTAACTGTACCTTACCAAAGGAAAAATACTGCTTTGCATATCAGCCTGGTCCTGCTTGGAAGGACAGTCGAGCACCAAACTAATAGGCAATTTTACTCTGAAGACGTGTTCCAACAGCAACCCCAGCCATGTACTTCTGCAATGTTAGGGCATGTCTGGATTAAGCATGTTAAATTAGAGTGGATCCCCAAGTGTGTCAACGTGTTGGCGATCATGGTGGGAGTTGTTATTGCAAGAGGTGAACACAGTATTAGGAGACAGCCTGCACAGCAGAGCAGTGAGTCATGTGTCAGTGTGCACGTCCTCACTTGAAGCACGTGGAGCTCCAATGGTGGCGACCGTCATTACTAGTGCTTTGCGTGGGGCTTCCCTCCGGCTCTTTGTAAATGAAGTCGCGCGCTGTTCTAGGATGTGCATACCTTCTCATTGCCCTTCCTTTTTAACAATGTGCTCGAGCACCTGTTCACCCAGTGTGAGCCGTCTTTGCTTTATCAGCTCATACTGAGTTTCAATCAGCGCTGGTTGGAAAAATCCATTACAACTGCGGCTTCCTCATGCTCCACTTACAGCTTCCTGGCTTTATGAAATAAGGCTGCGTTGGCAAACGCAGACAAGAAATAACATTTACAAGAAGCTGCACTGGAGGAGCTTCACTGTTGCACATTTGTTCCCTGTTTATTTTTAGCTTTTTTATAGCATCATCGACTGCACTTTTTCATTTATCGCGCACGAGCTGACGAAAGCATATGAAACGACATGTTTGTAATAACTAAGAGAAGGAACATTTAATGAATATGCATTTTCAGTCAATGCACCAAAAGATAGCTGTCTTTGGCTACAGAAAGAAGAATACCATTACAAATATGAAATACTCATTAAGGTAAATTGGTGGCAAAGTTTGTCATCTAAGCCCTATAATCAGTGGTTTTGTAGTGAGGGAAAATGAAAAAAAAAGGTTTAATTTAATTGTGAATGAATCTAGTGTGTCACATTGCGTCAAAAGAACTACTCCCAAACAGAGGCGACTAGTCCAAAGGTATGGGTAGGGCTCTTTCCCAATGATCAGGCGTGGTGTATGAGATCAGCTTTAGGACATAACAAACCATATCTAAAAAAAACTATTAGGGGTCAGATTCTATGGCGAGCAGGGAGGCGTGTATGCTTCTCTTTCTTTAATTCTCGGAGAACAGCATCATTGAAAAAAAACACGTAACTTAAGAATATGACTACATTTCCAAGGTGCTTTTGCTGAAATGAGTTGTTTAACTGACCAACACACGACTGCCTCCCCAGTTCGAGTCCATCATAATATCTGTCTGTTCAGCCGTAAATCTCCTCCTCGTTCTTTGATTCTCGGAGAGCAGAGCACATGAGTATTTTGCATAAATATTTGTATAATGTAATATGGCCTTAACAGTGGTTTACATTGCCTTGAAAGTTATATTGGTAGTAGTGCAGACTTATCAGTGATAGCACGGCGCGTAGATCCGTTTCCGGTGCCGACCAGAGTAATATCCCGACGCGGTTGTTGTTTGCAAAAGAGCCCTGAAAGGTAGAAGCGTGCGAACTCCCATGTGTCTTCAGAAACCATTGGGAGTTGCGTGAAACCGTTCAGCGGTCCTTGCTAGCAAGTTACAACAAGCTATAATTAACAGACGCCCGGTACAGGCAGGCTTTCCAAGTGACAGTGACCCTTTCTGTCAAAGCCTGCACAGAAGTTGCAGTGCCATGACAAGCCACCAGGCGGCACGGATCACTCCAGCTCACCGGAGATTCAGTGTGATGACAGCACACAGCAATAGAGTGTGCTGCATAAAAGGACAATTCAATTGATTGTTTTGCGATGAAGGCCTTATTAAAGGAAGGCTGCTAAAACAGAAGGTCCCCCATTGATGAAGGCTGCTAAAACAGCAGGTTCCCTGCCACAAGACGGGTCTGTAGGGTCCCAAGGTAAAGCACTACAGCTCCCCACAGTTGTGACTGTGACCAGACGGGTGATCAGAAGCCCAAGCTCATGTCCTGTGGCACCGCCTTGCATTGTACATATGTATATATATCATTTATGTTGGACTCCGAGGCGTCTAGCCAAGAGATGAACCCCCGAAGACTCGCTGATGGCGATGAGTTTTAAAAGAGTGTTTGAGAACTCTATGGACAAGTCAGTACGCAAAGCAATAAACGCATGGCCGAAGTCCATGAAAGAAAAACTTGCGCAGGTGGAAGCATGGCTGTCCGCACCATCAGAAGTCAGCAGTAAAAAGAGGTGCAAGGGCACCCGCAAGAAAAAAATCACAAATAAAGCCTCAACAGAAGCAGCCGAAGCATAGAAGTGGCTGGCAAGCCGATAGAGACAGGGCAAGTGGTGCTTAAGAAGTTACTTAAAGAGTCTCTAGGTGGGGAGTATTTCCAAAAAGATGTGCATGAAAGCTCCCCTTTCTCCTCAGAGAGGACGGAAGCAGAGGGGTCTTCTGCTGAGAACAACAACACCACATTGTCAGAATAGAGCAACAATGGCATTCAGGGCACAATCATGTCGGAAAGGGAATTTGACCCAGAGGCACGCATACATCCCAGGTCTGCAGATTGGCAGCAAACGATGAAAACCGCAAAGTACCTAAGTAAGCAGCTACAAATGCCACTAGGAAAGGTGACACAAATCAAACTCAAAGCAGAGTGCCCACGACCACATTTGGCTAAGAAAATGGCTGCAATGCCTATATTAAATCCCAAGATGGTGACTTTCCTAACTAAATATGGGAGAGATCATAAACAAGGAATAAACAAATCTTGACTGGAATGCCAAGATAAGTTGTTCAACCTTACGGGACCTGTAACTAAAATGATGGAAATGGCCCAAAAGGCTAAAGAGGATGGCACCCCAGTAGACCCAGAAGTGCTCATTGAGTGATCAAAGAGCCATTTGTATGTTAGGTAATGCAAACTGTGCTATCTCGGCAGAAAGATGTAGGAACATTCTAATAAAGATGGATTCCAAACTGGCCAACTTGGCCACGTCAAAGCCAGGGGAAAAAGTGGAAGAGCTCCCATTTGGTGTTGCAGTTGTCATTACATATAAAGCATTTGATAAGGTGCAACTATCTATAAAAAAAGTCTTTACAAGGTTTTTGACAGGACAGGTCTAGTTGGGGGCCACTCGTCCAGCCATTTTCCGCAACAAAGGTTCTACAAAGGCACAAAGTGGAACTCATATCCCTTTCTCCCTTCCCAAGGGAGGGGCAGAAGAGGTAGAAGATGGATAGGACAGAAGCAGTTGCCAGCCCCTGCAGATGAGAAAGAGTTTGGAAAAACGTCCATTTGGGGGCAGGCTGGTGCTATGCGTAGAAAAGTGGTGCGAGTTAATGACAGATAAATGGATTCTGCAAGCAGTCAAAGGCTTTCAGTTAGAGTTTCTGACATAACCTTATCAAGCACACCCTCCTCCCCCAATCAGGTTTGCTGCGCAAGAGACACTGCTAATGGATGCAGAACTGAGGGCACCAGTCGCAAAGAATGCCTTAAGAGCAGTGACCCCATGAGAAGACAGCTTTATAAGCAACATTTTCTTAGTTCAAAGAAACAAAAAGTTCAGACCTGTCATACATGTAAAGGAACTCAATGTGTATCTGGTCTGCAGACATTTCAAAATGGAGGGAATTCACCTCCTCAAGGATCTATTGCAGAGAGGGGACTGGCTAGTTCATCTGGACCTCAAGGTGTATTTTGCGGTCCTAAAATGTCAAAACCACAGAAGGTTCCTGTGATTACTCTGGGCAGGGCAGACCTGGGAGTTCACCAGCATGCCCAGAGTTATGCTAGTGAAAGAGGACACTTCCCTTAGGCAGCTGGCGAGGTTAGTGGGCCTGTTGGCCTCCTCATTCCAGGCAATGTTCCCAGGTCTGCTGCATTATCAAGCCCTGCAAAGGCTCAAAATACAGAATTTAGGCAAGGATTTGGGATACGACCAGCTAGTACGGATATCCATCGATGCCAGGACAGAGATGCAGTGGTGGTTGGATCACATGGAAGCCTGGAACAGGAGAGTAATTTTTAGGAGTCTACCAAACATGGTTATAGAGTCAGATGCTAGCATGTCAGACTGGGGAGCCCGGTGGCAGCTCAGTGACCACCAGTGACAAGTGGACGCCAGCCGAAATCCAGATGCACATCAATTGTGTGGAGCTGCTAGCGGATTTATTTTCTATCCGGGCACTAATCCTGCAGACTGTGAAATGCTGTGACCTTCTCCGGATGGACAATGTATCGGCGGTGAGATACATAAATCACCTAGGAGGCACGCGATTTAGGCTCCTAGCAGAGCGAGCCAAGGATCTTTGGCACCTCTTTCTGGAGAGGAACATTTCAGTGATGGCAGAATATCTGCCAGGTCTAGCCAACACAGTAGCAGACTGGCACTCAAGATTCTAGAGACTGCACAGGTAGTTCTTCTTGAGGTTGATGAGGATTTGGGGTCTATGCAGCACAGATCTATTTGCCACCCAAACCAACCACCAGCTGATGAGATTCTTCAGTTGCAAACCCGACCCAGAAGTAGCAGTGATGGAGGCCTGTGTACAGGTCGAGGGGGCCAGGAAAGGAATACGTCTTCCCTCCTTTCACCATGATGGGCATTGTCTCGTGAGAACAAAACATTGCTGCAGAATATCCCAATACACACCCAACAACCCAACCCAAAATCCCTACAGGTACACTGAAAATGAGCCCTTCAAGTACAAACACAGAGCGTCTTGTTAAAGACCGCCCAAGTCCATATAGCCATCCTCTTATGGCCATTATCCTGTGAGAATCAATACTAACCTGAAACGAAACATCACCGCAGAATATCCCAAGAAGCATCCAACAACCCAACTCAAAAACCCTACAGGGACCCTGAAAACAGGCCTTCAGAGTCCAGCCACAAACATCACGAAAAGGACTGCCCATCCAAAATAAATCATAATAGCCTTACCATCCAGGAGCCATCCACCGATAACCACGGACACTCATTCATACCATTATGCTCACTCTCCACTTTACATCAACAAACAATAGAATGCCGCTACACCCCTCGATCATTTGGCCTAGCTGCACACATACCTATTTCACCCATAAAACAGCTTAATAGTCTGGTAGAATGCAGCCATACCACACAGAAAAAATCGGCCTAGCAGCACACACAATCTCCTACAAATGCCTCACGGCAGCGAGAATGCAGACTCTAAGACCACCCTCCTTGCTGCACACATTACACTGATCTCTGACATCCACCGCACCACACTTAGCATTAGAATGCAGCCAACCTGTGAAAACCACTCTGGCTGCTCACATACCAAGTGCACCCGAACACTACATGCTACAATACTCTTTCAACTGATACGGACCGTGGTGCCCAAGGGCGTTCAACCCACAGCGCTTTGAGTTCATACCAATGGTACATAAAGCACTATACAAATGCACTATAACAAACATAATATGATTACTCGTACTCTAGCGTTTGTGTGCAGACAAAGAGCTAAAGTGATAATGATGATCCCGTTGTGGCCAACGCAGCCATGGTTCCAGGATCTCCTGGATCTCTCTACAGAGAGGCCAATTCAGCTGCCACGGATGCAACAGATCTTGCAGGACCTAGTGGAGCACCTGCAACCGATGGTGCTGGATGGGTCATTGACCCTGGTAGCGTGGATGATTTCAAGGGTGCCTGGAGAAAGCCATGTCTTTCAGAAGACACAAAACAATTCATTAGAAGATCCTCGGTCCCCGGGACTGCAAAGTCATATAAGGCAGTCTGGCACAGATGGGATAGATGGCCCGTGGCAAGGGGTGCAGGTCCCATTACGGCAGATGTGGTTGCATCTTAGATTTTGCTAATATATTTTTGGCAGTCCCGGCAGCAGGAAGTATAGTAGTATGGCTTACAGGGCAGTCAGTGTGTATAGGTCAGTGGCCTCAGCAGGACATGGCATAATTGGGTGAGCATCCCTTCATAAAGAGAGTAATAAAGTACATTGGGCTCATGAAGCCACCAGCCTCAAAATGCTCCTGTGCTCTGGGACGTAAACTTAGTGCTGAGACTATTTCTATCTTGGCCAGATTTTGATCAGCAGTCCAGGAATGTTTGAATGGTGAAGTTGACAACGCTCCTATACATGATCTCATGTAAGAGGTTTTCAGATGTAAAAGCACTGTAAATATTGAATTGAGGTTTTTCTCCAGAAGGGTCAATGTTTCAAAATACTAGAAGTACATCTCCACTGCGTCATATCCAGCTCTTACGTCCAACCTAAGCTTTGTGTTGTTAGATGCCTCAAAGTGTATGTGGAAGTAACAGTGTAGCTCAGAACAGGTAGAGAAACACAATTGCTAGTATGTCTAAATAAGCCGCATAGAGCAGTCTCATGCTCTACCCTAGCAAGATGGGTCAAGTGGACCATGCAGCAAGAAGGAATAGATACCCAAGGTTTGGGACACACCCAGCTAGAGGTGCTACTGAATTTTTGGCAGGAGTCAGGCTAAAAGACATTAGGAAGGCCGCAAACTGGGCAGGGGATTCAGTGTTTAAAACATTCTACTTTAAGCCGATAGATCATGTCGCTATGTTAGTGAAAAGTAAGCTATAAACTAGCATAATATGACCCTCCCTGCTTGCCATAGAATACCGATTTTCCATACTAACGTTCGGAAAAGTATGATTCTATTAAAGACACAGGGCCTCATTACAAGTCCGATGGTAGCTGTGCCGGTAGATCCGGCAGGCTGCCGCTGGACTTGTGAATTTTTCTGGCACCTGGCTTCACGGAAACACTGGGGGATTACGACCCCAGTATTACTGGAATTTAGGCGCCGGAAAATCGTTAATCCCCATTCTCATTTGCGTCCCATAGGACTCAATGGGAATGATGTAAGCATGGCACCGTTTATAACGGTGCCAGTGCTTCAGTGAAGGTCTGCGGGCGGGTGCTGTCCCACCCGCAAGGTCAGACCTGGCGGGCGGGACGGCAGCCACCCACAGACTCGGAGTGTGCCGGTCCGGTAACAATGGTGCTGGTAAGCTTACCGGCACTGTGGTTACCGGACCGGCACTCTGGTAATGAGGCCCACATAGTTAAAGTATTGTCCCACTCTAATTATGAGTTCAATAGTTAAAGTGTTTTATTCATGCCTGCTTGATACATGTTTGAGGAATATTACGAAACACAGTGGCTTATATACTAGAGACGATTGTGAAATGTATTGTTGGTTGCAATGATATATGACATTGAAGAACCCACCTAATTTTAATTAGGAGTATGTTTGATTTTATTTCAGGAATAGAGACAAAGACAACGTCGCATAGCTTAGTGTCTTGTAAGGATGAAGGTTTTTGAAGTTCTGGGTGTTTAATTTCCATAATGTGTGCAGAGAGGAGTCGCATCAAAGAGGAAGAGATTTACAGCTGAAGGTATGTTATATGTTATGAAAGACTGTGATTGGGGGAGACAGTCACGTGTTGTTCATTTAAAAGAAGCTCCTGGGAAATGTAGTTATGATCTAAAGTTACTTGACTTTTTCAATGATGCTGTTCTCTGAGAATTACAGAAAGAGGAACATAATACTTTGCTTCCATTTCGTAAAAAGAATCATGACTTTCCTGAAAATAAGTATGGATAGTATGTATTATTTAACATTTGCACCCAAGCTAAAAAGTGATTAAATGCTTTGATAAAACAAACTGGAACAAACAGGTTTTGTCACAGTCCATATTAACTAACAAAGTTTGCACTAGGGCAAAAATTACTTAGACTGTTGTTTGCGCTATGTTTGTTTCATAACATAACATGTTTACTACATTTCCTTTTCATGTTAGACAGCAACCATAGTAAATAAAATAGCATGCTCCAATTCTTTCCAGGTAAAACATGCTTAGATCATTCTGAATGGGGCCATTCCATATTATCTAAGCAGCAAAATAGGTGCTAAACGAATTTGCTCCACTTTTTTCACAGATGCAAATCTTGGCCCATGATTTTTTCCATGACCAGCGCTTAAAGGATATTCACGACTCCTCGCTGTAGCCACCTCACACATGTTCAGATCTGGTTGCTGAAGAGAGGATCATTGGGGGCCATCTGCTATGTGAGGTTTGGTCTGCAGGTGGAAAACTGTCCCAGAGCTCATCTGCAGCCCAGGAATCAAGCAGTGACAATGCAAGCAGTTTGGGCTTTTGTGTGGACAGGCACTGTAGTAGTGGTATTAACAAGCTACCGATGGTAGCAAGTGCAAAATGGTGCGAGTACCTGGCCCACTAATAGCAGTCCTGTCAAATGTCTAGTGCACACACCAAAACCGTTGACTTTGCCAAAGTTTGTTTTTAGCAGGACTTCACTACAGTGAAGGACATGCATAGTGCTTCTAAAAAGAGTGGCTGGAGTCAGACCTGGTCAAGATATTTTTATCACACCAGTAGCACATTTACAACTTCATTTAAGACATTAACTCTCAGAAGACAGCTTCGGAGGCAGGTTGAGTGAAAATATTGGGTGGCAGGCTTTATTTAAGGGAGCTCAAAGATTTCCCATGAGGAGGTGTTTTGGGCGGGGAGGGGCAGGAGCTGGGTAGGAATGGTCATAGGGATGAGTATGGCTACGGGCAGTCAATGGGTGTGCAAATAACAAAACAACACCTACAAGCTTTTTGCCCTTCCTCATGTACCATTTTTCCCTACCTGTACTCTAGTTCAATCTGCCCTATGCAACTTATCCTGAGCAGGACCGCAAGACTTATCCTTGGCCTCAAGCCCAGGGACCACATCTCTTTGGCCTTGAAATGCCTCCACTGGCTCCCAGTGGCTGCAAGGATCAAGTTCAAGACCTTATTTATCGTCCACAAGGCTTTTTGTGGCCGTGGCCCTCACTATCTTCAATTCTCTCTTCCTAAATACCTTCCTAAATACCTTTCTGCTAGAGCCTTCTGATCATCTACCTCTAACTCTCTGCTGGTCAGTCACTTCTCCATGTAGAAAATGCGGGGAAGATCTCTCCAGAATGGCCTCCCTGCCTCTCTCCATCTTGAACCGGATCTCTTTAAGTTCTGGAAGTTCCTCAAGAACTTCCTTTTCTCCTGTTCTTTCTCTCTCCCTCTCCCCTGCTAACCTACCGATGCCCCTGCTCCTCCTACTCTGCTGACTGTCTGCATGGTGCCCCCTGAGTCTTACAGGACACCGTGCCCCCCTGGACCAGTCCTCCTGCACTCGCCGCCTGGCCCGCCTTGCATTGCCACCTGGCCTCCTTGCACTTCCTGGCTGTGATTGTACCCTGTTGTCTCAGCCTCCCTTGCACTTAACTTTGAGCCCGCTGCCTTGGTTGCACCTACCCCTGCACCATCTCCACTGCACTTTGCATTGTGCACGTGCACAAGCTGAATGTCACAAGACCTAGTAAGATCGTTTGGTTTGTGTTTTCTTGTTCCCGTCCTTGCCTTGTTGTGTCTTGAAACACTTGTGTATAGGCACATAATAAATAACAAATCAATCAATCAATCAATCAATCAATCAATAGTTTTGGCTTATAGGTGGTGCTAAAGCACCACCTATTAGCTCAAACTAATAATATAGCTGTGCCAAAGACTAAGGGATGCCAAAACAGACAAGATAGGGACACTGATAGGAAGAGGGACCAAGATAGAAGCCAACCGCTCTCCAAGAGTCAACTGAGTCGCTTTTGAGGAGTGGTAATCCAGGACAAATAATGAGCCACCACATTTCCATAATGAGGTTTTCTGAAACACATAGACCCAAGAAAGGCCTTTGGATTATTTAAAATGCTCTTACCCTATAATCCTGACCCTTATACTAAATCTCATAACCCTGCAGCCATAATAAAGTCTCTACCAACACAAAATGAATTGTTTGGCAAGGTCTGCAGGTGTTACTGTTTCACTTGCCCAAACAAGTGCCTACAGCCCACCCTACTTGCCTACCACACAATTGGTAAACTATGATAGTCACCAACCTTGTGCACATGAGAATTGACTCATAACAGCAGGATCTACGAGAGAATCACCAGCGGTGATGTCCCACTGTACATAGTCATCAAGAAATAAACAATGACTTCATGTCAGGTGGATATCCCATTTGTGACTGACAAGTCATTGGGGAGAAATGGTTCACTGACTTTTCATAATTTACCTGTGATTTGAGCACTGCCAAATCTTCTTTTGATTGTTTGAAATGAAAAACTGTGTTTTGTACCTCATTCATTGCTATTTCTGCTTCATTTTGAATGAGTGGTTCTCTAAGTGGTTCTTAGCTTCCTGAAATAGATGGTTGACTCCTTTCAGGAGGTTCTTTATTTGGTATTGTTTCTATTTCTTCTTCTAATTTGCATTCATTGTCTAACATTTCTTTGTACTGTTTAAAGTTCTCATTTGTTATACTGTTTTCATTTTCCTCGAATGCAGCTTCATGTGTGTTATGGTCACCTTACAATTCTTCCTTTTTTGTTTAAGGTTTGAATCGCTGTACTAGGGCTATGTAATAAAGTGCTATATGTTCTGTAGATGTGAAAACATCATTTTGCATGGTTTATTAGGCTGGGTTTTGAAGGCTTTCTTCACAATTTAACACTGAGTAGTTGCCAGGTGTCTCATCTGGCATAACATTATTTTTGTAGGTATAGGTTGGGCTATATCATATAGGCATATGTTTTCCAAAGCAATACTTCTGTCTGGATAGTATTTGTCAATCAGATTGTTTTTTAATTTATCTTGGCTGTTGGCATTGTTTGTAGCTACTGATTAAATATTTAGATATGATGTCGATACTCTTTTTCATAATGAAGCTGGGCCAAGGTTTAGCCAGAGAATGTTTTCCGATTTCACATATAATGCTGTAGCTATTAAATGGTCTGTAGCTTTGTAAAACCTCCATTCTCTATGTGACAGCATTTTGATACCAAAGCTGCACAGTTTTTGTGAAAGGGTTTTGTCAGATGATATGTCATCCCAAAGGTCTTTTAGCTCATTCTTTTCAGCTTTGGTGGGATTGGCTGTGACATATCTTGCAATGGCAGTCGAAATGTCTTCAATGTATTGAATGGCTATGTTAGCATTTCACAAGAGGGCAATGATAGGATTGTACTCATTGATGTACTTGGATGCCTCATCTCTTTTAATGGTGTATGTGTTTTTGGGAAGTTCACCTTTTACTCTGTGCCTAACAGAAGACATGAGACTATTTACTTGACCTTTGGCACAAACTGGTCTATGGAATCCAAAGAAATATTTGATAAAGTATTTTCCTTTGTTTTTATATCGATGTTGGCAGTATTTGCCACATTTCTTTCTTTGGAAATGTAAGATGTGTGTCTGTGCGTCATTTTTAATGACTTCTCTAGGGACGTTAGAGTTAATGTAGTTTTCAAGGCCACATGTTGGTGCATTTTGAATCAACAGAAGCCGGTGGATGTGTGCTACTCCTCTGGATTGATATTCTTTTCTCCAAAAGAAGTGTTTTACTTCTCTGAGTCGAGGGCAGTTTTTATTGCAGATAAAATGCTGCAAGGCAATGAAACAATGGTGAAAGTATCTTGAAACATTGACAGGATCATGAGAACAGAGTTCTCCTTTACTTTGTCTGACTATTCCTTCTTTATTTTGGTTTGTAGTGTGTAGAAAGTCATGCAAGTCATCTCAATCATGATATGATATAATATGGCATTCATAACGCGCTTGTACACAAGTGCATATTCTGCACAGCTTCACATAACAAAACATGTGGGTGGGCCTAGGTTTCTTAACATATGATGTGGCAGGATTATTATGCTACATTATGCTATAGCCAGTGCACCTATACATTAGGCCTATGACATGCCAATGCCCCACCTTGGACAGACTAAGCCAAGGCCCAGTAGCAAGGCACAATGGACACATCACCTCTATCCTCCATCTTGTTTCAGCACATGTTACAGTATTATCATATAGGATGATATAGTTGTTTACAGTAAAGTCTGCTTACCAACATTGCTATACATCTTACTCAGCACATGTAACCGCAGGCTTCTCTAGAAATCAAATGGTTTCAGTATTGCAAGATATCTGCCACGTCAGAGAAAGTAACACCTACCATTGTGAAAGCGCTATAACATACTAGTGATTTGCTTATGACATGCTATAGTCTGACAACTGCTTGCCATTTGTCATTCTGTATTTTCTAATAATCAGCTGATAATCCTTGGTATGCTGTTATTTTCTATCTAATACAAGAAGCTTGATTTACCTAGCGGTCTGGTGTCTAGTCTCCTTATTGCTGCGGGCTGAGGCCAAGGTGACCCTTGGAAGAGGGCTGCATTGGCTCATTGGCTCCCACACATAAAAAATACCTCAGCTTGATGTCAGAACCAGTATTCTTTTCTACCATGCATGTATGCCAAGAGATTTGTAATATTTGACTACAACACTTCATCTTTGACTTTTATCTTTTGAAAGGGTTGAGTAGCTGACACGTTTAAAAAATGGGTGCCTGTTTTTAGTGTGCGTTCAACTTTGTAAGATAGAGTTGCTAGTTAGCTTTCAAATAAGAGGTGGAAAATGTATTCGACATGTTGCCGGTATCTTGGATTTTCAGACTACATTCATAGAGAATGATATTCTTATGCACTGATTTGTATAGGTCTTTCATCATATCTTCCTCCTTTTCCTATGGGAAATAATAGTGGAAAACAAAATGCTTCTGCACTTTTTTGCCACATGCTTATTGGAGACCCTTTGGCTTGACACATTTGATATGTTTCTAATGCGTCTTCCATAGTGTTTCTGGAATACAGTGGGTGAATTGTATACTTGTCTAAAATGTTGTTAGTAGTAATAGGACCAACATGTTCAAATACACCAGTTTGTAGTGCATCTTCAAATACGTGGGCGCTTTCTTTTAAATGTTCTGCTTTGACTATATCTTTGTAGTATTCATTGTTTTGTTTAAGATATTCTAGGGCTCCTTTATATTTGAGTAAAGTAGTTGTGGCCAAATAATTTTGTCTTTTCTTGGCAGACCAGTACAATCAAAGATTGTTTTGCTGGTCATCCTACTCCTAGTGTTTTTACATTTTCATTAAGGTCTAATGGAAAGCATACTATTTTGCCACCCATGCCTTTGACGAATTCTGATAGTGGAAATTTGGCAGTTTTGCTTTGGAGAAAAATTATAGCTTGGAATGGGTGTACTGTTTCCATTATGATGCTCTCATACAGGTTGCGTTGTTGGAGACCTTTTGGAAGTGCAAACAATTATTATTATTGATAGCCCGTAATGGCATTTGGTTATTATCAAGCTTAGTATTGCAGTATTTGGAAAATATGTGGATAATATTAGCGGATCAGTTCTTTTTGTATTTATGGTCCGCTGTTATATGTAAAGCTAATTGGAACCATTGTGATTCCTCTTTCTCTTCTGTTTAATAGGCGCTATCTACTATTGCTGTCCTTTTTTATCTGCAACAGACACATACTTTGGAATTTCAGCAGATGTGGTTTGAAACCTAGCTATTTCTTTTTTGTATGTGTCTGTAAGGATGCTACTGTTAGAAAGTTGTTAGTTTATGTTTTCTAAATTAACTGGATTTTCTAATTCTACTTCAGTTCCAAAATGTTTACTTTGTATGTGTTGTATTTGTCTGAGGAATTCTTCTGATGTTTCAGTTAGTAGATTGTCATTTAGTTTGTGTAGTTCTGCAGCAGGACATTTTGCATAATAGAATCTATGCACAAGGTTTTGCATTGTAGAATGGTGTGTAGCTAACATTTGCATAGGATGGAAGGTGCATTTATTAGCAGTTCCTGAAAAGCAGTCTAGTGAATGTCCTCGTAGTCCAATGTGGATGTGCACTAGGCAGGAGTCCATGATTTGGAAAATGATGATTCTACTTTTGTGTTTTATTTTGACACAGTGATTGAGGAATTGTTATAAGCATTTGAACAACTGTTGCCGCATATATTGCATATTGAGCTGAACATCCATTTGTTCACTGAACGACTTGTCTGGACATAAAGAACACTTGTATGAACATTTGTTGGGAAAGATTTCTCTGCTTAAGGTTTCTTTTGCCATAATTGGGTCTGCAAGTATTTCATAGCCTTGTCCATTATTGCAATGGAATATTTTTTCTTGTTGTTTATATGCATTCTCATTGACATTTTATGATTCCCTACTACTGGTGTGAAACCATTCACCTGCACAGACGATTGAAAAGGTATCTATATTGACATTGCATATTTTTAGTAGTTGTTTTTGTAGTTTTTTAATTAATTTAGTTAGTGTTTTCATTCTGTTTAAGAGCAGTATTAAAATGTTTCTTTTTAGTTTGATTGAGCAGTCAATCAAAGTTTCAAGGATATTTTTTCTCTGGTAGTTTTTAATTGCAGAACGTGACTTTTCAGATTTTTAAATGAGATTGCTGAGAACTTTATTAAATCGATTTCTTTTCATGTTTATTGTGGCTAAATATACATTGCTATAGTCAGAGGATGATCTTCAGTTGTAGTTTCTTTACTACCTATTTTTTTGCTTTTACTTTTTGAAGGCAGAGGATTACTTTTTTTGGGCTGACTGTTCTACTTTGCATGAGTGCAGTTACTTGTTCTGTTGCTTGTTCTGTTGCTTTTACGTATTCTATAAATTGTTTCAGAGGAGGGTGACTATAATACTTTCTGTTTCTTTTTATCTGTTCTGTGTATTTTAAAGTTGTCGAACATTTATGTGGGTGTTATTGTACAGGGATGATGGTTAAAAAAGTGGTGTATATTTGTGAAGTGGGGTGTGAAAATGAATGCACAGATAGTGGGAGGTATGAAGTTAAATATGTGGAGAGGTGGTACATATGGGATATAATAGTATGGGGAAGCGGGAGCTGCAGCTAATTAAAGTAATGTGTGTTGAGTAATGGTTGGTATAAAGGGGAAATGAAGGTAGGAATGTATTGGTGTTAGTAAAGTCATATGAGAGAGAGTATTGTGAATATGAATACATTCACATGTGCTGGTTAGTCGGAAGAGGAAGAGTAGTGTTGGATTATGTAGATTATAGTTGCATAGTATGATATGGAAGTGAACAGTATTGATAATGTGAGGTATGTAGTCAAATTCCAGCACTAAAATAATTTGTTGAAGTGTGGTGTGGTGGTATGAGGCAGAGGGTTCAGGAGATATTGTGAAATAATTTCATTTGAGAAACAGAATAAGGATAGTGAAAGATGAGAATGAATGAATAAGTTGTTGATAGTGAATGTACATGAGAGAAAGAGCAGTATAGGAAAGAAGATTAGAATAATATTCAGTACTGGGATGAGGAAGAAGACTGTTATGGTATTAACATGAAGATAGATGTATGTATGATAGGTGTTGTAGGAGAGGTTGTTAAAGTGATAAGTTGTAGGAATGTAGTTTTCTTGTTAAATGTTAGATTGCCATCGGGAAGTGTTCTGTGTGATAACGTGTTTATAATAGAGTGTTTTGCACAGTGGTGGCATTAGTGAATAAGGGAATGGTGGTGCTATTGAATAAGAAGGAGTGTTGTGTTGTAATGCAGAAACGTAATTGCTGCAATGGAATGAGTCAGTGTGTAATGTATTAGTATATAGTAACAAAAGGATATTATAGTCTTATACACAATACAATTAGGCTATTACAATTATGGTGACATACATGCTACATTACCATACTTAATGTCTAGCAATTAAATAGATTCCTTTCTTCCTTCTGTAGACGTCTTTGGTAATCTCCTTTTTCTGTAAATGTAAAAGAAAGGTAGTTGGTGCATGTGCAATCGTTCAGGAGGGCCATCTTTTACCAGCTTCCCCTGAGCGGAGACCTCCATTTGGGATGTTACCTTGGATGTCAGGCACCAAGGAGGAACACTCCCAGGATCTACAGGACCTACACGTTAGGCCTACTATATATGGGGGGTGCCCATGCCCCTGATCCCATTGATTAAGTGGAACAGCCAATTTAACCCTCAGATAGATTTATATTGGAGGTTTTGGAGCGCTCGATTGATTGCTTCTATGAAGAGCATTGTTTAGGAATTGCACATCAATCTTTGGTTAAGGTGTGTGCCCGACCCCCCAAAGATTCCAAAGATATCCAAATGTGCAAGACGCACAAAATGCGTCACTGTTCAACCTGCTCGAAGATGATTAGAGGTTTTAATTCCCCTGAAAGATTAGTTTTTTTTCCAGCTGACATAACAAATCAAGGACCTAAATCCTTTGGATATAACCCAATGCCAGTGATATCAGGAATCATATTCAACCCACTGAGTGTGCTTGCCCTATAGCAGGCTGAAGCAGAGAAGGAAAGACCATTGGAAAGAGGAGCCTGACATCTTCTAGGTCTTAGCATGCTTTGCTCCCCCAGGCTAGGGATACCCCAAGGGGAGATAATCCCTTGATCTCCTCGAATTTGGACAATCTTCTAGCTCAGCCTACCAAGGAGGACCCTGCTATTTTGAGTCATTTGGCATCCATCAAGCTAAACCTAGTGAAGATGAGAGACTTATTACAGAATCTAATCCTAGGGAAAACCAAAGCAGGAACAGGTGCCCTGGATGGGGTTATAATTGCAGGATTACGGCGCTCCACTTTGGCATTTGGCAAAGGGTCAGATATTGGGTCAGAGATTGCAAGGCCTCAGGATCCTCCCAAAGATCCATCAGGTTACACATCTGGCATACCATCCCAAGATCTGCTTGGTGCTAAGATCATGGAGGTCAATGTGGTAAGTGAAATGGAGAAGTATATGTTTGGGAGGCTCCCCAAGCCTGCTCTATAAGAAGTGGCTGCTGCAAAAATATATCAAAAGAGGGAGGATATGAGAAACAAACTCATCAGCTTGGAACCATCTACTAGTACTAGCTCTGAAAATCTTCCCCTAATGTGTACACATAAGGAGAAGAACAAATGACGAAGATTGTGGTGGGCACTTCTTCAGCTACCGTAGCAAGTCTGGATGGAGACCCTCAGATGTTTCAAATATCTCTGCACAATATGCTACTCGAGGTCTCTAAAGCCCCAAAAAAACAGGACCTTGACCTCCCAAAGCCCTCTCGAGGGCATGACTCCAAGGGGGTTTGGCTGATCCAGACCCCCTGGAAGGGTGCAGAAATACTAATTTAATATGTACATTTAAGGGGTTATCACACAGGAATACAAATTCCTACAAGAAGGCTCCTTTAAATGCATTGCATACGATCTTGAGGGTTGTTCAAATTCTGTCTGACTGTTTATACTGTGGTAGGTGCAATGTTAGGATTGGCTTTGCTAACCCACATTTGAGGTCATGCCTTAGTTGATGCAAGGAGGCGTTTGCTATCTGAATGTAAAAGCTAAGATCTGTCAATTGCATGATTATTGGAATGATTCCTTGTTGTCCGCAAAGGTATTTAGGGACTGCTGGCATGGCCAAGAGGAATGGATTGATAAGGAAACATTTACTGAAGCCCTGTCAGAAAGGGTTGAGCGAGCTGCAAAACTAAGCAGGGACACAGGAGTGTCAGCACAAAGATTGCAGCTTTCACTTTGCATCCAAGAAACTGTTTACGGTTGTATAGCTTTCAACCTGCCTTGAAGCTTTCAGCATCGGAAGCTGAAGTTAAATGTTCCGAGATCAAATTGATATCCTGGAATGTGGTGGGTATTAAAGGAAAACTAGGTGATGAGGAATGGCTAACCTTTATGACCTCCCATGGCAATATCTGCCTCCAACAGACTTGGCACTAATATGAGATTACTCTTAGGGGCTATGCCAGCTATTCTATAATGGCCTACAAGGAAGCCAGCAAATGTCCACCAGAGGCATTTTAATATTCATATGTAGCTCCCTCCATCTTAAGCCAGGGAGAGTAAATCTACCATAGATGCCCTGGATGTTGTTTTTAAAGTTGTGGAGGATGGAGAACAGTTGTTTTTAGCTAATGTTTACATCCCCCACAACAAAGCTAAATCTATTGAGGAGGTTTTAAAGAAATTGGCTGAGGCCATTGCCAACCATAGAAGGGGCCTTAATATTATATTTACAGGGGATATTATACTTACAGGGGATTTGAATGCTAAATTAGGGAGTACTAGAAGAAAAAACAAGGAGACACAGCTATTAGGGGGTATTTGTTGAATTCCCTCTAGGTATATTATAAGCCAAAGACAAGGCTGTAGAGTACTCGATCTTGATTCTTTTTTGGTTGATCATTGTTTAGTGGAACTTAATGTTAGAAGCAATGGTGAAATTTCCCCTATTTGTACTTTCAAGAGGGGTGACAGTTCTTCTATTATACATTATTGTTTAGTAGATAGTTATGCCTTTCAGAGGATAATGGATTTTAGAGTTCTTAGTCACCCAGACTATGATCATTTCCCTCTTACCTCTGAGGTAAATGTACCCACAAAGAAAGTCCCTAACTCTGGGCCCCCTCTCATGTAGTCATGCTGGAATACTAGGATAGTTGGCAAGCCCCTTTGTTAAAGTATCATTAGTCTGTCAGCGATTAGGATTAAAGTGGCTGGATTCCTGAGGGACGACTACCAGGAGAGAGAAGTTCTTTTGGAATTCCAATCCCTTATGGTGGACATTAGAGAAAGGGTCTTTCTGTCCCCCCCGGAATGGCACCCGCCGCCAGAGCGTTCATGGAAGCACCAGAACTGTTATTTAGGACTCTATGGGAATGGGGACTTACCATCTGCCGGCGCCTGACTTCCTGGACCGCTGGGTTTGAAACTCCTGGTGTTACCGGGAAGTCAGGTGCTGGTAAATTATTACGGGTCCAGTAACAACCTTCTGGTAGCACCGCCATGGTTACTGCCGAACCCGTAATGAGGCCCTATATGTAGTTAAATTATGGGACATGATGGAGGAGGTTGTTTTAATAAAAGATACCATAACATTCTGGAAACAGGTGACCAAAGGTTTTGATGCACAACAAGGTAATTTAGGAGGAGCCATCTCATTGGATGACTGGTTTAAGCATTTCCAAAAAGTGTTTTTTAAACCTGGGCTAGGTGAAGATGGACAAGAACATCCTCATATGGGAGGAAATATTTTCTTCTCTGGACGAGAAGTTGCTCTCCTTACAAATCAATGTTTTTGAGTAAAGCTGCCGGTCCTGACAGATTCTGTTTGAAGGTGTACAAATGGTGTTGGGAATGGTGGACCCCTCTACTTACCCAGCTTGTAAATCCAATCTCACTAGAGGGAGCCACTCATAAATCCTGGAGAGGGTGTCTCATCTTCACGGTTTTCAAGAAAGGTTTAATGTCTGATCTCAATTGTTACTGCCCAATATCCGTATTGGATATGTCTAATGTGCTCTTTGGTAAATGTTTAATGTATATGCATCCCAAGATGGGTTCAGGAAGGGTTGTTCTACCATAGACCAGTGTTTTATTTTGAATTTTTGTATTTAGAAATACTGTAGAATTAGAGTGGGTAAGCTCTATGTTATGTTCCTTGACCTGGAAAGGGCTTTTGATTCAGTAGTCATTTGGATGAAGATGGCTGCTCTCAAGGTCACTTGAAGCCTCTAGAATCATATTCAAATGTTTTATTCGGACACCCATGCTGCCGTTTATTGTCCCTTGAAGGGAATTATTACCCAGAATTTTAGTACTAATAGATGGGTAACACAAGGATATTAATTGGCCCCACTTTAACTTTAGCCCCGGACAAATTGGCTCAAGAATTGTCCCCACAGTGCTTCAAAAGGCAACATATGGTTCACTTTTGTTTGCAGATGATACTGCATTACTGGATATCACACCAGGAGTGCTCCAATGTAGTTTTGAGTTTTCAGATAATTATTTTTGCTTAAATGGCCTAAAGCTTAATATGGGGAAAACGTTCTGGTATTTGTGAAAGATGAGAATATACATGCTTGGAATTTACTGGGCAGGAAATTGAACTTGTAAGCTCTGTCTGCTATTTGGGGCTCACCTTTGATATGTCTGGAATCTGTGCCCTGCATATTAGTTTATCAGCTGCAGATCTGAAGACAAGGATGGCAGGCATGCTGAGGGTCTACCACAAATATGGGGCCAATATTCTAACCAAATGCCTAGAAGTCTATAGAGCCAAAGTTGGGTCAGTGTTCCGTGAGAAACTAGAAGGTGTCTCACCCACTAGTATCCAGGGATCTGTCATCTAGGTGGCCAGGACAAAGCAATGTTTTTTGTATCCAGCTCCTGGTGGTGTACCAGTGCCAGAGGATAACCTGGGTGAGGGGTCTTTAGGAATTGGAAGTGGGCCACCGGATGGTGAGATGTGCTATTCCCTTCCTTGTAATACCTTTACCCCATCCTACCAAGTAGGATATTTAGGAACTCTTCCTCCCGGCCCCCTTTACAACACAAACTCTTTCTCATGTCATCCCACTATGAGAAAAAACAGACTTACACCTGAGCAGTACACCTGACATGTCCCAGTACAATCGTCAGGCAAGGTCAGGCAATTACTGACCATCACACACACCTGTCTTCCATCACACTTCCCCACATGGATAAAAGATGGAGCACGAGAGTACACTCTGAGTGAGACAGAGCACAGGAATAAACAGCAGTTCCGAGACGTCCACTGAATGAGAGAGGAAAGATGGCAAAACAGCAGGGAATTGAAAGGAACCATTACTTCCCAGAGACCTCGAGAATAGAAAGCGTAAGACCAGGAAACCAGGCTAAAGAATCCGGCATTGTGTGTAGGAGCTACCCGGGGCCCTTCTGTGTCAATAATCAAGGCGGGGCAAATCACCAGCTGCTGTGGTACCATCCTTGGCTCCAAGAATAAAGCAGCTCCAGTGAAATCAACACAGCCCATGAGTTGGGGAGACCGATACAAGACTGACCTGTGTTGAAGCCAAGGTTGCAAGCAGCAACATTGTATGGTAAATGCTGGGGCATGCATTGTTAAAACGGGTGTTATAAGAGATGCAAGTGAAGTTGAACTGCTTATGAGTGATTGAACTTTAAAGCAAGCTACAATAACTTTGACAGAGTGGTCCAGCACCATGTGAGTGCTCAATCGAATGTCTCTCTAAGGTATCCAGCTAAGAAGTGACAAAAGTAGAGCCTGGCTGAGGGAGACCAATTGAAAGAGAACAAATAAATGTGAATCGAAGTGGTCCTGCGACGGGTCAAGCAAAATCCTGTGCACAGTCAAAAGTCTTTAATGAAGAAGAGAAAGTTTAGAAAAGTGCATGAATTAGGTCTAAGCCCGGCAGAGGGAGACCAATTGAAGGTTTTTTATTAAAGTGGGTCTGAGCCCAGCAGAGGGGGACATGGGGTGTACAGTAAATCACCTGAGAAGTTGTGTAAGTGAAAATCCTAAGAAGAAAGGAACTTTAATGTTTTTTCGTGTTGCATCAGTCCCTCTGAAATAAGAAACTTTGAATGGCAAAGAGGCTATCAGGTGGCACTTCATGTTAGAAGTGTAAAATGTGGCAACCATATGGAATCTGATTGCACTGACTGGAACATTTTGTACCTTTACGCAAAACTGTTATCTTCAGCTATGCTTTTTTTTTTACAGCAGTTCACTAAAAGACATACAATGCATCATTGGTGGTTTACCAACACCAACATTTGTATATTTTTTTACAATACTATGAACTGGCACTTGATATGACCATGTGCAAAATAGCAGCACTACATGGCGTCTGATAGCAATGCCTGAAAAGTACTATACCCTTATACATAAGAAAAACTGTAGCATTTAGCTATGCCTCTTTTAACAGCTCTTTTGAAAAATACATGCAATGGATTAGTGCATTAGTAGCACTAACATGTTTCTATTTGTTCAAACAAGGAAAATGCATTTGTCAAACACTTCTGTAGTACTATTAAGTGTCACTTCATGTGAGCTGGTGTAAAATGTTGTAAGTGCAGGGTGATTTGAAAGGAGTAGGTAGAAAACACAATGGGGCTCATCACAAGTTGGGCGGTGAAGGTAAAATATGGCAGTATTACCAAGTGCTGTCGCATTACCTTACGACCCCACTATAACTTTAGTAAAAAGATGGAGGATTCACCTCCAGCTATGAGCTGGCAGTAAATATGATTGTTTTCTGCAAAGTTATGTCAATATTGCCACAGCAGAATTACTGGCACGATAATTCCAGCAAAAATTTTCCATTGAGTCCTATTGACTAAAAAAAAACAGGGATCTACTCTGCAACTTGTAATAAAGAGGTAATACCGCTGGACCAACTGGCATAACAGTAATACAGTTTGGTGGCATCTGAGCAGATCTATCACCTTGATACGACCAAACTCATAATGGGCCCCAATATCCTTATAAATATTATATATATATATATATTCAGTAAAAAAAACTTTGTTAAAGGGACGTTATGATTAAGTTGCGTTACTAAAAACCTATGAAATTCAGTGAAAAACCCTTGAAATTCACCAGTCATGTTAAGCAACCATAACTCACTCCACCACTGTGCACTGCTAAGACTAACACCCACGACATCAAATATGACATCACAAATGTCATTGATGACATCACTGATGACATCACATGTGTATTTACTTTTCATGAAATATGTGTACAAGGGATTCTTATTATAATATTGAGAAAAATGTGTCAAGGATCATTGCAATAAATATCATAACCTAATTAGTGCATTGAACAATGCATTGATATAAATAGCATTCTCTTATGGGGTTCTATCTAGTATACTAAACTACTCATGCAGAAACATAGCATTGTGTGCAGCGTACAAGATGAAGGTATAATATTCGTAATGTTAATATGTTGAATAATGAAATGATAATTGTTTTCTTAATAGATTTTTGTGTACTGTGAAATATGTAATAAGTAGGTAATAAAACCCATGTATTACATAATTGCATTACTATAGACACAACACAAAGAGACAAGAACACATACCAATATGGGTATATACAGGGAAAGTGAAGTTAGCAAAAAAGCACAAGTAGTAGCAGAAACAATTCATAACCTAACTGATTATTTTCATGCAAATAAATGATTGCTCTGTTTCAAAGCTGCTATTTACCTTATATAAATATGTATCACTTGATGTGATTGGACCCTAAGGAAAGTAGTGTGAGTACAATGTATACAAATATGACCATATACAGGGAAAGTACAGCCATAAAAAAACAACAGAACTATCAGAAAGTGCTGACATGTCTATTGATTATCTTTATGCACAAAAAGGATTGCTGTCTTTCAAGCTTGTGTCTTCCCCTATGTATATGTTTCATATGATGTGACTGGACTCTAAAGGAATTACTGTAAGAACCTACTTGAAGGATACGTCTACAAATAAAATAAAATGTTTAGTTTCTGACTGTTACTGAAGAAAACCAGGTGGCCTAGATATGTCAGCAAAAGAAAAAAGAGTGAGCCAGACATGTGATGTCATCAGTGATGTCATCAATGACATTTGTGATGTCATCTGTGATGTCGTGGGTGTTAGTCTTAGCAGTGCACGGTGGTGGCGCGAGTTGTGGTTGCTTTGCTTACCATAACTGGCGAATTTCAAAGGTTTTTCGGTTTTACTTGGAACCATAACGTCCCTTTAACAAAGTTTTTTCACTGAATTTCATAGGTTTTTAGTAGCGCAACTTAACCATAACATCCCTTTAACAAAGTTTTTTCATTGAATTTCATAGGTTTTTATTAGTGGAACTTAACCACAATGCCCCTGTAACACATTTTTTTTTACTGAATTTCATAGGTTTTTATTAGTGCAATGTCACCATACCATCCTTTTCAATAGATGAAGACCACTAGCCTCTTAGGGCCTCAAAGTGGGAACCCAGGGTGTCCCGGTGTAGGAAGGAAAATCTTTTACCAAGATGGCCACCATGGAAAGAGAAGGCGGGGTGTATAAAGAGAACACAACTGGGCATCAGCAGGGGGTGGGGGGGAAAAGGAGGGAGACATTTGTGATGTCATCTTTGATGTCCTGGGTGTTAGTCTTAGCAGTGCACGGTGGTATATATATATATCATTATTAAAAAATGGGAGTACAAACTTAGACTTTTGAAAATGAAAGAATACCTGTACTATGTCTTCTTCGATGTAGATTGTGGATTGTAGATGTTGAATTTGCAAATAGAATGCTGTAAAAGATTGCACTGAGAGGAGGCTCCTAATCACAGTACAAATGCACTCTCAGAGTGGAAAGGTACATCTGGACCCTTTGAACTGATTGACTGGGTTACACATAGAGTTTTTGGATTTGATTGGTGGGTGGATGTCGGAGTGTTCGAAAGTAGCCAATGAGGGAGTGTGAGAGAAATGCAAAAATTTTAAAATGGCTGCTCTGTGTTTAGACATCCGAATACATCCGTGACTGTTCATGAACATATCACTCATGGCATTTAGGCCCTCTTATAATGCCCTGCATGGAAAGAGGACTGCAGATGCTGCAGACTTCTCAGATATCTGTGGACAGTTAGTGGCACAACCAATCAAGCTTTCTCCTTGTGGATGAGAAGTTGAGCTGCAGAGGAGGAGAGGGTAGCAAGTATTTAATTTCTTGTTTGAACTGCTGCAAGCATGGCTCTGAACAAGAAGACTGGATGTTAGGAGATTCATGCATTCATTGGGTGAAGGGATATGCAGAGCACCTTGTCATCTCTGACAATCTTGAATTTGAAAGAGTGGAGGTGTTACAGTATGGAGTTTGTGGAATGAACTTGGAGAGCATTATTACCAATGTGCAGTAGTATGATGCATTTCAAACATCCAGAAATAATGTTATTGCATTGAGGTGGAAACAGTTTTGGATAGGTTACTGGAATATCGTTGCAGTTTGCTATGAAAGATACATTTAGAAGGCCAAAGGAACTGTTTCCAGCTACAAAGATTATTTTTCACATATTACTCAAAAGTAAATATGAAAAATATCAAACCTGTTTTGTTCACAAATTGAAAAAGCCAGACAGAATGTTAATATAGCTGTATGTGCATTTTTACAAGATATAGGAATGGCATATTTTTGCAATGAGAATATACAGAATTATGGAGTGAACATTTTTCTAAGAGATGTAGTACATTTAACTAATGTTGGAAATTAGATTTTCCTGTCTAATATCAAGAATATCCTGTCTAACATCAAGAATGCTCTGAAACAGTTTTTTTGAAAAAAATAAAAAATAAAAAAGACTAACGTGGTACTATCGTAAAGAAAAAAATACAAAACATAACAAAGCTCTATAAACCGTATAAAACAGAAAAAAAGTAGTAAAGTTAAGATAAAACAACTCCTTTGTTTACACAGTGTAGTCCACAGACTATTTTACCAGCTGTGGACTAAATAGACCCATAAAAGAAAGGAAAGTTATGGTATTGGGTGGTGTAATGTGTATGGTAAGTGTGAAAGCCTTGAGTATGGCTGAAACACCTACCATGCATGTAACACTTTATGTTTGATTTTTTTGTATGATACAGAATAATATTTGGGACACAACATTATTTCTGTCCCTTTTTCTTTATCTCTACTATACAAAAGCTCAATAATTACCATTACCATAGAACTAAAGAAAATGATGGAGAATCTTATAGAGTTTAACTACTTTATGCAAAAATGTAAAGAAGATGGAGTCTATAAGATTGTGTTTTTTAAGTTACATTTTGTAACTGTCAAAGGTGTTTGCTTTTAAATGATTTCAATTTTTGATTTTCTTACATTTTTGTGTATTTATGGAGAGACAAGGAGGGAGGTTGTGGGAGAGAAGAGAGGGAAGGTGCACCAACCACCGAGATGGATGGACAGGTGGAAAGAGGAAGGTTTTGGGCTTGATCTTAAATCTAAGGTACGGGACAGCACTTCTCATGCTTCGTCACAGCAGCCTCAAAGGCACTGCAAAGCTGCTCCCCCTGGAGAGAGCTGTGTTGCAGTACACACAGAGAACTGTTATCCTTGAAAGGAAAGGATCAACAGCCTGTCGTATGTCATGTGAGGCAGCAGGAGGAATCCTCTGCTCCACAGTGGTAGATTATGTGGTGGCAGGAGCATTCGAGGAAGATGGCGTAGGGGAGGTGACCCTCCTACCTGAGAACGGAAAAGCCTTTCTCAGAGCCCGTGGGTGGAATATGTGGGTTTGATGGTGCAGGGAGGTAGTACCTGCACCTGTTGTCCACGAGTGAGTAGGGTTATGTTGTCCATGAGTGAGTGAGCAGCCTGAGACTTTAGCAACCCTCAAACAATGGTAAAGAAATGCCACACCCATGATTCTTACATTATGGTTACAACGTAAAATCAAAAAACCCCAAGAAATTGACCAGTTATGGTAAGCTATGCAACCATAACTCGCACCTCCACCATGAACAGGTAAGACTAACACCCAGGATAATAAAGATGACATAAATGGCATCATTGGGTTTTTAATTTTACCTTTTAAACATAATGGCCCGTTAACTTATGTTTTTTCGCTGAATGTCTTACGTTTTTATTAGGGTAATTTAAGCACATACCTTTAACAAAGATGTTTCACTGAATATTTACACATACAGTGAAAAAACCTTGGTAAATAGATTGTTACAAATCGCCTGAAAATCAGCAACTGCATTTCCAGCAAGTCCACCTATTCTCCCCCTATTGCGCAGTGTATGACCACAATGATGACATCAATAATTACATCATATACATGATATCCCTGATGAGATCCATAATTACATCAAATGTAACATTACTGATTAAATAAGTTAGAATACGTTTATTGACCTCTTTTGATACATATGGTATTTATTACACTTAATAATAACAACATGGGGGGGCGTGGCCAACTGCTGAGGGATGCAGACGTGAGTCTCTCGGGCTCCTGTGGCTGCCCAAAATATCCTGCTCAAATATCCTGTTATCCTGTGGAGAACGTAGTAATATCAGCACCATTTAATGCAATAGATGACCGAGATCTGACTGGTGCGTAATCAATCCTGCAGCTTCGACTTTTGCTGAGAAATCCAGAGCGGAAACTTGATAGAACAGTGCACCGTCTCCCCGACAAGATGGCAGCGACCCAAAGACTGGAGGGAGGACGGACAAACACGAAGCAGCAAGTGCGCCTGCTATGAGAGCTTGTTTGGCTGGTGTCTGCCCTCCGGCCCGACAGACAAACACCCTGTGTACTAAACAACGGGGCACAGATTTACATCCGCCAGTGCACTACTGGCGGGGTGTGGAGCTTCAGAAAGGCGGCAAGATACGAAATGGCTGAACGGGGCTACCGCAGCTAAACGCAGTCCAAAACATCGATCAAAAGCAGATGAGAGTGCACACCGACCAACTGGACGCAGCAAGACCTCCCCATGCACGTCAGAGACTCTAAAGACGATGAGCCCGGCAGGGAAAATACACAATAGCAACCACTGTGCCCCCGTGGGTCGTGAACTGTCTGCCCGGTGTGGGGGAGGAGTAGCAATGACAGAGATGCGGATGGCCAGTGAGAAGCTGGCTGTTTACCGGCGTGCTAATAAATACGGCTAGAGAATGGAACCATTCCCAAGCCGGCCTTAGCACTGTCTGAGAGCTATGAGGAAAGGCATTAGTGAACTCTTTAAGGGACTACAGTACCAAACCCGGAGCCCAACATATGGTAAGAAGCTGCAGTGACTACGACATCAGGAACCACTGGCCTGGTTCTTGACCTGGCCCTCAGCTATCTCCCGATCTATTACGGCTGATGTGAAGGAGCGCACCTCTGCCAATATCACTTTGTAAAACCTTGGGGAATAATCACTGTCTGCCACCGAAACACTGTGCTAACAGACAAGCCGATGATGGAGAAGAAAGTGCAGCGAGTGACGTGGAGGCGAGAAACAGAAGCTGTAACAAAACTCCTCGGTAAGGGTGCCTCGAAACAGGCTTTGCCCCTGAAGGAACACTGTGAGCACTGCCACAAAGCAATGGCGTGCCGATGCACCAAAGCATTACCGTAGGTTGCTTGCCCCCACTGTTGTAACACTGGCCTGGACTGACAGCAAACTTTCAAGATGATGTCCCCCCCCTCGCACTGTCTTGGACGTTCATAGACAGCGGCTGGACTTTGCAACTCAGAAACTGTGAGAACGCCCAGAGCGGGACATCACAACAATTAGCCTGGACTCGCTGCCTCACACTGAGTTCTCTGACCCATGCACCGAAGGAGAACAGGGAGATAATCCATCCCCTTTTGGCACTGGTAATGATAAATCATAGATAGATCCTGCAAACGCTGTTACAAATTGAGATTAAGGGTACATTGAAACCCCAGCAGTGCACTGAACTCGGTGGATCCACCAGTTTACAGTGACCTAGGTGGGATTAGACTGCGATTGGTTGGCGCCTACCAGGCTGGAGACTACGACCGACCCCGGAGAAACAGTCCAAGCCTCACGAGACAACCCTCGACTCCGACACCAGCAGTAGCCACGGAGGAAGACCGGAAGATATGCAGCATTGACACAATGTACGATACACAGTTGTTCTGCTGTGGCCCCACCCCGGGGGATGAACAATGATGAGTTAGTCTCTGGGGACCTAACCACGAGGGACGCTTAACTGTTTTGAGGCACCCACAGGGTGGAACTAACTTTACTGCAACCTGTGCGCAGAGTTTGCACGCAATCATAAAGGTGCAGCAATTGGTTGGGGCCATCCCCATACATAAACCCACCCTCTTCTTCTCCCCTCCTCCCCCACCAAGGCAGCACATACTTACACACTGTGCTGGGCCCTAGAGACACCAGTTGAGTACCAAGTCTTTGCAGATAGCACAGCATATGACCGACAGCAAACGTCCACAACCAACCCACACAGTTAGTGACGCCGCAGCATATGAGGCAAGTGCCCTACAGTGCTACATAAGGAACGACGCAAAATTGTGTCTGGTAGTCCTGTGCTGCACAAGGTCAACAAAAGCAGGAACTAACAGTGGTCTATCTGATGTCAGAGCCCAGGGGTGCAGCTGCAAAACCCTCACAATAGAAGATAGAAAGTGTGTCTGTGTACCACAGGAGATGAAACGCGAGTGGCAGACGGGGACACCAGGAGACTATGCCATATAGCAAGGCTACTTTCACGACCGCCTGCAAGCATTACATTGAGCAAACACGATTGCTTTAGTCACCACTGGGAACACCGCTGAGCAGAACAAGAAGATAGCGACTTGTCGCATGACTAGAGCCCAGAGACGATTGCACCCAGAATAGGACCTGAACAATAAGAGGAGAGTAGAGGTCCCGGTGCCGCTGCAGAATACGCTGCAATCCTTTTCTGACTATTTTTTGGAACCACAACCTATAATAGGTGCTCGCCCGCTGCAACCCGGCGCTGCTGTGCTGCAGACTACAACAGCAGTCTCAAACAAATCAATAGACGGCCGCTAGCATACGTCGCTGACAAGGCCCACATTTAACATGGGCAAAGATAAAGCCAAGAAACACTCTATACAACACAAAATGGACCAATACACCACATCATCCATGCAGAATCAGGATGAGCTAGAACTGGCCATTGGTGCTTCCGGCCCAGAAGATGTCATGGCCGTCATAGCAGACTTGCGTGCCTCTTTGGAGTAGAAAATGGATGGCATAAGCATGGATGTATCGCTGCTCCATCACAAATTGAAAAAACTGATGTCTCGCACTGGGGAAGCGGAGCAGCACATCTCTAATGCAGAGGATGGTATACAGGACTTACAACAACAGCTGGCTAGTGTCAAAACGGAACTTAAAACAATGGCTGACCGGGTGGACAAGGGTGAAGGCCAAGGCCCAACAATGTCAGGATCCTTGGCTTGCCTGAAAACACAGAAGGGCCGAACATGGAGATATTCCTCGAACAATGGCTCATGGACATGTTCGAACCTGACTCCCTATCGATCGAGAGAGCACATTGCATGCCTTCCGGAAAACCGATCCCTGGGGCTCCTCCCCGAACTGTGATTGCAAAACTCCTCAACTATAGAGATTGTGACGCACTACTCCAGAGAGCACGAGCCAAGGGCACGCTGACTTACAATGGTGCAGGAATTACCTTCTTCCCCGACTACACAAGGGAGGTTCAGAAAGCTAGACAATTTTTCGATCAGCTAAAGAAACAACTACAGGTCCTCAATGTTAAATATGGTGTACTTTTCCCAGCACAAAATATAATACAACTGAACAACAGTCCACTTTACTGTCCCAAAGGAGGCCTGGAGATGGGCAGAACAACACATCGAGGGAGACTGGAGAATTCTGAGAAACAATAGAGAGAGGAACCTTCAAGCCGGACAAGAAAGAGGTCCGCCGCCACAGCAGCAACCAGTGGTGGACCCCCAAAATGAGGAGATGGGGTGATCATGGGTGATACCCACCAGACATGGTATGTGCAATGCTATATGTTCACCAAGGATGGAAAACATTACGGCAGCCTCTGTGAAGGTGCCCCCCCCAACCCCCGGGCAATGTTTGATTGTTTATCTGCTGGCTCTGTTGGCTAGCTTTAGTTGTGAAATATTCAGGCTACGTATACTTCGAGTTGGGTGGAGTATAAGGAGGCATAGGGGTTGGTTAATTGTTAATTTGTTTGCGATTAAGCAGGTCTGAAAAACTACTCTTACACATCCTACAGGAACCCTACACACCATAAAATGACTGACACTGCATCCGCGTGCAATGCGCGAGAAAACACTCACTGCCCGAACACCACATTGAATGATCTCCACTAACACTGAGGTTCGGACCCTCCGATTCTTGACCTGGAATGCCAATGGGCTGGGTGGAGGGATCAAAAGACGACTGGTTATGCAGTTTTTAAATGGACACACGCCGGATGTAGTCTTCTGGACCGAGACACATCTAGCAGGTACCACGTGTAATCAGTTCAAACGCACCAACTACAGACTGGCAATGCATGCTGGCTTTACCAGGGGCTCCCCGGGCGTCCTTGTACTGGTGCACAAAAGGCTACCCTTTACCCTTACGAGAGTGATGCAGGACACCAGTGGCAGATTTGCATATATCACAGGATCTCTATGGAATCAGACTATTGCAATACTGGTGGTCTATGCACCCCCGGCATTATTATCTACGCTAATAGATGATATCATGGTCATAATCACCAAGGATGAGTCTGATCTAATTGTTATCGATGGGGACTTCAATGAAGTTATGAAAGTAGAAACAGAGCACATGCACCTAAGGGGGAGAAACTCCTCCACCCGTACCAAACTGGCCACATTCACCGCAGCATTAGGTATGTGCGATGTGTGGCGGAACCTACATCCAGGAGTGAGATAATATTCATTTCATTCTGGAGCACATGCTTCATTGTCAAGACTAGATTAGTTCTTTCTTCCAGCACCAAATATACACAGAGCATCTATGGTGACTTTGCTGCCCGGAGGCATATTGGACCATTCCCCCTTAATGATTGAGCTAAGAACAACTAGACCACGCCCCCCTCCCACGTGGCGTTTCAACAATTATTACCTAGGCTTCCCGCAGCTCTTAGAACAGATACAACTAGCCACAACAACATACTTTCAGCTAAACACTGGCTCAGTTGATGATCCAGGTGTGCTGTGGGAGGCATTTAAACCAACACTGCGGGGCGAGATCAATTCTTGGACCGCAGCACATAAAAAAAGAAAACACCAGCAAGATCTTCTTGAGGCTGAACGACAGGTCACACAAGCTGAAACGAATCACCTGACCCTCGACCAGCCTGAAACCCACTGCTTGCTGATGTTCGCTCAAAAATGCCTTCATAATGTGGCGCTAGACTGTGCTAAGCAGGCCCACAGAAAGATGTGGGCTAGGATATTTGAATCTAGCGTCAAAGCATGCAAAATGCTAGCATGGTTGGAAAAGAGAGACGAGGGTAGTCGCCAAGTTCGATCAATCAGAACAGAGAGCTCAGAACCATTGGTGACTGATCGAGACATAGCTGAATGTTTTGCCTCTTATTACGCGGAACTATGCAAATTTCCCACAGCACCAATTGATACCTCCATACTAAATGAGATTTATCTTCCCTCCCATAATGCAGAACAAGAAATCCTTTTAGAAAAGGATATCACGGGAGAAGAACTAGCAACAGCCATGTCGGAGCTCCATGCCAGGAAAACATCTGGACCGAAAGGCTTCCCGTTAGAATTGTGGCATAAGTGGGAATGAATGTAATCACCACACATCTGTTGCAAATGTATTCGCACTCTAAAACCCAGGGCTGACTGTGCACTGACCTTAAAAGAGCCATGATAATAGTGATCTTGAAAACAAGATAAACCACCAGACCACTGCAGCTCTTTTAGACCAATCTCCCTTATCAACACTGAGACCAAAATCTTGGCAAAAGTACTTTCCAATAGACTGCAACAGGTAATAACATCCCTGATCCACCCCGACCAATGCAGATTTATGCCACAGAGGTCTACCCGCATGAACATACACAGGCTACACTCAGCACTTGAAAGAACCCCCACTATACAAGTCTCCATAGCGTTATTCGCAATAGATTTTGAAAAATCTTTTGATTCTGTACATTGGAGGCTATATTGGAAATAATGTGTTGTATGGGATTCGGGCCGCAATACATGAGCTGGGTGCCGCTACTATATGAGTCCCCAGAGGCAGAAATGCGTGTCAAACGGATGGCCCTCGAGACCTTTCAAACTGGGAAAAGGAACTAGGCAAGGGTGCCCCCTATCTGCAATGATCTTTGCACTGGCTATTGAACACCTGGCGGCACTATTACGAATATCAATGTCATGGACCGGATTCCGTTGGGCTGACGACTGGGAAGATAACGTTTCTTTATATGCGGTTGATTTACTCATTTATCTGAAAGATCTGCACAACTCCTGCTCTATAATAACGAGTCTACTGAAGAACTATGAAGCATTTAGTGGATTACGTGTGAATTGGTCCAAATCAATACTATTCCCGTTAGACAAATTGAACTTCACGGTACCGGATAACTGCCCATACCGAATCGTGACGACTCAATTTCGGTACCTTGACATACAGGTTGCGAGTGATCTAGGGTAATACGTGGATAAAAATCTCCACCCGATAACGGCAAGATTCACAGAGGATGCTCAACACTGGGTCGCCCTTCCATTAACTCTGTTAGGTAGAGCTGCGCTCTTTAAAATTATGGCCCTCCCCCGCTATGCTACAAAATGCCACATTACACATTCCACTGGAAGAATTTCAAAAAATCGACTGCACACTCAGGAAGCTGCTGTGGTGCGGTGGACACCCTCGTATTGCATTGTGTACCCTTCAACGTTCCATATGGGAGGAAGGGATCAGCCTCCCACACCTACAGTCCTATTACTGGGCCAGCAAAATGACCGTGGTTAATGATATGCTGCATGGGGATACGTTACTGCCACACAACAGATTAACAAATGTAGGAGAGCAGGGTGGGACCCAGCTCGAGCATCTTTATAGACCAACAAGCTGCATGTCCCCCAGACCATGCTGTTACATGTTTCACTGGTCTGGAAAGCAGCACAAAAATACATAGGTTGGGATGCGCAAATCACTCCACTGCAACCATTATGGGGAAACACAAACCTTCTCGATGTAAGCAAACTCCCAAAATGGAACAGTTAGGTGAACGTGGGAATTAGCACAGTTGGGGATGTCATCACTGACGGTACGTTGGTGCCTTTGGAATCCTTAGCGTCCCGCTTTCACCTCCTACTCACCGAACGCTATCACTACACACAACTACAACACGCATAGAGGTCCCATCTCCCAGACTAAGCGAATATGCCGGAAAGTACCCCTCTCGAGAGAAACATAGTCCAGGCAAAAATTGACACCAAAACCACATCTATAATGTATAATGTCATAACGTCCTTGGCCACCACTGAATTATTGAGCCTGAAATCAAAATGGGAGAGAGATGTCGGAACCATACAATCGGAAGACTTGGTAGCGACTCTCATGTACCCTGGTGAGATAGCAGTTTCTGACAGACTCCGACGTATAAAGTTTAAAATACTACATAGGATATATTACCCCAGGGTAGCGCTCTACAGATGGGGGAAAATTACCGACCCGTTCTGCCTTCGTTGCAAAAGAGAGGAGGGCACTTTCTTTCACATACTATGGGGATGTGATAGCATCCAGCAGTACTGGCAACAGTGTTGCATTGAGCTCTCGCGTGTTCTTGGGAAGGAGATAAGTAGAGATCTGAAAACAGTTGCTGCTTGGGATGGAAGGGGAGGAAGACTTATCCAGATATGAGAAACTGTTTTGTCAACAACCACAGCATTAATCAAAAGCAACATTGCAAAGTTGTGGGGCTCTGCAATAAACCCGCAATATGAACAATAGATTGCGGACGTGAATATGTGCATTATGATGGAGCGCAGGGTGTACGCAGCCAGAGGATGTCCGAAAAAAGCAAAAAAAATAAGGCAAAAATGGGAAGATGCGCAATGAGCATTGCAACCGCCAGGGTGATAAACATAAAATGTATGGTATAAGGGGCAGTCTGGTAAACATCTAGTGTAAGTGGTGGAAAAACTTTCAAGACCCAATTTTATATGTGTGAGAGATAATTGTTAAAGGTCTTTCTGGTCTAAGTTTGATTTTTATGTTTTGTTGTTTGTACATTTTCTAAATGCAAAAACAATAAAATGTGTTATTAAAAGAATAATAATAATAACAACATGAGCATGAACAACTCACCCATACAGAAGTATAATATAATTACATGTGGAGCATGAATTTGTAGTACTTATCAACATATATAGTTTAAAATAATAAATATGTACCATTATACAAATTGTTTGAATTCCATGTATTAATACACCATTACAATACGTCATTGCTGAGAAAGTACCTGCTTCTGGTAAATATATGTCACTTATTTCAAACATAATATAACAATTGTGGGGCTGATTCATGGAACAAACGTGCACCGAAAATCCATGCGCAAGCAGGCGCAAGGGAGCGCAAGCGTGAGAAACGCAGCGCAAGCGCACGCGTTAGATTCAAGGAAGACGCTGCACGTGTTTCCCGCTGTCCGTGCGCCCAATCCAGCCATGGCGCACGCAGGCATACATGGCGTGTGCTACGCGCACAGCAAAATCGCACATAGCGCGGCGCACACAACCAAAGTGGGCGGAGCAGTGGGCGTAACACACGGAATGGGAAACAACGCGTGAAAAAGAAGGCATAACTGGGGAAGTACTGCAGGGAACTACACGGAACGCCCACACGCACGCGAACAACCCGTATTCATGGATCCGAATACGGGAAAAATGCGCAAGGAAAAAGACGCGCACAGGCGTCAACGCGTCCGCCACACAAAGGCAGGCGGTAGCGTCCTCGCGCACAGTATATACTGTGCGCGCAAACAACAAACGCATATATACAGCTACGATGAATGCCCCATTTGTCGCAGCACTGATCGTGGGACACCGCAGGAGGAGGAGAATAGCCAGGGCACGCATTTTCGCACCCCGGACAAGCCTCTTTGGGATGCCTGATGACCAGGTCTATGGCAGGTATAGGCTTCCACCCCATATCATCCTAGACATGGTCAGGGAGTGGGAAGATGACCTTACATCCCCCACCCTTTGCTCCCAAGCATTGAGCCCCTTGGAGAAGCGGCTCAATGTCCTGCATTTTTTGGCCACTGGGTCATTTCAGAGGACCACTGCCATAGTGGGGGGGGGGTCTCACAGGCCACGCAGTCTCGCTGCCTACACCAGGTACTGGCAATCATGACAGCGTGCCCCTCAGTCCGCAGGCACATATACATGCCCAGAACACCCGCAGAAAGGCAGGCCGTTGTCCTGGATTTTTTCAGGGTGGCACACTTCCCCAAAGTGCTCGGTGCCATAGATTGCACCCATGTCGCCCTACGTCCACCTAGGGCCACTGAGCACATCTACCGAAACCGCAAGCACTGGCATTCCATCAATGTACAGGTGGTATGCGATGCAAAGGGAATCATCACCTCTGTCTCTGCAAACTACCCTGGCTCCACCCATGACAGTTTCATATACAGAATGTCTGCCCTGAGCCGGGCCCTGGAAGCTGGGCAGCATGGCGACACATGGCTCCTATGTCAGTACAAATGCCCTTGCACATGCATGCAAGTCACACACAGACAAATATCCAAACCCTAATAATCTCAACTATTATCACCTCCCCAGGGGACAGTGCCTACCCTCTGAGCAACCACATGATGACGCCAATCCGGAACCCCACCACACCACCCCAGGTAAGATACAACGCCGCCCTTATTGCAACCAGGGGCATAGTGGAGCGCACATTCGGAGTGCTCAAGTCACGTTTCCGCTCCCTTGCCCGCTCTGGCGGGCAACTACTCTATGCACCACCAGTAGTGTGCAGGATCATTGTGGCAGCATGTGTCCTGCACAATGTTGCAACACAGCAGGGCGTCCCGGTGGACTTGGTGCTGCCCCCACATCCCCAACCACAGGCACAGGCGCTGCCCATGGGAGGGGACAGGGCACGTGGCGAGGAAGCCCGGACCCACTTGTGGCAACATTTTTCACCTAAACTCCCACCCCTGCGGAGTGCACACAGGCCTGGCACATACCAGGTGACAATCGATGATGACAACCCTACCACCCTGAGATAGTTGCCATGGAAGTGCCACATAGTCTGCATCCCTAGCTACTTAAACACAAGCTATCCCGTGTGACCAAAAGGCACACATATGACATATGACATGATATGGCCTATACACAAGTATTTCAAGGTGCGATGAGGCAGGGAGGGGGGAACAAGGGAAGACAGACAACGGTACTACTAGGCCAGGTATCATTTAGATTGTGCAAGTGCACGGGTAGGGGGAAGTGAAAAGTGCAAGGCGAAGGGAGGGGGGAGTGCAGTACAGGGGAAGTAGACCAAAAATAAATACATAGGTTGGCTGGTGGCACCTGCAAAGGTAAGTGCAGACAAGTGCTGGGAAGGGTGGGCTGTAGGGATAGAGAGACAGTACCGCAGTGCAGGGGTTGCCAGGGAGGCAGTGCAAGTGGAGAGTGGCTGGGCCAGGGACCGAGGTCAGTGAGAGTGGCCCAGTTGCAGCTCCAGTGCAGTTCCAGTGAAACATTCTGCAAGGGAGAGGCAGAGAGAAAGCAGAAGCAAAGAGGAAGGTCTTGAGGTGCTTCCAGAACTGGAGATGGTTCCCCTCAAGTTCAAGTGAGGCAGGAAGGCTGTTCCAGAGGGAGGGCCCTGCCGCGGATAGAGATCTACCCCCAGCTAGTTGCTCTGAGAAGCGGATGACCCTGACATGCAAGGTGTGCATCACACACACCTGCAAAACAGGCCATGGCCATCACTGTCATGTCACTCAAACCCTCCCAAACCACAACATGACATGGCAAGCAATACCCATACACCAACACAGTAACGATAAGGTACACATTGCCATGTCCTAAATGTACAGTGGCATCAGACAATGATGCCTGACCCGGAATCAGATGAAAAGACAGACCAACAAAATCTCCCACCCAAAATAAGTCATTTCCAAATGCATTACAAGAGTTGTAGACGTAACATAACAATGAATGCTTGTCTACATGCTCATTGTGCATTGCAAAATCAACACTGCAGCTCATGTGTGCTGTGTCCTACTCCTGCAAAACACTGCTCAGCGCACAGCACAGTGAACAGCCATTGTGTGTGATGCACACCCTGAGCATCACATCTAAGTGACAGACCACAACAAAAAGCAAATTAGGCATGGACAGGATCCATAATCGGTCACAGAACATGTGCTGCAGGGACACAGTGGGCACCAGAAGGCAAACAGTGTACACGTGGATATGCAAGGGTGGGAGTACATGTAGTGCATCAGAGTGCAAGTGTGTGGTTCTGCAAGGACATGCACTCCACATATGCATGTGCACTCAAGTGACCATTAGTGTTCTCTATACATCACATGTGAACATTCACCATGTGTACACCCCAGCATATCAAACCACAACTATCCCCTCGCACCTGAAAGGTAAACACAACACATGAACAGGCATTGATCAGCAGAACACAACATGTACATAGGATACCACCATTACAATGTCAGAGTTCCCATCATACTGCAGGGCAAGGCAACTATCAACAACAACCCCCCCCCTCCCTCACAAATGACCATGACCCACTGAACAACTGCACCTGGGTCATGGAGCCTTCAAACCTCAATTCCACCTAGCCACAGGATTACCTTTACCCTTCGTCACCATCTCCCACCTTGTGTGTAAAAAGGTGCCTGCACCCTCATAATCCACAATCATGTCCAAAATCACAAAATCCAAGCCAGAAAAACGAACCAGAACACCCTCCAGTAGATGACTTGACGTAGCAGTACCTCACAAAGGCCAAGTACTACCACAATGATGCAACAACCAAGGTAGCACAGTAAAACAATGTCACAACAGGATGTGAAACATGTGTGGTACATGACATAGGATGATGCACCATGAACGGATGTGTACTGTCACAGGTCCCCTGTACAGGCGCGGGAGTGTCACGAAACAACCACCCCCACCATGTCCCGGGTGCCTGCAAGGTCAAACTCACACAGGCCCCTGAGACCCTGGTGGGGAAGGAGGTTCAGGCATATGCAGTCAGGACAGGTGTTGACACACTGGATGACTGGAATGAGTGGCAGGAGAGGGGAGGAGGAATGACACATGAAACTAGGGAATGCACGAAAATGTACTACCTGCATGAACACATACACAATCCAAACAAACGTGGACATCACTGTCATGGCCTTCTGTAGTCCAGGCTCAGGAGTGGTACGAACCAACCACCCCCTCTAGGGTTTTGGCGCCTGCAAGTTCGGGGCTTACACAGGCATCCGCAACCCCAGCAGGGAAAGAGGGTCAGGGAACGTTGCTTGGATAGGTACGGGAAGCAGGAACACTGGGTAGAGGGTACAGGGTTCAAAATTGCATAGGATTACGGGTGATTAGGGAGAAAAAACATACCAAATTGAACCACACATACATCCATGCATTAGTACACTCCCCAACAAGCCTATGCAGAGCAGTTTGAAAGAAAAACAACAAGACACTTAGCTCTGGTTTTGAGTGCTGGCCTCCTGTCTGCGCACTCTCAGGTCCGGTTACAGGAGCACTGCAATGCTGCAAAGAGAGCCACAGTCAACAACCTGTACGTGCCAATTACACAGAAACACAACACCAAACATGCCCCATAGCAACAAACTACTCTACAAACAGACAATCTGGTGTAGATGCTTCGTACCCATATATAACATCACCCCTGTGACGGGTCATACAAAGTCAATGCAGTAAGTCAGCCGCCGGTGGGTGCGTGGCAAATGGAACACCAATGTGTCACAATTAACACAACATGCAATGTTCCCTGGGTAAGCAGACAGACCCATATAGAAAGCCATGACTTCTGAGCAAGTTGCGTACCACCATGACCGAAACAAAGTTGGCAGTACATTTATCATAAATTACATGGAAAAGGCATGCACTGCACCCGAGTATGTCCCTTGCTGTATGTCCCTGTGAGCTGCCCCTTTCCATGTCTCGGAAGGCTACATGGTTGATACAAGTGCCTCAATGGACCTTGGTGTACCGGAGGGTATGTGCCACTGCCCCTGCATGTGTCCAAGACAACCTTACTATCAACAGCCATCAGTCCACCAACACATCTGAGCTGCATTGTGTGCTTCAACACCAATATTCCTCTAAGCTCACCCTCAGTGCTGTGACTAAGCCTGCATGTGCAACTCGCCTGGTGCAAGCTTTGCTGTGTCGTGGCCCCCCTGTGCTGCTCACCTTGCCTGGAGTTCCTTGGAACATGTCAGCAGTTCTAGGATGTGGGTCTGCAATCCCTGTGCCTCTGCTTGTGCATACATGTGCATGTGGGCACCAACAAACGTGTCCAGAATTCCGTTGTCCAATGGGCCAGGTCTGCTGGCAAAGGTGCTATGGAGGCTCATCCCCATGCAGAAAGGGCATGAAACACATGATTAATGCTTCACGTTCATCTGTGTGTGTCTCATCAGGCATCTCATTACTTGACCATGTCAGAGAGTCACATCACAAATCACACCATCAGTCAGTCTTTCACATCCAAAGTGTGGAACACTATCTACAGCATGAATTGCAACAAGCACGTGTACAGTAAAGATATGAAACATACTACACAATGCATAGCAATTAATGTACACATTAATCATGACACACCCCATCTAGCAAAAGCTGAACAGTGGACAATAACACCAAAATCATCCCCACTAGGGGTGTCAACACAAGTCACACAGCACCAGACATGCCACAGATATGACAGTCAAAAGCCCTTGTGTAAAATTCTGTAACACCGAACCATCCTTGCGAGCCCATGTATAAGGGAGGCAGGAGTGGCATATGTGAGTCAAGGACCCCACGCAGCAAATACATACACAAGACAAGCCTGAAGGGCCCAGCTGGAACAGACAGTGGATGCCTTCAAAAGCCACAAAGCACCGCACCGTCACACCTCCACATGAAAGCACAATAGACTAGCAATTTTAAACTAAATCAACTATTAACTAATTACACTAACAATGGAAAACCTACATTACCTAATTAAACTAACTATCAAACAAAAAATGAACTAACTAAACTAAAAGAAAAATCAAAAATGGCCACATATGACCCGGGGGGGAGGGGAGGCACCCAGGAGGGGGGAGGTACAGCGTGCTGCTCAACATCCACATGCGATGATGCTGAGCCAAAAAAAAAAACCTCCATGGGCTCAACGCCTGCACAGCCCGACCTATGTGGGAGATAGATGGTCGTCCGAGTCTGGCTCATCCTGTAAAGGAGGACGTAGCACAGTAGCCTGGCCACGCCTAGCCGCAGCTTTCCCCTCATCGGCAGCAAGTCTGCCGGATGGGTGAGCCTGGTTCTGTGTGGCGATGTGACGTAGGTCTGCATGCAGAACATCACGTGATACACGTGCTTCCTCTTGCAAGGTAGCACGTGTAACACAGAGTTCCTCCTGCAAGGCCTGGCTGGACAACTGCTGCACCTCCCGGCAAGCCTGTAGCTCAGCCGAGATGGTACGCTCAAGCTGTGCAAACCTCTCCTCTGCCTGCTGCCTCTGGGACATCATAAGGACACCCAGAGTGGATCTGAGGGAAGCATACTCCTCCCTCAGGGCATCCATATGCGCCTCTGCGTGAGCAGCAATTGCTTGACACAGAGACGACATTTCAGCCTGGCGTGCCCTCTCTGAGGCCGCCATGCCCAGCCTGAGCGAGCGGGCCGTGGACCGTGCCGCCTGCTGCTGGAGAAGCACCTGCCTAGCAGGGGGGAGCACAGATCGGGCCACACGCTTCATGCTCTCAGCGATGTTCTCCATTGCTGCCCCCTGCCGTTCGGAATTGACAGTCATGTCTTGCTCCCACTCAGAATACTGCGGTTGCGCGCGGCGACCGCGTTGCCGGGCTTGACCCCTGCAGGACCCAAGGACCGGGGTCCTCGCTGTGTTGGCACTGCCCACGGCTGCACGACTACATGCCCCCGTCGACATGATGTCCCAGGCACATCAGTGACTGGTGTGGAGGGTGACCCTGCGTCCCGATCCACCACGGGCGGAGGAACCAAGACTGTCTGATCCCTCAGTGCAGGGGTCGCAGACAGAGGAGTGTCCACATCAGAATCACTCACCCCTGACACATGGACTTGATGCTCATCCAACTCAACATGGACGTCAGAGTCGTCATCAAGGCTGGACTCATAGGCAGCCAGAGACAAGATGGACTGCAGCACTTGGGGGTTTTTGTGGCCAACTACCCCACGACCCCCACTAGTCGCGGGTTGATGTGGTGTTACCAACCCTGTGTCTGGCATGACAACATCATCCGCCGCCTCCATTGCGTCATCACCTGAAAAATAGAGAGAAAAAAGGTCATTACACATGTCAGAAGCACACAACACACACACACACCGACAGCAAACGCATCCGGCAGACATGTGACACACAACATATAACCTGGCATGCATGCTGGGTCAACTTTGAATAGCTTCTGTGATCAGACCTGTTGAAAGGTGGCAGTTTCCATGGAAGTGGGTCTATGCAGTGCAGAAAATGTGTATGCCACTCACTACCTACATGCACAAGGACTTCATGGTGTGTGCCAGGAAATGTGAAGGCAGTGCAATGTCAAATTCAGACATCACGTGCATTGTGCATTCAATGTGTACCATATCTAGAAGCCAAGCACCCCTCCACCCCAGTACCAAAGCAGGGATGCCTAGCATGGTATCAAAAGGCTGACTATACACCTGTGTATTGACAGGCAGTGTTGACTGGCATCAACAGCTTAATGTGATTCAAGTGACAACACTGCAAATGATGCTGGGACAGTAGGCAGGACACATGATGAAAACTCTGGAGGCCGCCCACGTGTGAAGAAGACACAACAAGTCATTGGCCATTGAACAGGCTGAGGCCTGTGAGCCACACAGATTGTCAGAGCCTAATCATGTGTGCAACGCAGGACTGAGCCACAGTTGACATGGGAAGGCTGATGAGATGGCAGGCAATGTATGTAACCAAGGACTTGTATTACAGTGATCATCCAGTCAAGGACACATAGGGGCATGCGTGCAATGCACATGGAGCATGAATGGGCACTCATGTCCCTGCGGGACATCTGACCCATGCACAGTACAAGTGAGATACCCTGCATCGAGTACTAAGGCTGTACCACACGGCATATGTCTGGCAGATTCTACGCTGGAAGTTAGCATCTACACAGGACACATGAACAAGAAAGTACACATTGGCAAGATTGAAGCAGACCAGTGCAAAGGTGGAACTGGGGTGCAGAGTGGCGGAGGAGGGGCAAGGGAGCATGCCTACATGGAGTCCCGCATGCAGGCAGAGGAGACATGCATGACGGAAGCATTGCATTACTTACACATCAGAACTATGTACACGTCACATGTAGCAGCAATCATGCACAACACATCCCACAAGTGAAACACACACGTCCTCAACAAACACGCATCAACACTCACTGGACTGCGCATCAAAGTCCAGCATCTCTCCCACTCCTTCGACCAATTCAGGTGGTATGAACTCCGCAACGAGAGCCTCATGCGGAGTGAGCTCTTCCTCCTCTGGTGCAGGCCCACCGCCAGTCACCAGAGTCAAGTTGTAATTAGAGGCACGCTTAGCCTTAGTGCTGCGCTTGATGTCATTCCAACGCTTTTTCCACTCTTGCACCGTGCGCACCTCATGACCGAATGAACGGACATGTTCCGCAACATGCTTCCAGTGGGTGTCACGTTGGGCAGCCGTAGTCTGACTATTGGCACCCACTAGCATGTCACGGCTGTGGCCCCGCACGTAGTCCACGAGGAAGTCCAGTTCCTGCTTACAGAAAGGCTTCTTCCTCGACGTGCAGGAGGTCGTGGCTGTGTGTGGGGTCCCAGCCTGTGCTGCAGGTGCAACCTTCCTCCTCTTGGACTGTGGCGCAGACCCTGGCTGGCTAATGCCGCCCTGACCAGTATGGCCAGTGGGTTTGGTGGATTGAGCCAAGGGAGTGGCAGGTGGAGGGATGACCAAAGGCCTGACTTGTGTCAGTGGCAGCTGGGTGCCCACTAATGGACCCTGCGCAGCAACATCAACTGTGGCAGGGTCATTGACCGCAACGGTCCTGGTTGGCAGACTCACAACCGGGGTGCTGTTGGGTGCATCTGCCCCTGCACTTGCCAACACCCGGCTGTTTGGGGCAGCAGATGACATGACTGCCCCAGGGACACGTGTCTTGGTCTGAGCAGCCCGGCCTGCCCCTATGGTTTCCCCCCTGGCCTGTTGGAGATCTACCAAGGGCTCTTCAAGTGCCAACGCAGCCTGCGCTGGCAGACCCTGAGCCTGCGTGGCGGTGTCCACAGCTGCACTTGCAGCTACCACTACCCTTGGGCCCGTGGCAGTCGATGGAACGGACTGCCGGGTCAAACGGGTGCCAGTGCCAGATGCAGGAGCTGCATCCCCCGGAAGCACAGGGGGTGGTAGCATGACTGCACCGACACATGGCACAACATTGTGCTCAAGTGGCGCACCCCTGCCTCTTCCCCCTCTGTGGCCGCCCTGGACACCCTGGAGTCCCCCTACTCCCTGGTCACCACGGCCACGTCCCCGACCATGCCCGCCACGTGGAGGACGCACAGCTGAGGCGCCCCTCACCTTTGGTGGCCTCTCAACCATGGCACTGATGTAGTAGTGCTGGCACAGATGGAGTGGTGCCAATGGGAGGTTTACACCACAATTGACCTGGGCAATTGGGGTGAAGGGGGTGGGAAGCAAGATGTTAACAGCCCCCCTGCACCTGCAAGGCTGTATGTGACCCCGGTAATGTGGTGACGGGTCACGCAATGCTCAGGCACCCCAAAACTGCAGTAAAACCGTGCACGCAACCCTGCAGCCTAGGTGCGTGGATTCAACCTCCCGCAGTACGCGGTGGCAACCAGTAACGCGAATAACGCGTTCGCGTGGGACACGCAGGCTACTATCACATCGAAAATGGGTGCGATACACAGGGGCACCCGCAGTGGGAAAAAGAGCGTGTGCGACTCACCGTCTGACTAGCGCGATGCAGAACAACACGCGTAGCCAATACCCCCGCCAAAAGAAGAGATACGTCCTTGATAGCTGTGAAGTTGTGATGGTGCGCGAAACAACAGGAAGCAGCAACACACGTCGGTCTCCACGAAAGGCACGTACAGCGAACTGCTGGGCCCGCTCACCTTTAACCCGTGCTGAGGGAAACGCACGCGCGCATCACGTCAGCTACGCGCATGGGCCCTTTCCTCGTATTACACGCGGACGTGCAGTTTTTCACGCGCGCTGAAATGCCCATGCACGCCTGTACGCATCACGTCACAGGGGCGCTTGCCCTTGAGGGGCCTTCTGTCCAATGAAATTGCGTATGCGTGCAGACGCGCTTACGTGCTAAGGGCCTTTCCTCGAATTACACGCTGACGTGCCGAATTTTCACGTGCCAAATCACTCCGTATCAAGCTGGCCACGCGTAAGCACACGGAAGACCACACTCCTGCCCAGAAGGCCGAACTACTGCCCCCCAAAGCCCCGAGCACGCTCCCACCTGCCATCTGCTGCCCACGTGCCCTGCCATTTGCTGCCTGTACATCAGCCAGGGGTGCTGTTGCTGTGACCACCCTTGCTGTAACCGAAGACTCCCGACTGGGATTCCATCACTCCACAGCCCAGCCCCAGTTGCCCACCCACTCCTGCCTCTGGGGTTGTCATGTCGGGGCAAACACCATCTGAGACCACTGACAACCCCCGGCCAGAGAGGCAGAAGTTGGTGTCCTGGTGGAGCAAGTCCTGGGGCAGTATGATGCCCTCTTTGGAAGTTCCCGCGCCGACAAGGAAGGACGGACTCAGATCTGGACTGACATCGTGGCTGCCATCAACGCGGAAGGGGTGGCAGTCCATGACTTCCAACATGTCGAGAAGCCCTGGGAGGACTTCAGGTCCAGGACCCTGAACAAGGCCCGGCGCCTCTTGAAGGCAGCGGATGCCAAGGGGCGCCGGGGCCACTTGTCGGAAGAACAGATGAGGGTCCTGGAATGCATATCCCCAGCGCTCCACGTCCAGGTCCTTGAGAGGCAGACCCGTCTGGAGTCGAGCGGTAAGTGTACATGCATCCTGATTGTGAGCTGTGCGTGTGGTGATTTTTCAGTAGTGTGCAGGTTGCACATCTGTTTGTATGGGGTCGAGTATGGGTGGGGGTGTACAGGGCCGTGGGGCTAACACATGCAAGGGCTGGAATGTGTGAGACATGGATGGTGCTTGTGTGTGTAGGCTTGCATGCCTAATGCAGTTGTGTGGGCACACATGTTTGGATGAATGTGTATGTAAGTAGACATGTCCGTGATGTCACGCATGTACATTGTTTTCAGCTGCATGTATCAGCACTGTGTACATGTGCATCTGTGTGTATTTGACAAGGGTGCAACAGTGATGCAACATGGATGCATGTGACAGCGGGATGTGGAATCCTGTTCTGACTGGTGTGGCGTTGCGTCAACGGGCCATGCAAGGTGACCTGCAGTCTTTTCATGAGGAGACTGCACGTCATCTCGAATGGCTCTTTTACCACGTCAGCCTGCTGGGACAGGTCACCCAGGCCGGATTCCTCCCTATGATGGGGCTTGCTACGACCCCCTCCTCAACTGAACCCCCTACGCACCAGTCTTCCTCTGTGCCATCTTCCCACCCATCAGTCACCTGGGTGCCCTGTGGAGCTGCCTCTGACGGTGCGGCCAGGCTGGTGGAGGAGGCATCCCTGCCACAGTCGGCAGTCGGACGTCCAGCAGGGGTGGCCACATCAACAACTGCACCTGAGCTGGCGGAGGATGTGCAGGCAGCAGGAGGCAGTGCACAGGCAGAGGAACAGCAGCAGCAGCAACGTGGTGGGAGCCATGAAGGCTCGGGGCCTTCAACATTGGAGGGGCAGGCATCGGCCGGAGGGCAGGAGGACCCAGGACAGAGAGTGTCTTTCGAGCGGCAGCGGGCAGAAGAGGCACGGCTCACAGTGGTCAGGGTGGAGAACTCCATGCGGAGGGCCCTGAGGCGGGCCGAGTGCCTCGAGGCAATCCGCAGGGATTTGGAGGTGGACACGTTGACGGCCCTGCGGACCCTCGGGGCCATGGAGGAGGACCGCCTCCGGGACATTGAGCAGGAGTTCGATGATGCCCTGGCCCGGGACATCCAAAAGTGAGCCGTCAAACTAGCCCGCTGCCCTTGTACATAGTTATGTAGGTAGTGTTAGGTTTCCTTTTTTTTGGATTTATTTTGGACCTTTTGGACATTAGCCACATTTTTGTATATAGTTTATTTTATTAGTTAGTGTAGTTAGATAGGTTTCATTTCTTTTGTTGGGATAATGGACCCTGGCCTGTTCGTATGTACATAGTTCACTGTTGGATTGTATTTTTCTTTCACATTTTAACCATGGAGCAATGGCTTTCAATTTTATTTCCCATTGGATTTTGTTTTGTGGACAGTGACTTTGGACACCATTACTTCGGATTATGATTTTTGGTTTTGCTTTTTTTCACGGACATGCTTCTTTTCATTTTTGTACATTCCCATTTCTGTTTCTTTATTTTTGATTCTATTTATGTTTCCTTTAATACATATTTTTTTTATTGAACTTCAATGTGTAGTATCTCGTTGGTTTCATGCATATCATGATATGGGTTTTGAGATTCACTGACACCCATTTGGTGTATGTGAGGGAAATGTGTTTGTTTCGGAACTTGCAATTGGTGTTCTGTCATGTAATTGCCAATTATGAGTTGGTGGATGCAATACTCGGGTGGGTGTTATGCATTTGGAGGCTGACCATAGTGACCAGGGATCTAGATTGTGATGACTTGTTGGCTGGGGAACATGAGTTGGACATGGGTGGGGGCCTGCTGGCAGGTGCCCCACAGTGCTGGGGGGTGGGGGTGGTGGGGAACATGAGTTGGACATGGTTGGGGGCCTGCTGGCAGGTGCCCCGCAGTGCTGGGGGGTTTGGGGGGGTGGGAGACATGGGTGGGGGCCTGGTGGAGGGTGCCCCTGCACTGCTGGGGGGTGGGGGTGGTGGGAGACATGGGTGGGGGCCTGCTGGCAGGTGCCCCACAGTGCTGGGGGGTGGGGGTGGTGGGGAATATGAGTTGGACATGGGTGGGGGCCTGCTGGCAGGTGCCCCACAGTGCTGGGGGGTGGGGGTGGTGGGGAACATGAGTTGGACATGGGTGGGGGCCTGCTGGCAGGTGCCCCACAGTGCTGGGGGGTGGGGAACATGAGTTGGGGCCTGGTGGAGGGTGACCCTGCACTGCTGGGGGGTGGGGGTGGTGGGAGACATGGGTGGGGGCCTGCTGGCAGGTGCCCCACAGTGCTGGGGGGTGGGGGGTGGTAGACATGGGTGGGGGCCTGGTGGAGGGTGACCCTGCACTGCTGGGGGGTGGGGGTGGTGGGAGACATGGCTGGGGGACTGCTGGCAGGTGCCCCGCAGTGCTGGGGGGTGGGGGTGGTGGGGAACATGAGTTGGACATGGGTGGGGGCCTGCTGGCAGGTGCCCCACAGTGCTGGGGGGTGGGGGGGGTGGGAGACATGGGTTGGGGCCTGGTGGAGGGTGGCCCTGCACTGCTGGGGGGTGGGGGTGGTGGGGAACATGAGTTGGACATGGGTGGGGGCCTGCTGGCAGGTGCCCCACAGTGCTGGGGGGTGGGGGTGGTGAGAACATGAGTTGGACATGGGTGGGGGCCTGCTGGCAGGTGCCCCACAGTGCTGGGTTGTGGAGGGGTGGGGAACATGAGTTGGACATGGGTGGGGGCCTGCTGGCAGGTGCCCCACAGTGCTGGGGGTGGGGGTGGTAGGGAACATGAGTTGGACATGGGTGGGGGCCTGCTGGCAGGTGCCCCACAGTGCTGGGGGGTGGGGGGGGCAGGAAACCTGGGTGGGGGCCTGATGGAGGGTGGCCCTGCACTGCTGGGGGGTGGGGGTGGTAGGGAACATGAGTTGGACATGGGTGGGGGCCTGCTTGCAGGTGCCCCACAGTGCTGGGGGGTGGGGGGGTGGGAGACATGGGTTGGGGCCTGGTGGAGGGTGACCCTGCACTTCTGGGGGGTGGGGGTGGTGTGGAACATGAGTTGGACATGGGTGGGGGCCTGCTGGCAGGTGCCCCACAGTGCTGGGGGGTGGGGGGTGGGGTACATGAGTTTGACATGGGTGGGGGCCTGCTGGCAGGTGCCCCACAGTGCTGGGGGGTGGGGGGAGGAGGAACATGAGTTGGACATGGGTGGGGGCCTGCTGGCAGGTGCCCCACAGTGCTGGGGAGTGGGGGTGGTGGGGAACATGAGTTGGACATGGGTGGGGGCCTGCTGGCAGGTGCCCCACAGTGATGGTGGGTGGGGGGTGTGGGGACCATGAGTTGGACATGGGTGGGGGCCTGCTGGCAGGTGCCCCACAGTGCTTGGGGGTGGGGGTGGTGGGGAACATGAGTTGGACATGGGTGGGGGCCTGCTGGCAGGTGCCCCACAGTGCTGGGGGTGGGGAGGGTGCAAGACATGGGTTGGGACCTGGTGGAGGGTGACACTGCACTGCTGGGGGGTGGGGTGGTGGGAGACATGGGTGGGAGCCTGCTGGCAGGTGCCCCACAGTGCTGAGGGGTGGGGGGGAGGGTGGGAGACATGGGTGGGGGCCTGGTGGAGGGTGACCCTGCACTGCTGGGGGGTGGGGGTGGTGGGGAACATGAGTTGGACATGGGTGGGGGCCTGCTGGCAGGTGCCCCACGGTGCTGGGGGTTGGGGGTGGTGGGGAACATGGGTTGGACATGGGTGGGGGCCTGCTGGCAGTTGCCCGACAGTGTTGGGGGGTGGGAGGGGAGACATGGGTGGGGGCCTGGTGGAGGGTGACCCTGCACTGCTGGGGGGTGGGGGTGGTGGGGAACATGAGTTGGACATGGGTGGGGGCCTGCTGGCAGGTGCCCCACAGTGCTGGGGGGTGGGGGGGGAGACATGGGTTGGGGCCTGTTGGAGGGTGACCCTGCACTGCTGGGGGGTGGGGGTGGTGGGAGACATGGGTGGGGATCTGGTGGAGGGTGACCCTGCACTGCTGGGGGTCGGGGGGGGATGGGAGACATGGGTCGGGGCCTGGTGGAGGGTGACCCTGCACTGCTGGGGGGTGGTGGGGAACATGAGTTGGACATGGGTGGGGGCCTGCTGGCAGGTGCCCCACAGTGCGGGGGGGTGGGGGGGTGGGAGACATGGGTGGGGGCCTGGTGGAGGGTGACCCTGCACTGCTGGGGGGTGGTGGTGGTGGGAGACATGGGTGGGGGCCTGCTGGCAGATGCCCCACAGTGCTGGGGGGTGGGGGTGGTGGGAGACATGGGTGGGGGCCTGGTGGAGGGTGACCCTGCACTTCTGGGGGGTAGGGGTGGTGGGAGACATGGGTGGGGGCCTGCTGGCAGGTGCCCCACAGTGCTGGGGGGTGTGGGGGTGGAAGACATGGGTGGGGGCCTGGTGGAGGGTGACCCTGCTCTGCTGGGGGGTGGGGGTGGTGGGGAACATGAGTTGGACATGGGTGGAGGCCTGCTGGCAGGTGCCCCACAGTGCTGGGGGGTGGGGATGGTGGGAGACATGGTTGGGGGCCTGGTGGAGGGTGCCCCTGGTGGCTGGGGGTGCAGGGGTACATGCCTTGGTGGGCAGTAGTGCAAGTTGACATGTGGGTTGGCTGGGGGGCATGGCCATGGTGGATGGGGTGCCTGCAGGACATGTGCAGGGTAGGCCCCTGTGGTGTGAGCCACATGCAGGGGCCGTGGAGGGTGTAGAGGGAACACCTGGGAGGACCCACACGTGCAATTCACGTGTGGTGCTACCCGCGCACCCCTGTAATACACGTACCCTGGTGGAATCGCATGTGGAACTTCCCACGCACCCCTGGAATACACGTACCCTGCTGATGTTGCGTGTGAAACTTCCCCCGCACTCCGAAATACATGTACCCTGATGAAATTGCGTGTGGAACTTCCCGCGCACCCCTGGAATACACGTACCCTGCTGATGTCGCGTGTGAAACTTCCCCCGCTCCCCGAAATACACGTACTCTGATGAAATCGCGTGTGGAACTTCCCGCGCACCCCTGAAATACACGTACCCTGCTGATGTCGCGTGTGAAACTTCCCCCGCACCCAGAAATACACGTACCCTGATGAAATCGCGTGTGGAACTTCCCGCGCATCCCTGAAATACACGTACCCTGCTGAAATCGCGTGTGGAACTTCCCGCGCACCCCTGGAATACACGTACCCTGATGGAATCGCGTGTGGAACTTCCCACGCACCCCTGGAATACACGTACCCTGCTGATGTTGCGAGTGAAACTTCACCCGCACTCCGAAATACACGTACCCTGATAAAATTGCGTGTGGAAATTCCTGCGCACCCCTGGAATACACGTACCCTGCTGATGTCGCGTGTGAAACTTCCCCCGCTCCCTGAAATACACGTACCCTGATGAAATCGCGTGTGGAACTTCCCGCGTACCCCTGAAATACACGTACCCTGCTGATGTCGCGTGTGAAACTTCCCCCGCACCCAGAAATACACGTACCCTGATGAAATCGCGTGTGGAACTTCCCGTGCATCCCTGAAATACACGTACCCTGCTGAAATCGCGTGTGGAACTTCCCGCGCACCCCTGGAATACACGTACCCTGATGGAATTGCATGTGGAACTTCCTGCGCACCCCTGGAATACACGTACCCTGCTGATGTCGCGTGTGAAACTTCCCCCGCACCCCAAAATACACGTACCCTGATGAAATCGCGTGTGGAACTTCCCGCACACCCCTGGAATACACGTACCCTGATGGAATCACGTGTGGAACTTCCCGCGCACCCCTGGAATACACATACCCTGCTGATGTCACATGTGAAACTTCCCCTGCACCCTGAAATACACGTACCCTGATGAAATTGCATGTGGAACTTCCCGCGCACCCCTGAAATACACGTACCCTGCTGAAATCGCATGTGGAACTTCCCGCACACCCCTGGAATACACGTACCCTGCTGATGTCACGTGTGAAACTTCCCCCGCATCCCGAAATACACGTACCCTGATGAAATCGTGTGTGGAACTTCCCGCGCACCCCTGGAATACACGTACCCTGATGAAATCGCGTGTGGAACTTCCCGCGCACCCCTGGAATACACGTACCCTGCTGATGTCGCGTGTGAAACTTCCCCCGCACCCTGAAATACACGTACCCTGATGAAATCGCATGTGGAACTTCCCGCGCACCCCTGGAATACACGTACCCTGATGGAATCACGTGTGGAACTTCCCGCGCACCCCTGAAATACACGTACCCTGGTGAAATCGCGTGTGGAACTTCCCACGCACCCCTGGAATACAGGTACCCTGCTGATGTCGCGTGTGAAACTTCCCCCACACCCCGAAATACACATACCCTGATGAAATCACGTGTGGAACTTCCCGCGCACCCCTGAAATACACGTACCCTGCGGAAATCGCGTGTCGAACTTCCCGCGCACCCCTGGAATACACGTACCCTGCTGATGTCGCGTGTGTAACTTCCCCCGCACCCCGAAATACACGTACCCTGATGAAATCGCGTGTTGAACTTCCCGCGCACCCCTGAAATACACATACCCTGCTGAAATCACGTGTGGAACTTCCCGCGCACCCCTGGAATACACGTACCCTGCTGATGTCACGTGTGAAACTTCCCCCGCACCCCGTAATACACGTACCCTGATGAAATCACGTGTGGAACTTCCCGCGCACCCCTGGAATACACGTACCCTGCTGAAATCGCGTGTGGAACTTCCCGCGCACCCCTGAAATACACGTACCCTGCGGAAATCGCGTGTCGAACTTCCCGTGCACCCCTGAAATACGCGTACCCTGCTCGCACGGGGCCAATCGCGTGTGGAACTTCCCGCGCACCCCTTAAATACAGGTACCCTGCTGAAATCGCATGTGGAACTTCCCGCGCACCCCTGAAATACACGTACCCTGCTCGCACGGGGCCAATCGCGTGAGGTACTTCCCGCGTACCCCAGTGATACACGTAGCCCGCTTGCCGTGCTAGAACAGGGTTAGCCCAGCCCTTTTGGCTGGATTGGGGATTTTGTTGGCGTTTCCCTGCGCGAGAGGCGTTCTTGGGGGCGTAACTGGCACTGCTGCAGGGTCGCTGCGCCACTGTGCGCCACGGCTGGTTTTGGTGGCTGGAATCCATGAATACGCTGTGCGTGGAAATGGATTTTAGCGCACGCGGCTGGCGCAGGGATTCGCACGCACACACTGTGCGCCAGCCGCGTGCGCCACTTGTGCGCTGAATTCTATGAATTACCCCTTATATGTAGTAGTAAAAAACGAATAGATAGAAGTAGAAACATGTTTAATGGTAAGTTTTATGAAAATAGTCAATGTTCACATTTAAAAGTACAATTCTTCTTAATTTAATAACATTAAATTAGCACATTCCTTTCTAAATGACAAGTTGTGGCAAATATAATCACATACAAAAGGAAGTACATAACTGTGTGAATTGTGATAATATATAATCTAAGAATTCGAAGTTTGGTTAATATGCAAAAACAAATCTGTAGCGTGCACTATATAATTACATTTTTAGAAAAACAAATCAAGATTAGAAAGTAAATATTTAATTATGGATGTAGTAATGCCATTACTAATATTTTTTGTCATTTCTTTTGAAAATAAATTATGATTTGTATTCCAATATAACAGATTACATTACATAAATAATTACATAGTATTCTTCTTTGTAATAATGTCTGTTTATGTACTTACCATTGTATACTGCATGTTACATTTAAAGAAATAAGGGCACAAGACATTGTCCTGTGTATGAAAACAGTTGTCTTATTTGAGTATGTAATTAATCAAATCAGTGATGACAGTGTTGTCATGCATGATGTAAGTATTGTGCAATCACTGATGTCATCATTGATGTCAAGTATGATGTATTTGGTGAGGTCACCAGTGATGTCATCAGTGATGTCATTGGTGATGTCATCTGTGCTGTCTTTAGTGTGCTTGTAGCTATGTAACAGAGGCACATAGTTTAGATGGACCTTCTTGAAATCCAATTTCTGAATTTCAAGGGTTTTGTTGCATTCAATCCGATCACCTTAACACTCTCTGAACATAGTTTCTTTCACTGAATTTCAAAGGTTATGTTGCTATGAATTTTTCACATTAACTATGATCATCTTAACTCTCCTAAGTAAGGTTTCTTCACTGAAAGAGTTTTGTTATACTATAGTTTTTTCAGGGCTCACTAGCCATGGTCTTTGTCCGTGGCCACTGTACATGTTGCACCAATAGGTTTATTTAGGCCCCTGTAGCCATTGCCTTTCGCCATTGCGTGTCCTCTGTACATGTTGGTCCAATAGGTTTCTTTGGGGCCCACTAGCTATGCCCTTAGGGACAGTGATCCATTTCTGCCTGCCTAGGAGATGTGATCACTGCAAGTGTAAAATGGTTCACTCTCTCCCCATTCCTGCAGGATTCCCTGGTTATTCACCCTATAATGGCAACAAACTATGTATACAGTGGAATAGAACTACCCACACCCGATGGATTTCCCTGATAATGCTCGAAAATCCCAAACCTTTCCCACAAACGCTCACCAAGTGCCCTCCTTCACTTTCCATGATCCCTCCAATCTTCTCAATTGCTTTTTCCGCCCTAGCCCTCCAAGATATTACACCCTGTAACTGCTTAGTCCATATGATGCATTTTTGTTCTCTGAGGTGGACTTGATTGAAATGCGTGTGCTGAATTTCAGGGGTTTTGTTGCATTCAATCTGATCACCTTAGCTCTCTCTTAACCAAGGTTCTTTTTACTGAATTTCAAGTGGTTTGCTACACTTTAGTTTCCTCAGGTCCCACTGGTCATGGCATCTTTTTTCTGATCAGTGTCTTGCATCCTTGCCTCTGTGATCTTGTGAGATTCTTGCGGTCTTCCCTTGATAAATCAAAAATGTTTACCTATAACTGTAACCCCAACACACTCCAAAATCCCCAACTTTACTTGGTGTCTTCTTTCCCACTCCCAACCTCTATCCTGACGGGATTGCTGTTGCTATTGGTATTTATATAGCGCCTATGGCCAGGCAATCTAAGTGCTGTGCTCCAAAACAATAAGTGTTCCCATATGAGTGACTACATAAACAGAAGGGTTTTGAGTCCCTTTGTGAAGTCTAGGTTGCGTTAGACTCTGTAAGGTCCTGAGGGAGTTAATTCCAAAGTTTGGTGGCATCCCTTTTCCTCCTCCAAATAGTGTTTTGAGTTCTTTCATTTGCAGCTTCTCCTGGTGGTATTGAGAGAATCACTCTCATTGAGCCAAACAAAAGGTGCATTTTTAATTTCTGTTCAAGGAACAGGAGGGCACCCCCATGTCTCTGTCGAATATATTTTAAAAACTAATGAATGGATTTACCCCAAACCCCAAAGGAATGAGGTCAATGCATGGTGTCCAAATTGTTTATTATTTGGCTCAAATCTGCCAAGCGGTTTCCATGCTACGGCGTTCAAACCTGTATGTTTTCCCTTTGGAAAAATGAATGTGAGTAGGCTGAAAATAGCATTTTTATGTTTTCTTTAATAACCTTTTTAGTTTTTAACAAATTGTTCCATAAATTTCCAGTTTGTGGGGGCCCTTGTGGGGGCACCAAGGCTGATAAAAAAGGTTTTAAGACGTAGTGGGCACCCTGTTCTGAGTTGAATATTTTAGAACCTACTAGATGGATTTACCCCAAACCAGTGAAGGAAATTAAGATAACACTTTGTGCCCAAATTGTTTCTTATTTGGTCCACATCTACCCAGCGAGTTTCCGTGCTACAGCTGTTCAAAACTGCACTTTTGCTCTATGGGAATGGGCTTGAGGGTAGGATGAAAATAGTGTTTTAATGTTTTCTTAAGAACTTTTTCATTTTCTAATGAACTGTTCATAAAATTGCCAGTTTAGTGGTACGCCTGACAAACTTTCTTTGAGAAAATGTCATCCAAATCCATCCATCAATTCAAATGTTATCAGCCTCGCTCAGCCTCTCTGCTGTAAAAAGTGTCAAGGCTGATATAAAAGGTTTTAAGGAGCGGGGGCACCTCCTTCTCTTTTGAATATTTTAAAAATAACTGGATGGGTTAACCCAAACCAGTCAAGACAATGAATTCCATGCTTTGCGTCCAAGTTTTTTCTTGTGTGGTCCACTTCTGCCCAGTTGTTTTCGTGGTGTGGCTGTTAAAAAATGGTCTGTTTTCTCAAGGGGAAAATAAATGGTCTGAAAACAGTGAAATTGTGGTGTTTTGTTTTCTTAATAACTTTGGCATTTAATAACGTTTTGTTCCCAACATTTCAACCAAATCCATCCAGCAAGTCAAAAGTTATTAGCGGTAGAATTGTGGAATGAAATGGCTGCGTTTTCATTTCTGAAATGCATCTCTGCTGCAAAGCACTATGGGAGATATAGCTATACTTTTGGGAGAATGGGGCAATCTCTTCTCTGTCAAATATTTAAAAAACTACTGGATGGAATAACCCCAGACCCCTCCAAAGAGTCAATGCCTTGTGCCAAGTAGTTTTGTACCTCGCTCAATTCCTTCCAGTGGTTTTTGGCTGTGCGCTGGTGAAAACTTAGATTTTTTCTCTATATAAAATTGATAGGGAGTCAAAAGTTATTAGCAATTCATTTTTTGGGTTTCCTATGTATCTTGATACTCACCTTAACTATAGTGCGGCAACCAACGCACTATAATATATTATAGATCTGCGGCCGCCGCCCTATAGTTAAGGTGAGTCAGAGTTACATAAGAAATCGGGAAAAATGAATTGCTGATAACTTTTGATATGAGTGACAGATTTGGCTGAATGGAATGTTTGCAGACAATTTGGTACATCGAGACCCCCACCCCCTGCCCCACCAGAAAGGAAAGTTCGGGAAAGATTCTGAAAAAAATTGAGTTATTAAGAAAACAGAAAAACAACTTTGGCCTGAAGCATTGAATCATTATCCTTTTTTAATTAGGGGTATTCAGTTGAGTACTTTTTAATTTATTTACGGAGAACGGGGTGCCCCCTTCTAATAAATGAATAGCCATATCTGCCTTGATACATTGAGTATTTGGGTGTTTAGGGTGTTTATAAAGGAAACAGCTGCCATCTTTTTTTTCTCGATGCAAGTGATAGCCTCTGTGATACCTTAGGTTATGCCCCAGGGTATGGGTAAATAAAATGCAGAAAAAAAAGTCATTTGCGGTTCAAAAAGAAAATGTAAGAATTTTGCCAAAATCCATGAGATCATTATCTTATCATTGTGCTGTGACATGATACACAACTTCCTGCAGTTACGAGCACATCTACCTGGTGCTGTTACCTAGTATCCTTTGCACCCACGCTTGATTCGGGAGAGAAACCCTTTCTAAAATGGCTGTCGTGCCTCCCAGGATTGAAGCCTTCCTGCTAAATGGCAGCATGCCGCTCTGATTGGCTGCCCATCTGCACGAGCAGGCAGTCAGGGAACCGGCAAGAGAACTCTGCCCGCCACCAAAGGCCCACGCTCAAGGCCCCTGTCTGAACTTGTTGGAGTGCTGGAGGTGTGCCTCCCCCATGCTGCCGCCTGCCTACAAGCCGGGAACGGGCACCACTAAATAAACTAGTAAGTGACTATATGGACGGCCGTAAGTATGGCATCCCCTTGGCCTGATACATTACCAGCTATACCTGCTATGCTGCATCCTTTACAACTCGCATTCATTAGCGTAACCTACCTCAACAAATGTAGCGGCTCTCTGATACAAACAAGCACGTCCGATTGACGCTAGCTTCCTCTGGCCATCAGACTGCAACCTCCCCAACATATTTGCCAACGCACCCCTCTCATTACCTTCTATGCAACGGCAATTGGCTACCAAAATGCAGCCCTCATCCTTGCAATCTACCCAAACAAAATGAACAACATTTGCTAGCCACCTCTATGCGTCCATCTGTAAAAAAAAAGCACAGTCATTGTTCAATATTTGCATCTAACTTCTGTAATTCCCGCATTGTTCTGCATTGGCACCTAACTGCCTCATTGCGCACACCATAGTGCCTGGATATTTAACTGTTTAAGCACAATTTAACTGTAACAAAACACAGTCATTGTTCTGTACTTGCATCTAACTTCTGCAATGCCTGAATATTTCTGCATCGGCACCTAACTGCCTCATTTGCGCACACCATAGTGCCTGGAGATGTAACAGTTTAACTGCTTGTACTAGTGCATATTCACAGCTGTTCTCAGGCCTCAGAACTGCCGCTTAACCTGGCTACACCCATGCACTGATCACAGGGTCCCCCATTTCAGGTCACCCGATCTAAGCGTACTACTCCAGACCTGGCTATTGCAGAGCCCAGACCTTTACTTCAATCCTGAAGAGACCTGATGTTTAGGACAAACCCATCCACCATTCATAGCATGGAACTGCCCTCAACCCTTAATTAACTGTAAGCGGAAGCACCATGCCCACACTAGCCCGCCGAGATTACATATGGCTCCCACACTCCCTAACTCCTACTCCCTCCGCCAACATACTTCTTACCAAAACTACACCCCTTCACCCATCCTCACACCCATGCTGAGAAAACCTTAGACCACCTTAAGCGGAGGAACAAATGGCTCACCTCTCACCTCTCAATCCCATGTTCTACCATCTTGAGAAATATATGCCTAACCACCCGCACACACCCCTCTACCAAAAAATGTTCAACGCCCACAGTATCATCCACCTACAGAAAGCAATCATTCTCCCTGAAAAATCTGCCATTCTCCTCCTATGAGCATCAGCCCGCACCCAATTGTTGGAACACCCCAGTGGTTGACAAAACCCTCCCAAACCAACCCCTGCACCTCAAAAAGTCCAAAAGGCAGGAAGGTTCCAAAATTAACATTAAGGACTTTACACAAATTGACTTTAAGACACACTTGAAAGGAGCACTCATCAATGCTAGATCCCTCCCTGCCCATTCTTTAGAAATTGCAGACCTCATCAAGACCCTTGATCTAGACATCCTTGCAATCACTGAAATGTGGTTGCACTCACCATCAGTCCCAGCCCTCTCCCTAGCCACCCAGGAAGGGTACACCATCTACAGGAAACACATAACTACCTCCAAAGGGAGAGGAGTGGCACGCATTGCAAAATACAACTTCAATTTAAGAATATCCAAAGATCATAGTTTCCTATCTGCGGAAATAATCACACTTAAATTCTCGCTTACACCCACCTGCTCCCTAAACTTCCACATTGTTTACAGACCGCCAGGCCCACTATCCTCATTTAAAGATGATATTGCCTCCCTTCTTGCATCCAACACTAAGCCTCTGTCCAAAATAGTAATTCTGAGTGATTTTAATCTAGGACTGAACAACCCTACAGACACCTAAGCCAGCCTTCTCGCCAATTCGATGGAAGCTCAAAGGTTCACACACTGCATCTCCCTCCCAACACATGAAAAATTAATAAACCTTGGATTGGCTAGGTGACCTCAACTGTCTTACTACTATACTAGCTAATACCCCCTGCCCATGGTCTGACCACAACATCATCTTATTTTTTTACTGCCATAATCACCAGACATGTCACACCCAGACCACTCACTGCGACAACGCTATCAAGAAGCCAGCAGAACATCATCCGCGAGAATATGTTGCCTCTCCTAATACGAATAACAGGCTTTCCTCTCATTAATTCTGATCCCACTTCCACAGTCTTTCTCTATAACCAAACCGTCCTAGCGGCCATAAACAAAGTTGCCCCATTAAGCACCAGGAAAGCAAAATCTATAGTTCATGTTAATCCTTGGTTCTCTGTGAACCTCAAAACTCTGAGCAATTGGAAAAAATCACCCGCAATCGCAAATAAGGCTCACTTCCACGTCCTAGCCAATGAATACAAGGAAGCTATGATCAAGGCCAAAGGGAATAATTACAATCAAAGAATTGAGAATGCCCAATCTTACTGTAGTGAACTCTTTGCTATTCTCCGACAGTTTGAATCGCCTGCCCTAACCCCTGATCACTGTATCAAAGATCAGCTGTTTTGCTCAAACGTCCGAAATGCCCTTACAGACAAAATCACCCTTCTCCAAAACAACATTGAAACCAACAAATCTAAACATACCCACAAGAATTCTACAGTTAACTCACTCACAGCCTCTCAGCATCTTGCTCACAAATTTAAATTCACACCTGTGTCCACCACGGACACCATTAAAATCATCAAACAATTGAAACCCTCAAGATGTTACGGTGACAGCTGTCCATCCACTCTGATCAAGGACTGCGTCAATGAGCGAGTGCCAATCATCACCACCTTAATCAATAACTCCTTCACCTCCAGCAAAGTGCCGGACCATCTAAAAGAAGCCTGGGTACTCCCGCTGCTTAAAAAACCTACCCTGGACCCTAACATCCCCACTAATTATTGACCCATCACCACAGTTCCATTTCACCTGACAATACTAGACAGAGTAGCCTACTTACAGATAGAAACATTCCTTGAATCGAATAACCTCCTAGGCCTCAGACAGTCAGGCTTCCATCTGGGACACAGAACAGAAACAGCTCTTTTGGACATACAAATCCAAATTGACAAAATCAAGGACAAAGGGGACCTAGCGATTCTCCTCCTAGTAGACCTATCTGCAGCGTTCAACCTGGTTAACCACAAAATTTGTTGCCAACACTTGGAGTTAGCTGCTCAATTCTGACCAAAAGCCATAGAGTGGATTGAATCTTTCCTCTCTAATCACATGATGAGAGTCTTCTCTCTCACCTCAGCAGCTGACCAAACCCCAGTCTCCTGTGGAGTGCCCCAAGGCTCTTGTGTTCTGCCTATATTATACAATATGTTCACTAAGCCGCCATTCGACTGTCTAGACAAATTAGGTGTCAAGTACACAAACTATGTGGATGACACCCAAATACTTGTACCTATAACTGGTTCATATGACATATGTACCAATGATGAGAAAACTGAATTACCCATCATTGGGAGTCAACCTCAAATGAACTACCTCAGCCTAACAAATCCTTCAACATTGATGGAAACATCATAAACGTAGCCAAGGAGATAAAAACCTTAGGTGTCTACATTGACTCGACACTGACCTTAACAAGGCAAGTTAACACCATAGTCTCCTCAGCAGCCTACACTTTGAAACTAATCTGAGCCAGCAGATCCTTCCTATCCTCGGACAACTGCATCACTCTGGAAAGAGCTCTTGTCCTATCTAGGATCGATTACTGCATTTCCCTTTTTGCAGGCTCCAATAGGTCAAAAGAGGGGAAGGTGGTAAGAAGCGGGGGAATGAAGGGAAATGCAGGGGGGCAAACTGTACAGGATGCACGGAACAATGATGCAAAGGAGCGCAAGTGGTAAGAAACAACACGGGGGCACAAACAGCCTAAGATGTGATGGAGCACATGTGGCCCATGTTGCAACGGAGCATGAGTGGCCTACGATGTGAAGGAGGGCATGCACCCCAAGTTACAATGGAGCACACGCAGCCAAGTTACGATGGAGCGCACGCAACCTAAGTTGCAATGGAGCGAACGTGACCTAAATTGGGATGGAGCGCACATAGCCTACGTTGTGAGGGAGCACACATAGACAGGGAGGGGAGAAGCAAGCGTGAGGGGGGTTGTGAGGACCAGTAGCAGGGAGAGCAACACAAATGCAAGAGGGAAAAGGGGCACAAGTTCAGGGGGGATGCTTGGAGTGTAGCAACACTAACTCTCCCCACATCTTCTTACCTTACAGCTGCAAACAGGAAGTTGAGGTCATCCACTCTCCCAGTCTGCGCCGCTACCCCATCGCCACCAAACACCTACATCGCTCAACACTGCAGTCTTGTCCTGCAATGAGCTTTGCCGCAGAGGGTCTGAGCTTCGGTTCTTATAGGCACGGGAGCGTGGACGTAGTGAAGCATGCTATGTATAATCGGGCAGTGTCTCCTGCGCACCTGCATCGCTCAACAATTTGGGGATCCAAAATTTAGCCTAACTGGATGACACCTCGTGAACTACCATCAAGGCCTGAGAGCTGACGGTTGATGCCGGCCCCTTTAACGGCCACCTACAAGGTCCTTGGAGTGACCCTGTCTGTGCCTGTTTGGGCTCTGGAGGGGCCCTCCTTTCTTCACCGACCCATTTTTCTGCTGTCCGCTATTCTCTGGATGCAGTGTAAGCCTGCTGTGTACCTCCTGCCCCTTCACACTTCTCTAGTGAGGGTTGCATAGATTCCCCTGGGTCACTGATGTCTCCTCTGCATAGCACCCCATGTGACCCAGCATCCCTGCCTCCCTGCAGCTGTGTCCGGGTAACAGCTGCAAAATCAACTTGTTCCTTGCCGTCTCACACAGCATTCAGCTTCCTGACTCCAGCTCTGCTGTTGCTTTTGTGCCTGCCTGAATCTACCCCTATTGCCCTCTTGGTTGCCCATCCTAACTCCTGCTTACCAGCCGGTTACATTTTGATTGACTTTCTTTCATCAAACTCGCTTACTGGTCTCCATTGTGCTATTGATTCTCCCTGCAACGTGTTCTTTCTACACTAATCTGTATTCTAGATTTTTCTGCCTGCACTCCACAATCACCTGTCTCCTTCCTCACATGGCTATGACTTGTTGATGCATAGTTGGATCTATTTTCTTTGGATCTCTTTTCTTTCTGCTACTGCTTCTGGGCTTAAGTTGGCATTTTTCCCTCACCTCTTTGAAATTCGAATCTGCCTGTTTCAATTTGCGCTGCCCTGTTTAAATTGTATGCCTGCAAAAACCAATTCTAGGTGCTACTATTGAGGACAGCAAAATCTAATGCTATGTTCTTGAGCTGCTTGACAATTGCCCGTCCTGTTGTATTTGTTAGGCTGTTATCTATTTTGAAAAATCAAATCTGGTGTCCAGGAAATTACTGGTTGTATTTAAATGTTATGCCTTATATCTTTATTTCTGAAAGTCTAGTCTTGTTTTTCTGAAACTACTGGGCTTTTTAAATACTATGCCTTTTATTTTTATTTTTGAAAGTCAAATCTTGGTATTCCATGTTTAAATGTTATGCCTTTTACTCTTATTTGAAAGCCAAATCTGTGTGTCTTTTGAAATGGCTTCTGAGTTTATAAGCTATGCTTTGTACCTCTATCCTGAATGTCAAATATGTCTGTTTGAATCTACTGTATGTGCCTTCATATCAGCTAGGTTTTTTCCTCTGTCTTCTTATCTCACTTCCTGGTATTGTGCATTCTACTGTTTTTAACCTAGGTCCTACCCCTCCTGGATACTTTTTTTAAATTGTTCTTTTCATTTGTCTTTGCATGTCTTGCTGCTAGGCCGCATGGTGTGTTCCATGTGCAATGTGCCTTCCCTCTGTCTGCTCTCTTCTCATCGTGTGCCTCATGGTCCTCTCCATCTCCCCTATCTACTGCAATTGCTATTATATCACCCATCCTACTGCTCTCTCGAAGCTTGGAAGGAAAATGTTTAAGAAAGCACTCCCAGTCTCAAACCCAGCTTCCTCCTGGAAGACTATCACTGACATCTTCTTTGTCACCCCCTCTCCAGACCTATGGACTCCCCATACCGTCTCTAGCCTTTCCCCTTTGTCTTCTTCACCCATGAATGGTATCACTAGATCGGAAGTACTCTTGGTAGGCTCTCAACCTCTAGGTACATCATTAATGTCTATCTGAATGGCACTGTCATGGCCCAGGGCTCTCAGCCAAACCTCCTCCTAGGTAGGTGTCTTCTGGCCCTCATCAACGTGCTTCCTTGTCCTGCCTTTCATCCTTCAGCCACCCCAATTTTCCCTTTGCCACCATCCACAGGTGTACCATTTCCCTGTTACCCTCCTCGGAAAACCTTCAAAGGGGGGTACGCAGCTTCACTTAGCCACTCTTATTGATTGTTGCACCATTAAACACTCTTCATTCATCTGTCTCCTTCTTGAAGACTATGACCTTGAAGTTCTTACCCTAACTGAGACGTGGTTCAATGCCAGCTCTCTCACTGCTCTCAATACTCTTCTACATGAGAGCTGCAAAATCCTATCCAACCCCGTGTCCAACCAGTCTGGAGGTGGAGTGGCCCTGATCTTGCCTGAATAGGTACCTGCTACCACCATACCCACTCAACCCTATTCCTCCTTTGAATACCTCGTCTGCTGACTTGGTGTTTCACCTATACTCTCTCCACCATCTACATGCCCCCTGGCCTGGTCTCCCTCTTTCTGTCTGAATGGGCCGACCTCACCTCCTCTCTTTTGACCATTACCTCCAAGCTGCTCCTCCTCGGAGACTTCAACTTTCCCCTTGACTCTTCTGATGTGGCCACTGTACTCTTTTTTTCCAGAGTCTAGCTCTGCAAACTGTGTCAAAGGCACTAGAGAGGTCAATCAATGCCATATAGACTATCCCTATCTTAGATTTTTTGACCGCTGCTAGAAGATGAGAAATAGTAAAGGCATTCAAGGAGGTTCCCATACCAGTGCGAAACCAAATCTGGGACCGAGAATACAAAGGCCTAGATGTTATAAACTCTTAGTGAAAGGGTTCCCAAGATGTTACTGGAACAATCCAACAAAGCTGTCGGTCTAAAGTTACTTGGATTCCCCCTGCCCCACTGTTTGTGTATGGGGATGATTAAGGATTCTTTCCATGTGCCAGGGACTATGAGAGATTTGCTCTCACAATTGAAAAAGTCTCTCAGTGGAGCGGCCCATAATTCTGGATTTCATTTAATCAATGCTGGCGGTATGTTATCAGGGCCGGGGGCCCTTGAGGGCTTAGCCCTGTCAATAGCCCACATGATGTTCTCGCTCTGCCACTGCAAGGCTCCCTGTGCTGGGTTGATCAGATGAGGGTTAGAAAGAATCTCATCTTCAGGGGGCTTAACGTATTTCTTAGTGATATAAGCTTCCCATTCCTGGGCGCTGATGTTGCACTGCAAGGAGTTGTACACACCTTTTGTTACACCTCCCAAGATTTTCCAGAAGGTGATTGTGTCTTGATCAACTTTTGGTTATGGTCAATCCATCTTTCCCTGCCTATTTGTTTAAGCGTAATTTTGTGAATGCCCACTCTTCCTTTCTTTTCTACCCTGAAGCTTAAATTGTCAGAAGCTGTTTTGCGGAGGGTTCTAATGGCTGCCCTTAATTGTCAGACACTACCTTCCCAGCTCTTCAACATCTCCTTTTCCCACAAAGTAATAAAAGTCCTATAAGAACTTGCATTCCAATTCACTGCCCGCCCCCCTCTGTCCAGCAAAATAAAGGCAGTTTCATGTATTATGTGATTGAGTGTCAATGGGAGTCTGATTGACAGACTTAGGGGGAGATGATCACGACTGTGACCATCCCCTTTTGACGTTGGATCATAGAGGTGTCCCAGATCTTCAGAGACAAAAAAAGTGATTGATCCATGTCCTTCTCTCCCCCAACTCCATGTATAGAAGTCCTTTACTTCTTGATCCGCTTGTAGGCAAATCTGAAGATCCCATTGCTCTAGATAGTTGTTCTATGCTACACCCTGAGATACAGAGTGAGTGGGGCATGTTACAAGGTTAGCTAACCCCCCTTGCATTGTGACAGTGCACAAGCAGAATTGAAATTACCCCCCACCACTATAAGCTCTTTGTCACTCCTCCCAGACCAAGCAGCAAGTAGTGTATCCAATGCCTGCTGGAGGTCTGCCATTTTAGTATTCAAATTGTTGAAGTAGAGGTTGACAATTAGCAGGTTAGCCTTTGTGGTGGGAAGGAATATGTTCACGGCCATGAGGTCCTTCGAGTCCACCTCTAATTCGTGGTGTTTAAAATCATAGGTTAGATCCATTTCAATTAGCTATTACTTTACACAAAGTTCTTATTCATAAGAGAAATAACTCCATTCTTCTTCCCTTTAGGTGCACTTGAGAAGACTTGGCCTACCCTATGGTATTTAAGTTTAACAGCCTCTGTTTGTGAGAGGTGGGTTTCTTGGATACAAGCAATAGATGGTTTGGCTCTGTTAAGATGTGAAAATATTTTCTGCCGCTTAATGGGGTTATGTAGCCCTTTGACGTTCCATGATGTCACATTGAAAGTCATATCCTCGAACAAAGTATTATATACATAGCAGTATTATGACCTTTTCCATATTGTAATCATGTGAAATAACATTAATTTCAATAATATTCAGAATAATTGCTAGGAAACCTTCCATAAATTAGGGTGAATGAAACTGTGCACAGCGTCAATACATACAAGGGGCGACACAAGAGGGATATGGGGAAACAAACAAGATCAACATGGATATATATGATCTGCAGCAATACTTTGAAGAAAATTGTGGCTAACCGGAAACAGCCACGCCAAAGCATGTTGAAAAAGAGAAGAGAAAAATGGGGGGGGGGGGGTTGGAGAACCGCAGACAGTGCAGCCCCCTCACCTCTCACTCTGGCGGAGTAGCAAGAGTCATAAAATAGTAACCATTTATGGTGTTAAGTATTTAAACTTCAGGTTGATGTGTCCATTTCATCCCTTTTATTGTTCTGAATAAAGTATCTCAAGTCTGTTGGGTTTTGAAAGGTGGTAGTGTGGCCATTTAGGGTAACTTTAAGAATAGCTGGATGTAGAATGCCACATCTGGTGTTTAACTGGTCTGAAGGCAAGCTATTATTTTCTTCTAGAAGCCATAGAATTTGATACATCCTGGGATGTAAATATTTTCCTGCCTTTCCAGTTGCTTTGATAATTTCACTTTTTCTATTATAAGCACCACGTGTGTGTATCCTAGTAATGCGAAGATAAGAGTTCTGGAGCAATTATTAGAATGTTGCATGGGTTTACGTGGTACAATCCGATGAGCTCTTTCAATATTGAGTTGAATTGATGATGGCAGATCTAAAGAGCTTAGTAAGCATCGTATTAAGGAACAAGATTCTGTTATCTCCTTCAGGACCTTCCAGAAGGCCAACAATGCGGAGATTGTTCCTCCTATTACGATTTTCAAGGTTTCCTGCTTGTTTTTGCAGATGTTTGACAGAGTTTTTAAGCTCAACTACTCTACCTGTCACATCCTCTGCATCACTAACCCGTCTTTCGACCTCTGCAACCCTTGATTCGAAAGCAGATCATTTCTCATCAAGCTGCTGTAATTTAGAGTTTGTGGCTTCTATGAATTGTTTTAAAGCTCTAATTTCATCTAGAATAGCTTGCACGACTGGGTCAGGAGACTGTTCCTTAGGTGGTGGTAATTCACTCTTCTGCCTTTTGAGAGTATTGGAGGAGGATGCAGGTATATCTTTAATTTGACTCTTTTTATAAGCCATAACAGCTTGGACTCATAGAGCAGCTAGTAGCTGGAGATATTATGAATATAGGTTTCAGAGAGCTACCTTGAGTAGATTGTATCATGCAAAGTTGAATTATCTCCTCATGCCCCCAGACCATTTAATGGTGAATATCTTTATATCCAAATCTTTATATGAATAGTAAATAATAAAGCATATTCAGAATGTACACTTATACTGTAGTTGAAAAGGTAGAGGCCTTTAGTGAGCAGAATGATAGACCTCAAACTTCAAAAATGTTTAAGAAACACCCTTCAGAATTCTTGTATATGGCAATAGTTTCATATGCATTTATTAGAAATGCTCCGTTTGCCTAGAAATGAGAAAAGAAACACGTGTTGAGCAGAAAAGGTGTTACCAGTCTATCAGCGCTGCCCACGCAGCGTCTTCGTCGAACAGCTGACAGGAGGCTCTGGATACTTTCAAATCCGACACCACTGTCAGAGGCTCTGCCCACGGAAGTCTTTCCACAAATGAAGCGAGTTGGCTACGCAGCTCGCAGGAGCACCACAGACCACCAGGAAAGTGAATATTAAAGGTATAATCCTGTTTTTTTTTGTAAAGTATGATATTACAAAATCAAAATAATTAAGAAGTAATCTGCCAGAGCGGGAGCGTGCGAGTTAGGTAACTATCCGCATAAAAACTTGGCCACGCCCCACCTTCACTGGTTTAATGTTGTGTCTTATTGTTCTTGGCTTTGGGACATTCTTCCTGTCTCTGCTTGTTTTGAATCTTTTCATCTCTCTAACTTAACTATTTTATTCCTCCTGGGGACAGTATTTCAAAGTTGGCTTTCTTGCATCTTCGACACCTTAGGCAGGACCGGTCTTAGACCAGATTGCACCCCAGGCGGGAAGCATTGTTGGCACCCCCACCCCCAAAAAATGACAAAATTGGATTTTACAAATGTTCTTGATGTGGCAGTCCATAAAGAACCAGATGGAAATGTAATACAACATGCATACATTCGATACTAGGTGACAGTCTTAGAAAACGCAGCTTTAGAAATGAATCATTGCAAGACTGCTGACCGGCAACCTGGGGCCAGTTGCTGAGGGCCCCCTGAGGCTCAAGACACCTTTCCTTTGAAAATGTTGAAAGGCCCCAGCGCCGTCCCTGTACTTGAGTACAGTGGGCCTCACTAGGTAATAAGTCCTTCAGCCTTCATTTACCGCTCATGTAAAGTACAGAGCCCTCAGCAGCTACAGTTCACCACCCTCTTTCGCAGTGATCTTAAAAGCTTCATCTAGAGCAGTGGCATGACCCAGCGGCCAGTCTCCTATCCTGAGAGTTCAGATCTGGCCTGCCTGAAATAAATCTCGGTGCAGAACTAGGTCCTTTCACTTGGAGGACAGGGGGTTGAATACCTCACTTGCATGATGCCGCAGGGACCCATTTACCTGCTGTACTAGTGAAAATCTACACTGGGCCTTTCTATCATGCCACTGGAATATGATTTAAAAATTACTATTTACATAAATTACATGCATAGGATATATAATATCTCTGAGGAATACATTAAAAGTGCCTTTGTTCTGCTCCACGTCCTTGTCCCGCTGTGGGAAATACCATTACAGCACCTAGATAATGACACTGCTTGTGGAGCACCAGCGGATTCTATAATGTACCACTGCAGAAGACAAGTGTTACACGATCGTCTCGCTTGCTGGTAAAACTGTCTGTAACTGAAACAAGAGGGGCAGACTGGGAAGGGTGAGGCCGAGTTTAGCTCAGTAGAATATTGCATACCTCAAAGGACAATAATGAATGTAGGTTGTTTGTCGCCGCTTGTGGTACCTCCCAACGTATGCATAGCTGTGTCTGCCTGTGCTACAAGAATTGCACAAAACCTTGCTTTACGGTACTAAGGAACTGCTTTTAATCCTGCAAGTTAATTTTGATATTCTAAACATTGTACTGTCAGAATAACCCACAGGACATAAAACTACCTACTGGCTATTCCTGCAGTACATTCTCAGCTCAGTTGGTTTGGCTACAGGGGCACAGGAGCAATTTGTCGGGCGAGTGTGGTGAAGTAGGACGAGAGGGGGAGTCAGGAGCGGAGAACCAACGTCCCACACGACACAAGGTTAGAGATCTGCACACGTAACTTCAGCCCTTCCTGAGGCTTAATTTGCTATGTGATTACGATACCAATGTCCGGTTTGGAACGGAAGCCAGTGCTAGTGGCAATGGCAGTACGGAATACACTGTCATATTTGATGTTCTTATGGAGGGGTGGGATCGTGGGGTACACTAAATCTTACCCAATCCAACACCGGATTGTGTATTTCCTGAGCACAATCCTGGCTAAAGGGATGGCCTTATTTTCAGTGATATCACACACTTACTTTACCGAAGCATAAATGGCTTTACATACACCACTTGGTCTTTATTTCATGCCAGGCAGACAGGACCAGAAAACCAACATCCGTCACAACACAAGGTGAGAGAATTGCAGACAACAGGCTTAATTTGCTGTGTGATTATGATACCAATGCACTTGCAGTCTACAACCTTTGGAAGTGAAGCCCAGTTGCAGTATGGATAATACATTGTGTTATATTTTATGTTTGTATTGACAAGAGGAATCGTGTGGTGCAACCAAAATCTTACCGAATCAATAAGCACTGTATTTTGTATTTACTGAGCACAATCCGTCAGGATCGGATAGTGTCACTCTTGGCAGACGCCTTCACGAGTCCTGTCCTCACTGGACCTGCTGCTCCTGTGCCAGGGTCTTGATCCTCCAAGCCAGATGGCGATTCATCTCTTTGGAGTGTCCGGTCCCTGCTGTCCGGCTAAAGTAGGAGCTGCCTGAAAAGCCCAGCCAGCTAAACAATCACCCCATAACTGCAGCGCACGCACTGAGGAGGAGGCACGTGCGATCAGGCCTGTCTGGGCCCGAAGAACTGATAACCAACAAACGTTGCTTTTCACTAGGATCATAAAAATGCCATGGAGACCCCAGGTACACTGTGTTAGGCGGAAACCTGTGCAGTTCCCTCTGGGACCCACTTGATAGCAGTCTGCAACACACAGATTCACGTGGTAGCTGTGGCTGAGCAGTCAGACTTCTCTCAAGAAAAGTTGAGCAGTATGTGGAGTATACAAAATAGGGCAATTCTTCACAGCAAGACAAGCAAACACTCAACAAGGCTTAGTGTAAAGATATTAAGGCATTTATTTATAACAGAACATCTATGAAAAACACTAAGGCAAATCACGGCAAACAAATCAAACACAATTACTCTACGAAGTCGAAAACAATCAATCCCCCTATCAATTCTTTGACAACTCTAGGTTCTACCGGTATCACTTATTTTCAGACAGAGGTGTATACCTCGACCCAGATGACACTCGAATATTAGTTAGGACGGGAGAGAAAAAGATAGGCAGGTCATGAAATCAACACAGTTCAATCCTACGCGGATAAAATGCAAGGCAAGAAGGCAAGAATCACAATAGATCGTAAAGTTCAGAGGCCAGGCCCACTCGGAGAGAGGCAAGGCGCGATGTCCCAAAAAGTCTCTAGTGGAGATGCATTAAAGTCTGTATAGTTGTTATTGGCAGGTTGAACAAGTTCAGAACAAAGGATGAGAAAAAGCTTGGAGGCGACCCAACGGAACGGAGAGGATTAAGACACCTCACTCGAACTGATCGAAACGGGAGTCAGGCAGACACGGTACCTTGTTGTGGAGGGCAGCTCCGGCGGGGGCAGTTGTTCCTGGTGGTGGATGCACGGCGGGTCTTTGCCAAGAGTAGAGATGATTTCGTCGTCGAAGAAAATGAATTCCGGTGCACCACCCGGGAAGAGACCAACCGCGGAGTGCTCCGTCACAAGGCACCACCTTTTGGTCACGGTTCAGGGGTAGTGGCTATCCGGTTGCCGGGGTGCTCTGCACGGGCAATTCGACCACTGCGTCCTGAGGTGAATAAAAAGCAAAGGGGACTGGTTGTTCACACCAGCCAGGGGAAGAGACTCTCCGGCAGGGAGATCTCCTCTGTCGTCAGGAAGTGGTGAGTCGGTTCCGCAGGTGTCGTCGCGCAGGTCGGCTCAGCGTTACCCTCGTCGGATTCTTAGGTCCTGTGGCGACTTCTGAAGATCCAGTCCCAAAAGCCCTGCTTTTATGCAGAAAACCCCCATTCATTCAGCCTAGCTGTCAATCAACACATGCTAAGTGGTGAGCGGGAACGCTCACCACTTGGGCCAATCACTCCAGAGTGCGACCTGAGTTGGCAAGGCAACTCGGTCCAGGGTGTCTAAACCCCCTCCCATACCCCTTAGGTAACCCAGAGAGAATGGCACCACTTTGGAGGGTCTCTGTACAGAGGCCCACCAAAAGTGGAACAAAGGACTCAACCTTTGGTTTAGGAGTCACAGAGACGAACACAGACGCCATTTTACAAACCGAGTTCTGGCAGAAAATACCATTCGATAAACTTATTTACGATAAGTAGATCGGTGGTACGTTAGAGATTAACGAGAAAAAGTATCAATCTCCAACAATGGGACGAATCCCATAGGGTTATGCTTGGGGTCGAACATAACAAGTAGTTTCCACTGCCACCAGCCAAAACTCGACGAGGGGGGACAGGACAGTGCCCCCTCGAGTAACAGGTCTAGGAGTAATCGAATTACCCCTACTAGTACGTCCACAATAAGATGGTTTGTACTAGTCCTGTTAGTAAATTTAGGTCTAGTAAAGCCAATGGCGACTTTACATGCCCGGGGAGACAGTAGTCAGTCCCCGGGTATGGAGTCTATGGTGTGGGCCCACTAGGACGCCCCAGTGTTACGGCACGTAGGGTGCGGTGTAACACACATAGAAAAACATATTAGACCCTATGGAGTAAAAGACCCCATAGCCCATTGAACACATTGACATTTCAAAGGAATTACGCACACAATCATGTCCAAGAGTGGGAAAAGAGAGTCTCACTCTTGGCAGGATGAAAAAAACAAAATCCAGAAATCCAGCAAAGCTTCTGGGGGACTCACTAGGTTAGGAAATTCAGTCTAAACAGAGAATTCTCCCTAACACTCACCCCCCACAGACTAAGGGACAGGAGGATTTAATCCACTCCTGGATGAATCTCATACCTCTAGTCGATGACATACATCCTAGAGAGACCGTCAGCATTTTGGTGGTGACACCCTGACCTGTGCTCAATGGTGAAATCAAACCCTTGCAGGCAGATCGACCATCTCAATAGTTTTGGGTTTTCCCCTTTCATTTGCATTAACCATCTCAAGGGTTGGTGGTCAGTCTGAATGACGAAAGTAGAACCATACAAGTACGGCCTAAACTTCTTCAGAGCCAACACGATAGCAAAGCACTCTCTTTCGATTGTTGCCCACCTTGTTTCAGGATCCTTCAGCTTGCGGCTGATGAAGCAAACGGGGTGCTCCCTACCTTTCCCATCCAGTTGACTGAGTATGGAAGAATCTGTCTGCACAATGAAGTGTTGGCGGTCTGAGTACTGGGGCTTGGCAAAGAGCCTTTTTCAGGTTTTCAAAAGCCTGATTGCACTCCTCATTCCATTTAAACTTTTTAGGGAATTTGGGTGAGGAGATGACATTCAGTGGAGAAGCTATGGTCCCATAGTTCTCTATGAAATTCCTGTAATACCCGGTGAGGCCTAGGAAGGCTCTCACCAGGGTTTGAGTAGTCGGTGTTGTCCAATTTTGCACAGCTTCAATCTTACTGAGCAAAGGCCTTATTTCTTCACCGCCTACCTCATGCCCAAGATACACTACCTTACTCTGTCCAATTTGGCATTTACTCGCCTTTATGGTCAGATTGGCTCGTCCAAGAGCCTGCAAAACATCTCTCAGGTGGGTTACCTGTTCTTCCCAGGAATTGCTGAACACTGCGATGTCTTCCAAGTATGGCATGCAGAAGTCCTCCATCCCATTCAGAACCTGGTTTACCATCCGATGAAACGTAGCAGGTGCATTATTCAATCCGAATGGCATTACCTTAAACTGGTATAAGCCAACGGGGGTAGAAAATGCAGTTTTCTCCTTGGCATGGTCTGTCAGGGCTATTTGCCAATAGCCTGACGTCAAGTCAAATGTGCTGAGGAACTTGGCGGCGCCAAGTTTATCCACCAACTCATCTGTTCTTGGCAAAGGGTGGGCATCAGTCTTGGTGACTGCGTTAAGAGCTCTATAATCCACGCAGAATCTAAGTTCTTTAGATCCGGCCTTTGGTACTAACACGACTGGGCTAGACCATGGACTAGTAGAGGGCTCTATTACCCCGAGATCGAGCATCTTGCTGACCTCACCTTTGATGTGGGTTCGTACGTTCCCTGACATTCTGTATCCTCTGCTCTTGACAGGCAGACAGTCACCAGTGAGTATGTCGTGCTGGCCCCAAGGGGTCAAGCCTGGTGAAAGCAAGAACAGAGAGGCAAACTGATCAACATAGATTTGCACTCTTCTTGTTGCTCGGGTGTCAGATTGGAGGAGAGATTTACTCCTTCAATTTTTTCATCTAAAGGTAAGCCTCTGAGGGGATCCGGAAGAGCTTCACTCTCTTCTTCTTCCTCGGATGATGCTAGAAGCAACGCTCCTACATCAGGTTGTGAGACATACGCTTTAAGTCGGTTGGTGTGAAAGACTGTCGGAGCCTCCTTGGGATTGCCCAAGACCACCAGATAGTTAACCTCTCCGAGTTTACCCACTACTCGGAAGGGTCCCATCCACTTATCTTGCAAGGCCCTCTGCCTTGTTGGGATCATAACGAGAATGAGCTGGTCTTGAGCGAACTCAACCATGTTAGCCTTTTGATCGTGCCAGTGCTTGACCAAAGCTTGTCCAGCTTTCAAGTTATCGCTTGCTTCCATCATCAGTTGTGACATTCTCCTCCGGAGACCTATCACGTAGTCAGTCACTCTGACTGGCTTGGGGGAAGGAGCACTCTCCAACCCCTCCTTAATATGGGCCAATGGACCTCTGACAGGATGACCATAGAGTAGTTCGAAGGGAGAGTAACCTACTGCCTCCTGAGGGACTTCTCTATAAGCAAAGAGAAGGCATGGCAGTAGAAGGTCCTACTTACGCTTAAGGGGTTCCTCTAAAGCACCTATCATGCTCTTCATGGTTCGGTTGAACCGTTCCACCAACCGATTGGTTTATGGGTGGTAAGCTGCTGAGAACTTGTAAGTAACTCCACAGGTTTTCCACATGGCTTTCATGTAGTGGGACATAAAGTTTGACCCCCTGTCAGAGATTACTTCCTTAGGAAACCCGACCCTAGTAAAAATACCAATGAGGGCCTTAGCCACAGCCGGAGCTGTAACAGTCCTCATAGGAATTGCCTCAGGATACCTAGTAGCATGGTCTACTACAACAAGTATAAACCTGTTGCCTGAGGAGGTTGGAGGATCAAGGGGACCAACAATGTCAATCCCTACTCTCTCAAATGGGACTCCCACAACTGGGAGAGGCGCTAACGGTGCCACATTCTTGGAGCCAACCTTACCAGAGGTCTGGCAGGTGTGGCAGCTCCTGCAGTGTTTTTCTACTTCGGCCCCCATCTTTGGCCAATAGAAGTAGAGAGAGAGCCTTTCCTTAGTCTTCTTGAAACTCAAGTGACCAGCCAAAGGAATCTCGTGAGCTAACTGCAAGAACTGTGGTCTGTTCTCTTGGGGTACTACAAGTCGTTTGTAGTCTCCAGGTGCAGAGTCGGTCGGTTCACTGTAGAAGAGGCCATCTTCCCAGTGCAACCTGTGTTTCCCAGGCTCTTGCCCTTCAGCCTGAGCTTCTGCCTGGTGGCGAAGACCTTCCAGAGTTGGACATTCTCTCTGTCCCTTACTGAAGTCTGCCCTGCTGGGTCCACCTTCTGCCAGTAACGACTGCAGCTCAGGATGGTCAACAGGATCCAGATCTCCAATGAGTTCCTGGCCTTCCATTAGCTCTTCCTCAGAGTCTAATTCTACCACGCAGGGTTGTACCTCCCTCTCAGCCTCGGCTGGAGGTGGAGTTACGGGTGTGACTTTGGACAACCGCGGGGAAGTCCGTGTCGGCTGCACTGGAATGCTGGCGGCTGGTTTCAGGATAGAAGTCTTAGGTTTCCCTTTCACTTCTGATTTCTTGGAGACAGCAGCCGACAATTCCAGTGGAGCAGGAGTGATATCTTTCTTCATCATCTCCTGGAGAGTTCCGTGCATGGTCCTCTCTCTTGCAGGTCTGGTTAGCTCCTGTAACCGTTTACTAGGAGGTCTGGGAGTATGCGATACAACTCTGAGAGTTTTCAAATCGTTACCCAACAGTACGCATCCTGGTACCTCACTCTGTATGCTGACAGGTATCTTCACCGTCATGCTGTTACACTGGATGAGAACTGGTAATTGGGGAAGCATCTGCACAGGCCCTCCAGCTAACTTGGTGAGGCGTTTGGGTGCCTTAGCAACATCCTCGGCCTGAAAAAACGATTTATCCGCCACAGTTATGCTGGCCCCAGTGTCCCTAATGGCAGGAGTCTCCTGACCATTCACCTGGACACTGTCCTTATAATACTCTTTAGTATTATCGGGGATAGAATTATAGACGTCTAAATTCTGTTGTTCCCACAACCCCAGAGATACTAAAGAAACGCTGGCTGAGACTCCAATGGGTTCGTCAGCTAGCAGTAGAAAGTTTCCACTTGCCATTTGGACTTCCTCCTCTGGAGCGAAGGCTAAGGAGACAAGCTGGACCCCTGAAGGTTTACCCTTACATCTGGGATCTCCTTTCACGTGGTCAGTTGAGCCACAAACAAAGCATTTACCAAATGGTTTCTGGAATGGTGGCTTGTTCTGCCCTCCTTCCGGTTTGGCACCAGAAGGCATACTATTCTGCTGTGGTTTTCCCGGTGGCTTACCCTTCTGGTTTTGTTTGGGGCCCTCTTTGGAATGTGAGTTATTCGAATTCTCTTTTGAGTCTTTTTTAGGCTGTTTTCCCTCATCCTTTTTCTGAGTTACCCAGAATCCTTATGAGTAGCCCTGTTGGCAACCCACAAGTCAGCAGCCTTAGCTAGATCCCTGGAATCCAATTCCCTCGAATCAGCCAAGTGCTGTCTGAGCTCAGGAGAACAGGCATCATAAATAGACTCCAACATAAAAAGATTTCTCATACCCTCATAAGTGTTCACTTTGTAACCCTTAATCCATCCCTCTAAGTTTTTCAACCCTTCACCCACCCAGGTAGCCCAATGGGTACCATCATGCTTTTTGAGGGTTCTAAACCTCTTAAGATACTGGGAAGGGGTCTTCCCGAATCTAGCTATTAAAGCTAGTTTCACACTTTCGTAATCCGTCTTATCCGCCTCCCCCAACTCCATTACCACATCAGTCGCAACAGGAGGGAGCCTAGAGAACAACCAGGGAAGCAAAGCATTCCCGGTGATGTCCTGGAGCCCATGATTGTATTCAAACAGTTTCAACCAATCCAACACATCCAATCTCGGTACATACATACCCACTAATTCCTTCGGCATCTGGGGTCTTTTGGGGCTGGAGCTCCTAGAAGAACCAGAGGAGAGAGAAGCATTTTCCATAGACAACTTTTTCATCTCTAACTCGTGATTAAGTTCTATTTCCCTGAGTCTTAACTCAGCTTGCTTCTGCTTAGCCTGGGCATTCATCCGTCTGAACTCGAGCTCTTGGTTTCGTTCAGATTGAGCCAAGAACCGTTTGTATTCTAGTTCGAGCTTCATTTTTTCAAGTTCAAAATAAGCAGGGTTACTTGTGGGACCTGGTATGGGCCCCGTAGGCACAGCTGGTAATGCGGGTAGAGGAGCAGGGGAGACAGTTTCGTTAGCCTCTCCGTCCTCGTCAGCCTCTTCATCGCTACCATCAGAATTACAATTCAGATCAACACCATCACTGTTATCTGCAGTTGCTGGAGAGATTGGTTGCTCTGAACCAGTACCCAGACTTTGGTTCGCCAGCAATCTCTCGATTAGTTCTAACTTCTTGCCTCTTACAGAAAGATTCTCTTGCCTACAGAGAGCTCGCAAACTCTCAGTATTTTCACCTGACAAAGACTCTTGACTGTAAGTTTCCATCGTAGACATGTTTTTGAAAGTTGCTTTTTGTGCAAAGTTTTGTGGTTAGTTATCCTACCGTGTCGAAAAGCACTCTAAACTGTATACTCGATACAAATCCCACCGCTGTACACCAGTGTTAGGCGGAAACCTGTGCAGTTCCCTCTGGGACCACTGCAAAAGATTTAGGACTACAGGCGTTGGCGGTGAACCCACTTGGTAGCAGTCTGCACCACACAGATTCACGTGATAGCTGTGGCTGAGCAGTCAGACTTCTCTCAAGAAAAGTTGAGCAGTAAGTGGAGTATACAAAATAGGGCAATTCTTCACAGCAAGACAAGAAAACACACAACGAGGCTTAGTGTAAAGATATTAAGGCATTTATTTATAACAGAACATCTATGAAAAACACTAAGGCAAATAACGGCAAACAACTCAAACACAATTACTCTACGAAGTCGAAAACGATCAATCCCCCGAGCAATTCTTCGACAACTCTAGGTTCTACCGGTATCACTTATTTTCAGACAGAGGTGTATACCTCAACCCAGATGACACTCGAATATTAGTTAGGACGGGAGAGAAAAAGATAGGCAGGTCATGAAATCAACACAGTTCAATCCTACGCGGATAAAATGCAAGGCAAGAATGCAAGAATCACAATAGATCGTAAAGTGCAGAGGCCAGGCCCACTCGGAGAGCGGCAAGGCGCGATGTCCCAAAAAGTCTCTAGTGGAGATGCATTCAAGTCTGTATAGCAAATTGTTATTGGCAGGTTGAACCAGTTCAGAACAAAGGATGAGAAAAAGCTTGGAGGCGACCCAACATAACGGAGAGGATTAAGACACCTCACTCGAACCGATCGAAAGGGGAGCCAGGCGGACACGGTACCTTGTTGTGGAGGGCAGCTCCGGCGGGGGCAGTTGTTCCTGGTGGTGGATGCACGGCGGGTCTTTGCCAAGAGTAGAGATGATCTCGTCATCGAAGAAAATGAAGTCCGGTGCACCACCCGGGAAGAGACCAGCCGCAGAGTGCTCCGTCACAAGGCACCACCTTTTGGTCGCGGTTCAGGGGTAGTGACTATCCGGTTGCCGGGGTGCTCTGCACGGGCAATTCGACCACTGCATCCTGAGGTGAATAAAAAGCAAAGGGGACTGGTTGTTCCCACCAGCCAGGGGAAGAGACTCTCCGGCAGGGTGATCTCCTCTGTCGTCGGGAAGCGGTGAGTCGGTTCCGCAGGGCTCCACCAGAGGTGTCGTCGTGCAGGTCAGCTCAGCGTTACCCTCGTCGGATTCTTAGGTCCTGTGGCGACTTCTGAAGATCCAGTCCCAAAAGCCCTGCTTTCATGCAGAAAACCCCCATTCATTCAGCCTAGCTGTCAATCAACACATGCTAAGTGGTGAGCGGGAACGCTCACCACTTGGGCCAATCACTCCAGAGTGCGACCTGAGTTGGCAAGGTAACTCGGTCCAGGGTGTCTAAACCCCCTCCCACACCCCTGAGGTAACCCAGACAGAATGGCACCACTTTGGAGGGTCTCTGTACAGAGGCCCGCCAAAAGTGGAACAAAGGGCTCAACCTTTGGTTTAGGAGTCACAGAGACGAACACAGACGCCATTTTACAAACCGAGTTCTGGCAGAAAATACCATCCTATAAACTTATTTACGATAAGTAGATCGGTGGTACGTTAGAGATTAACGAGAAAAAGTATCAATCTCCAACAAAGGGACGAATCCCATAGGGTTATGCTTGGGGTCGAACATAACAAGTCGTTTCCACTGCCACCAGCCAAAACTCGATGAGGGGGGACGGGACAGTGCCCCCTCGAGTAACAGGTCTAGGAGTAATCGAATTACCCCTACTAGTACGTCCACAATAAGATGGTTTGTACTAGTCCTGTTAGTAAATTTAGGTCTAGTAAAACCAATGGCGACTTTACATGCCCGGGGAGACAGTAGTCAGTCCCCGGGTATGGAGTCTATGGTGGGGGCCCGCTAGGACGCCCCAGTGTTACGGCACGTAGGGTGCGGTGTAACACACATAGAAAAACATATGAGACCCTATGGAGTAAAAGACCCCATAGCCCATTGAACACATTGACATTTCAAAGGAATTACGCACACATTCATGTCCAAGAGTGGGAAAAGAGAGTCTCACTCTTGGCAGGATGAAAAAAACAAACTCCAGAAATCCAGCAAAGCTGCTGGGGGACTCACTAGGTTAGGAAATTCAGCATAAACAGAGAATTCTCCCTAACACACTGCTAGCCTGGCTTTTCCCACTCAGTCTGCTTTAAAGTAAAACCTTGTTTTTTTTTTGTACGTAGCTAGTAACATAGTGTGCTAACTTTATCAAAATAAAACTAAATGATGCAGCATTGCAGCATCAATCATCATGCATGATGGTGGTGTTGGAGCCCTTTTAGAAGAGTTGGACAGTCGCCCCCTAGAGCCTGGCACGTCAGGCAGCTGCCTGCACGGCCTGATGCAAAGACCGGCCCTTCTTAGGCCACAGTCTCCAACAATTCACAGGTGCAAGGTCTTAATAACGCTCTCACTCTCACAGTGCACTTTCATTCGACCTGAGCACAGTGTTACATAGCTTCCTTCCTTCCTTCCTTCCTTCCTTCCTTCCTTCCTTCCTTCCTTCCTTCCTTCCTTCCTTCCTTCCTTCCTTCCTTCCTTCCTTCCTTCCTTCCTTCCTTCCTTCCTTCCTTCCTTCCTTCCTTCCTTCCTTCCTTCCTTCCTTCCTTCCTTCCTTCCTTCCTTCCTTCCTTCCTTCCTTCCTTCCTTCCTTCCTTCCTTCCTTCCTTCCTTCCTTCCTTCCTTCCTTCCTTCCTTCCTTCTTTTCATTTACACATCACCATATGTTACTTCAGGGCATTCTGGGTAGATATGTGACGTTGGGGGTGAGGGGTCGCATGTGAAAAATACAGTTAACCACACCCTTATGGCAATTTCATTAATGGAACATCGCCATACAGGTGCATTGGTTACAGTGTTCATGGTTCTGTGGTGGGTTGTTGTTCTCCTTGCCATATGAAGATAGGGCTGGTATCATTAAAAAGTAAATGGACAAATGGAGTTGAGTACATCTCGTTCCAGTGACTTTAAAGATCCTTGCATTCCCCTCTCGTCTTCAACATCTATTCATGCCCTCGGACACAGCTCATTAATTCCTTTGGTTCCATGTTCGTCTCCTATGCTGATGATACGAACATTCTTCTGAGACAGGGCAAATCTTCTGAAAATACTGCTTCAAAATCTCTCAACCCATGCCCTCAACTGCCAGATATCAGTGCGCCCATAGACTATGATGTTTTTCTACTTCCTTCACCTCAATAGCATAAAAAAAGTTCTTCTTTTCCTCAGGTTTCGCACAAAGACAACGTGATTAACGCCATTTTTCCTCCAAACTGGGATAGGTTAGCAGCGAATAACTAGGTCTCCATTCCCTTTTAACCAAAGAGTTACTTCGAGTTCAGAATGAGGCAATCAGTCTTCAACAAGAGACATCCACATGCTTTCAGCTGTATCCTCCTTTCCCTTGATGCCTGCTGCACAATGCTTCACGCAAGTCTGTGATCATTTCTATCTGTGCCTACTCCTCACCTCAAGACTTTGGAATCGCCACATGCTTCCGATCAAGCCCACAAGGGGCTTTTCAATATAGCCTGAGGACATGGCTATCTATGGCTAGTCCTGCAAACATAGTACTGTCTCCCCACCTCACTTGCCATAGTGTATACATTCCCCAACAGACCACTAAGGAATAATAAAAATAAGAATAACAATAATAATAATAATAATTGTAATAATAATAATAATAATAATAATAATAATAATAATAATAATAATAATAATAATAATAATAAATACATAAATACATAGTACACCACAAGAGTAATTCCATCAATCTGACAGTCGATCTGGCCATCCAGCTGTCTGTTTCTGTCTATGTCTGGATGTCTGTCCACCTGCCTGCTTGTTCACATGAATGTCTGTCTGTTGCCCTGTGCCTGTTCATGTCTGTCGGTTATGCCACTGTAACATGCATGGCTGCCTCTTTATCACCACATTTTATTTTGTACTCTTTGATTTACAGGTTTTCGTACTTAAACATGTTTTTACAGAAGAAAGTGTGACCAGTATGGTTTCTCTGGAATGGACTATTCGCAAACAGCACCTGCTCCTGCAGCAACACCGTGGTGACAGTGCTATTTTAAAAGGTGTACTGGGATGCCGAGCTAATTTCCATAACTGCTGCTGCATTCAATGCCTAGAGAGAAAGCAGGAACATGAGGTTACAATGCTGGAATTTAAAATGAGAACAGATTATTAAAGCTATGAAGTGACAAGAAAAAGCTATGTTTTTATGTCCGAGATACAGATACAATAAGAAACCTTGACAGGCTGGAAGTGATACCTTGTATTAGAATTTTTATAGGAAGCTGGTTTATTAATCCTACTGTATTTATTATCCTGCCAAAAAGCAGAGCCAGAAACAGAAAAAAGAGCCTGACTATAAAACAAGTGGGAGACAGTGCTAAGCAGCGGAAGACATGTCTAGCCTGGGAGAAAAGTGCACAGGCCCTGTGACTGAATGTCTGGGTAACTGTAAGGCTGTGATTTGCAGTGCTCCTCTTCAAAGCACATTATTGCAGTGCATTGGCGGACCCAGCTATGGCCTTCCAGAGCAATGCTCACAGGCTGCATTATGTATCCAAATGCATTATTTTCTATGTTAATAACTACTGAAACCCATCTTTCATCTTTCTGCAGCAGTTTCGTGAAATATGAACAACATATGACGCCCTCTGCCATTCCGCTGTATGGTTGCTTCCCTGGCTGGGTTACAGGTTTGATGATTTTTAGTCACCCATTGGCACACCATTCGTGCCTTTGCTCTCCCTATATTACGGCAGTTCATGTACTATACTTGTACATCTTTTTGTGTAAGGACTGCTTTTAATGATGTTGTACGATGGTTCTGGATATTGTTTTCATCTGTTATTTTGAATGTTCAATAACATGACAATAAAAAGAGGACTAGAAATTGCCTGCTCAACCCTAAAGGTTTTTTTTGTATTGTTTGTAGCGCTTCTTTGATGAATTCTGGCCTGTCTATTCCTGTCAGATAACTCGAGTCTCTGAAACCTTTCAGGTCACAGGGTCAAATACCATACACCAATAAGGCAGGTTCCGTTTTTTACTCTTGAGAGCCGATAAATCAAGTAGCATTAACATACTTGCCAACCCTACAGATTTAGGCAGTAGGTTACTGCTTTTGAAGCAGCCCTACCGCCTACAGATTTCAGTGACAGATCCTACTGCTTTTTACAGTGGCAAGTAATTTATGTGATTCTAAGGCAGGCTCCAGGACAGAGCATGCAACACATTCATTAGTCTGTCTATACAGTCATACTCTCAACTCACACGCTTTTGGCAGGTGTCACCCGCCTTGTAAAGAGCTGACTCACCCGCCAAGCCTCCTGCACGCTCATTCATTTCAATAGGCTCTCACCCACCAAAAACAAAACCGGGTGTTTTCACCCGCTTTTGTTACACAAATGGTTGAGAGCTATGTACAGTGGACTGGTAAGCGATTACTTTGATTGCACTCAGGCCAATCCACTTATCCGACAGCTGCGTGACACTGTCCTGCACTCTTGCCGGTACAACACTTAGGTGAACCAGCAGTTAAAGCAAGTGGTAGAGTGTAACACCATCACACAGCATCTGCTGACAATTTGGTGTTAGCATACAAGCCAACCCTCCCGATTTAGGTGGGAAACTCCTGATTTTTTCATTAGAAACAGTGCCATTTTTTACTGTCTCCCGCCTAAAATAACAATATCCCCAATGCATTCCTTTTGGGAAAATGCATTCTCCTGATTTCGGTGCTGAAATCTCCCTCTCGGGGGATTCAAAATGTTGGCATGTCTGTGTTAGCATTCAGAATTATACAGTTTTAACATTTCAACATCTTTCCATGTTGAGCTGTTTGTATGTTTTGTATTTTCCTGTGACGTCATTGTTATGGGAATGATTATTTTTCAAACTTGAAAAATCCTACATCTTTTTGGTCACAGAATGTTGGCAAGTATGCATTAATTGGGTGATGGTAAAACGATTATGTACAGGGCTGTGTACCAGCAAAGAGTAAAAGAACAAGGAATTAATGTTAACCGCTGTATCAGGGATATAATATACTGATTAAGTGCTCACTCTGACCTCTCTGTCTCTCTCTATGTCTCTCACGGTGTGGGTGGGAGTCAAACTGTCAGGATTGTGTTTGCTAGAGTCCAGTACCAAAAGAGAAAAAACACATTTCTTGAGGGGAGTTATAGGTGGAGGAGAGTGCTTTGCTATGGTTAAAAATGGAATGAGAGCAACCCCTACTTAGAAACAGGCCTGGTATTTAGATACATATACTGTCTGTGCCGCATCTTGCAAGCTTGTCGCCATCACACCAATGGTACTTTGTCCCTATGGGTGGAGGAGAGGGAGCTGCAAAAAGGCTCTGCAGTGTGTGCAACGTTCTGACAGCTGTTGTAAGGAACCAGAGGACTGGACTGTAGGATCCACAACATCTGATGTTTTATTTGTTTGTACATTATTTTGGGGATTTTACCTACTGTAAGGCAGCAATGGGTTCAGCAGCACTACTAACTAATCAGAGTCCAGAAAGCGAAATTAAACAGTAAATTGGTGTGAAACAGATCATTGGATTTAATCTGAGTGTGACCTGGGAAGGGCATGTTGATGTTGGACACTCTCTTGAAGCAATTACATATTTAATTGAACTATTATTGCCAGCTTGTTCATTATTTAAATATGAGTATATATTGTAGTCATACTTATAACTTTACAATTGTTCAAAGGAGTATGCAATACAATTGTAGGATAACCGTTTACAATGGTTTCTGATGGAAGGTTTTCAGTCCAAGATGGACAGGCTGGCATAATCCCATTTTACTCTTTCAAATTACATGCAAGAAAGGAGAGCAGGACATACAGCACATATTCTTTCCAGGATACTTTGCATAAAAATCAAAGAGCATTTTAGCAATATAACAATGTGCCCATATCTTTAAATTTGACACAAACATATCTAACAATATAATCGAAGGCCAGATATATGTTTATTCCTGTATGTTTGTCTGCTGCAGTAGCTTCGCCTGTTGTCACAGCTAGAAGGCGCTATTGCCTTAGGATACATAGAGACAATGCCAATTGCATTGCTTCGCCTGTTGTCACCGCTAAAGGGAGCTGTTGCCCTAGGATATATAGTGGTCCTATTGTGTCAATGAAAACCTGCACTTTGGTCCATGTACACGGGCCTGTACATTAGTCTATGATAAAGGAGCTCTATGTTTTAATCAAAAAGTACATAACACGGGAAATCACAGAGAGCTTTGTGGCCTATTATGAGACACTGTACGCTGCCCCCATAGACCCTATAGATATTACCATATTGGACGAGGTTACTCTTCCGTCCCTAAATGATACACAACAAATTAACCTAGAGGGAGAGATCACAGAAGAGGAACTGGTAACTACTCTATCCCAACTTCAAACTGGGAAAACCCCAGGGCCTAATGGGCTCCCAGTGGAAACATGGAAGAAAGTAGGGAGTAGTGAGGTGGCACCACACATGCTTAACATGTTCCTGCATTGCAAAGAAATAGGAGTTCTCCTCCCGGATCTGAGGAAGGCCAGCATAGTGGTGATCCCCAAGGAGGGTAAACCACCAGATAAATGTAGCTCCTACAGGCCAATCTTGCTTATAAATGCTGAGGCCAAAGTCCTAGTGAAGATCCTTGCCAACAGAATGCAAAAAGTGATAACCTCTCTCATTCACCCAGACCAATGCGGCTTAATGCCCCAAAGGTCCACATGGATGAATATCCACAGACTTCACTTAGCCATTGAAAGGGCACCAGCACTACAGGAGTCTCTTGAACTTCTTGCAATCGATTTTGAGAAGGCATTTGACTCGGTCTATTGGGCGGCTCTTTGAGCAATAATGAGTAGAATGGGATTTGGTGACCAGTTTATGGGATGCTTAAAGCTCCTATTTAACTCCCCGACCGCTGAGGTTAGAGTTAATGGGTGCTCCTCGAGTAGCATTAAACTGGGCAAAGGAACAAGACAGGGTTGTCCCCTCTCTGCAATGTTGTTCACACTGATGATCGAACCTCTGGCAGTGCTGCTGTGGAACACACAATCATGGAGGGGTTTTCATTGGGCTCAAGACTGGGAAGATAGAGTATCCCTGTATGCCGATGACCTACTGATTTATCTAAGTAATCTGACAGAATCCTGTCCCATCGTTACAGAACTACTGGAAAGGTATGGGACGTTCAGTGGGTTGAGAGTAAACTGGAACAAATCAATACTATTTCCGATTAAAGGGATAAGCAACATGGCTCCAGATATCTGACAGTACCATGTAGAAATGGAACAGTTCCGCTATCTTGGCGTACAGGTCACGACTGATATTAGGGACTATGTGCCCATGAACCTATATCCAATCATCGATAGATTTGCAAACGACGTGAGACATTGGATGGTTCTTCCCCTTACCTTACTAGGGAGAGCGGCGTTGTTCAAGATGCTAGCCCTCCCGCTTTTCTATACATCTTACAGAACGCACCAATACATATATCCAAGATAGAGTTCTGCAAGATAGACAGGATACTTAGGAAATTACTATGGGGAGGTGGACACCCGCGCATAGCCCTACGCAACTTAAAATCTCCATCTGGGAAGGAGGCATTGGACTCCCCCACCTGCAGACGTACTACTGGGCCTCCCAGATGGTGGTTGTAAATGACATCTTACACAGCAATGGCGAACTCCCACACATCCAAGCAGACATGCGTGTAGGACAGGGGTTCTCCCCACTGGAGAGTCTCTATCAGACCATAGTACACCCATCTCCTTGCACAACAGCAGCTCACAGGGCACATGTATGGATGGAAGCACACAGACTCTTAGTTTGGGAGGGGAAGATTACCCCAGTTCAGCCCTTGTGGAGGAATTGATATCTACCTGAGCTCAACAAGCTTCCGAAATGGGCAAGTCGGGAAGCAGCTGGAGTAACCAAGATTCAGGATGTGATACAAGAAGGTAAAATAGTGCCCTTCGAGAACTTAGCAAATAGATTTGGCCTCCCTCTAACAGAACACTTTCACTACAGGGAAATGTCACACACACTGAGAACACACTTAACAGACCTCTCCGATATGCCTGAATGCACACCAATTGAGAGAAATATTGTGATAGAATGGATGTCAAAATAACCTCCACAATGTACAACGCTATCTCTTCATTTGCAACGCCAGAGCTCTGTAGTTTAAAATCCAAGTGGGAAAAATAACGTGGGATTATTACAAGCTGAGGATTGGACCACAGCCCTAATGTATCGCAGGGAAACTGCCATCTCCGCCAGAATCAGACTTGTCCAACTTAAAATATTGCATAGGATATATACTACCCAAGGGAGGCGCTATATAAATGGGGTAAAGTAACGGACCCCAACTGCCTGAGATGTTGGCAAGAAAGGGGAACCTTTTTCCATTCCTGTGGGAATGTCCACAAATGCAACTATTCTGGCGGAAGTGTTGCGACAGACTCTCAGCGGCCATTGGCCGAGCAGTGCCCATGGACCCAAAATTGTTGATAGTAGGGGTGGATGTGGACACTGAGAAGTCCTGCTTTGAAAAACTATTATTCTCAACGGCCTCAGGACTTGCTAAAGGGAACGTGGCACAATTGTGGGGCTCAAACATCGCTCCACAATATGAGCAGTGGGTGGCATATGTGGATCCGTCTATCGCAATGGAGGTCACAGTATACACTGCTAGAAATTTCCCCCGGAAAGGCGCAAAAGATTTGGCAAAATGGGAAGAAAATTAGTAAGAAAAACTTGTAACACATGATGATTGACAAATGTGTGAAACTACCTTGATTTGTATATATGATGTAAGGCAATTAATAGAGACGTGTAGAAGTACCCATACAATGTTCAAACTTTTGATCTGTGCTTTAGGTATGTTTGTTTGTTTTTTAATGTACTGACTAAGTGTTGTTCCCACAAAAATCAATAAAATGTGTTATTAAAAAAACGAAAACAATAAAACGTAGATAACACACACTGGACATGGTGTTCATATAACTTAAATAACAGTGACCCTAGCATCAAAGTGTTTCTAACCATTAACTACATATAGTCATTTGTAACCCTTGGCACAAATGCGGCCCTTTTAGGTATGGGCCTATGTGCAAGCATAGGGCATAGGTGGTATGGTGTTAAGGAAGAGGATAGGATAGATACAAGAAGACACAAACATATCAAAGGGTTTTATAAAAAAAATCTTTATTAATGTTCAAGTGATTTTACTGTGTACACCGGACTTACCTCTGTTTACCAAGGTATCCAGAAAGTTGTGGGGCACCTGGACTCTTCAGAACACCTCTGGGGAGAGGCTCAGTGCACATTGAGTAAACATCCTCTGCCATTTATGCATGGCCAACAGTGTTCACAATAGATTAAATAGAAAAAACAGCAAATGTATTCCGCATTGGAGAAATTTACAAAAAAGGGCCATCCCAGGCTGACTGAAAGCTTACTTATTGCTGCTGCACCAACACGTTTTCAACATAGGCTATGATTATAATATAGATCAATAACATCAAGGCATATGTATTGCTCCATTGTATGTGTCTCAAATTCCCCTTTTCTTAAACATCACTCTTCATCGTTGCAATACCTCACTACCACCACATCACTCTTTTTCATCACTCTCCTCTCTAACTCCAACTAACACTTCTTTGTCACAGTACCACACTAACTCCACCTCACTGATCTCCATCACATTCCCCATCAACTCCACTTCACTCTTCCTCGTCACAGTCCACAACTACACCACCTCACTCTTCCTCATCGCAATACTCCACTACCACTAAACCACTCTTCCTTGTCACATTAATCCAATATCCTCACCTCACTCTTTCTTATCAAAGACCCCAACTACCTCACCTCACTCATCTTCCTTACAGTCCCCAACTACTCCACCTCACTCTTCCTCATCAAAGTGCTTCAATACCCTGACCTCCTGCTTCTTCATCACAGTATCCAACTACGCCACCTTACTCTCCCTCATCACAGTCCCAATCTATAGAACTTTATGCTTCCTCGTCACAGTCCCCCACTAATCCCACCTCGCTCTTTCTCTTCACATCCCTCCACTACAACCATGTAACTCTTCTTCATCACAGTCCCCCACTACCAGCTTCTTACTCTTCCTCATCACAGTCCACTGCTACCACCAACTCATCACAGTTCCCTACTACCATGATCTCCCTTTTCCTCGTCACAGTCCCCCACTGCCACCACATCACTCTTTCTCATTGCTCTACACCACTACCACTGTTAGGCAGAATCACATGCAATACACTTTGGGAACATTACACACAAGACGACTGCTGCAACTCCTGGTCCACCGCTGAAGCACTGCTGCAGGTCCGAATTGCCTGAAACTCCCTTGACAGAGAAGCCCTTCAAGGACGACTTCTTCCCTTGAGTTTGGTGGGAACTACCAACTCGCAAGTCACCTGGACACCGTCCCTATACTGGTCGAATTTTCTTCAGAGTGCTGTTGAAAACCAAATAGCCATTTGGAAGGATACCAGCTTGTGGTCTTTAAGGCACTCACACCTTCAACCAAAGTTTTGCCAAGCTTGTGGCCTCTTCCCTGGGCAGTGCAGGAACCTTGGTCTAAACTTCTTCAGTGACCACACAATAGCTAATCACTCACGTTCAATGGTTGGCCATATTGTCTCAGGTTCCTTGAGCTTCCTGCTGATGAAGCAAATGGGATGCTCCCTACCTTTCTCATCCAGCTGACTAAGAACTGCACCTATACCTGTATTTGAAGCATCTGTCTGCACAATGAAGGTTTGTTTATAGACACGAGCTCTTAGGACTGGAGCTTGAGAAAGGGCTTTCTTTAGGCCTTCAAATGCTTGAGTGAGTTCCACCTGACCATTTTAGGAAATTTGTGTGAGGAGACTACATTCAAGGGAGAAGCTATTGTCCCATTGTTCTCTATGAAGTTCCTAAAGTAACCAGTGAGGCCTAGGAAGGCTCTCACCTGGGTTTGAGTATTAGGGGTGGCCCAGTTTTGTATAGCTTGTACTTTGCTAGGCAATTGCCTCATTTCACCTCCTCCTACCTCATGTCCAAGGTAGACCGCTTTACTCTGACCAATTTGACACTTACTCCACTTTATGGACAGATCGGCCTGCTCAAGAGCCTGCAGAACATATCCTAAGTGGCCTACATGTTCTTTCCAAGTAGGGTTGAACACTGCAATGTCATCCGAGTATGCCATGCAGAAGTCCTCCATCCCATTCAGAACCTGGTTAACCATCCTTTGGAATGTTGCAGGTGCATTCTTTAGTCCAAAAGGCATCATTGCCCATAAAGCAGATGCCCTTAATACCAGAATCAGAAAGGCCTCCTCTGATACTAAAGAGTTATACACCATACTAAAGGAGTTGGAGAATCCTATCCCTACCATTAACCCAGTCCAACCAAGTAAGGAATGGTGTACAAGATGCTCTTGCCACTAAAATGAAACTATTACAAAACAAAATTATCTCCAAAAGAAATCTCCTATCTGATGAACACCCCAAGTCTGACCAAATCACCAAGCACATAAGAGACACTAATCCTGCCTTCAATTTCACCCCAGTCTTCCATGATATAGTACATAGTACTATAACTAAACTCAAAGCATCAAACTGTAAAGGAGACAACTTCCCAGCACACCTAGTTAAACTATGCGCCCCTACCCTCACACCTATAATTAAAAATTGTGTGAATGCCTCTTTCAATTCCAATCTGGTCCCAGTCAGCATTAAAGCGGCGTGGGTCACCCCACTACTGAAGAAGCCCACATTAGATCCACTATCCCCCATTAATTACCGGCCCATAACCACTGTCCCCTTCTTACTTAAAATCATTGACAAAATAGCTTACAACCAAATACAAACACACCTTGAACAAAACAACCTACTAGGAGCTAGACAATCTGGCTTTAGGCCCAACCACAGTACTGAGATGGCCCTCTTGGACCTGAAAATCCAATACCGGCATGGTGCAAACAGGGAACATCACAAGTCAGGCGGACATGCAAATAACGCGCTACTGAAGTCCAAAAAACACCTTACCGGCATGGAGCAAATACCGGCATCGTGGACCACCCGTAAACGGCCATGTGCAGTGTTCCCAACTGCCACAGGTGCACACAATCAGTGCCAGTCCATTCAACCTAACCCCTGAGCAGATCCACACCCTGTTCCGTCTGGACCGGGACACCATCACGACCATTGTGGACTTGATACATGACAACATTGTCAGCCTGATTGAATCACGCACCGCCATCCCACCCCTACTGAAGGTAGGGTCTTTGCTCCACTTCCTGGCCACAGGAACCTACCAGCACACAGTGGGGCACATGCATGGCACATCACAACCATTATTCTCACATACGCTGAACCAAGTGCTTGATGCCTTCCTGAAGCACACAGGCGACCACATTTCCTTACCACGGTCTGCCCAGGAGATCTCAAACACCAAAGTTGGTTTCCATTGACTGGCCAGCATCCCTGGTTGCATTGGCACCATCGACTGCACCCGTGTGGAATTGGTGGTCCCACATGCCATGGAGGTAGCGCACCGCAACCGTAAGCTATACCACTCAGTCAACGTGCAAATGGTATGTGACTGAAACAAGATCATCACACATTGTTGTGCCCGATACCCCAGATCAACCCATGATTCAATGGTCCTGTGGAACTCCACGATACCACGCTACATGGAGTGACATGCAGGGCAGAGATCCTGGCTTCTCGGTGAGTCACATGTTAGGCTCATGGAAATGCGATGTGGGTAGGTGATTCGGGGAGAGATGCATACTTCACCTGGCTGAGATGGGGGGGGATGCATACTTCACCTGGCTGAGATGGGGGGGAGAGATGCATACTTCACCTGGCTGAGATGGGGGGGAGAGATGCATACTTCACGTGGCTGAGATGGGGGGGGAGATGCATACTTCACCTGGCTGAGATGGGGTGGAGATGCATATTTCACCTGGCTGAGATGGGGGTGGAGAGATGCATAACTCACCTGTCTGAGATGGGGGGGAGAGATGCATACTTCACCTGGCTGAGATGGGAGGGGAGATGCATACTTCACCTGGCTGAGATGGGGGGAAATGCATACTTTACCTGGCTGAGATGGGGGGGGGGGAGATGCATACTTCACCTGGCTGAGATGGGGGGGAGAGATGCATACTTCACCTGGCTGAGATGGGGGGGAGATGCATAATTCACCTGGCTGAGATGCGGCGGGGGGGGGGAGATATGCATACTTCACCTGGCTGCGAGTGCCTGAGAGAATGGACCATGCTCATACCCCAAAGCAGGCCAGACCGGACCTGACACCTGACCACATAATGCAAGATGAAAGCTGACCTACTATGTAAATGATGTTTTTTGTCACACACGGGATAGATACTCAAAGGCAGAAAGGGGACAAATGAGTAACGAAATGAACACACAAAGGGGGGTCCCCCAAATTAACCATTCTGCAACTAATTTACTGGCCCAGTCTTAACTCATACTGGGTCCCATTCTATAGGCTATATAAATCACCACACAGAATGTTACACACAGTAAACAGTATTTGTCATTTTATATTAAAATAGTTATAATTTATTACATAGGCCATTGGTCCTATGTTTACAGAGTAAAACAAACCACATAAATGCATTTGTCAATATGGAAAATGTGTGCATACATCCAATATCATTTTATGAGTCGGAAACAGGTCCTGTGTCGGGCTTCCTTGTGTTGTTTGGATCTTTGATCCTTTACGTTTACTTATATGGCCATGCTGTTCTGTTTCTTCCCTTTTCCAGCTTGGGAATAATGACTTGATGACGATTTACTTCATAATCGTCCTGAACACCTACATTTGGTGATACCGGCCATAGACGAACGTGACCGTCATTAGAGGGGCATTTATTTATAATATGTCCAACCCTACCATTAAGGTGAGAAACTATATTGCCCCTTGCATGTTAAGGGGTAGGCAGATAGTGTTTTCTATGTGGCCATCTTTTTGGTTAAGGGTTTCAACGTACGTTGGTCTTCTTCTTTTTTGTCTCCACACATGCAGGCCTGGAGGTTTTCTTTCTTCCTTCTTGCCGTTACCGTGGCAGCGAAAATCTTTTTGGGGCATTGTTCTACCCCTTAAAGTAAGTTGGGGGCTGACATAGTCCCTTATACATATGGTCTCGGGCACTGCGGATTACATAGGCTTGGGCTTGGTCTTTGGGGCTCCCAGCATGCTGGCACTTGGGCACAGCATCACCGCACATAACCATTTGGGGGCATAATAATAATTCTTTTATTTTATTTCCCCTGTTTCTTTGCTCGCGTTTCATTTTGCGGCCCCTTGCCCGGTCTCGGGTTCGGGTCGTCTGAATGATACGTGCAGGTGGAGGTTTTTTTTCAAGCAGGTGTCACCACTCTGGCTAGGTGTGGGTTCCCGCTTACACACAGTAGTTTGGTGTTTTGTTGGTGGAGGACTTTATCTCTCTACGTCTTTATACATTACTTTTCCAGCAGCTGATTTTTGGTTGCTATTTCTTTTTAATATGCTTTTATATGGCAGTAAATGTATTATTCATCACATCAACAGAGCTCCATTTCCCTTGAGGTCCTGATGAAGGCAGTATAATTGATGTCCGGCCGAAACGTCCCCTGCATTACTCTGTGCCATCGAGTTATGCTGTATGGTTCAACAACGCCACCATGGACGTAGACCTGGGATGTGTTTTTTCGGTCATGAATAATTAATTTTGTCATGTATAATCAATTTTAGAATATGAAATAGGTGACACCGATTTATTGAGGATAACTGTGACCTATTAGTCAGATAGGGCCAGGAAGATAGTTGTTGTGCCCGCCTTTCTCCTCATAATAGAATTTTTTCCTTGTCACCTTAGGTTTTATGATTCACTCATAAAATGATATTGGATGTATGCATACATTTTCCATATTGACAAATGCATTTATGTGCTTTGTTTTACTCTGTAAACATAGGACCAATGGCCTATGTAATAAATTATAACTATTTTAATATAAATGACAAATACTTTTTACTGTGTGTAACATTCTGTGTGGTGATTTAAATAGCCTATAGAATGGGACCCAGTATGAGTTAAGACTGGGCCAGTAAATTAGTTGCAGAATGGTTCATTTGGGGGACCCCCCTATGTGTGTTGATTTCACTACTACGTAAATGATGCAGTGTCACAACCATTCCGTAGCCATCTACATGTGCACCGTACTCAATCAGACCGTATCCCCCTCAACACAATGCAGCTACAAGCAATTACTAGGGCCAATACACAGCACCAAATACCATCAACTGAAAGTCAGTCCCCCATTACTGCGTACAAAGGAGTCACATGAGGGCCAAATACATTAATACACCACTACACTGACTCAGAGGTCCAACAAAAGTGCATGTCACCATTTGTTGTGCATAGTGAGATCATCACGAGGCTGACATCAACGGTGCCAGGATGAAAGCATACAAATGACTGGACATCAGCCAGATCATGGAAACAACCGGCGTGGACTAACACAGTGCATGAGCATTCACAAGGAACTGGACCCCCCTGCGCCCACTAGTTGATGGCATGCACACCAGTCCATAAGAGGAATACACACATAGCAGTCACATCGTGTGTCTCCATTCATGCATGGGAATGTGGTTGCAATCAGGAAATCAATGGATGCTATGGTGTCAATGATACAGGTCACATATTATGTGATGACTTACACATATACATTGTTGCCCACATGCAGGTGATCCAGGCTATCCCTGGAAGAGGTTGCTCCATACTCCAGTCCGGAACCCACAGAACAGGTACGAGGAGGACTACAATCGTGCACATACACACACCCGAGTGGTGATTGAGCAGACATTTGGCCTCTTGAAGGCACGGTTTCACTGCCTCAGCAGGCGTGTTGGGGCACTTCTGTACCGCCATGAAAAGGTGGCCAAGATCGTCATTGCATGTGTCATGCTACACAATATGTGCATCAGACGGAATGTGCCCCTGCCCCCTGACGCTGAACTGCAACCACCTGACGATGAGGATGAGGAGGGTGGGGATGGGGCAGCACCTCAGGGAGGCAGTGATGCACAGGAGGGACGTGCCATGCGTCAGACTCTGATCAACCAATGTTTCTAGCACACATGAACGGGGAGTGTGACATGAAGGTGGCATTCGGGGCACTGGGTGTGTCAGGAGCATGGACACTGTAGACTGTTCACCAATACACATGTACGCAATAAGCAATGTCCACACATGTGAATCATGAGTTACCAAAAGGTGTCTTAAAGAAATATAACAAAGTGCACAAGTCCTCCACCCCACACACCCTCTCCCCCCTCCCCCCTCAAACCTCCCACACTCCCCACCCCCTCAACTCCCCCACACACCCTCTCCCTCTCCCCCTCAACTCCCCCACACACCCTCTTCCCCCTCCCCCTCCCCCCTTGACTTCCCCAAACATGATGTGCACTGGCATGCACCATTAGTCCACATGGGACCAGTATGGCTGGCTGTACCTACAGCCTTCCCTCTCTACCAGCACCAAGTGCGCCCCTGTCTGATCTGTGCAGGTTCCTGCCAGACCTACGCACGGGGCTGGTCCTAGATGAGCTGGCATTAGATGATGTTCCAGATTGTCCTGGCAACTGTGGTGGATGCATGGCCCGCATTGCTGCCACCATTTCCGAGAGGACATGCCGCACTGCTGCCAATTCTGCGCAAATGTCCTTCGAGGTGGACTCGATGGCTGTTTTCAGGGATGCAGCACAATCCCGAATGTCATCCCTTGCCCGGGCACATTCCGTTATATGCTGCGTCAGCAGCCCTGTGAGCTCCTCCTGGCATCTCTGAATAGCCCTGATCCCCTCTTGGCTAGTTGTAACTAGGGTGGATGTGTGAGGGGTTTCCACCATGCTCTGTTCATCAGGCACAGTTGGCGTGGGGCTGAAACTTGCCGGCCATGAATCACCAGGTGACAGCCCGTGCATGCTGCCGTCCTGCACGCTGCATGGGAATAGTTGTGGTGAGTGCAGGGGGCCTGTGGCGGGTGTTGCGCCATGCAGCTGTACGTCTGCCTCATCGTCCTATATGGCTGCTGTGGCAGCTGTCTCACCGACTGTGCTGCTGGCAGCCGATGCGGTGCCCTCTTCCAATGCCTCCTGGGTGTTGGTGGCTGGTGTGGGTGCTGTTGTGGGTGCCATGGTGCACATTGGTGCTGTGGCCTCTGTGGTTTTCTTGGCCTTCCGCAGTGGTGCAGGTTGGCCTCTGCCCCTTGAGGTTGAGGGGCGGTGTTCTCCCTCCTCGGCCCTGGCCTTCTTCTGTGGTGTGGCATCTTTCTCCCTGGTGTCCTCGTCACCGCTGTCGGAATGTGTGCCTGGGGGGGAACAATAGAGGGATAGGGATAGTGATGGGTCTACAGGCATCGGCCATGCATTGGGATGGCTGCATTAATATGGAATGGTACATGGTTTACATTGGGGGAGTGAAATACGGGTTGCTTTACTTTTGGGTGGGTGATGCATGGTGGCGTCTGGGTTGGATCACATATGGGGTGCATTATGCTTGTGGACAAGATGATGCTGTGCACTGCCTGTTGGCAGTCTTGTACATATGTGTCTGGTTGACCGTGCTCTACATCATTGCACTGTCATTTCAGGTGGACATCATCATGGTGGTATTAGTATTGTTTCATTTGGGACCCCTACCTGCATCGGCTGATGACGGGGCTCCTCGCTCCATGTCCCCCACTCCCTCAATTGCCTCCACCCCTATGGTTCTGGCGCATATCTCCTCCCATGGTTGCAACTTGATGGGGGAGTCCGCACCTCCGCCTGTCGCCATCCCCAGGTTGCGGTTGGCGGAGAGGATGCTCCGCACACGCAAACGCAGATCGTCCCAGCACTTACAGCAATCTTTGGGAGTGCGGGGTGTGGTGCCAACAGCACTTACTTTCTGGGCGACCTCTGCCCATATTTGTTTCTTGCGCTGCACTGCAGGGCGGGACATGTCGGTGGAGAACACGACATCAGCGTGTTCCTGCAGCGTCTCTGCCAGCATGGTCAATTCTTCTCAGGAGAAGCGCTCCTTGCGCAGCCGATCAGTGGATTTTTTAACAACTTTTGGCATGGTGAGATGCAGCAGGTGGTGTTGGAGGTGTGAGAGAGTTCTGGGGGTCAGATGGCTCCTGTTTGTGGTGGATGGCAATGGATTGTGTTTTTAAAGATGGCCACCATGCTCTTTCCCGTTCCTGTGCGATGACGCTACTTCGGGTCCGCTTATTAGCGGTGACAGCTAATAGCGGTTACCGCTATTAGAGGTGACCACTAATCGCGGTCACCACTAATGCCGATGGCTTGGATGCCGGAGGAGCTATATGCACTACGTACGGTGCCAGAAAGGTTTTTTTCACACTTTTGCAGCATTGGAGGTGGGGTCATTACCGGCATGGCGCAAAGCTTGTGCCCGCATTCTCGTAATAGGCCCCTTTTAGCGGTCTATTGCCAGCACGGACACAGTACTTGCGCCATGCCGGTAATGACCGGTACTTACCGCCCGGGTCGTAATGAGAGCCTTTAACTTTTCAAACAACGCCACACTCTGGATCAAATCCTTTTTAACGGACCTAACATCCAGAGTTGCAAAGGAAATTATGCAGCTGACCCTATAGCAGTTCCGATAGGAGTTCCCCAGGGATCCTGCCTCTCCCCTACCCTCTAAAATGCATATACTGAACTCCTATTCTCAGCCCTTGACGACATGGGTGTCATTTATACAAACTTTGCAGATGACACCCAGATCCTCATCCCATTACAGGTGACTACACCCAAGACACCTATACCATCAATAAAGTATACGCCATAATTCAAAATTGGATGGCCCTAAACAGCCTTTGCCTTAACGACGAAAAACTGAGGTTCTCATCGTGGGCTCTCAAACAAGAATAAGCACCCTCCATCCCGACTATTAACATATCAACATTGATGGCACACAGATCCCAGTACTCAAACAAGTCAAAACTCTTGGGGTATATATAGATGCCAACCTCACTATGTACAAACAATTATCAGCCCTCTCCTCTTCTACAGCATACAAAGCTAAACTTATTGCACTCAGCCGCCTATTTCTTACTCCCACAAACTGTATTACTTTGGCTAGAGCACTGATTTTAATGAAACTGGACTATTGCAACATCCTTTTTTTAGGAACATCCAAAACTAACATAAATAAGATTCAATTACTACAGAACAAAGCCCTTAGAGCGGCTCTAGGTATAAAGAAATCCGAACACATATCCAACATCAGGAGAGAAAACCACTGGCTGCCAATTGAAGCCAGAATCGTTTTCAAAACACTTAGTGTCGTTCATAAATGCATCACAAACAAAGCGCCTAGCTACCTCAACAATACCATCAAGAAAAAAATCTCCTGTAGGACACTTAGATCCAATAAACTGGCTCTCTTGGAAGTACCACAATACAAATCCAGTAGAGCAGGAGGAAGTATCTTCAAAGTCCTAGCCCCGTCACATTAGAATGCATTAACACTCAGCATCAAAAATGAGGACACCTTACTAGGATTCAAAAAGCCCTGAAAACTTGGTTATTAAACAAATATTAACCTCAGCTATTCCCATTCGACCTTAGCACCAGAATGTCCTGGCTTACCTCGTTTTCATAGAACTGAAATACTAAATGCTGATCCTTGGCCCAAATGTATGCCCAGTGGTCGCCTTTAGAGCTGTAACTAGTGTTTTAAACAAACTGCGATTTCACTGCTTGACTGATTGTAACATTGTATAAGAAATGTGATCATATGACTGTAACTGTAACACTGTATAAAACATGTGATAATATGCCGGCAATTTTGCTGTGATACCTTCGGGTCTGGGCGAGTAATAAATGTAATAAATAAATAAATAAATACCTTTAACTGGTAGAGGCCTTTTGGGGTTGAAAATTCAGTTTTCTCCTTGGCATGGTCTGTCAGTGCTATTTGTCAATAGCCTGAAGTGTGATCAAATGTACTGAGGTACTTGGCTGTACCAAATTTGTCCACCAATTCATCTGTCCTGGGTAAAGGGTGGGCATCAGTCTTGGTGACTGCATTCAGAACTCTATAGTCCACACAGTATCTCAACTCCTTGGACCCTGCCTTTGGCACTAGTACAACTGGACTAGACCATGGACAGGTAGAGGGCTCTATTACCCCGAGATCAAGCATCTTGTTGACCTCCTCCTTTATGTGGGTTTTTACGTGATCTGACATCCTGTAGCCTCTGCTTTTAACAGGTAAACAGTCACCAGTGAGAATATCATGCTGGCCCCAATGGGTCAAGCCTGGTGATAGTGAAAACAGGGAGACAAACTAATTTAACAGAAACTTGCACTCCTCCTGTTCTTCAGGTGTCTAATTAGAAGAGAGATTGACTCCTTCTATCTTCTCATCTAAAGGCTGTCCTCTGAGAAGGTCAGGTAGAGGTTCACTCTCCTCCTCCTGTTGAGCTGAAGCTAGAAGAAAATCTCCTACTTCTGGTCTTGAGACATATGATTTTAGACGGTTGGTGTGAAAGACTCTGGGAGCCTCCTTAGGTTTGTATAAGTCTACCATGTAGTTGATCTCTCCAAGTTTTTCCACAACCTTGAAGGGTCCTATCCATTTGTCCTGTTAGGCCCTTTGCCTTGTAGGTACCATAACTAGAACTTTCTGGTCTTGAGTACTCAACCACGTTGGCCTTCTGGTCATGCCAATGCTTCACCAGAGCCTGACCCGCTTTCAAGTTATCTGAGGCTTCTGCCATCATGTGTGACATTCTTCTCCAGAGACCTATCACATAGTCAGTGACTCTCACTGGCTTGGGGGAAGGAGAACTCTCCAACCCCTCCTTAATCAGGGCCAAGCCCAAAAGGACTAAATCAGAAGCTCAAAGGGACTAAATCCAACTCCCACCTGAGGGACTTCTTTATAGGCAAATAGAAGGCATGGTAGTAGAAGGTCCCACTTTCTTCTAAGGGGCCCCTCTTAAGCACATATGATGCTCTTCATTGTACGGTTAAACATCTCTACCAATCCTTTCATCTGTTGATTGTAGGCAGTTGAGAACTTGTAAGTTACTCCACAGTTTTTCTACACGGCCTGTATGTAGTGGGACATAAAATTGGATCCCCTGTTAGAGATGACTTCCTTAGGAAAACCTACCCTGGTAAAAATACCAAGCAAGGCCTTAGCAACAGCCTGAGCTGTAACAGTCCTCATAGGTATTGCTTCAGGATTCCTAGTAGCATGGTCTACTACAACCAGGATAAACCTGTTTCCTGAAGAGGTTGGACGTTCTAAGGGACCAACAGTGTTGATTCCTACCTTCTCAAAAGGGACTGCAAAGGTATCACATTCTTGGCCCCACTCTTGCTAGAGGTTTGGCAAGTGTGACAGCTCCTACAGAACTTATCTACATCAGACCCCGACTTAGGCCAGTAGAAATATAAAAAGAGCCTTTCCTTGGTCTTCTTGAAACTCAAGTGACCAGCCAAAAGTATCTCAATGGCTAACTGTAGGAACTGGAGTCTGCATTCTAGAGGCAATACAAGTCTTCTGTAGTCCCCTGGAATAGACTCAGTCAGATCACTGTAGAAGAGGCCATCTTCCAGTACAACAGTATGCTTCCCTGGCTCTTGCCCATCCAGCTGGGAAGCTGCCTGTTGGCGAAGACCTTCAAGAGTAGGACACTTTCCTTGACCTCTGCTGAAGTCTGCCCTACAGGGTCGACCTTCTGCCAGTAAAGAATGCAGCTCAGGATGGTCTGCAGGATCCAGATCTCCAACAGCAGCAAAGTCTTCTTCCAGCTCTGATTCCTCAGCAGCTGATTCAACCACACTAGGTTGTTCCACACACTCAGCCACAGCTGGTGGAGGAGTCACACGTGTGACTTTGGGCAGTCCACTCTGGGATGTCCTTATTGGTAGCACAGGAGAGCTGGCTGTTTTCTTCCTGGAGGTTTTAGGTTTCCCCTTTTCTTCCTTTCTCTTAGAGATTGTCAGTCAGTAAGTCCTGTGGACTGGGGGTTATAGTTTCCTCTATAATCTCCCCTTGAGAGCCCTTTAAGGTACTCTCTATTGCCTTCCTAGTCTGCTCCTGTTTCCTTTTGCTGGGAGGCCTGGGGGAGCTTGATACAACTCTAAGGGTTTTTAAGTCATTCCCCAACAGGACTCTCCCAGGTACTTCACTTTGCACACTTGCAGGTATCTTGACAGTCATTGCACTGGATGAGAGCTGGTAACTGTGGAAGCATTTGCACAGGGCCTCCAGCAAGCTTAGTGAGATATTTGGGTGCCTTAGCAACATCCTCTACCTTGAAAAAAGATTCATCAACTACAGTAATGCTGGCCCCATTGTCTCTGATGGCAGGGGTATCCTGACCATTCACAAGAACACTGTCGTTGTAATACTCTTTAGTATTGTCTAGAATGTAATTGTAGACATCTAAGTTCTGCTGTTCCCAAAGACCCAGGGACACTAAAGAAACACTGGCTGCAACCTTCATAGGTTCCTCAGCCAGTAAGTGAAAGTTTCCACTTGCCATTGGTACTTCATCCTATGGGGAGAAGGCTAAGGAGACAGTGTGGATCCCTGAAGGTTTACCCTTACATCTGGGATCCTCTTTCACATGGTCAGTTGACCCAAAAGCATACCATTGTTCAAATGGCTTTATGAATGGGGTTTGTACACTCGCCTGATTCGGTTTCCCTTGTGGCTTACCCATGTTATGTTTGTGGCCCTCTTTTGAAGTGGAGGTATTAGAATTCTCTTTGTTGTCTTTCTTGTGCTGCTCTCCCTCATCCTTCTTCTGAGTTGCCCCAGAATCCTTGTGAGTAGCCTTGTTGGCAACCCACAAGTCAGAAGCCTTTGCCAACCTCTTGGGATCAATTTCCTTAGAGTCAGCCAAGTGCTGTCTCAGCTCAGGAAAGCAGGCATCATAAATAGACTCCAACATAAACAGATTTCTCATACCTTCATGAGTGTTAACTTTGTAACTCTTAACCGTGAGGGGTCTTCCCAAACCTAGCTATCAAAGCTAGTTTCACACTTTCATACTCCATTCTATCAACTTCTCCCATTTATATCACAACATAACATGCAACAGGGGGTAGCCTAGAAAAGAGCCAATGAATCAACTGAGGGCCTGTAAAGTTCTGAATCCCATGGTTATATTCAAAAGTTGCCAGCCAATCCAAAATATAAAGCTTAACCTCATACATACTTACTGCATCTTTGGGCATGTAAGGCCTCTTAGGACTGGAAGACCTAGAAGACTCTGGGAGAGAACCATCCATTCTCAAGAGACAACTCATTTCAAGTGCATGATTCAACTCCATTTCTCTGAGTTTAAGTTCTTGATGCTTACTTTCAGTTTGGGCTTGGATTCTTTTCAATTCTAACTCAAGTCTCATTCTTGCGAGAGAGACAAATTCAAGACATAGGGCCTCATTACACGGTAGGAGGTAACCATGCCGCTATTAGCGGCATGGCTACTCCCTTACCGCATACCGGGTCCGGGTAGGCAGTATGCGGACTTCCCGGGTCATTCCGACCCTGGAGGACCCGATAAGTTCCCATTCCAAATACCATTCCCCATTCCCATTTGAGCCCCCATAGGGCTCAATGGGAATGGGGAAGGAGCTAATAACAGTACCGCAATTTGCAGTACCTTTATTAGCTCTGAAGTCCCTCAGCGGGTCCCGTCCTTAATGCCCGGTCAGACCAGGCGTTAAGGACGGAACCCGCTGAGGGACCTCATAGTAGGGCACTAAGGGATTACCGGCACTGGTAACCTTACCGGTGCCGGTAATCCCTTAGCACCTACCGTGTAATGAGGCCCTTAGTGTTGGACCTGATGTGGTCCCTGTGGTCAAGGGTTGAGGCCTGTGAGCAGGTAGAGGTAAAACAGGGCCTACATTTTGAGACTCTTCTGCCTCATCTAACTCATCCATAATATTTGAGTTAGACTCTGAAACATTATCATCCTCATCATCATTTTCCACATTTGCTGCATGGGTAGGTGTTTCAGACCCACTCCTCAGACTTTGATATTCCAACCATTTTTCTATCAATTCAACCTCTTTGCCTTTTATAGTGATATTCCTAGCTTTACACATTTCTCTTAATTGATCAACTGTTAAAGTGACTAGGGTATCCTGTCTGTAGCTATCCATATCAGACATGATAAAACAATTGCTTCTCTAGTAGTGCTTAGCCTTGGGAAGGTTATTTGAGCAAAGGTAAGAGCAGCACTCTCAGTGTAACAACTATATGCTATCCTCACCACTGTACACCAGTGTTAGGCAGAATCACATGCAGTACCCTTTGGGAACACTACGCACAATTAAGACTACATGTGTCAGTAAAATTTCAGCTTTGGTACAAGCCTGTACTACAAAGTAAAGTTGTAGCAGTGGCTGAGTAGCCACTTATCTCAAGAGTAAAGTGAGCAGTACACGAGGTTACACAAAGGACTAGCAATCACAGTGATTCAAACAAACACTTACTCAATGTTTCTTGGTAAAAGAATATACATTTATTTACACAGTCAGTTGGACAGCCAGTTGGAAAACATTCCACTAGAAAGAGCAGCTCAATATCACAATCTACTATACTACAAGACACAACCAATCAGTTTCTGAATAAGTTCAGCTCCTCTGAAGTGGGAGCAAAATGGCACCTCAGTTACTTTAGAAAGGGGTAAAAAGACAAGGTTATAAGAATCAACAGCACAAATACTATCAGTGGTAGGGCAAATAGTTTCAGTTCACTACAACCAGCAATTCAATTCAATAGGCCTGGGCCAAAGTCAATGGTTCAGAGTCTTGGATATGATAGCACAGTTCTGGTAGTAAACGGTTAAGTCTTTGCCATGGTTGGTAGAAGTAGTTGGTCGGACAAAAAGTTAGATGTTGGTTTAGGGAAGGACAAGCCTTCCAAGTTGGGAAAGTGTCACAAACTTTCACTGCGGCCGAACTGAGTTCTGGACCGCATTTGCACAGTAACGTTTAAATGAAGAAGAGCTGTAGCTGAGGCAGTTGTTCCTGGCAGGTCTTGCAGATCTCGCTGTGCCTGAGCTTCAGTCATGAGGACAATAAGGAGGGCATTGGGAGGTTCCTGCACTGCCCAGGGAAGAGGCCACAGCTCGGCAAAATGTCGGTTTAAGTTGTGAGTGCCTTAAAGACCACAAAATGGTATCCTTCCCACTGGCTACCTGGTTTTCAACGGCACTCTGGAGAAAATTCGACCAGTATAGGGACGGTGTCCAGGTGACTTGCGAGTTGGTTGTTCCCATCAAACTCAAGGGGAGAATTTTCCTTGAAGGGCTTCTCTATCGAGGGAGTTTCAGGCAATTCGGACCTGCAGCAGGGCTTCATCGGTGGACCAGGAGTTGCCATAGCCGTCTTCCTTTAGCTCATCTTCGGTTCTCCCATTCCAGTGGTCGACTCTGCTCTCCAAGGCCCAGAGGAAGGCTTTTAAACAGTTTTCCCCAATTCATTCCAGCCTGGCTGTCCCTCACACAGGATATCTAATGGGTAGCTCCCAATTTTTTGGTGAAGTGGGATTAGGCTGCAAAAGGAAAGTGTATGCGGATACGGAATGAACAGCAGCCTAATTACCTCTCTCTTAGTTTGCCGACTGAACCGGACGGTGGGGTGTGGTGTGCTTTATCTATTATATCGATTAAAGTACAAATGTATGATCATGCCAAAGTCTTAAGCACATTAAAACACATTTTATTAATTGCACATAATTTTCTTATCATAATAAACAACACAACAGGAAAAAACACATACATTTCATTTAAATGGGTGCTTTCCACAAGGCACACAAATGCAAAAGTATACACATTTGAATAAGTGATTCTCAAAAGCCTGTTGTAGGGCAACAGGCAAAGTGGGGTTAGTATGTGACAGATGGATATTGTCAAATTACTAATGTGAAACATATCATCTTTGTTGTCATATCACAGTGGTTTCCTTTCACCAGAAAAACTTGATGGTAAGAGACAGATATTGTAGTCTCAATTTTGCTAGACAGATCTTTTTCTGTCTAATGGATGTCTACATATATTTCGGCTAGAGTCGTATTTCAACACCATTGCTGGTGCCTCACTCTTTGGTAATAGCCCTCTTCAGGGAGCTCTCTCTACATTAGCTGTTCTTAGTAATGACAACGCTTAACATGATTTAGGGGAAGTTTAAGATTCACAATCCCCCACATGTATACCAAAAGTAATGCCCAATGTGTTCCACATTTAACAGTGTTCAAAATAAGACAAAAACAAGGTAGCTGTCTGAATAAGGAGGACATTACCCGTGCATCAAGATAAACGTAGCCAGCAGTACAAAACTGCCAAGTCTGGCTCTACAAAGAAAAGATCAGTGCCGAATGTCGAATTTAGCAAATATGGATTAAAACTAATACTGATGAATAACCAAAGTTTGGGTTATTCTTCGGGTACTCCAGGACCCAGCCTTCATAAACGGAAGGAAATACTCAAGACAGCAACAGTATGCAGTTTTAAAAAGAAATAAAATGTTTCCTTTCGACAAAAGCATTGACAGCAAACTCCCGTCGAACCGAAAGATACTGACCAGGTCAGTGGTGTGTAAAAATGGTGATATCTACCCCATATGGTAAGACCCATGCTGTTTCAAAGATTTTACAGCTAAAACACATATTTTTATTTTCACCTTTGTCCATAGTGACTGCAAGACTTGAAAATCTTTTGGGGAACTTACTACTGTTGCATTAACTATAAAGCAATCAACTGTCCTGAAGAGGGCTATTACCAAAGAGTGAGACACCAGGGATGGCCATTCTAGGCAGAAGACAATCGGGTTTCCGCAAAGGCCATGGGACCGAAACTGCCCTATTCGATTTAAAGAATCAAATCACCAAAATAATGGACACAGGCAAACCTGCTCTCCTCCTGTTACTCGATCTCTCTGCAGCATTTGGCTTAGTGGATCATGGCATCCTCACATCTCACATATTCAATGCAGCCCACTTCTCTCACAAAGCAACCTCTTGGATCACCTCATTTCTAGAAGGTAGAGTCATGAGGGTGTACTTTGATCAGGCCAATGCTCCACCGACCACCATAAACTGTGGAGTCCCACAAGGATCATGCACTGCACTGACTCTCTACAACCTCTTTACTAAACCCCTCTTTTGACCTGGACTCCCTCGGCATAGCCTACACTAACTATGCCGATGACACGTAAGTCCTTCTTCCTCTCACTGGAGACTATGCCCCTAGACACAGAAGCCCTCCTTAACATCTACTCCATGATCCAAACCTGGATGGCTATCAATGGTCTCTGCCTTAACGGGGACAAAACAGAGATCATCATCCTGGCCCCCAGCGAAATCCTATCCAAGCTCAGCCTAGACTGACCACATGACCATTGACAACACTAACATACCTGTCTCCACTGCCGTGAAGACTCTTGGAGTCTACCTAGACGTTACACTCTCCATGACAAGACAAGCCAGCACCCTCTCCTCCTCTTCCGCACTGACCACCAAACTCATCTATGCCATAAAACCCTACCTTACCACTTCTAACTGCCTCTCCATCGCTAGAGCCGCCATAGGAGCCGACTAGATTGTTGTAACGCCCTCTTGAGCCGGCACATCAGCCAAAAATCTATACAAGCTCCCAATAGTGCAAAACAATGCGCTGCGTGCTGCTCTGCACATCCCCAAATTTGACCATGTATCGCAGGCCCGAAGAAATGCTCACTGGCTCCCGGTCAAGGAAAGAATCAACTTCAAAATACTCACCCTCACACACAAATGCATCAATCACACTGCTCCTTCCTACTTATCAGAAACCATAACCAGGAAATCTTCCCTTCGTCCTAAGAGAAGCCACCATGACAACCAACTCCAAGTTCCCACCATAAGAAGAGCTAAAGCTGGAGGCATTGGCTTCCCACACATAGCACTCAAGCTCTGGAATGACCTCCCCAACTCTCTCAGAGCCGAACCCTCCCTGTTCTCCTTCCGGAAGTCCCTCAAAACCATGCTCATTACATAATCTATTCTCTCCCTCCACCTCTGACATGAACTACACCTTAACGCCTTGATGTCTCTACTGCCAACGTATGTAACTAAAAAATGCTACAGTAAATCAAAAATTGCCTTTTAATCTTAACTACCATCCTTCTTGCAACCAGCCAAATGCTTTATATGTAACAGCGCCACGATGCCCATGGGCTGATTGTGCGCTTTAAAAATACGAATAAATAAATGAAAAATAAAGGAACACAAAAGTAAAACACACATCAAAATACATGAAAGAGTGGGGAAAAAGGCTTACACTCTTTCCAGGTAATAATTTCAATCCTAGAAATCGAGCAAGTTGCTGGGGGTCTCAAAAGGTAAGGGAGATTAGCACATTCTTGAGAATTCTCCCTAACAACCACCAACTCACTCTTCATTGTGACAGTACCCTACTACCAACAACTTACTCTTCCTCATCACAGTCCCCCACTACACCTTAATGCTACTTCAACTAATGTTGTTTCACTGAATTTGAAGGGTTTTGATGCACCATAATGGTGCATACTAAAGTTTTCCACTTAACCTCTATATGTATGTACATACCTATGATATTGATGTAACCTGCTAAGTGCCCTTTGAGTTTTATGGTTTGAATTTGTAGTGGTTCACAGTGAGTGTGTGTACCTTAACAATATTATTCACGCTCTTTATAGACTTTTCTTTCTGTTAGATTAACCTTAGCTTTTGTTTAAACATGCTTCTATGTAAATTCAGTGTTTGTTTTAGTGTAGCATGGTGTAATGTGCATAATTATAGTGCACATCAGTCAAAGTAGAATGAGTGTTGGCTGTATGAGTGTATCAGTGAATAAGCATTTGACGTGTGAGTGTTATATACATATGAACATTCCCATCAAAGTTAGTCTTGACTTTGATATGAGTTTTGTGATGGGTCATGAGTAGGAGTCAGACAAAGGGGTATGTTTTGATTACTTTTATTCAAGAAAAAGGGGTTGAAGAAAACCTACCTTTCCTTATAGCTATGAAGGGATTTCCCTGCCTCAACCAAAATAACTAGTCAGGATGTCAAAATGTAAAAGGCCTCCGTCCTGTTTCCAAAACCTAAGCTGACCCTCACATTCTAAAGTGAAAGGTTGAATGTGCTTTTGGCATTGTCCTTGCAGCTACTCTTTGCCTGTTCAACTTAAAGTTCCAAAATGGTCCTAAAAGGAAACAAACAACCAATGTTCCACAAGGATATGAAAATGGTTCCCTTCCCCTATAATTCCACAGTTCCTTTATAGCACACAGTCTCAAGAAATCAACAGCTCATGATATGATATGATATGGCATTTGTAACACGCCTATACACAAGCGTTTCAAGTGTTTCAAGGCTCGACTAGGCAGGGAGGGGGAAACGGGGGAAGACAGACAACTATCCTACTAGGCCAGGTGTCATTCAGATCGCGCAAGTGCAGGGGAAGGGGGAAGGGACAAAGCGCAAGGGGAGGGGAAGGGGCAAGTGCAGTACAAGGTAAGCATATATAATAAAATGAATAGGGCCAGCTGGTGGCAAGTGCAAGGTAAGTGCAGACAAGTGCTGGGAACGGGGGCTGTAGGGATACAGAGACAGTCCCACAGAGCAGGGGTTGCCAGCGAGGCAGTGCAAGTGCAGAGTGGCTGGGCCCAGGACCGAGGTCGGCGAGAGTGGCCCAGTTGCAGATTCGGTGCAGATTCAGCGAAGAATTAGCAGGGGAGAGGGAGAGAGAAAGCAGAAGCAAAGAGGAAGGTTTTGAGGTGCTTCCGGAACCGTAGATGTTTCTCCTCAAGTTTCAGGGAGGCAGGAAGGCTGTTCCAGAGGGAGGCCCCTGCCGCAGAGAGAGATCTACCCCCAGCTCGTTGCTTCGAGAAGCGGCTGACCCAGAGGGAGTTGGAGACGGATGAGCGAAGCGCTCGGGAAGGAAGATATTTAGGAAGAGAGAGTTGAAGGTATTTAGGCCCCAGGCCCCAGAAGGCCTTGTGGACAATGCAGAGGGTTTTGAACTTTATCCTTGCAGCCACTGGGAGCCAGTGTAGAGACTTCAGTCCTGGAGAGATACGGTCCCTGGGCTTAAGGCCAAGGACAAGTCTCGCAGTTCTGTTCTGGATGAGTTGCAGAGGGCGGAGAGTGGAGGCAGGCAGATTAAGATAGAGGCTGTTACAGTAGTCCAGCTTTGAGAGAACCAGGGCTCGTGAGACAGTGAGCTTCTGGGTGAAGGAGAGGAAGGGAAGAATACCTCTGAGGAGGTGCAGCTGGTAGTGTGACTTCTTAGAGACGTCAGATATATGAGGAGAGAAGGAGAGTGTGGAGTAGAAGATAACCCCAAGGTTTTTTGCTGTGCAGGTAGGTGCAGGAAGAGGGCCAAGAGAGGCCGGCCAGAGAGCTGCAGGGAAGGAGGGAGTGGGTGTGCCGATGAGTAGAATCTCAGTCTTACTGGCATTAAGGCAGAGGTCATTGGCAGCACACCATTCCTGGATAGCCGACAGACAGTCAGAGATGAGGGAAGGAGAGGAGGAGGCCGAGGGTAGCCTGAAAATGAGCTGGGTATCGTCCGCATAGCACTGAAAGTTGGGGCAGAGAGCGGCGATGTGGTGGGCAAGGAGTGCCAGGTACTGGTTGAACAGCCAGGGGGAGAGATTTGATCATCCATTCCTTCTTCTGGTTTTCCAATGTTGCCCCACAAATTAAACATCTTTTCCTTTTGTTCCCAAGGCTTGCAGCATCAAGACATAGATTATCCTCTCTTGACAACCGCACGTGTCAGTAATAATCAGTTTCTATGGTTCACAACACTAATAGATTGGTCCTTCTCTCTCAAAGAACAGAACTTCCTCTCTTTTGCAGGTTTCCCAGGGTCAAGAGAGTGCTTCTCCTCTCTTGATGGAATTACCCAAATATATACAGCATTAATGTCTTTCAAAACAATATGACTGGTATACTCTCATGCCAGGTTTTACTTAAGCAACTCAATTTATAATTCATCAAAACAACACACCTCATATACTCTCCTGCCAGGTTTTCATGAATCATCTCAGTTCATAGGTCTCCAAACAATGCACCTGGTATACTGCCCTGCCATTTATTACTCAAGTTTACGTGTATTATACTTTACAGTCTTATATTCTCTTCACATGCCTGGTATACTCTCCTGCCAGGACGTTGCCAAACTTTTTAGAGATTTCCCTTCCACCAATTTTGGGTTCTTCTGTGCACCACGACCCTTCTCCTTCCTGGACCGCATTGGGAGAGGATGTCCTCCATCTTTCAGTCTTGCCGTAGCTGTTAAACTTACTGATATGGGTAACCTGATCAGAATTACTAGACCGTATCACATGCTTCTTGTTGTTGTTAACCTTCATTGCTCTTGTCCTCTTCCTCGTCCCAGTGGATTCATGGGAATCAAGATGTATTTGCTGATGGCTTTAATTATTTTCTACTGAACAGTATGCCATACAGGTTTGAGATGGATATAGAGCATTATTATTATCAGTCCCTTCAGGGGGGGCTATTAGGTGTTCCCCATGGGGATCTGCCACCACCCTACAGAGGTTGGTCTCCCCCATGTGGTTCTCCCACAGATATCTACTCCCAAGGTTGGTGTCAGGTAGCATCTGATCTTCCCTCGCCACATGGGGAAAGATTTTCCCCAAGGAGTAAATGATGGCTTTGTCTTATTCATCAGACGTTCTGCGTATGGTAGTGCAGTAGTGTGCATGCACCAATGTGCACTTCATGTTCAATTTCTCTGCAAGATATTCTTTCATTTAGTGGATATCTTCTAGTCTTTCTATTCATAGGCGACTTGGTGGCATGAATGCGTGATGCAAGTGCTGTATGAACGTGTGTCACAAGAGTGTGTAATGTAAGGCATAGGAGTGTTTGGTGTGGAAGTGTCTGGTATGTGAGTATGGTGTACACATACCCTATGAAATTTGGCTGTGAAGTAATATGAAACTCACAAGTTCTATACCCTTCCAAGACATATACAAAATCACAGCAAACAGAGGTTTTACATTTTTGTTAGTTTATAGGAGGCCTATACAAGGTGTACAGTACATACATATACAAGTCCTGCCTTTGATGTGAGTTGTTATGCACATATTTGTGTGCATTTACAAAATATACATCTTCTGTGAGTACTTGTACAGTATGTATGAAAGATCTGCATTGATTCTGAGATTGTATCTGTGTTGTAAGAGCATGTGCTGTCACTGTGTATGGTGTAAATGTAGTGGCATACATGTATATGTTTGCATGCATCTGCAGTGTGTGTGGTAAGAGAGTGGGCCACATTGTGTGTGTCTTAAGAGTGTTTGTGATAAGAGTATGCACCCTAATTGTGTGTGTGTGACATAAGTGTCTATGGGCCTCATTACGAGTACGGTGGTATTGGGTTAACGGCATCGGTAAGGATGCCGGTGCCGTTAACCCCCTACCGCCGCATTCAGAGGTCCCTTAGCGGGTCCCACTAAGACCAGCTGGTTTTACCAGCCACCCTTAACAGGAGCTGCTAAGGGACCGCAAATAGCAGGCCCGTTATTAGCTCCTTCCCCATTCCCATTGAGCCCTATGAAGACTCGAATGGGAATGGGGAATGGTTTTCAGAATGGGGATTTACCGGATCCTCCAAGGTTGGAATGACCCGGTAAGTCCCCATACCGACTACCCGGACACGGGTTTGGAAGCAGCCATGGTGCTATTAGCACCATGACTAACTTCAAACTCGTAATGAGGCCATATGTCAGAGGAATGTGTGGCATAAGTGTGTCTGTCATAACAGCATGTGAAGTAAGTGCGTGTGTAAGAAGTGTATATTGTTAGACTTTCTTTCAATACCTGCTTTTGTACAAACATGTGTCATAAGAGTGTGAGTCTTGAGATTGAGTGTGTCGAAAAACTATGTGTAATAAGAGGGTGTGTTTTAAGAGCATGTGTATACTTATAGAAGGTGTGTTAGAGTTGTACAGTGTATATGTATATACAAATTACGTCTCATGAAAAATGACACTAAAGTTGTTTTTTAATTTGGATGTGAATTTGTAGAGTAAATATACATCTCCCAAACGAATATGTGCAGTTTGTACTTAAAATGTATATTCATTCTGCTCATGTATTATATGCCTCCTATATGTATAAATGCTCACAACAAAGTGAGCTCTAACTTTGGTGTGAATTTTCAATACATACAAGATTCTTATAGGAGTTTGACACTGAGTTAATTCAAGCAAATTACATCTCCTATATGTCTTACGTACAACTGAAAATCCACATCAGAGTCAGTCCTGATTTTGATGTGAGTGTTCACGCCTGTGATAGCACACATGTATGCATGTACATCTTCTACATGAATGTGTGCAGGTGTGATAAAATATGCACATTTATTCTGTGCATGTGTAATATATAGATACATTTTAAAACTTGAATATCTCAAAATTGGCCGGAGCGACTTACATTGGGTTTTTCTTAGTGCACCAATTCATGATAAGCTCTAGGAGCATGGAAATAATATTTTAATCAAAGAGGCCAATTTTGAAATATTTAGACCAAGTTACTGTTTTTCCCACACTGCTAAAAGCTGTTCAAATTAAAATCAAAACATTTTTTTAAAGATGAAGCTGTCTCTGAAAATAGCTAAAGTATGCATGCAGTGGTGGCTGCCTCCTAATTTGTACAGCGGAATTTCTTTAGATTTAAGGAAAGTTGTTTTCTGAAACCCCATACACAATTATTATTAACCTTAACTCTTCTATTTGTTATTTCAATAGAATGTACTTTGGCAAAGGGACGATGATGCCATTTGTGATATCATCTTTGATGTCCTGGGTTTTGGTCTGAGCAGTGAATGGCAGGGGGGCTAGTTATGGTTGTGCAGCTTACCATAAGTGGAGAATTTCTTTGTATTTTAGATTTTGCTGTGAAACCACAGGTTTTTCCGAATAATTTAACCACAATTTCCCTTTAATAACATTGTTTCACAGAAGTTTATAGGTTTTTTACATCTTATCATTAATTTCAAAACTTCTCAAGACTATCAATGTTTCAATAGGCACTATCTACCTAACAATCTTTCTCTTCCCTTATAACATGTTTACAGGGTAATATATAGAATTCAGCGCACAAGTGGCGCACAAGGCTGGCGCACAGTGTGCGCGTGCGACTTTCTGCACCAGCCGCGTGCGCTAAAATACATTTCCGCGCACAGCGTATTCATGGATTTTAGCCTCCAAAACTAGCCGTGGCACAGAGTGGCGCAGTGACCCTGCAGCAGCGCCAGTTACGCCCCCAACCCCTCCCTGTGAGCCATGCAAAGCGAACAAATCCCGTACATGGCGCACAGGCCCCGAACCACGAAAACGCCAGTAAAACTCCCCGCGCACCCCTCCGAATACATGTACACCCCGGTGCGGGGAGTTTCCCACGCGATTGGCCCTGTGTGAGCGGGGTACGTGTGTTACTGGGGTGCGCGGGTACTTTCACATTCGATTGGCCCTGTGCGAGCAGGGTACATGTTTTACTGGGATGCGCGGGAACTTTCACACGCGATTGGCCCTGTGCAAGCGGGGTACGTGTGTTACTGGGGTGCACGGGTACTTTCACACGCGATTGGCCCTGTGCAAGCGGGGCACATGTGTTACTCGGGTGCACGGGTACTTTCACACGCGATTGGCCCTGTGCGAGCAAGGTACTTGTGTTACTGGGGTGCACAGGTACTTTCACACGCAATTGGCCCTGTTCGAGCGTGGTACGTGTGTTACTGGGGTGCGTGGGTACTTTCACACGTGATTGGCCCTGTGCAATTGGGGTACGTGTGTTACTGGGGTGCGCGGGTACTTTCACATGCGATTGGCCCTGTGCGAGCGGGGGCGTTTCCCTCGTGACGTGGGCATAGTGGTTCAGCGCGCGTGAAAAACTGCACGTCCGCGTGTGAATGCGTGTAATCCGAGGAAAGGGCCTAAGTGACGTGACTCGCGCAGGCTTTTACATCAACACAGGTGCATGTTCATCGTACACGTGCAAAAACTGCACGTCCGAGTGTCAGCTCGTGTAATTGGAGGAAAGGGCCTTGGTGCATGATGGTGTACGTGTGGGCCGCTTTAAAAGGTACGTGTAGGACCCCATTTCCTTGTACGTGCTTTTCGTGGAGAGCGAGTGGGTGAATTCTATACTTCTTGTCGGTTCACACGCGACTACTTCACAGCGTTTCAAGTTCGTACTCCCTGTTACCTCTGACAGCGTTCACTTCTTCTTTTGTACTGTCTCCTCAGACAGAGTACAATTCTTCTTTTGGCGGGGGTGTTGCCAACGCGCACATGTGCGTCTTTTTCACGTTCTTTTTCCAGGCAGACGGTGTGTCGCGCACGCATTTACCAACTGTGCTTGCCCCGTGTGTTGCGTGCCACTTCAGAGGTCATTGTAGGCTGCGTGTAACATGCGTACGCTTATTTTTGTGTTTCTGGGTGCCACAGCGTAGTGCGGGTTCATTTTTCCACGCACGTGGTCTACGAGGTGTTGCGTGCACGTTACTTTTTGTTTTCGGGGTGCCTGTGCGTTGCATGACCCATCATCTTCCCCCAGGGGTCACAGACAGCCTTGCTAGAGCACTAGGGTACGAATTACATCTAGTAGCCTACCTCTTTCACCCCCGATTGCCCAGGACAATTGTTTACTGCAACTCCCATACGCACAACTACATCAGTGCCATGGTTGGGAGGCGACCAAGCGGTAAGGGAGGCAAAGGTGGCCGACCTCCAAAAAGTGGGCATTGTGGGCACGGTAGGGGACGTGGCCATAATTTGCAGGGTGCCCCTAGACCCCATGTGTGGAGGACCAATCAGGGACACCCATGCTCCCCCCCCATGGTTGAGGGAAACGTGGCTGACACCATCCCAGCTCAGCCCTTGTTGGACCAGCCCATTGTGGCACCTGACCAGGCACAGGATAACTCCCAGGCTGACTTCCAGGTCAGCAAGTCTAAGCCACGTGTGCCGGTGCAAGTTGGTGTCACCAGGCCACGTGGATCTGGGGCAGCGGTGTCATCTTCTGCCCCAAGTTGGCAGGGTGGGGAGGCTGCAGGGGCAGCTGCAGCTCTATCCACCCCAGCTCTGAGTCTCCCAGCCGGGACAGTGTTGGTCCTGGTCCATCAAACTGACGTTGCCCCTGCCAACATCACACTTCAGCCAATGCCTGCACCAAGACCTATGGTCATTGTGCCTTTGCACACTCCCAGTACCCAGCCCACCTGCGCTCTGCCCCTACTGACCAGAGCGGCGCAAGCCACTCAGGCTCTACTCCACCTTTGAAGAAGAGGAAGAAGGGTGCTCTGGCACTACAAACTGAGACCACAGACACGGCTACGCAGTCCGGCAGCCTAGCTTTAATGACCCCGAACTTGATGCACTTGTGACCTATGTGTCGGCACATAGCCACGAAATGGTGGTGATTGCAGGGTGCAAGACCACACCTGGTCAACGTAGGGCACACTGGCAGACCATCGCGGACCGCATAAGTGCCCTTGGATTTGTGAGGCGCACAGCTGATGATTGCTACAAGCGGTGGAATGACCTGAAACGCAGAGCAAAGAACAAGCTGGCCTCAAATCATGCCGCTACTCTGGTGACTGGCGGTGGGATTCCACCAGAGGACAACAAACTCACTGAACATGAGTCTGTTGCTATGACCTTCGTCACAGAGGAACAGATCCAAGGCATGGGAGAGCTACCTGATTACAAGGCATTGTCCGGTGAGTGCCCATGCATGTGTGTGTAATCCATGTGTATGATGTTTGGGTAACGGATTCTGATTGAGTGCCAGGTGAGGGTGTGTACTCCTGAGTGTAATGGGTCACCCATGTGCTTCCTCCAATCCATTCATGTGCCTTTGATTTGGGTATGACAGTATCCCTTCTGCCCACAGTAGCCAATTAGCCCCACATTACTGCTGTTGCACTTGAACTATCATCTTGCAACAACATTATTCTGATTTTTTCTGTGTTCATTCAGGCTGATTGTTTAGATTATCCCATTTTTCATATGCTTTTTTCATCCCTAATGCCACATATGTGACATGCTTCTGTCATTGTATACACCCCACATTGTGCCACTTTAGTTACCTGGTTATGTGAATGTTTAAACCATTCAGGGCGAGGGAGTATTGGCCAGCTGAAATGTATTTTTAGGGCCGGTTTGCATGTGGAACATGATAGTTGTTTCCTGTCTTGTTGAAGTGACCAACCATTGATGTGTACATCTGCCTACAATCACTGTCTAATTTTGCACTGGATGTGTTGCAGTGTGCAGCACATGCATATTTTGCAACACTATTCTGCATTAATCTTCTCATCATGTCCATGTGACATGGATGTGTGACATTACTCATTCACTGACATATTGCTGTAGTTATCTAATTTCCCATGGCTATGCTACATGACATCTGTGTGCTGGCATGTGTCATGTATGTGTATTGGACATGTCACTCACAGGCTGATGTGTGATGCCAGTGCTACACGACATGCTGCGAATGTGTTGCATTTCCATCTTGGTGTCCTCATTGTCTGCCTTTTTGACTCCCCTTCAAAATCATTGACAGTGCATGCATGCCAGGGTTATGGTCATGTGGGACATGTGTTAACCATGTACCAGATCTCTGTCTTGTCAGGCCTATGTGTGTGCTATTGTGCTCATGCCTGTTTCCATTTCTTATGTTTCATGTTTTTGCAGGTGACGACGCACTTGATGCTGGTGAGGTTCAGGAGATGGTGCAGACCCAGGAGGATTCTCAGACACAACCAGGCACCAGTGGGGGACTTGGTGTGTTGGTGGGTGAAAACACTTTGGTACTGCAGACCATACTGTCGAGGGGTGCCTCTGGGTGCAGCTCCCCAGACCTCTATTCAGGTGCTGAGTCGGATGATGAGACTTATGTGCTGTCGCAGGTCAGTGCTTCTGGCAGGGATTCTGTTCTGTCCAACCCACCTGGACCAGGGGTAGAACCCTCTATGGGGATGTCAGTGTTGGTAGGTCCGCTTTTGGCAGTTACAGATGCAGGGTCACACTCCACAGCATCTGATCCTGTTCCTGGGCCAGCAGATCAGAGGGGGAATGCAGTCCTGCAGCCTCAGGCAGTGCCAGCACAGCAAGGTGCAGATCGCCTTGCCCCAAACAGATGTAGTGCCCATCGACGCGGTGGCCGTGCGCCACCAGGCAATACTGTATGGGAAAACTCCATGTACGGTATGGCAACCCAACAGGCGGCATCAGTAGATATGATGGCTCAGGCAACGGAGAGGGTGGCCACTTCCATTATCCCCCCTGAAAGGCAGATGGAGCAACAACAGCAGGCAACAGACTCCATTTGCCAATCACACAAGGAAGACATGTTGGCGTCCAACAGGGACAGACGGCGGCACTGGAGACTCTGCGTGAATCCATATCAATAGAGTCCCAGGGCCACAGGGAAGCCCTGAGGGTAGAACTCCATAACCTCAGGCAGAGTCTGCTCCAGGTGACCAATCTCAGGCTGGTATGGTTGTGACAGTTGACTGTCCCTTATGTCATCATCATTGATTGTCAGCTGGTATGTGCCAGGGCTGTGTGCACTCCACAGGGGTAGGATTTTAGGTGAAGTAATTAGCCACCAGCTGCGCACGGGCTGCCTCACCATGTGCACTTTCCTCTCCCATGCGCAGTGGCCGTGCTTGTGGTTGGGGTTGTGGGGGCACCACCATGTCCACGGGCAGGCCCCGGCGTGTTGCAACGTTATGCAGGATACATGCTGCCACTATGATCCTGCACGCTACTGGGGGCGCGTATAGCAGCTGCCCACCAGAGCGGTCAAGGGAGCGAAAGCGTGACTTGAGCACTCCGAATGTGCGCTCCACTATGCCCCGGGTTGCAATATGGGATGTGTTGTATCTTACTTCGGGTAATGTGGTGGGGTTTCGAATTGGCGTCATCATGTGGGTGCACAGTGGGTAGGCACTGTGCCCTGGGGCGGTGATGATGGGTATCATTAGTGGGGTTGAGACATTACTCAGTATCTGACATGCATGCATGTGCAGGAGCATCTATACTCCCCAAGCAGCCATGTATCACCATGCCGCCCAGCTTCTAGGTCCCGGTTTAGGGTTGACATTCTGTAAATGAAACTATCACGGGTGGATCCTGGATAGTTGGCATACACTGAGATGATGATTCCCTTGCCATCACATACTACCTGCACGTTGATGGAATGCCAGTGCTTGCGGTTTCTGTACATGTGCTTAGTTGCCCTGGGAGGACGTAGAGCCACATGGGTGCAGTCAATGGCACCTAGCACTTTGGGGAAGTGTGCCACCCCGTAGAAATCCTGGACGACAGCCTGCCTTTCTGCAGGTGTTCTGGGCAGGTATATGTGCCTGTGGACTGATGGGCGTGCAGTCATGTTGGCCAACACCTGGTGCAGGCAGCGTGACTGCGTGGCTTGTGAGACCACCCCCCACTATGGCAGTTGTCTGCTGGAATGAACCAGTGGCCAAGAAGTGCAGTACATTAAGCACCTTTTCCAAGGGGCTCAGTGCTTGGGAGCACAGGGTGGGTAATGTGAGGTCATCCTCCCACTCACTCACCAGGTCGAGTATTATGTGAGGTGGAAACCTGTACCTCCCATACACCTGGTCATCAGGCATCCCAAAAAGGCTGGTTCTGGATGTAAAAATTCTGGGCCTGACTGTCCTCCTCCTCCTCCTGTGGTATCCCACGTCCACTGCTGCGAGGAACGGTATATTCATCTTGGCGTCTGGGCTTGTTTGTTGATTGCGCGCACTTTTATGCTGCGCGGGTCCACATACGCCTACTTCCTGCAGGCGTACGGGTTACCGGATTAGCGCATCTTTTTTGGCGCACGCATTGGCCCCGTTCGATTCCATGAATACGTGTTGTAGACGCGTGTGCGGGCGTTCCGCGCTTTTGGCTCCTGTACTTCCCCCGTGGCGCCCACATTTTCACGCGTTGTTCCCCATTCCGCGTGTGATTGACACGCGCACTGACTTCCATGAATTGCTGTGCGCGGGTTTTGCTGTGATTTTCGCACTTGCGCTGCGATTTGGACACTTTCGCACGCTTGCGCGGGAATTTTCAGTGCACATTAATTCCATTAATCGGCCTCTTAATGTCCATGAACAGTCTCACACATACATTAGAGATCTATCAGGGCAGTGAGTTCAATATCACCCAAATACACAGTGGCATACCATATTGCACATTTTCTATACAAAATACTAATTCACTATAAACAGCGTAATATAAATGACACATCTCCATCTATCTTTTAAGCTTATAAATGAAAATAACGTTTTGAAAAATACAACAACATGTTTTGGATTGTGCCATATATTTAAGTAAATTATGCACTATTTTTAAACAATTCACCTTAACCACTGACAGGTAGTGCAAGACTGCATTTTTTAGGACAGAACTACTTCAGACATTTTAATAAGTAATACTCTCCTAAGTAAGTCAACAGTCATTTTCCATATTATTTTTAAACAAGAATGTAAGTATGAAAATACATAAAGAACTTAACATAAATGAAAGTACTGATAATTTTATTTTTTTAAATCACTTTTTGAAAACGCCTCATGTTATTATTGCTCTATTTTAAATATATAATATTGAAAAGAATATATTCATAAGATTTGGATTCTAAAAACAATAAGGTGTATTATTTATATATTAATACATGTTTACTGAAATAATAATGCAATTTAAAAATAAAGGCACACATCACACATTTCTTATGAACATATTTCTTTTACTCTTGTGTATAATAGATATGACAAGTACACTAGAATGGCTCCCTAAAGATTACGTCAGTGAAGAAGAAGAACACAGAAATGGTAAATTATTCTGTATTTTAGCATGAAATAACACACTCTTCATATTTGCAAAAAAAATACATTTTAATGTATTATTCATATTTTATACTTCACTACTTAGAACAAAAACAACATCAGAATAAAGAGAAACATATTGAAAATATAATGTCCAGACATTTTGAACAAAGATTACCAAACACTATGAATTCATTATGTGAGCAATCTAGAGAAATTAAACAATCAACTAACACAACTATATTTAGATATAAATAGCCATTTCATAAGACAAATGTATTATCATTGCAGCCCTTGTCATTGCTCTTAAGAATCCCCCAATCACGTTCAGAGGACATTAGCGATCAACGATTTGATGCATTTTTCATCCATTCTTCCCCTTATTATAAACCTGTACTGATTCCATATTCCCCTTATTTTTGTCACCTATAATGATTCTCCTTCTCTCCTTCGCTATGGTTATTGTAAATATGTACGCATGTATTTTCTTTTTTTGATAACTTTTTTTTTATACTTTATTTAACCGGAGGGTTTTTAAAAGATTTTGTGTTACATTCCTTCATGTATTCAGTCTGGTTGGCTACTTTTCTTTGTCAGAAGTTAGAAGGATTGCATCAAAGATTTTCGCTGTAGCTGTGACCCAGGTTGTATGGCCGCCTCCAATTAGTCTCCACCACCAAATTAATTCTGTAAATATGTATATATACGTACATATATATTGATTTATGTTATAGGGCAGAGGTTGCCTTACTATGGTTAAGGTGAGTTGGACTCCCATAGGAAACCTGAAAAAATGAATTGCAAATAACGTTTGACTTGTGAGACTGATTTGCTTGAAATTCTGAAGACAACTAGGTATGCCCTGGCTGCATCAGATGGCACATTGTGGGGAATATTTGTTCAAAAATAGAAAAGATTGATTTCTTTTTATTTTATTTATTTTATTTTAATATTTGTGTAATGGCCAGACCAACTGGTATCACAGTGTTTGTAAAGAGGGATAAAGTATAAAATATTTCATACATTAAATAGGTAAGGTGATAGTCAGAACAAAGTCGGATGCAGCTCATGCGTAAGATCTAGTCATACTTGTTAAATTACCAAGTTTTCAAAAGTTTCTTGAATGCGGGGTATGCAGGCTCATTTATTAGGTGTGGGGTAAAATGAGTTCCAAAGGGAAGGAGCCGTGGTGTTGAAACTCACCCTACCTGCTCTAGCAAGATTTAAGCTTGGGAAAGCTAAGGTACGCTGATTGGAGGAGCGGAGAGTGCAAAAGTGCGGTTTCCTTGCAAAGTAGTCATTAATGTATGTGGGGGCTTTGTTGTAGATACATCTGTACACAATGGTCAAAGTTTTAAGTCAATCTGAGCTTTTATACGTAAGCAGTGGACTTCCCGGCGAGTTGTAGATATATGGTCCGATTTCCGGAGGCCCAGGGATGCAGGCAGGGCTTTGTTTTGTAGCAGCCGTAGCTTAGTAAGGTTGGAGGCAGATGTAACCTTCAATAGGGTGTTACAATAGTCAAGTCTGCGCAGGATGTTGGCTGTTTGGAGTGTGAGACAGTTGTTAGGGCTCAGGAACTGTCTACTTAGTAAAATACGTTTTCCAGTGTGAGCTGTTGAGGATGCGAGAGCATTGACATGCCTCATCATAGATAGTTTAGTGTCAAGGCATACCCCAGTCTTTTGGCATGTTTGAGGAGATGTTTTTTTTTTTTTAATTCAGGGGCTTTCATCCCAAAACCCATCCCCTTTGCTCTTTTCTGCCCCGCTCCCCCATGCCCTCATGCCCGCACTGCATACAAACACACATTCATGTTCATTTCCTGATATATTACATACAATCACACACACACACAAACACACACCACAACACACACAATGCATACACTACACACAAAAACACTCACCTGACACTCCTGCAGCTCGTCCTCTGTCTTGCTGTGCTTGTCAGCCCCTGCACGCACTTGTGTGTGTCACAGAGTCTGACATATCGATTTAGAAAGACTGCGCCATGCAGTCGTGGAGCAGTCTTTCTAGATCGATCTTTTTGGAAAAGATCTTTATAAAAACATCTTTTTACCTAATACCATTTGAGTCACTAGTTTGGTTGCTTAAAAGGGGGATGGGAACTTGAGTTTTGTCTACAAAGTTGGTTTAGGTGATGCTTAGAGTGTCAAGAATGTCAAAGAGTGGTTTAGTGTAGGTGTGGTACAGGGAAGGCAGGAGCCCTGCAGGACACCAAGAGGGACAGGGATAGGGTTAGCTGAGTGGTTATCATTGAAAACTCTGGAGGTACGGTTGCTTAGGAAGGATTTAATCTGCAGACTGCCTCGTGGGAGAAGTGGAAGATCTCGAAAGATGTTGGCAGAGCAAATCATAGTCCACCAGATCAAACATTGCAAAGAGGTCTAAAAAGATACTTGATAATGTTTGTGCCCGCCCCGTCTTTCTCATGCAAAAGAATAAAATAGACACACCCAAGACGGGGAATGAGGCAAAGAGAGCAGGCTGCAAGAGTTCAAGGTAAGGTTTATATAAGTAAGTGGCATTCAAAGATCTCTGTTGCCTCTGAGAGCGCTGTGACCATAATTAAGATTACAATACATTTTATAGGACAAATGTGTCATTGATGATGCAACTAACATAGGATACTATGTTGGTCTCGGATTGGACAGTCCGTATAGTGCCCATGGTGTGGGCGGCATCTCTTCCTCCGGGTTGGCTGCTTGGTTGGCGGGAGGATGGACGTCAGGCGTCTGTGCTCCAAATGGGTGAAGGTCAGGTCGCTGTGAAGCAGGGTGGCCACTAGCTAAGCTAACATAATATATTCTCAAATGCATGCACTAAATAATAATCATTCAAAGTCTTTTCAATCATCATGTCTCTATAAACTTCACACATGTGTCTATATTATCAATAACATCGGATTATAAAGGCCTTAGGTTAAGGGTCTTGAACACCATAATAACACTGGTTGAAGTGAGGGTCTGTGTTCATGAGAATCTCTGGTATGTTAACATTTGTTAGTAGTAGAAAACAATATACTGCAGCAGGGGTCTAATGTTAGTTTGGGATCTGTTGGGTGGGCATCATGGCGTGGTCAGCGGTCTGGCACATAAAAGGAATACCTTGCAGGGGCACAGGGTCACAATGGCAGTAAGTTTCCACTGGCGTGGGTGCGGGGAAAGGACACGTTAGTGGAGATGAACGAGCTATGTGCTTAGTTCATGCTGGTTCACATGCAGGACAATGATCTCAGAGGAAGAGTGATGTGTTACATTTATCATTTGTTCCAATTACCTCCAGCTTCAGCGCGAGAATGGAGCCGCAGAGTTTTCCAGTCATACTGGGAAAGAAGGTAGGGGCCATGTGCCGTGCGCGCCTGGCCGTTGCAAGAAAGGAAGAGAAGCATTTTCTATTATCGCAGTGAGGCCTAGTTACCAAGATGGAGTCGAAAGGGTTGGAGAAATGGATGCCCCGTGTCCTGCTCACTGGTCCCATCTACGCGAATGGTAGCCAAAGCTGATATCGCATAAGGGCAAGGGGTGAACCCACCACTGGAGGCACTTGGTCCAAGTTTGTACTGAGAAGTGAAGGATGTGAGGGGCCTGCTGGCCCCTCACTCCCACACATTCCCCCCTTTCGTTACATCTAAAGTAACGAATTATGAGCCTTGTGCTCTGTTATTCTCCCTTAGGTAATACTGAGCTTCAGCAACTGCTTCTTCCCAGGCTGGAGTACCTTGTATAGGCCTCCATGCTCTGCATATACTTCTCAAGCTGTGCCCTCTTCTTGCATATTCGTCTGGAGTGCATGTTAGGTATATTCCACCATCCCCATCCAGGTCTACCCATACCTCTTTATACCATTGTAGTTCCCTTGGTTCATTGATTGTGGTATGGTATAAATTATCAACCCTGTCCCATATTGTCTGTAGATGGCAGTCATCCTGTATTTTGGAAGGTTATGTTCCCCTGTTTGTATTTGCGCATCTATCATAGTTGCTACCGTTGTCGGTCGGCCCATTGTTACCATCATCACAGCTGAGGTAGGCATACTTTTTGCACAACACCGGAGACCTAATTGGCACACGCAAAAGAATAGCAGCACAAAGACGATGACGGGAACAATTATTTTCATCATCACATTTACCCATTATGGTATCCAGCTGAACATGTTGTCAAACCATGTACTTGCCTCTACTCCACCCTCTGTTCTAATCCTCTCTCCTAAGTTGTGAACTGCTGTTATCACATGCAAGAGTGTTCCGTTATCTACATCTTCAGATGGCACGAATGTGCAACATGCCCCCCCGATTTTTCGGCGAACACTGCCGTCCATCGCCGTGAGGAGGTCTAGAACATATCGGTTTTGCATTGTCATTAGGCGCAAGGCACGGAGCTCTATTTTTATTATGTTGAACCCTTCTTCAGTGTTGTTGGCCAGTTGGATTAGCTCCCAGTGCACTATTTGTAACCATTTGGCATTGGCTCGCGCTTGGAGTCCTGGTGCTAGGAGCGATGCAAAGAATATCTCTGCGGATGTGAATAGCTTGTATTTTTGTGGAATCTCAGCAAGGAGTTTTGATGATTCAGACAAAATATAGTTGGATGATCTTTTACTTTGTGATAATTTTGTTTTCAACTCTTGTTCTGACAATAGTTTGTAAGCTGGAGGTTCTGTTTTTACTTGTTGGGACGCTGTCGATGGGTCAGACGATTGCCCTGCTGGAGATTTGCCAGCCGATTCTCCTGCTGGCGATTTGCCAGCCGATTCTCCTGCTGCTATGGATACGGCTATGGATATGGTTTTCGGGTATTAACATCAGGGCCGTTTTGAGGGTGGCTAAGGCGCAAGTACATTTCCAGGATGCAGGTAGATGCAGGTAGGGTTGTTTGCCGCAAATCCAGTACATGTCCATGAGTGCTGCGGTGCCTCTCTTCATATCAGGTATGATTACTGTCTTGTTGCATCTCCTTGCCCCCCACCCCATGTTCACGTTCCATTCCCTGTGGAAGCATAGTTCATGCAGTATTTCTTTTTGTATTTTTATGGGTTTTTCCAGTCACGTGATCCATGTTAGTTTAGTAACGTGTTGCGACCAGGTAGTACACAGACTTTCTTTATCCACTGCAAGTTGTTCTCCGATAGTCCCCGGAGTGCTTCTGCTTTACATTCGATAGTTTCATCGTGCAATTTGTTCTCTGCATACCTCGTCCCCTTTATGACAAAAAATGGCTCTTTGATGCAAATTACTCCTTGATGCCTGCTCGTGCATGTTCTCTCGTTTTCCAGCATTTCTATGGTGACGGTGTGTGCCTGGAAGGTGCTTTTTATCCTACACAGAACTAGGTGAATCAAACATTGAGCCTCCGACAAGGGCACTTCCTGTGGTATCAACATTTTGGGTCTCCCTGATGCATGCGGTATGAGTGAACAGACATAGCAGCTTTCATTTGTTGCTTCCTTTGCCATAGCACACATGTCTGAATACCATTTGTTAGATTGATCAGGGTGGCGGGGGTCTTCTATTTCATCTAATCCCAGGTCATGATAAATGTATCTTTTCCCTCCCGTCCCCCTTTTTTCTCTCTTTTTCCCTTCCTCCTTATAGCTTCTTACTTTCTGATGGTGTATTGGAAATATTCCAGCCCAGGCAGTATCATTGCTGTTAAATATGACATGGTTATATTCGTTAGTAGCAGCAGCGTAATATGAGGTAGGTTCTATGGTTGTCTGCGCATGCATACTTGTGTTGGCTAAGTTACTCGGCCAATAGTAGTTGCCATCATATGCATTTGGTTCATACTCATTACTCATATTTATGCCAGGATGTGACAAGGAGACAATTGTTGGATCAGCAGGGAGGTGCTCTGAGGTCTGTGTTGCATTTGTATCGTTATTATCGATGATATACGTTTCTCCCCATATTGTCTTTACTCCAGTCCATATTAGGCTTGACCCTTCTCGTATCAGCTTAGCCCCGCTACCCCCTTTGTGGATATCATTAACCAGAGATAAGAGAGTATAATACCAGGCCATGAAGAACAACATCACAGAAATCAAGACAGCAGCACATTTCAAAACACATTCAACATTGCTATACTTATTAGCCCTATTGGCATCCCTATTGCTATCTAACATTAACGTGTTCTCTGCGAGTGCACTTCATTGGGCCATTTTGTCACCTGGAGGGACGATACAAATTTGTTAAGTGACCAGAATATGCTCATTATATATATATATATATATATATATATATATATATATATATATATATATATATATATATATATATATATATATATATATATATATATATATATGCATATATACATATATATATTTACACATCACATTTACTCATTGTTTTGAATTACGGTTACTGTACTTTTCATTATACATGTTCCTGTTATCCGCTTCACTTATATCCTCTTTTTACTGTGCATTTTTATAGCAGGAGGAAGATATAGCAAGGAAAAGAGAGTGAGAGAAAGAAAGATAGAGAAGTAGGGCAAGGCAAATCAGAGGGCACATCATTGTCTCTGCTCCGTATAAGTTCCTTTTTCATTTGATCAGGTTGTCATTGCTTCCCAACCTCACTTGTAGTGTCACTTGCACATTCCTGTTCGCTTTGAGGGAGTGTACTATCACGTGCCCTCCTCACATCTGAGAGGTGCACCCAATATTTCAGTCACTTAACCTTCACTGCAGTGGGCGTACTGTAAATGACCTCATATGGGCCGTGGAACATTGGTGAATTCCATCTTCTGATGAAACTCCTCACATATACCTGTGCTCCTGGCATTAGCGGCACAGTGGGGCTGTCTGTAGTTGGCATGGTAGTATCAGTTGCCACATTTTCAGTAAAAGGTGGTTCTATTTGTCGCGCTATGCTGCATACTGCACGCCTCAGCTGAGTCAAGTATTCCTTAAATTCTTCCCCCAGCACTGTGGCAGCCCTGTGTGCATCTGATGCTCTCCTAATCGGGGAGAGTGGTGTGTGTATTCGCCTCCCAGTCACAATTTCATGGGGGCTCAAATGGTGGTCCTTGCATGGTTGCATTCTGAGATGTAACAGTGCTGGGGTAAGCAATACACCCAGTTTTTCTTCAGTGTATTACACAATTTCGATAGTTTACTCTTCAGCAGGCCGTTGATATTTTCCACCATTCCATTAGCCATTGTATGATAAATGGAACACAGTTTGTGCTTCACCCCTAAGAGAGACGGTACTTCTTTGAAGAGGTCATTCACAAAGTGCGTGCCATTGTCTGATCGTATCACATCACATATTCCCCACCGGGAAAACACTTCTCTCACCAGAAACTTCACCGCACACTTTGCATCTGGGTGGGGGCATGGACCCGCCTCCACCCACCTCGAGAAGGGGCATACTACCACAATTAGATATCTCGTCCCATTACATCTCTCTCCCATGTCTGCATAATCTATGTGGAGCTCCCTGAAGGGCCCTGCCGGCCGTGGCAAAGTACCTCGCAATGTCCTCAATGTCATCCCTGAATTGTATGTTTGACATGTTGTACAATCTATGATAAATGTTGACAAATGTTCCTGTAGGTTGGGGACTGTGTAGGATAAAAATAGATGTCTGCGACGATGTGTTGTTTTACTACATGGCCTGGAAAGTGCAGCTGTTGAAATGCTAGCTCTAGTAATTCTATCGGCATCACTACCTTCCCCGTTGTCTCCTGCCTCCAAATGAGGTCTGTAGCCGATTGTTTACATCCCAGCTTGCTCCATATTTCTTGTTCCTCCATTGGTGCTCTCCTCTGTAGCTCTATTAGCTGTGTTATGGGTCAGTTGCTGGTGTCATATTGAATACGATTGCCTCCTTCGCTGCTGCGTCGGCTGCTGCGTTTCCCAATGAGATTGCATCTGTGTTGTTGGTATGGGCTTGGCATTTCACCACTGCCACTACCGATGGCTCTGCCAACACCTCTATTAATTCATTAATTCATTCAATAATGTGGCGTGCTGTACTGGTGAGCCATCTGCTCTTCTGAACCCTCTTCTACGCCAGAGTGATAGTCCTGAATGGACAGTGCTAGTTGCATATGCCGAATCTGAATAGATAGTCACTGTGCATCCTTTGGCTGTACGTCATGCTTCAATTAATGCCGTTAGTTCAGCCACTTGTGTGGAGTAATAGGAAGGGAGACACTTTTGGACAATTGTTTCATAGCTATCTTCCTCCATTCGTACTACTGCCATCCCTACATGCTTCTCTCCTGTTTCTGGGTTTGTTGATGCTGAACCATCTATGAAGTATATTTCCCCTTTCTGCAGGGCGTTTTCACTTGCCTTGGAAATATTATCCCCCTGCCCCTCATAGGTTGTACAGTCGTGTTCCTGCATATCCTCCATAGTACATGGTTCTGTAATGAATGTTGCTGGGTTTACTGTTTTGCACCTGACCACATGCACGTTGGGGCTCGAAATTATTATCTAATATGCGGTTGCTCTCTGTGTTGTCAGTGTTGATTTTGACCGCTCAAGAATCGCAAATGTGAATGCTCTGCATACAACGTTACTGAACATCCCATCACAATTGTGGCACTTTTTTCAATGGCGAAGGCTGCAGCTGCGAGGGCTTGTTCGCACGCGAAGTGACCTTGCATCACTGCATCCAGTGTTCCGCTGTAGTAGGCCAATGGCTTGTGGCCTAATGATGTTTTCTGTGTTAACACTGCAGTCATCAGTGTTCCATTGCAGTGTAAGAACAAGAAAAATTCCCTATCATAATCTTGGTTCGCAAGGACTTGGGCCTCTGCGATAAGGTCTTTCAGTCTGAAGTACTGAGCCATCATATCATGTGTCCATTTTATTGGGGCTCTACTTTTTTGCGCTTCTTTTAGTGCTTGCAATAATGGCCGTGTGTATGCTGCATAATCAAGGATCCATGCTCGGCAATAGTTGCATATGGCAAGAAATGTTTGCATGTCCTTCACTGTCTTTGGTATTATTATGTTGCGTATTGCAGCTGCTCTGTCAGGGAGTATTCGTTTGCCATCTTTCGATATTAACTGTCGAGGTATATGACTTCGGCAAGGCAGTATTGTAGTTTCCCTTTATCAACCTTGTATCCTTTGGTGGATAACACGTTTAACAGTGTTATAGAGTCTTCTCTACACCTTTCTTTCATTTTGCTACAGACGAGTAAATCGTCTACGTATTGTATAATGGTGCTCTCTACATATTTCAAATGTCTTCACAGAATACTCTGTTAAAAATACTTGGGCTTCCGCAATATCCCTGTGGGAGACTGCGATGTTCATATCTGTTATTTCCCAGTGTGAACACTGTGAGGTACTGCGATCCTGGGTCGAGTGGTATGGAGAAGAAGGCATTCTTCAAGTCAACTACAGTAAAACATGTACATTCTTTGCACACTATTGATGCCAGGTTAGGTACTAGTGGGAACTCCTTTTGAATGATGTCATTGAGTGGGCAGAGATCTTGGATCATCCTACACGCCCCTCCTTTTGCTTTTTTAATCAGAAAGATGGCTGTGTTACACAGGGAATTTGATGGCACTATTATACCTTGGTTCAGGAGTGCATTTATTGTCTCCCTCATCCCTCCCTCTGCCTCTCTGGATATTGGGTATTGTTTCACTCTTGGCAGTAAGGCACCTGGCTTGAGTTTTATCTTTATTGGTGTTACTTCATGTAATAACTCTACATCATGGGGGCCTGTAGTCCAAATTTCCGGTGCTACTTTTGCCATGTCTTCCTCAATTATTGTTGGTGGGGCATTAACACTGGCCATAAGTGGGTTGTGTACCTCTCTGTACTGGATCATGATGTCGCAAGGTATACTGATTTCCATTATTATCTCTCCATCACCTTCAGTGTCAGTGAATAGTTCTTCGTCAGTTAGATCTCTTAGCATTATGTTTGGGTCTATGCATTGTACAGTTCTCCACTCACATCCATGCGTGTCCAGGCCTATGACCACAATACGTTTACTCGATACCTGAACTGCCTCAATGTCTATGGACATTATAGTGCCTGGCACGATATCCGTATTTGCAATTGGGCAGAATATAAAATCTGATGGTGTCCTCCATTCTTTGCTCATTATCTCAGGTACTACTCGGGCTAACACTTTAATGCCATAGATAAACATGTCTATGTCAACGGGTATCCCTCATACTACAACCAAGTTGAACATTACTCGCACTGGGCATACTCCTGGGGTAGAACACACTATTCCCCGTTCGGTAAATGAAATGGTCATGTTCAACTTACTCAGCAAATCTCTGCCCAGGAAGTTGATTGGCGCGTCTTCGTGGTACAGTAAGGGTTTGCGCACTGTTTTTCCCCCCACAGTTATATCAAGAGTTTTGGTGTAAGGAACTTTTAAAATAGCCCCAGAGAACCCCTGCATTGGACAGTGGACTCATGGTTGGGGGGAGGTGTTAGGGTGGTGGAGGTGGCGTGGTCCGGCTGGATAGTCTATGCAGTCTGAGATTCGCAAGAATGGGATAGGAGAAGTGTTGGAGGTCATGGGGATGCCAGGCTGTTCTGGCTCGGAAGTTGTGTAATCTTTGGAGTCCCAGAAGCGGGAAAGGTGGTGGTGGGAGAGTGATGTTCATAGAGTTAGGGAAAGAGAGAGTCAGGCTTTCATGGGACAGACTCAGGGTCGTAAGTAGCCAGTGCGCTGGTTGATACCAAAATTAGAGCAAGTTAGATGGCCTGCTGCTCTGATAACCTTCCACTGATGTCCCCTAGTAAACACCAGTACAGGTAAACATAGGATTAAATACGGAAGATGTCATCAGTGCGCAGATCCCAAAATTCCAATTGTAGAGTCCATAAAGCTTAATACAGAAATAGGCTCAAAATCCAATTTATTGTTCACTAAACAGCCAACACGTGTTTCGACCTGTTCTGGTCGTTCTCAAGGCGTGATTCCAATGAAATATTGATCAGGGTAATGTGTTGAACAGCACAAATGCTACCCTCAATGGGTATATGACTCAGTGCAAGAAACGATATGTCTGATGCTGGTAGCTCAATGTAGTAACGGGTCAAATCCCTCTCTCCAGAACTTTAATAGAAGTAAGGAAGAAAGGGAGTCCCCAAACACAAAAGCATTACCCCATGCAGATTCGTCATTCAGTGTGAACATTGAATATAGTCAATATATTGCATCTAGGAGACTAGACCTTGGAGAGGTCTATTGGAGCCAGGCTAAAGGGTGAGTCTTGACATGCAATATATTGACTATATTCCGACTAAGGAAGACACAAGACAACAAAAAATCTTCATATGGAGTTTCCAGTTCCAAGTACGAGGTGTAGAATCTTGTGCACCTTGTAGACTTTGGCCCTCATTACAACCTTGGCGGAGGACCATGGTGCTATTAGCACCATGGTCCATGCCGCTAAGGTTACGATTCCGCCATGGTGGATGGCGGAATTACCGCCCTATTCCAAGGTGAGTGGGGCGGTAATTCCCCATTCACCATTTGCCCTTCCCCATTCCCATTTTTGCCCCCATAGGGCATAATGGGAATGGGGAAGGCGCTAATTACGGCACCGTAAATTACGGTGCCGTAATTAGCTCCAAAGTCCCTTTGCGGGTTGGATTTTTAACGCCTGCTAAAAGCAGGCGTTAAACACCAACCCGCAAAGGGACACTTGTAATCAGGCGTTAAGGGTTAACGGCGCCGACGGCGCCGTTAAACCCTTAACGCCTGAGTTGTAATGAGGGCCTTTGTCATTTGGGACTTTTTTCTCTGCACATATTTACAATGTTCACACTGAATGACAAATATGCATGAAGTAATGCTTTTGTTTGTTTGTATTGGGTATTCTAACATATATGTATGTTTTCAAAAAGAGTGTGTCAGCAATCAGTAAAAAAACGGACTTTCACTTTGAGTGCCTAACTGCAATTTTTTACACAGCTGTGCATTACAGGACAGTAAATAGTATGCTTCCAGTTTGCCATATATGTAAGTAAATTTGCATTTGAACAATTTGCAAAGGAATAGTATTTCTACAGACAGGACCCCTCCCTTCTCTTGTATACAGCTTATAATATGGCAAACTGCACTTGTCATGGTGTTTTCGCTCCTCCTCCTCCAACTCCCTCAGAGTCAGTCGTTTCTCTAAGAAACATGCTGGGGGTAGATCTCTGTCTTCGGCTGGGGCCCCCCTTCTGGAACAGCTTCCCATCCACTCTGAAACTTGAGGAGAACCATCTCCAGTTCCAGAAGCACCTTGAGACATTCCTCTTTGCTTTTGCCTTCTCTCCTCCTCTCCTCTGATGAGCTGTTCTGCTCCTGGTCTGCACCTTTAACCTAGCAATTGCCACTTGCTGGCTGCACTATCATTTGTTGTTGTTTCTCTTCCTATGCGCAACACTTGCCACTTCCCTCTCCCCCCTGCACTTTCCCCGTTCCCACGCCGCTGCACTTGCACATTCTAAATGTCAGTGGGCCTAGTAAGATCATTGTTTTGGTCTCCCTTGTTCCCCTCCATTGCCTCGGCGCGCTCTGAAACACATGTGTATGGGCAGACCTGTAACAAATAAATAGTTTGTATGTTCATGAATCGATTTCTTGTTCAAAATAGTTTTTATTTTTGCTATGCAAAATTAGTTTTCATTTTTTTTCACAAAAATGAAATACACATGTAGCGAATAAAATACTGTTTGACATACATTGTTTATTCACTTCTTGATATTTCATGTTAACATTTGGACTCTTAATAAGTTTAAGAAGAGGGAAGTTCATGTTTGGATATCTGTTTAAGGGATACCATTAATAGCCAAACTAAGATTCAACTTAGCTTCAGAAATCAGTGTGTTTGCAGCTTTTGGAAATACTTGTGTATATTTATTGAACCCCCACCAAAGCTGCACCACAAATAGGGTACCGCTATCACTGTTAGTGTCTCTTCCTATGCACAACACTTGCCCCTTCCCTCTCCCCTGCAGGTGCACGTTCTCAATGTCACTCGGCCTAGTAAGATCATTGTTTTGGTCTCACTTGTTCCCCTCCCTTGCATCTTCGCGCTCTGAAACACATGTGTATGAGCGCGATACAAATTCAATACGAATATCAATGGTGCAATCATTGTAACAACATAATTACCATACTTTACCACTCCACACATAATACAACTTTATTCACTCTTTTTTCCAATAACTCCTCCTACCTTAATAAATAGCAACCTTTGTTAGTGAAACTACTTCACCATTGTCACATATACCAACTAACTTTCTTTCACAATTAGAAGAAAAAAGAAGATTGACAAAGGCAGCTACCAAAAAACGAAAACTCTTCACATCCCACAAAGTAAGTATATTAATATAGCATGTATATCTCTGTAATTGAAACCATGTACTTTCACTTTATATTAGCCTAAGTATTATTTTCTACTCAACACTATTGTATTTCCCTCTTAGTCATTCTATTGCAGCATTCACACTCTTTCTAATCTTATCTGAACATTACTCTTTATTCAATGCACCACCCATTCCTTACTGCCTAACAGCACAACTATCTCTCATCAACTTCCATACCACAATTTCATTTCTTTATTCTTCCATACCGCAATCCACCTGAAGTCCTCAATTCCAACCCGACAAATGTCACACTCATTGCATTCCACATTACTAACACACATTAGCACACATGCATACTCTTCCTCAGCCCTTTTCAATTACACAAACACAGCCATCATACCTATACACTAAATCACACCATTACAGAAACCACTGTTTTCCTCAGGACATCATAATTTTCTTAGTTATACTATCAAGCCACCACACCCTTACACACTAACAGCAGTACTGCTGTACACATTCTGCTATCAATACTTTATTACTCATTCCCCATCACATGAATATACTTATTTTATATAACATCGCCCAATTTCAATGTCATATTTACCCAAGCCCATCACACCTATGCAGCTTCCTACTCTTACAACCTTCCCAACCACACCTATCATCGCACTTCACAATCACACTGCCCTCTATTCATTTCTACAATAACACCCACACACCTATGCATAATACATGCATAGTCATTCCACAACACTGAAACACTAACTTTTTTTCCCTAACAAACAGAACAAGTGCCCACTCAAAAACAACTCTATAGAAAGCAAAGAAAATATAGAGCAGATAAAAATAAGAACACACCATATAGTCATCCACCTCTAAAACAATGTATACAAATATTAAAATAGAACAGCTAGTAACCTCACTCAACAAAAGTAAACCAGTGGCACTAAATAAGTAAGCCTCTTATTGCAAAAAATCTAGATGTACACATGGCAGACCTAAAAATGAACCTAACACCATATGTACCAATGATAACGTAGCCACAGTAAAACATTCCAGAAAATCTATTTTACAAAAAATGTTCCACCGAAGAGTTCTTAACAATCTCTAAAAGTCCAAAAATCTAAAAAGTCATGTTCTATGCTTAAAAACTACTGCAGAAAATTCATCCTTAAAGCTCTAATTGACAGCATATTTCTACTAAAGAAAACTATTTTTTAGATTAATGTCAAACAGAATAAAACCGCTAACTAAATTAATCAATACATTACACAAAGAACTTATAAACATGTGCAATGTCAATATAGATACCTTTTCAAACTTCTGTAAAGGTGAAAGGTTTCACACAAGCAGCACAGAACCATATTTCAATGCAGAGGTTTATAAACAAAAACAAATAAACCCAATTGCCATAGATAATAGTGGAAGAGGGTTTGAAGTGGTAGGAGACACTATTATGGCAAAAGAAACTCTTATAGAAAAAACTTCCCCAACAAACCCTCCAGTGTACAAATGGACCTGCAGCTCAATATTTAACATACACCAACAACCCTTCAAATCTTTACAATTCCTCAATCACTATGTGAAATTAAAAGACACAAGTAGAATCAAAACTTTACAAACCATGGACTCCTGACAAGTACACATCCACACGTGACTGTGAGAACATTCATTAGCCTGCATTTCAGGAACTGCTTGCAAAAACACCTTCTATAAAATCAAATGTTAGCAGCACACTGTTCCGTTATACAAACCCTTGTGGATTGGTTGTACTATGCAAAAGGTCCTGCTCTAGAACTGCACAAATTAAATAACATTCTCTGACATGACACAGGCAAAGAACTTCTTCGAGAAATAGAACAAATCCAAAGTAAATATTTGGGAACCGAAGTTGACTTGGAAAATTCAATAAGTTTAGAAAACATTAGCAAAAACCTCACAAACACCAACCTCCATACAAACACACACAAAAAAGTTTAGCAAAGTTAAAAAGCACAGCTGCTGAAATACAAGACAAAGTTTGTGTCTGTTGTGGCAGAACATTTCATAAAAAGAGCACGTGTCTGTTGTGGCAGAACATTTCATAAAAAGAGCACAAACAAAGTAGATATGGCCTACAAAATAAAGGCCAATAGGGAATCCCAATGGTTCCAATCAGCTTTTTATCTAACAGCAGAAAATAAGTACAACATAACTGACCCCTCAATAGTCTGCACGTTCTGCAATACAGCATGACAATAACCACATGCCATCACAAGGTATCTTCCCACTGCCAAAAGCTCTTCGACAAGGTTATAATCCAAACAGTACACCCATTTCAAGGTATAATAATCCTTCAATGTAAAACTGCCAAATTGCCTCCATCAGAGTCACTAAAAGGCATTCATGGCAAAGTAGTATATGTGCCATTGGATCTTAAAGAAAATGTAGAAAATCTAGGAGTACGACAGCCAATAGTACAATCTTTGATTGTACTAGTTAATGATGTACCAACAAAAGAAAAACAAATTTGACAACAATTTGTTGAATTTAAAAAGTTAGACAAGCCCTTCAATATCATAAAAGAAAACAATGAATACTAAAGAGATGTAAACATAGAGGACTGCTTAAGAGAAACCAACCAAATAATTGAAGATTCAGCACAAACTGGCCAATGTAAACGTGTGCATCCTGTTACTGTAGCCAACATTTTAGACCAGTATACAATTCACCCACTCCATTCCAAAGAAACCATAGAAGATGCATTAGAAACATATCAAATACGTCAAGCCAAAGGATCCCCAATAAGCATATGGAAGAAAAGTGTAGAAACATGTTCTTTTCTTCTACTCTTTCCTACAGGAAATGAAGGACAATTTGATGAATGATCCACACAAATTAGTGCATCAGAATATTGCTCTTTACGAATGTATACTGATGACCCATGTTTCAGATAAAATGTATAATACATTTTCCACCTCCTGTTTGAAAGTGAACTAGCAGCTCTATGTTATGGAGTTGCTCACACATTGAAAATAATTTCTTAAACATGTCAGCTATCCAACTGCTTCAGTAGATAAACACAAAGATTAAGTTGTGTAGTCAAGTATCACAAATCTCTTGGTGAACATGCGTGGCACAAAAGAAAACTGGTTCCAACATCATGCTGATGTATGTGGCATCCTAAGGAACCTAGGCTCACCCACATGGTTTTTTACTATAAATTGCGCAGAATATGCATGGGATCACTTGCATGACTTCTTATGCACTGCAAACCAAAATAAAGAGGGAATAGGTATAAAAACACCAAGAGAACTCTGTTCCCTGAACCTGTCAATAATTCAAGATACTTTCCCCATTGCTTCATTGGGCCTCATTACGACTCAGGCGGTAAGGGTTTTACGGCGGCGTAAACAGCGCCGACCCTTACCGCCTGAGTACGAGGTCCCTTAGCGCCATGGCGGATTTAACACCTGCTTTTAGCAGGTGTTAAAATCCATGGCGCTAAGGGACCATGGAGTTAATTACGCCACCGTAATTTACGGTGGCGTAATTAACGCCTTCCCCACTCCCATTATGCCCTATGGGGCAAAAATGGGAATGGGGAAGGGTAAATGGGGATTGGGGACTTACCGCCCCGCCAACCTCGGAATGGGGCGGTAAGTCCGCCAACCACCATGGCGTAAACGTAGTTTACTCCATGGTGGTAAAGTCACGGCCCAGGCGGTAACTTACCGCCTGGGTCGTAATGAGGCCCATTGTCATGCGGCACTTCATCTGCAATACAACTAGACCTTCACTCTGAGAAGTAGAACACTTCTTTCGAGAAAAGAATATCAATCCAGGGGAGCACCACAAATCACCATGCTTTTGTGGATAAAAGCTGCTCCCAAATTTGGCCATAACAGTGATGACAGTGATGCCACTGTTTTACAATGTATTTAAAAATATATCTCCTGTGACATCCCTTCAGAAACCATACAAAGTGACCTACGTACACACATGCTATGCTTCTAAAAACATAAGTGTGGCAAATACTGCCGGCATCAATATAAAAACAAAGGTAAATACTATACCATATGATATGATGTGATATGATATGGCATTTATAACGCGCCTATACACAAGTGTTTCAAGGTGCGATGAGGCAAGGGAGGGGGAACAAAGGGAAGACAGACAACGATCTTACTAGGCCAGGTGTCATTCAGATCACGCAAGTGCATGGGAAAGGGGAAAGGGAAAAGTGCGTTGGGAAGGGAGAGGGGAAGTGCAGTACATGGGATAGTACAATAAATAAGATAAATAAAAGCAGCTAGCTGGTGGCAAGTGCAAGTTAAGTGCAGATATAGGTGCTGGTAGGGGGACTGTAGGGATACAGAAAACAGTCCTCAGGTCAAGGGGTTGCCAGGGAGCCAGTGCAGGTGTGCACTGGCGAGGCCTGGGCCAGAGATCAGAAAGGGTGGCCAGGTAACCAGTGCAGTTTCAGCCAGGAATTCAGCAGGGGACAGGGGGAGAGAAAGCAGAAGCAAAGAGGAAGGTTTTGAGGTACTTCCGGAACCAGAGATGGTTCTCCTCAAGTTTCAGGGAGGCAGGAAGCCTGTTCCAGAGGGAGGACCCTGCCGAAGAGAAAGATCTACCACCAACTCGTTGCTTGGAGAAGCAACTGACCTGAGGGAGTTGGAGGCGGATGAGCGAAGAGCTCGAGAAGGAAGATGTTTAGGAAGAGAGAGTTGAAGTTTCTATGTCACTTTGGCTTCCCTAGAGCAGTTTCCACCAAAGGATAAGTAAATAGCTTGATGTCTTCTGTTAGCCAAGTACATCAATGATTACAATGCAATGATTGCCCTCTTGTGGAGTTCAAATGTAGACATACAATACATTTCAGACAATCCCACTGCAGTTGCAAAACATGTCACAGCCTATCTCACCAAATCTGAAAAGACATAGCTAAAAGATCTTTGGAATGACATATCATCTTACAAAACCCTCTCACAAAAACTGTACAGCTTTGGTATAAAAATGCTTTCACATAGAGAATGTGGGTGCTACACAGCTGCAGACCTTTTAACAGGCACACCTTTATATGGGAAATCTGAAAACAGTGTCTGGCTAAACCTTGGTCCAGCTTCATCACTAAAAAGGGTACTGAAATCCTACCAAGCCATAGAAACAATAGCCACAAATGATCCCAGGACATTTTTAAAAAACAATTTAAATGAAACATACTATCTAAACAGAAGCACTGCTTTGGAAAACACGTACCTGTATGATATAGCTCAAAACTACTCTGACAAAAACAATGTTATGCCAGATGAGACCACTGGCAAAAATGCAGTCTCAACTTGTGACGGAAGCCTATTAAAACTTACCAAGCCCGGTCTAATTAATCATATAAAATCATCATTTAAATCTCCACAACATAGAGAATTTTATTACATGGCCCTACCACAACTTTTCAAAAATTGTAGAAAAGAAGAATAATTATTAGGTGACCATGGCTCATTTGAAGCTGCATTCAAGGAAAAGGAAAGTAGCATAACAAATGTTAATTTTAAACAATATAAACAAATGTTGGACAATGACCGGCAACAAGAGGTAGAAATTGAAACTGTACCAGATAAAGACACTCGTGAAGGCAGCCAACCACTCATTCTAAATGATCAGAAAAAGCCATAACTGAGGAAGAAAACACCATTTAGCAATCTTAACATCGAAAGAAGACTTGTCAGGGATCAAATTACAGCTAAATGATAAACAACTCACCATTTATCTAAAAGCCACTGACGAAATTGAACGTGGACTTAAACATCAACTAAAACGGGTACCTGTAGAAATTATAAACCTCTGCTCCTGTGTGTAAGTGTCGAAGCTGGTTCTGGCAAAACGTTCTTAATTACAATAATCAAAACATTTCTGAAAGATTTAACAAACAGCAATCGTTTAGCTGTTGTAACAGCACCCACAGGTCAAGCTGCCTACAACATAGGAAGTGTAACTTTTCACCGACTTCCTCTCCAACCAGTAGAACACCAAAACAAATTAAAATACTACAAATTATTACCAGAAGCTGCTACTGAAATTTGCAGAATTCTGAACCAAATGAAAGTCCTCCTGATTGATGAAGTAAGCATGGTTTCCAACCTCATGCTGCCTTTTTCATCTCAGAGTGCAAGAATTCCTAAAAACCAACTACGAAGATCTGCTTGGAGGAAAACATGTTATTGTTTTCTTAGACCTCCTACAGTTAACACCAGTCAAGGGTCAACCTATTTTCAAAACATTAGGACATAAACAATGCCATAACACACTCAGCAGCATTGGATATGTAAATCTCTGGCAACATTTATGCTACAGATAACTTACTCAAAACATGCATCACATTTGCTAACAATTTAAAAATCATTAGGACTGGTCTGCTAACTAAAGATGCAAAATCAATCTATCTTAATAACTATAGTAATCCCTGAGCTGTATGGACAAAATACATCTGCCCCTGATGTCAACAATTGACTCAGCAGAATCTAAAATGCATGTGCTTAATGCCAACGCTTGCAAGCTGTACCCAATTCAATGATACAATCTTGAACACATTAATTCAACCCATAGTGCATATCATCCTCTTAGACAAACTAGAAGTGCACTCCCTATGCCTCAAAAAGCAACAGCACAACTAAATAGCTCAGAAAAATGGAGCGCACCCAAGCAAGTCCCTACAAGTCCTGTTTGGCCGTGATACTCTGCTTCTGTTCCTGCTCGTGATTTTCTTCTTTGTTTCACTCGAGCCTTTAAAGGATTTCAAGAAAGACTACAATATCCAAAAGATCAACACCTTTTCCATTGACATTGACTTTGCACTCTTGTGCTGCACTCATTTTGTAAGAAAACTTTCTTTATTGTTGTTGTCTAGGCTTGCTGAACGCCAATTTGGGGGAGGTGCTATAAAATCGTGAACGCACCCAAGCAAGTCCCTACAAGTCTCGCTTGGCCACTTAGCCACTGAGTTATGGAGTTGTGGACCTGGGATATTAGGCTTGGGCAAACAAAGTCCTCCCATTGATTGTTTGTTTTGCTTTGGTTTTGCATATTCATATATGATTCATTCAATGTTATCTTTTTTTTTTGATGTTCTGTAATACAAGTTTTTATTAATACAACCGCGCATTTCTTAAGAGTATAAGTTTGTTTATGGATATGCAACCTTACATGTTAAAAACCAACATGCCAGACACATCTAAGTTTCTAGGCACTCCTCTAAGTTCAGATCTGAATAAATTAACAGAAAAACCAAAGCGAGCTACCACAAGTAAAACCATAACTCTTACTCCACGTTTAAAAACTCCTACATCTAGCAAAGATATTCGTTTGTTTTGCCCTCCAATAGTTCCCTTGGCAAACCCGGTGCATTGTGACATCGCCAAAATAACCCCAGTGGGTAATGAGGAAACCAAAGATCCTGATGACCAACGTGTATCTGACACTACCATCTTACAAGCCTTGAAGATAGCAGAAAAAGATAAAGAATGCAGGCCTCATTTATTTAATTTATTTATTTAATTTATATATTTATAACGCGCCGAAAGCCCGCAGGCATCACGGCACAACAAAGACACAAGGACGGAAAGTTGACAGGACAGAACAATAAGGAAGAGAGGAACCAGGCTCTACATGAGCGCAGAGTAGTAAGGGGTTTCTTACTTGAAAAGCGTGGTTTTTCAACTGTTTTCTAAAAGATATCAAATTGCTTTCGAGCCTAAGGTTCCGAGGTAGCTCATTCCAGTGGGAGATGGCCTTGCTAGGAAATGCTCTGCCTAGAACTGTGGATTTGGCTCTGGGGTGACTGGGCTTAAGCAGTCCTTGTTTAGCGGATCTTAAGCTTTGTCCTGGCTCATGCCAGTTTTATTCTTTCTTCAGGTATGCTGGGGCCGTTCCTTTAAGGCAACGGTGATCCAGTGTCAGTGATTTGAAAATGATACGTTCAGTCAGGGCCAGCCAGTGGAGGTCTTTTCTGTCTTTTGCAATGTGTTCACGTTTGGACTTTCCTGCGATGGACCAACAGCATTATCCTGGATGATTTGGCATTGCTTTAAGCAACTACTGTTGGCACCCAGAAGTTGACCCAAGTTGAAGAGATTTCAGAAAGTGAGGAAAAGGAGGAAGTATTTTCTGACATTTCTATTCATGCAAGCAGCAGAGGAGTAGTGTCATTCTCTCGAACAGCTTCTCCTGACTACCGCAAGCGATGTTCAATGGATTCCACCATTTCACTTGCTGCCTCCTTCATTCAACCAACTCCGAGGTGAAGACTATCTACCAAAGAACAACCTACGCCGCCTGTGAATCACGGTTTGATTGAAATCACTTTGGTGGCTGTAAATTCGACAATACATAGTTTATTTAAATTATTTGTATCGCTCAAAGTGAAAATTAACCAGCAATCTGCCAAAATTGATCAAATAGCCACATGGATTGAAAAACATCCTCACTATTACTCGTTACAAGCAATGCAAAAAGAACCTAGCGAAATAATGGACAATGTAATCAGTCACAACATAACAACGCACCAACCTACCGCAAGTCCAGGTTTTGCCATCCTTTGGACATATCATCCGCCCAATTGAAATTGATAAAGCAATGACAGTGGATCCTAACTCGTCTAGGGTAAGCGTAGAAAATTAATCATCAACTTACACTCAGAATTTAAAAAAAGACTCCTAGGAAGTATTCAATAAACAATCTTGTATGAAAGGACAAGCAAGCCATCGTATAACTAAACCTTACCAAACAAACACAAAGCAAACAAAACAACTAATTCTCACTCACATGCTCAGGTGATTGATTTAAACAAACCCACTGAAGGACATCAAAAAATGAATCCAGCACTAAAAGCGATAGTAGGATTGGGAACAGACATACAGACAAGTACAAATAAAGGTTCTACCAACCAAAAGCAAATGATTGCAGCACAACCATTAAATCACTCACCTTTAAACCAACTAGTAACCATCCTTGAATCTGATGCAACTGATAGTTTGGCGGGACCAACACCGCCCTTAATCCTGGGGAAGTCCACTCAACCACCATGAATACATTCTCTCCTCCTGATGACAAAAGAAAAAGAGGCCTCAAAAACATAAATGATCAGACTACAATAATTAAAGCAGCCGTGGAAGCTTATCTTCTACAGCATGCAAATGAAGTGAAGACTGTTGGTCCCACTGAAGACACTGTTCAAGCAGTCTATACAAGTAATAGTGAAGCCTCCAATGCCTGTATGACTCAACAAAGGATGACTCAACAAATAACTGTTCCGGTGAAAGAAATAATACATCACCAAGCCACTGAGGAATTTAACCACAAAAATCAAAAGGTGGAATACAAAAAGAATAAGTTTGCAAATTATCATACGCTGATATTGAAATGTTGCGATGCCCCCTATGAAAGATACGACTTGTCTAGATCAAGTATCTTAAATATATTTAATGATATACACGAACTGGAGGATATTACGTCGGTTGACATTGATCAGGTCAAGTTCATATGCAATGTAAATTTATACATTGTATGATTGTGGATGAAATCAGGCTTAGTTTTAAACACTTTGTAGAGAGCAAAAATGGAGCTCTTTAGAATGGGGATTGATTTTGGCGCAGGACCCAGAACATATGAATAAAAAAGAAATAGCTGAATGACAGACACCGATAAAAAGTAATCCCACAGAATGTCAATGTTCGTATTGTGATTTGGCCCAAAAAACACAGACAGGAGGAAATGTTCATATACAAGCATAACCACTACTTCAAGAGACCAAAAAAAATGTTTTTCATTATCAAGTTGGAATACCAGGGGCAATAGCCATCTGCAATGGTGTCAAAGCACCAATTTAAATGAAGTCGACATAGTAGCCTTGCAGGAGACGTGGATTACAGCAACACCTGTATGGGATGATCATGACATGATTTTACTTCCAGCGATATCTGCATAGAAAGGACGCCCATGGCTGGTCTACTAATTGCAGTAAAAATCAGCATGGGTTTAAAATTACACTCCTGAGCTTCACCGAACAACTTCATCCAACTTGTCAGAATCTCAAACAGCACTCAAGACCCAGCACTTATTAATCTGTATAAAAATCCACCGGCTATTTCTGAGAAAACCTTCTACAGAGATTTATCCATTTTGTTTGAACTAATAGCAAAATCAAATGGAATCACATGGACGATTTTGGTAGGAGACCTCAACCTCAATTGTATTGAACTAATTGAAGGGAAAAAATGCAAGAGGTCAATAAATGGAATCATTTCATGAAGGATGCCAATATGAGGATGGCCAGTGGCTCCTTATCGGGAGATGTCCCATCGCAACCAAGATGGCAGAGAGGAACTTCTAAGAGTACCATTGACTATGTATATCTTTCTGAAAATCTATTTATGCTGGCAACAAAATTTGAAATAGTAACACAAATAGTGAGTGATCAGCATATGTTAAAGTTAACATGGCCATGGAGCGGGACATTAAATGAGCCAGAGCTACAATGGATGACTCAAATATTAACCATCCACAATACCAAAACATGCTTTAAATGGTCCCCTGATAACTTATCATCAATAAATAACGTACTCAGTGTGTAACAATTGTGGTCTCACTTCGAATCCTATGTAGGAGCTTTGTCATCATTCAAAAATGTGTACGTTCCACATGACTCCAACAGGAAGAAACACAATCATGTTTTTGATTTGCAAGTTCATCAAGCAAAAATAATCTACTGTAGAGAATTGAGATGTTCCAATCTGCTCCCCTTCGCTGACAGAATAAAAGCACATAAATCCATCAAATGTAGATACAGACATTGGTCTCGAGGTCACAAAGCGAAAATGTTCCAACAAGATGGTGAAACCTTCTTATTTGCAATAACCAATAAAAATACTTCACAAATCTGGAAGTTATTAAATGAAAACTTAGGACAAAGTCAAGCTCAGTCGCAGCTAAATGGTCTCCCACAAAATCAATGGGTAACGCATTTCTCTGAATTATACGCTGACAAGAACTTTGATCTGTATAAATATAAAATTCAGACTAAATCACCTGGGCTTTTAGAGTGCTCAGAAGCCATAATAGAAGAATGTATACTTAAGTCATCATCTTCACGTGCTGCAGGGCTTGATGGCCTTACAAATTACATGCTAAAACAACATCGTAAGCATTGGGCGACCATCCTTAATAACATCTTTCAACATATTCTCAGAACACAAAAGATACTGGAATCATGGTGTTCGTCTCTTATAGCTCCTATATTCAAGAAGGGTGACCGAGGAACTCCATCAAACTATCGCCCCATACCCTTATTGGACTCCCCTGGCAAAATCGTCTCTCGTTTAATCTTGAGAGATTTTAATAGATGTACCCAAGCCAATGAACGTTATGATCAGAAGCAAACAGGGTTTGTGGCAGACATGGGTACAGCGGTCAATTTATTGACACTCAATGCCTTGAAAGAAAAAGCTCATAACACAAAAACCTCATTATTCTTTGCATTTATTGACCTTAATGCTGCCTTCGATTCGTTCTCGAGAGTAAAATTAACAGAACAATTAATCAAAGCGAAATGTCCTACAAGTCTAACTGATATCTTCATGCTACATTCGTCCACATCTATACAGGTTAGACTTACTATTATGGGCCTACTGTCTACAGTGATAACATCAAGAGGGCTGAAGCAAGGTTGTATCCTTGCGTCCGCCCTATTTAATTTGTCATTCACGATGTGAGAGAAGTCTTCCTTACGGTAGCCTCTGATTCACCTAAAATTAACAAGGTGGCGATACAGGTGCTATGGTATGCAGATGATCTTGTTTTAATTTCAAAGACACCGATCGAGCTACAAAAGTTACTATCTGCTAGCACCAAATACTTTGATGATAATGAATTTACCATGAATTTAAAAAAATCACAAAAAGTAGTGTACACGCCCAAATGGAACAATAGAAACAAATTTGAATGGAGAATTAAGGATACCAATTTAGACATTGTGCCTGATTATAAATATCTAGGCTTATCCTTTGATGGAAACTCTTCATTCAAATTACTTTCGAACACCTTACGAAATAAATTGAGCTCAGCCATATCTCAGACGAGGTGAATTTTATACAAATATGGCCAATTTACCATCAATGCAGCCACTCTTTTTTGGCCACAAAAAATATCTCCTTCACTATTATATGGCTTGGAAACTAGAAACATCATTGCATCAGATTGTTTGAATAAACTAGAGGACACCTTTTGGAGGCAAATCTTAAATGTCCCACAGTCCACTCCAGGACCCTGCCTGAGATATGAGCTGGGCCTCACATCTTTAAAAGCTAAATACCATTGGCAAATGTGTGCCTTATTTCATAAATGTATTGTTTACACCAAGGAAGAAACAGTTCTTGCATTATTGTCATCTTACATGTTTTCATCTACCCATGGGTTCATCCAGAAATGGACCAAATATGTTTATCAAATCATGGCTATGGCGGACATCACATTAGAGACCCTGATCATGAACCCTGATAGAGCTAAAAAGAAAATCTTCCTTCAAGATTGGATCGATACACGGTCATCTTGTCTTTAATACAAGCATTTTAATAGTCAATGTTTTGGTGAAAAGAAAATGGGAGTTATCGAGCGATATCTACCCAAAGCCCCCTCACCTCAAATACGTCTAGCTATTATGAGATTACGCTTGAATTTATGGATCACGCCTGATGTTTTGGCCCAATGTAAACAAATCGGTGATAATGAGAATATCTGTAGATTTTGTAATAGTCCAACAATGAAAGAAACTCTGGAACACCTCATCACAGAATGTATAGCACTGGTAAATCTGAGAAATAAGTCTTTTGAGAAACATGCTTCTAATTGCAAATGTGTTGCCCAAATTTAGATGGGCTCTGATCGTAGGCTCTTCCATCATGAGCTTAAGAATAACAACAGTGAACGTTCTTAATGCCCTACATTTGAAAGAAAATGACAATGATGTATAGGCATGTTTCAAATAATTGTCAAATTAATTGATACTTCAGCAACTATGCAGACAATAGGTCTTGAATTGCTTTGATCCTTGATTGCCATGTTTTAATTCTACAAAGTAACAGGTAATAGATGAAAACCAAAAGAATGTACTAATTGTAATATTTTAATTTGTCATCTCATCACACTGATTTTTATTCTTTGTAAACAATTCCTTGAATTTTCACTTGTAAATAATTCCTTTTCTTTCTTTTTTAAAATGAAATATGTGTTGTTTTCTTATGTAACATGTGAATTGAAAAAAGTTGATTAAAATCAGCTAAACTTCAATAATAAAAAAAAATGTATCCCCAACACAGCTGGAAAAGAAACACTATGAACTCTGTGTCTAAACTGCAGAATAATTCTTAAACATAACCTCGACGTAGAACACGGTTTAGTCAATGGAGTAATTGGTACAGTTGATGGCTTCCAAACATGTCCACATAACAACATTCAATTTGTCAACAACCACTTTGACAAACCTACAAAAGTTAAAAGAATAGGTATCACAATAGCACTGTTCCTTCTTTTCAAAGATAAGTATGTATGCATAGAACAATTCTCTCCATCTTTTGCATATGCTGTCACTATTCACAAATCACAAGGTCTAACTCTAGATCATGCTCTGATCGACATTGGCAGCAGAGTCTTCAAAAAAGGTATGTGTTACATAACACTTTAACATCTCTGTACACTCAATGGTCTATTCCAAAATCCCTTGCATCTCAGTATACTACAAGCTATGTGCACTGTACACCCCCATCTAAATATGTACCCTGTACCTCAAAAAGCAAAACCTTTAAAAAGAAAAGTAATACAAACATAACCTATACTAGATCTATCGCTCTTTCCTCTATAATCGACCGTCCCAGGTACAACATGGGTCCTTCCTATCTTCTATCTCCCTTTCTACCTGTCGTGTTGCTCTCTTGCCTACTGCATTTCCATTGTTTGCTCCAATTTCCAGTGCTATGCTGATGACACCCAACTTATCTTCAGGCTTCCTTCAGCCACCTCCTCTCCTTCCCTCATCTCTAATTGCCTAATAGCTATTCAAAATTGGTGGGCCACCAACGATCTCAGTCTAAATGCCAACAAGACTAAGATACTCCTCATTGGTACACCTTCACCAGCCTTTCCCTTCACCCTCTGGCCCCTATCTGCGAGGCCAAGAACCTTGAGTTCATCTTTGACTCCACACTGTACTTCTCCACACACATATCTGACATCTCTAAAAAATCAAACTTCTTGCTGCACCTCCTCAGAGGTACTTTGCCTTTCCTCTCCTTACCTCAGAACCTCATTGTCTCCCAAACTCTGGTTCTCTCTAGGTTGGATTATTGTAACAGCCTCTTTCTAAATCTACCTGCCTCCACTCTCCGCCCTTTACAACTAATCCAGAACAGGACTGCAAGACTTCTCCTTGGCCTCAAACCCTGTGATCATATCTCTCCATCTCTGAAATCCCTTCATTGGCTCCCAGTGGATAAAAGCATTACATTTAAAACCCTCTGCATTGTCCACAAGGCTTTCTGGGGTTTGGGTCCAAAATATCTTCAACTATCCGTTCGTAAATACCTCCCCTCTCGATCCGTTCGCTCTTCTACTTCTAACTCCCTCAGGGTCAGTCATTTTTCAAAGAAACAAGCTGGGGTAGATCTCTTTCTTTGGCTGGGACCTCCCTCTGGAACAGCCTCCCTGCAACCTTGAAACTTGATGAGAACCATCTCCAGTTCCGGAAGCACCTCAAGACCTTCCTCTTCCCTTCTGCCTTTGCCCCTCTTCTCCCGTGGTAATCTGTTTTCTCTCTTGGCACTGTGCACCTGGCTACCCTCTGTTCTTTGGGCCCAGGTCACCCTGCCACCCTCCTGCACTGCCTCAGGGCCACCCCTTGCACTGGAGTCTGTATCTGTACCCATACAGTCTCCCACCCACTTCTCTTCTGCATTTATCAGATATACCCTGCCTAACCTAGCACTTACCACTGGCTGGTTGCACTACTACCTTTATTTATTTGTTTTACTTATTTAATTATTCTGTTCTCTCCTCTGTTCCGAACTTTCCACCTTTCCCCCCTTCCATGCACTTTCCCCCTTTTCCCTTTCCCATGCACTTGCGCATTCTCAATTTCACTGGGCCTAGTAAGATCATTGTTTTTGTTCTTCCCTGTTCCCCTGCTCGGTCATGCTCTGAAACACTTTTGTACGAGCGCGATATAAATAAAACATCATATCATATCATACCCCCTGCTCAGCCTGCATTTGTTCGCTTGCGCTCCCTCCTTTTCCTACTTTCCTCCTTGCACCCTCTATGGTGCTTTCCATCTCTCCTATCTTCTCTAACTGCTACTCTATCTCCTACCCTATCCCTCTCAGTAGGCCTGGAAGAAAGAAGTTCAAGAGGGACATCTAGGTCTCCAACACAGGCTTCACTATTGCTGATACCAACACCATTGCTTCCTCTAGACTGACTCTTACTGGCATCATCTCGGCAGCTCCCTCTCCAGACCTATGGACCCCTCATATGGTCTCTGTTCTCTCTCCTTTTTCGGCCTCTCCTATTAATGGTAGCACTATGTGGAAGGTCCAATTGACCTCCTTCCACTCCTCGAAGACCATCATTAATGTCTATCTGAATGGCACCATCATGGTCTAGGGCCCTCTGCCCAATCTCCTTCTCTTTGATAGGCGATTCCTGCTTCTTATCAACTTTCTCCCTTCTCCTGCTATTCCTTCCAGCACCTCTTTTGCTCCTATACTACTGTAACGCTCACCTGATTCTCGCAGAGGCGCCGGTCTTGACTGGGCGACTACCGTATCTTCAAAGGTGATGTGTAGGTGATGTGTAGATAGAAAATATGGGGTTAATGAACTGGGGTTATTGGGGTGTCCCTATCTCTTTCCTCTTCTCCTCTCCTGTAGACCCCAAAGGTTAACACTCTCACCTTAGGTAAGTGAATGCCGAGCTCTCCATCTGCCTCGGGGCAGGGTGCTGTAGCCAGTTTCTTCACTGGATAGGTAGCGCAGGCCTCTTGACTTCAGAGGACTGCTGTCCGTCGTTTACTGCACGAACGGTAAGTTTCGAGTCATTCAAATGTCTTTTTAAAGTCTTTAGTAATGATGTCTCTTGTTTTGCAGGGTTCCGGCGATGGCGGATTACGGGCTGAAGTGAGTTGAAGATGGAGCCCGTGTGATGAATAGAAGCGCCTGGAAGCACGTGAGTAAGCGCTTGTTGCCTGCTTCACGATGCGCTCTAACTGTCTTTTTATTTTGCAGGTACGAGTTCGGAGCGGCTGCAGGGTGCCGGAATACCCACTGGATTAGATGTGGAAAGGAGTAATGGCACGTGAGTATTAAAGTTCCCCAATGTCTTTAAACGCACCTTGTTTTGTCTTTCAGATGCGGATGCAGCGCCGAAGGCCTCCGGAGCGTGCGAAGAGTTGGTAAGCTTTTGTCTTTCAGATGCCGGAATGCAGTATGAAGACCTCCGGAGCGCACGAAGAGTAGGTAAGCCTTTTCCTTTCCGATGCCGGAATGCTAACCTGTTCTTCTTGTCTTTATAGGTGTTGCTGAAGACTGGATTCAGGATGGTAAGCCTTTGCCTTTCAGATGCCGGAATGCTAACCTGTTCTTTCTTGTCTTTATAGGTGTTGCTGAAGACTGGATTCAGGATGGTAAGCCTTTTTCCTTAGGCCCAGGACTGGATGCAGAAGACACGATGAGCGTCCTGCTGCAGAGGGTGCAGAATAACGCAAAGCAAGATTCATCCACCGGGTGTGGTTTAAATAGCCTCCTGTAGTGCTTAGGTGTCTCCTTCCACAGCCACGCCTAAGTAAGAAAAGAGTTCCTGGTAAGAAAAGAGTTCCTGCCTTCCAGAAGAGTTCCAGTGTTCTAAATCTAGGGAGTGGCTCCAGCCCCACCCAACAGGAAAAGTAGTTCCAAACAGAAGAGGATCAGAGGCTCAACTGGCAGGCAAGTAAGCAGCATGGTCTGCTGCAGGTAAGTCCACCCAAGCATTATGAGCCCGGCGCTTCCAGCGCTGGGACTGGGCATATTTATGAGCCTGGTGCCACTGGCGCCAGGACTGGGTCCAAAAGGTCCCAATTGGGACTGGTTGGCACTCGGAACCTGGGTTATGGATCTGCTTCCTAGGGAGTTGGGAAAACCCTGACCTTTTGGAAGCAGAGATCATGACAGTACCCCCCTCAAGGCCCCTCCCAAACCGGGCTTCTCCGGGGGTTTTGGCTTGTCAGGAAATGTTCGGTGAAATCTTTTGATTAGGCGAGGAGCGTGGACATATTCAGCAGGTTCCCAGGATCTCTCTTGGGGGCCGTAGCCTTTCCAGTCAATTAGGTAGAATAGTTTAGATTTGGAGATCTTGGAGTCCAGAATGCTTTTGACTTCAAACTCGAGTTCTCCATCCACTAGGATAGGTTTTGGAGATTTGGTTAGTCGGGTTTGAGGTTGCACAGGTTTTAATAGAGAGAGTGGAAGACCGGATGTATCTTCATGTGCGGGGGCAAGTCCAACTTGACCGCTACTGGGTTTACTATGGTAGTGATGGAATAAGGACCAAGGTATCTTGGGTTGAATGTGTGTGGCCCTTTTAGAGATAGATATTTGGTGGATAACCAGACTTGATCCCCTACTTGATAGTGAGGGGCTTCCTTCCGATGTTGATCTGCTCCTTTCCTGTATTGTTCTTTAGCCCTTTGAAGGTGAGAAACAGCTTCCTTAAAGGCTTGGGTGATTGTAGAATGCAGGTAGTCTACTGCTGGTGTTTCAAGATCTTGGAGGGGATCCAACTCCGAGGTTCGAGGGTGACTGCCGTACAAAAGAAAAAACAGGGTTTTCCCAGTTCCCGAGTGGACAAAGTTATTGTAGGCATACTCGGCTATCCAAAGGATATCTTTCCAAGTTTTTTCAGTTTGTTGCAGCATGCAGCGTAAATACTGTTCCAGAGTTTGATTGGTCCTCTCGGTTTGTCCGTCGGTCTGAGGGTGGTGACTGGTCGATAGTCTCACATCAATTTGAGCCGACCGATAGCAACTTCGCCAAAAATGAGAAATAAATTGACTACCTCGATCCGAAATTAGAACCGAAGGAAAACCGTGCAGTCGGACGATGTTTTCGAGAAATTCTCGGGCCAGAGTTGCTGCTGTTGGCAAGCCTTTGAGCGGAATGAAATGCACCATCTTGGAGAATAAGTCCACGATTACTAGAATCGTATTGTATCCGGAGCATGGAGGTAGATCGGTGATGAAGTCCATAGAAAGCGTATGCCAAGGGCGAGGTGGGATGTCAATAGGGCGTAAGAGGCCTGCTGGTCTTTCCTTTTGACTCTTGTTTTGGGCGCATACTCCACAGGACATTATAAAGTCTCTGATATCTTTTTTCCAAGACGGCCACCAGATGTAGCGCTTGATCTTTTCTGAGGTCTTGGCTATACCGGGATGACCTTCCATTAAAGAGTCGTGATAACAAGAGATTACTTTTTTCTGTAAATCTGTGCTGGGTAGGTATAATCGTTCTTGGAAATACAATAAGTTGTCCTTTACTGCAAAGTCCTTTCCCTGCAGATGCCAATTCTGTATATCTGCTGGAGTTACAAGTTGCCTGGCTTTATCCTTAACTTCCTCTATGGATTCTGTGGCGATTACACCCAGAATTCTTTGTTCGGGAATGATTGGTACAGGTTTAGGGTTGATCAAGTGTTCTTCCACTCCCATCCGAGAAAGGGCATCGGCTTTACCGTTCTTTGTACCTGGTCGATAGGTAATTATGAAGTCAAACTCGGCAAAGAATAATGCCCAACGGAGTTGTCTAGAGGATTGGGCTTTTGCGGTTTTCAAATATTGCAGGTTTCGGTGATCCGTAATCACAGTAACGGTGTGTCGGGCCCCCAGCAGATAATGCCGCCAAGCCTTAAAGGCAGACTTGATAGCCAGAAGTTCCTTGTCAGTAATCGTGTAAGTGACTTCAGGAGGCAAGAATTTGCGGGACCAAAATGCCACGGGATGCAACTGATTGGTTACCGGGTCCTTTTGTGATAGAACTGCCCCCATGGCAAGGCTTGAAGCATCAGTTTCCACGATGTAGGGGAGTTCGGGGCGAGGGTGTTTTAAGATTGGTGCAGAGATAAATTTAGTCTTCAAATCCTGGAAAGCTTGTTCCGCATCGGTAGACCATTCAAAACGTTTGTTTTTCTTTAACAAGGCAGTGATGGGCTGGACTATTCGAGAGAACTCGGGGATAAACCTGCGGTAAAAGTTAGCGAAGCCTAACATGCTTTGCACACCTTTTACGGAGGATGGTGATGGCCATTTGAGAACTGCATCGACCTTCTTTGAATCCATACGCACCCCGCCAGGTGATAATATGAATCCCAAGAATTCAACTTCAGTCACGTTGAAAACACATTTTTCCAACTTAGCGAAAAGTTTGTGTTGACGCAATCTTTCGAGGACCATTTTCACGTGTTTCCGATGTTCAGATTCCGATGAAGAATAAACGAGGATGTCGTCAATGTAAACAACAACACATACATCTATGAGCTCTCTGAGGACATTGTTCATAAAATATTGAAAGGCGGCCGGGGCATTGCAAAGTCCGAAGGGCATGACCTGATATTCAAATAGCCCATACTTGGTGCGGAAGGCCGTCTTCCATTCATCGCCCTCTTTTACTCGTACCAAGTGGTAAGCTCCTCTAAGATCCAGCTTTGTATATATGCATGCTTTTCTGACTTGGTCCAGGAGTTCAGGGATCAAAGGTAACGGATATCTATTCTTAACGGTGATCTGGTTCAGGGAGCGATAATCGATACAGGTTCTAAGGTCTCCTTCCTTTTTTGGAACGAAGAACAAAGCTGAAGAAGCAGGGGACTTGGAAGGACGAATAAACCCATTTGCCAGGTATTGATCCAGGTATTGTCGAAGGTGAAGGTTCTCAGGCTCGGTGAGGGCATAAATTCTACTACAAGGAGGAGTAGATCTAGGTATCAGGTCTATCTAGCAGTCATAAGACCTATGAGGAGGTAGAGAGTTAGCCTGATCCTTCCGGAAAACATCTTGGTATTCTAGGTATTCGGGAGGTAACTGGGGAGTCTCTGAAGAAATTGCGGCCAGTGCAACACCAGGTGGAGGGTGACAAGTAGAGACACATTCTGGAAACTGGACCGTTCTTGCTTGCCAATCGATCAGAGGATTGTGTTTCTCTAACCAAGGTATTCCTAGAATAAGCTGAAACTGAGGGGCCTTGATCACATCGAACACGATCTTCTCATGGTGTCCATCTTGACTTACTAGTGTCACTTCTTGAGTGGTATGCGTTACTGGCCCGGAGGCTATCTCCGTACCATCCACCGTAGTAATGACGTCCTTTACAGCCTTGGGACAAAGAGTTAGATTCATCCTCAAAACCATTCCATGATCCACATAATTGCCGATGGCACCGCTGTCGACGTAAGCTTCAATTGCATGTAATCGATCCGGATTATCAGGGCTAATGAGGACCATAGGTATCACGAAATGCAAGGTCACGGAACTGGTTTTTACGCTCGGCAAGAGGACCTCTATTCTTGTCGGGCGAGGTTGTTTCCCTGCTCAGAGTTTGTAACTTTGGTAACTGCAGCTCCTACTGCCTTCTTGGCAGGTTTCACCGGACAGTCTCGAAGAAAGTGCCCTGAGTTTCCGCAATATAGGCATAATTGCAACTGTTTCCTCCTTTCCCGCTCCCGTTGTGTTAGAGGACCTTTCAGACCCCCTATTTGCATGGATTCCCCGGAGACTACTCCTTTGGAAGGAGTTGGCGGTTTGGAAAATACTCGAGCATCAAACTTGGAACGATCGGCCTTCCTGTTCTGCAGCCTGTGATCTATTTGAACAACCAAGTCTATGTAATCCGAACAGTCTTGTGGGGGATTCACTACTTGGGCTAAAACGTCTTTGAGCTCTCCACGTAGACCTCTATAAAACAGCGTAATCCTTTTGTCCTCAGGCCATTGAGTTTCCACTATTAGTCTATTGAAAGATGCAATATAAGCCAAAAGGTCTTGATTACCCTGTCGCAACGAAAGAAGCTCATTGTCCAAGGCCTGTCCCTGTGAATGTCTTGCGAACAGTTTTTCCATACTAAGCTGAAAGGCTTGAAAATCATGGAGAACCGGATCATCTTGATGAACTAGAGGGATCGACCAGTCTGCCGCATTGCCACTAAGGTACGAAAGTACAAAAGCTACTTTAGCTTGATCAGTTGGAAAGGCTGCTGGCCGGCATAAGAAGTGCAACCGGCACTGATTGATAAATACTGCAAACCTCTTTGGGTCACCAGAAAATCGCTCGGGCGGAGCCAGAGGTACATTCCCAGGTAGGTTGATCTGCACTGGATTCATAGAGGATGTTGAAGGAAGATTTGCCCCTGATGCGGGTAACGGGGTCTGTCCGGCTTGTGACTGTAGCACTTGTCTAGCAAGATTGTCTGTTCTCTCCTTGGAAATAATTAGTTCCCTTCTTAGAGCATTCGTTTCCTGACGAGTTGCATGCACTTCTGCCCTTAGTTCCCCAAGTAACCGGGCTAGGGGGTCAGTATCCGAGGTTTCCATAGCGCCTGGGCGAGAGTTTTGCGGTAGGCTTTGCGTTCTGTAACGCTCACCTGATTCTCGCAGAGGCGCCGGTCTTGACTGGGCGACTACCGTATCTTCAAAGGTGATGTGTAGCACCCGGTTGGCTCTTTGGGCTGGACCTCTGTGCACTGTATGCCTGACGTGTAGAGTAAGATGTCTGCAGATAGAAAATATGGGGTTAATGAACTGGGGTTATTGGGGTGTCCCTATCTCTTTCCTCTTCTCCTCTCCTGTAGACCCCAAAGGTTAACGCTCTCACCTTAGGTAAGTGAATGCCGAGCTCTCCATCTGCCTCGGGGCAGGGTGCTGTAGCCAGTTTCTTCACTGGATAGGTAGTGCAGGCCTCTTGACTTCAAGAGGACTGCTGTCCGTCGTTTACTGCACGAACGGTAAGTTTCGAGTCATTCAAATGTCTTTTTAAAGTCTTTAGTAATGATGTCTCTTGTTTTGCAGGGTTCCGGCGATGGCGGATGACGGGCTGAAGTGAGTTGAAGATGGAGCCCGTGTGATGAATAGAAGCGCCTGGAAGCACGTGAGTAAGCGCTTGTTGCCTGCTTCACGATGCGCTCTAACTGTCTTTTTATTTTGCAGGTACGAGTTCGGAGCGCTGCAGGGTGCCGGAATACCCAGTGGATTAGATGTGGAAAGGAGTAATGGCACGTGAGTATTAAAGTTCCCCAATGTCTTTAAACGCACCTTGTTTTGTCTTTCAGATGCGGATGCAGCGCCGAAGGCCTCCGGAGCGTGCGAAGAGTTGGTAAGCTTTTGTCTTTCAGATGCCGGAATGCAGTATGAAGACCTCCGGAGCGCACGAAGAGTAGGTAAGCCTTTGCCTTTCCGATGCCGGAATGCTAACCTGTTCTTCTTGTCTTTATAGGTGTTGCTGAAGACTGGATTCAGGATGGTAAGCCTTTGCCTTTCAGATGCCGGAATGCTAACCTGTTCTTTCTTGTCTTTATAGGTGTTGCTGAAGACTGGATTCAGGATGGTAAGCCTTTTTCCTTAGGCCCAGGACTGGATGCAGAAGACACGATGAGCGCCCTGCTGCAGAGGGTGCAGAATAACGCAAAGCAAGATTCATCCACCGGGTGTGGTTTAAATAGCCTCCTGTAGTGCTTAGGTGTCTCCTTCCACAGCCACGCCTAAGTAAGAAAAGAGTTCCTGGTAAGAAAAGAGTTCCTGCCTTCCAGAAGAGTTCCAGTGTTCTAAATCTAGGGAGTGGCTCCAGCCCCACCCAACAGGAAAAGTAGTTCCAAACAGAAGAGGATCAGCGGCTCAACTGGCAGGCAAGTAAGCAGCATGGTCTGCTGCAGGTAAGTCCACCCAAGCATTATGAGCCCGGCGCTTCCACTGCTGGGACTGGGCATATTTATGAGCCTGGTGCCACTGGCGCCAGGACTGGGTCCAAAAGGTCCCAATTGGGACTGGTTGGCACTCGGAACCTGGGTTATGGATTTGCTTCCTAGGGAGTTGGGAAAACCCTGACCTTTTGGAAGCAGAGATCATGACAACTACCTCCCTCTTCTGCCACCTCTCTGGCTGCCTTCTCTTCCACTCTGGCTCCTCTGCCATCACCCCCTTCCTCCTCTGCCCACCCTCGGCCCCCCTATACCACCTACACAAGGTATACCTCATGCCTGCACCCCTCCCCAGAAGTCTTTCAAATGTGGCAACCAGCGTCACATTGCTACTCTCAACTCTCGATCTGCTGTCATACACTCCTCTGACTGCTGTCAGCTCCTTGAAGAATTGGACCTGGCTGTCCTCACTCCCACCGAGACATGGTTCACGGCCATTTCTGCCATGAGTTTTGACACTCTCCTCCCTGATGGCTACAAGATCCTCTTCGAACCCAGAGCCAACCGTCCTGGAGGTGGAGTAGCCCTGATCTTTCCAGAGTGGGTGCCTGCTTCTGTCACTCAGGCCTACTCCTCCTTTGAATGCCTGGTTTGCAGGCTCTCTATCTCCCCTGGCCCCTTTCTGACTGTGAACACCATTCAGAGGCCGTATGGCCAGGTCGCCCTCTTCCTGTCAGATTGGGTTGACTTTTCCTCTTCTCTCCTTGCCTCTACTTCTCAAATTCTCCTACTTCTCCTACTTGGAGAACTCAACAACCATCAGGATGCTTCTAATACCTCCTCTGGGCTCTTCCGCAATCTCTGCAACACTCTCTCTCTTTCTATTCTACCCTCCATCCCGACACACTCTGCTGGGCACACCTTTATTTTATTTATGGTTTGCTTGTTATGTGATAATACAGCAAGTAAACACCATTTCAAAACGCCCACAGGGTGAGACGAGGGAACAAGGGAGTGAAATACATTACACAAGACAATATTTAATAAGAGCAGTGGAAGGAAAAAAGGAAGAAAGAATGAACCTACTATGCCTTGTGAGTATTCAGAATGTGCAAGTGCAGCAAAGAAGAGGGCAGAGAGGGTAAGTGCTGGGGAGCCCAAGCTCATCAAATTTTTTGAATCAAGGGACATTTCCATCACATTTTTTTCATCGAAAAAATGTGCATCAAATGCATTTCCCCCCTCCAACCCACTGTTTTTTACTCTTTAAAACATGCATTTGATGCATATTTTTTCGATGCAAATCCCTCGATGAAAATGATTTCGATGTAAAGTTCATCGATGGATTTACTAGATACCCAGCAGGATCCACGTTAGGTGCAAGTGCAAACTTCCAGGGCATAAGGTGTGCCAAGGCAAGTGCTGTGGGTAGACAGGTGCTGGGCCAATTGGGTCTGGGTGGACAGGGGCCCCAAGGATGCATAAGGGCCCCACACACCAATCACAGCAACTGTGGGATTGGCAGAGGAGAGACGAAGGGAAGGAGGAGGTAAAGAGGAAGGTTTTGACGAGGGTAGCGGCAGGAGGAGGCTGTTCCACAGGAGGGAGACAGCTGAGGAAAGTGATTGACCACCTGCCTTCTTTTTAGCAACACACTATACATACAAAGAGTTGGTGCCAGAGGAATGCAGTTGTCTAGAGTGAGAGTATTTAGTATGATAAAGTTGAAGATAATGTGGTCTGCGGGCCCAGACCGCCTTGGTGATGATGCAGATGGATTTGTATTTAATTGTGCATCAACCGGGAGCCAGTGAATACTTTGTAGGGTAGGAGAGATATGGTCCCTGGGCTTAAGGCCAAGGATAAGTCTCAATGCCCTATTCCGGATTTGCTGGAGGGGACGTAGAGTGGAAGAAGGTAGATTCAGGAGAAGTCTATTACAATAGACAAGCCTAGAGAGAACCAGAGCTTGGGTAACATTGAGCCATTGAGCCTCTGGGGGAAAGTGAGAAAAGGGAGAATTCCTTTGAGAAGGAAGAGCTGAATGTTGGACTTCTTGGCAATGTCCTGAGTGTGAGGGAGGCAGGAGATAGAGGAGTTGTAGATGACTCCAGGTTTTTGGCTTCAGAATAAGGAGCAGGAGGAGAGCCCAATATGAAAGGCCAAAGTGAAGGGAACAACCAGGGAGCAGGGGTCCCAATGGGAAGGATTTCAGTTTTACAGGCATTGAGGCAGAGAACGTTGGAAGTGCATCAGGACTGGATGGCAGATATGCAGTCAGGGGTGGCGAGGGGTGTATGCGGGTCAGCAGGAAGTTTGAAAAAGAGCTGTGTGTCATCTGCGTAACACTGGAAGTTGGAGAAGGAGAAGATGATCAGAGTAAGGTAGATGTTAAAGAGCCAAGGGGAGAGGATAGAACCCTGGGGGACACCACGGGTGGAGCGGAAGAAGGAGAGGAGGAGCTGCTCAGGATGACTTGGGAAAAGCAGTCAGTTAGGAAGGATGTCAGCCAGTCCAGTGCCTGTTCCAAGATACCAAGGGTATAGTGGAGCCTTTGTATGAGGATGAAATGGTTCACTGTGTCAAAGGCAGAGGAGAGATCGAGAAGGATGAGGACAGCTGGAAAGTTGGAGTCCAGAGAGGAGAGCAGTTTTTCACGAGTGTTCAGAAGAGCAGTTTACATACCTCTGAATGCTCGGATTCCAGATTGATTGTCGTGAAGACCACCAACAAGTTTAGTGTGTGAGTTGAGTTTGGGTAATGCCGGATTCTCTATCAGCTTCCCTAGGAAGGGGATGATGGAAATATGGCAGTAGTTGCAGGGAAGGTAGGATCTGCTGAAGGTTTTTTCAGGAGTGGGTGCATAAGAGAGTACTTAAGGGGGGAAGGAAAGATCCAGTAACAAAAGAGTGATTGCAGAAATCAGCAAGTGTGGGGGCAAGAGAGCCTGTGTTATCTTTGATGGTCCTGGATGAGCAAGGGGAACCTGTTTAGAAGAGACCTTCATGGAATGACAACTCTAGTAACTTCTTCAGGTGTGACAGGGGAGAAGGAGGAGAAGGAGTAAGGAGGTGGGAGCAAGGGAGGCAAGGGGGTGTGGGATGGGTTGATATGGTAGGTAGCAAGGGTGTTCAGGATGTTTTGATGGCAAAGTGAGTGGCCAGTGCATTTAAGAGGGCCTGGGAGGTAGAAGGGGTAGTAGACACTGTGGAAGGGTTGGCTAGTTCCCGACAGATCTTGAAATGTTCAGCTGTGTTGTTGGATGCACCGGAAACCTGTGCCTGAATATGGACTCTTTTCTGGTCACGGGTAGAGAGTCTGCATGGCCTTTGTCAGAGAATGAACCTGTGGTTTGCCACTTCCTTCCAGCTACCCTGCACTTTTGTTTCAGGGCCGCACATTCGGAGTCATACCAGGTGTTACGTTTACAGGCAGGTTTCATGCAGATCCTCATGACTGGGGCAAGAATGACAAGAGTATTGGTGATGGACCAGTGGAGGATTGCTGAGAGGAGAGTCAGAGGAAAAGTCAGAGGAAGGGAGTGAGGGATGAAGGTGCAAGCGAAGGCAGCAGCTGACACTCATTTCACTGGTCAGATGTTAGTGAATGAGGTTGGCGGGGCTATAGGGCGGGCGGTCAGAAGGCCAAAGGGGCCCAGGTGGGAGGTGAGAAAAGAATGGTCTGATCGGGAGAGAGGGGTGACTAGTGAGTGTAACGCTCACCTGGTATCCACAGGGACGTCACTCAGCCTGTTCTGACCTCTAACGACCTCAAACCCTTCCCTGGAGGCTATTCGACTGGAGACTGTGCCTGAAACACAGGATTGGTAGAGTTTAACTCCCTATTGTCTCTGTGTGCTTGAACCCCTTCTTCCCTGGGGTCCAACCCTTCCATTTGAACCACAGCTCACCTTGTTTTCTTGGATTGTGTGCTCTCCGTCTTGCTTTCAGCACAGGGGCGTGTTGATTGATGCAGGATCGTTGCTGCCTAGTTACTTCACTGGCAAGAGTCTGACAGGTAAGGATAATGAGTCTTTTGAACAGTTCTCTAACTTCATTCCTTTCCTTCCTTAGATGATAGCCGGCGTCCGGGGATGGCGGCGTGCTGATGAGATGAGTAGCGCTGAAGTGCACCCCTTTCGTATTTGCATTGAACTGAGTTCTTTTTCTGTGTCTTTTAGGTGCCGCAATGTTTTCCGCATGGATGCCGGTTATGAAGAACAAATGCGGTGGGTAAGCGTGGTATGCGGCGCCTCTAGATGTTTCCACGCTAACCTGGAGTGTCTTTTCCCTCTTGCAGATGGATGAGAAGTTCCGGAGACAGAGTTCCCCCAGAGCGGCTGGGATTCAGGTAAGCGTTTGAAGCTCGTACAGTCTTGAAAAATAAGCGAAGATTTGCAGAATGCTTATTAATGCCTTTTTTCTGTTCTTTTCCCTTTTCCTTAGGAAGCGGCGTGCCGGGATGGGAATGACACCGCCGAAGATGCCCGCAGAACAGAAGGATCGATGAATGATGGGCAGAAGCGCTGCAAGGTAAGGCTGTTCCTAACGGTGTTCTTGTTCTTGCAGGAGCTGAGCACAGAAGAAAGATGCAGGCCTACTGGAGACCGATCCGAACACAGTGAGTGTCATGCTGCATGTGCAGAAAACGCAAAGCATGTTTCTCAGCCTGGGTGTGGCTTAAATAGTCTCTGGGTATCCCAGGTGTCTCTGGGCTGAACCACACCAAAAGTCTAGACCGCACATACAGTTCTGGGAACCGAAATATGTGGGGGCATCCATCTTGTCCCCATCAATGCACTACAAGTCCAATACCCAATGTTATCCTATGGGAGTGAGTGAGTCTGGTGCCACAAGCGCCAAGTCTGACTCCAAGTGGGTCTTTGGAGGCATGTAGGTGATTGTGGCCTGGCTCCAGCCTGACATCTTGGAGGGCTGGGAACATGAGGGGCAGGAATCATGACAGCGAGGGGAGAGAGAGATGTCAGAGTGTATGAGGCCGTCAAGAGTGCATCAAGCTGAGTGGGTTGGCCTAGAAGGGAGAATAGAGAGGGAAAGAGTTCAGAGGTCATTGAAAAGAGTGGATGCAGAGCCAGGGGAGTCCATGTGAATGTTGAAATCACCCAGGAGGAGGAGGTTGGAGGTGGATGAAAGTAAGGAAGAAATGAAATCAGCCCATTCAGAGAGGAACAGGATGGTCGAGCCTAAGGGCCTGTAAATGGTAGAACTGGTCAGGGTGGAGACGGGAGAGATGACCAACTTGAAAACCAGGCTTTGAAAATCAGGGTAGAGCTGGATGGGTAAAATGGAAGCAGGAACCCATTCAGGAAAGATTAAGGCAACCCCTCCCCCCGGCCAGTGTGGTGAGCTCGAGGCTTGGAGAGGATCTTGAAACCTTCAGGGAGGAGGGAGTCAAAAGCAGTAACTGAGCTGGCATTTCACCATGTCTCGGTAAGAGAAACATTTTTGAGGTAAATGTCTTCAAGAAGGAGGCAGATGTCAGCAGAGTGTTGGCTGAGCGAGCCAGATGGAGGAGGTCTCTGCCTTTGAAAGTATTCTGAGGTGGGGTACAGGGGCATAGTACATCAGTCAGAGGAGGGAGAGAGAGAGTAGTAGGGGGAGAGGAAGGAGGAGGAAGGAAGTTAATGAGAGAAATCAGGATCCGGTCAAAGAGAAGGAGGTTGGGTTGAGAACCCTGAACCAGGATAGTGCCAGTGTGATAGACATTAACAAAGCAACATGAAGATGAGAAGCTGGCCAAGAGGACTCCCCACTTGGTGCCGCCGTTTATGGTAGAGGACGAGGAAAGAGAGAGAGTGTAGATGAGATGGGGGTCCATAGATCTGGAGAGGGGACAGAGAAGAGGATATCAGTGAACACCTCTCTGGAGGAAGCGCTGACATAGGTGTTTGCGATGGAAAGTCCAGAGTTTGCACTCAGGATGTCTTTTTTGTTCTTTGTCCTACCAGACTTTGTGAGAGAGGGGGGATAGGTGATAGTGTAGAGGTGCACAGAATGTAAAAGTACACATACAGGGCCTTAGCTATGTGCCTTTGCTGGAGGGGCTGGCTTCCACCTTCTGGCGCCTCTCATTGGCTCAAGAGTGCAGAGGCAGCCAATCATTGTGGGGCAGGTAGCAGGCAGTGAGACAATGGCACCATGCTCTAGCGAGGGCCAGGAATTGAGAGGCAAATACAAGCCCACACATGAGGATTCAGCTTTAAAAATGCCCCCAACAGAGTGCGTGCTGATTAGGATGAAATATAGAGAATTGTGAGGCAATTCCGAGCACAATGCACGCGCAGCGAAAATACTTTCTTAATTGCTTTTCAGGGCTTACCTTCAATGGAATCAATAGCAGGACCCTGCAATTCCTGTTGCCAGAGGGAATGGATTCTTATGAGGCTGCTCCTTCAGCCCTCTCCGATGAAATGCATGAACCACGGCAGATCTCCTGGACCTAACTGTGGGCCTTTGCTGAAGGGGCCGGCTTTGGCCTTCCAGCACGTCTCATTGGCTCAAGTGTGCAGAGGTTGTTCTCATCTCTTATGACATCCCCCTCTCTAACCCTCTCACTATGCCTTTCTTTTGAACTGACCACTTTTTACTTTCCTCCCATCTGAAGCTCTCTGTCCCCCAGATGAAGCCAACCCCAGCACTCCCACCTACTTTTTCGGTCATCTGACCCATGAAGCGTGTGTCAGTGGAGGCCTTTGCTGCTTCTTTCTCTCCTCGTCCTACTCCTGCTGCTGACTCACACTCTGACACAGCCCTCTCTAGCCTGAATCTTTCTATGAATAACACTCTGTATGTAATTGCCCCTGTCATGAGAATCTGCCTAAAGCCTACTCTTGGTATGACTCCGACCTCACCACACTAAAACATAAGTGCAGGGTGGCTGAGAGGAAGTGGAGGGCTTCTGGCATATCCTATGACAAACTGGCCTGTCAACTTCTCCAAAGACAATACAGACTATGTGTCCTGTCCAAAAAGAGGGTCTAACAACATGGCCAAACTCATCAAAATCTTCAAGGAGCTGGCCGGTCCTGCTGCAGTCCACACATCTCCTGTTCCATCCTAGGCCCTTTGCACGTCCCTGGTAACTCATTTCACCACTAAAACTCATGACATCCTGTCTTCTCTCTCCTCCTCTCTTTCCCCTACCTCTCTATCTACCTCTTCTGGCTGCCTCTCCCTCTCCTCCTCCTTTCGCCTCTTTCTCTGTGATCACTCCTGATGATGTCTCCAGACAAGTCCGATCTATGAAAGTGTCATCCAAGCAGGTGATCCCCTATTCCTCCAGAACCATAAAGGACAGCATCAACACCCTTGCTCCAGCCTTGACCCATTTCTGCAATCACTCGTTTGCCACTGGAACTTTCCCTTCCCCTCTAAAGCACTCACTTGTGCACCCACTCCTGAAGAAGCCTTCAACCGATCCCTGCTGTCTGGCAAACTACTACCGGAACTTTATCACTCCTTTCCTAGGCAAACTCCTTGACAAGCTGGCTATCTCCCAGCTTACTCTCCACACTGAATCTGTTGGTTATCTCCAGGACAATCAATCTGGCTTCAGAGCAGCCAGAGGCACGGAAACTACTCTACTGAGCACCCATGAAGATCTGCTCACTAATCTCAAGCCTACCTTCTGTCCTCATCCTCCTTGATCTTTCCTCTGCTTTTTACATGATCAATCATGCCATCCTGATCAGTTGTCTCTGTCAAAACATGGGCATCATGGATCTGGCTCTTGCTTGGCTGACTTCCTTTCTCCTGGACGTCCCTCTCAGGTCCAACTGCATCTTTCTCATCATGTGGTGTTCCCCAGGACTCAAACCCCTCAGCCTGGCTTTTCAACGTCTACTTTTCCCCTTTGGTCCACCTCCTCTCAACCTTCTCCTCTAACTTTCAGTGTATTGCGGATGACACTCAGCTCTCCTTCAGGCTCCTTTCAGCCCACTGTCCTCTCTCACTCATTCCTAATCTGTCTATCACTGATTCAGGATTGGTATGCATCCAACTATCTCTGCCTCAATGCCAGTAAGACCGAGATCCTTCTCATTGGGACCCCTGTTCCCCATTTTCCTCTTTCACTCTGGCTGCCCTCCTTGGGCCGTCTCCCTGTGCCTTCCTGTGAGGGAAAAAAGTTGGTGTCATCTTCAACTTCACCTTCTCCTTGACTCCATTCATCATGGACCATGCTAAGAAGTCCAGCTAACAGCTGCACCTCCTCAGATGTATTCTTCCTTTTCTCTCCTTGATCCCTGGTTCTCTCTAGACTGGACTACTGCAACAGTCTCTTTCTTAATCTGCCTTCCTCTAGTCTCCACCTTCTGCAAATAATCCAGAACAGGACTTTGAGAGTTGTCCTTGGCCTCAAGCCCAATGATTATGCTCAAGACCCACTGCATTGTCCACAAGGCTTTCTGGTGCCGGGGCTCGCACTATGCCCAACTCTCTTTTCCGAAACACTTTCATTCTCGAGCCCTTTGCTCAACTACCTCCAACTCTCTAATGGTCAGACGCTTCTCCAGGAAGAAAGTGGGGGGTAAATCTCTCTCCTCTGCAGGTGCCTACCTCTGGAATGGCCTCCCTGTCCCTCTCAAACTCGAGCAGGACCACCTCAGGTTTCCGGAAGCAGCTCAAGACCTTCCTTTTCGCTTTTGCTTTCTCTCTCTCTCCCTTGCTGACCTACCTGCCTGCTTCATTGTATGGCTGCCTGGCTACCCTCAGAATCACAATGTGCACCATGCTCCTCCACGTCCAGTAGCACCTGCACGGCCTCTGGGCTTGCCATGCACTCAGAGGCTGTATCCGTAACCCTACAGTCCCTTACCTCATTGCACCTACCCTGAGCTGGCTTCCCTGGCTATACTTACTCAGAGCAATGCTGCCCTTCCCCCTGGTACTTCTCCTCCCCCCCCACCTCCTGCACTTGCACAATCTGAATGACACAAGGCCTAGTAAGATCACTTGTTTTGTCCTCTTCTGTTCCCCCTCCTTGTCTTGTCGCACCTAGAAAAACTTGTGTACAGACACGTTATAAATGACTCATCATATCATATCATATCTCCCTGCAATACCGCCAAAAAAACCAAAGAACAAACTGTAGTCCAAACACAACTTCATGTCCATCAAAGACAAAGAGACAAATATGCCTTGTTGAAAAAGAACTGCAGCCCTATCAAAGGATACCAATAAACAACACTCTGGTCCATTTAAAATCAGCAACACAACTGGTGTAAATTGCTATGCAAACTTAGCAATCAATCTTCTCATCCAATGGCCACCAATTGTTCACAACATTTACTTAAATGGCTCACACCAGTTGTGTTTGCAAATGCTCCTCCTTCATACAAATGCAGCCTTGGTAAATGCGCCTTGAAACACTTGTGTATAGGCGCGTTACAAATGCCATTTCATATCATATCAAATAATCCTGACAGCATCTACAGTGTCTCAGGTATATGGCAAGAATTGGACTACTGTACAGGAATGGTAAAATTCACCATAAACACAGAGAAAGATCCACAAGAATTCCGAATGTACTTACTACAAGTACTAGAAACCAAAAACATCCAAATGAATGAATTTTTCATTCACGTGGAAATGTACATGCACTCTCTGTAACCAGGGTTAGACGAGCACATCCCTAATGAACTATTTGTGTATGTATCCATACCAAATTGTAAATCCATTTCATTTCATCAACTTCTGCGGAATGCAAATCATTCTTCCTGAATTCCCATGACAACTCAATGTAGAATCCGAGACACAGAGAGTTGTTTTGGCCCCGCTCCCAACTATCTTGTTTCCTACTCACAAAGGCACATGCCCCCAGGAAGTGCCATAGAAAGTGCCTGTTTGAGCCAAGGAGAGGCATCAGAGGCTGCAGTGTCCCAAGGAACGGCATCATCTTCAACGCATATTCACATGCCCTTACATCAGCGGATAGGGTGTGTTTTCTGAGCATGAATATAATTACAAGTAGTGAATACCTTGCTTTGACCTTGCTTGGACTCATGTGGTAAGCATACAACTTACCTTCACCTTTGTTTCCTTTAGCAGATTTGTTTTGTCGCTGCCCCCAACTACCTTGTTTCCTCCTCATAAGGCACGGGGACGTGCACCTGCACCGCCCCCCAGGATGTGCTGACACTTCCTCCTTCCTGTTTGTTTATGCCTAAATCCTGTGATTTTATGCCTAAATCCTGTGATTCAACAAAGGTGGTGCTACCTGCCCTTAGCAAGCACTTGTAACCCTGCCAGCTCGCATCCTTTGTTTTTCGCATTAGAGAGACAATTAAACATCAGCGACTTGCACTGCTTCGGCTGTAAGCGGAGAGGTAACGTATGAATGAAATTGCATTTTCTTCACTGGCGGACTTTCCCGCCAAAATACAATATTTAGCACATTGATTTATGGCGATGTATTTGTATTTGCCTATTTTCACTTAATCGGGTCTTCTGGTGATTATGAATGTAATTGGAATCATGTGTTACCTATCCGCATAGTGCATTGTCACCGATAACAAATACACCCGTCATTGCTTACAGTCACACAGTTTATTTTGTTATGTGGCATTTCAGTACTTAACATGTTTTTCTTACAGTGTTTATTTTGGTGTTGTAACACGTCTGCACATTTACCTTCCTACGGGTTGGATACATTACGCGCCTTTCAGCTAATTGTAAACAACAAACATGAACCTTTATTGACCACCTTATATTAACGTACAATCTCAGACGTACTTTCCTCTCCTCAACATGGTCAGGAGATAATGCAGACAGACTTGTGCCGTCCAATCTGCATGGTTTTCCCGATTTAGGTAGTCCCTTAGCTCCTACATCTACATCGTTCTCTGTAGCATCCTGTATTTGTGCTGATGTGCTACCTCCCCCCGACATGCCCCACTCTGGGAAACCTGACTCTGAGGCATTACCCTGTTTGGCTTATGCCAACAAAGAGATGTAATCAGTTGACAATAAGAAGCAACCATACTCCGGCCCTAATGAAATACTTCACGCTCAATCAACAGCGACATATCCTTTGAAGGAAAGAATTTTGATACTGAAATATCAGATATCTAACTATTGGCACATGCTGTTAAAGCCGAGTGGGGAAACCGTATCTGCCTTTCCCTCAGACCTTCTACTCCAGCACCCTTCTTACCACCAAATATTGAAGAGGTCTGGTTACACAACTTCACTCATGGCACTCCATTGGCGCATGTACACGATAGGAGAACCCCTTGGCCAGTTGCCAGTTCTCGTACACTTAAAAAAAACACTAACATCCGATGGTCCGAGTGGAGTGCCTAAATATGTAGATGATTCTCAAAACGATTGATATTCACCAATTGAGTGCTGAAGTAAATCTTCACATTCTGCATAACACCAGTCAACACTCGTCTAACACATACAAACCGGACAATTTCTCTTTTTTCTATATTAGCAAGAATACTCAATCTTCTCAACAAAGGCCACGAACTCACTCATTTGGAAATCTGTGACTTTAAAGTAATGGTTGTAGAGATTATTAGTAAAATAAACAAACTGGAAGGATTTCTGTATGCCCACAGTATCCTCCTGGAAATTTCAAAAACAGCATCAAACCCCTAAACAAAGAACAGATCCCTTCCTCCCTCTATAACAACTCTCACACTACTTCAACTGTCCATGCGCCAAATAACCCCTCGCCTCTTATAGAGATAATTGATATGATCAAGGAAGATGAGAGCGCAATGCCAGATTCTAAACAACATGAAGCCTCCATACGGCTTTTGTCACCCAAAAAGAAGCGTGCCGCTGCGCGTGCCTTAAATTGCAAACAAAATAACAAAAAAATGACTTCAGAACTACCTAGAAATAAAACAACAACCTACCTATGCCCAAAATTATTGGACAAAAGTCATATATAAAAACATTTGTAACCTCTCTTATGAAGAAGAGTATCTCGACCTACATCACCTAAATGATGAGTCTAAGATATTGCTAGAACTTAAGTCTTCAAGCGCATGTCAATAATATGGAAGTGCAAATGGGGAATATTGCTTCCACTATACCATCTACCCTTGGACGCCTTGAACCAAGCATAATTCACAAAAGCGAAACTTTAGGAGTTTCACATGTGTCTGATATTCTAACTGTTCCTCAGCATTATCCCAAATATATCAGATACAGTAAACAAGCATCTATGTCAAAATTCTTTCCCATAGAATGATACAAGATGATAATGGGTGCAGTAGTCTCCTCGAGCAATGTCCTGTCGTCAGTACCGAAAGAACTGTCTAGTACCTCATTCCATCAGGCAAATTTAGACAATTGTGGCCTCGGCGTGAACTCCGCTGTGATAACTCAGTCTGACACTATGAGCATTTTATCTAAAAATAATCTTGCACCTGTCCAATCCTGCAGCACTATGTCCAGTATAAACACTGCAGCGAAACGGCACACAGATTCCAATTCTCCATCTCTGTCTCCATCTACAGATGGTGCACCGCTTTTGGTAAGCGCACATGTTGGAGAAACCAAGTCCACGGCTCATACAAATAGCCTGCCTTCCATTGTAAATGTACCATTTTGAATTCTCTTGAACTCACACCTGATCTACAAAACATTATGGGATGGATCAGTGACTCTGACATCAATGGAAGGCGTAGCTTGAATCGTACGTTTATGTTAAATACGTTCACGCATTGCCCCCAACTGAGAACGTTAACCTCAGATGATATAGAATGGATTACGTTGTCCACTTGCAATACAAACCGTATGATTTGTAGGTTCCAACACTATATAATTGCGAAACTAGTGTAAAGGCCCAGTGCCCGTTTTATATGTGCAATACAAAGAAATAAGACACACCGCAACAGGGAATGAGACTAAGAGAACAGGCAGCGAGAGTTAGTTTTCTTTTATGTAGAATTGGCATCCAGAGAACTCTGCTGCTTGAGAGCACTCTGGCAAACATTACCATTACATGAACTTATCAAGGCAAAAATCGTCATTGGTGACGTCATCATATAAGGGACTACATGGACACAGGATTGGAGAAAAATTAAGTAACATATGTAGCTGTAGGTGCTGCTCCCTCCAGGTTGGTTGCTCGGTTGGCGGGAGGGTGAGCATCACAAGGTCCATCTGCCTGTGTCCGGGCGGGGTAAGGGTCAGGTCGCTGTGAAGCAGGGTGGTCACTAACTAAGCTAACCTGGGATACTACCATTAGACATGCACTAAATAATAGTTGCTACAGCTCCTTTGAGCAAATCATTATAAGCCTATAAATTGCATACATATAATCACACCATCACCCGTTGGGACTTATATGGAGTACTTGGCTTAAAGGTCTTGGCAAGTGTGATAACATGGATCGTGGGGGGGGTCTGAGATCATCAAAAACTGGGAGGCATGTTGACATTTGTTAGTTCTAGGGTGCAATATACTGTGACAGAGGTCTGATTTTAGTTGGGGGCACCTTGGGGTGGGCTTCATGGCAGGGTCGCGTGTCTGGTACATCAAAAAAATACCTTGCAAGGACACAGGGTTATACTGGCAGTAATTTTCCAACAGCAGGGGTAAGTGGGCACAGGCAGGCTTGTGGTGATGGATGAGCTCCAAGGCCTGGTTCAGGCCGGTTCACACATGGGACAGTGATCTCAGAGGAAGGGCCAGGTGTTACATTTGTTCTTGTTGCAATTACTTCCGGCTCGAGTGTGAGAATGGAGCTGCAAAGCTTTCAGGCACAGTGAGAAAAGGTGGGGGCCATGTGCGTGGTGTGCCCAGCGCTGCAAATGGGAGAGAAGCCTTTTCGTATTATCGCAGTGATGCTTAGGCCAAAAGATGAAGTCAAGGGTGCATAAAATGGATGCCAAGTATCCCTCACAACAGCCCACCTATGGCAATGCCACCATAAGGTCAGTGTTTAGCATAAGGGCAATTGAGGTGTCCACCACTATTGGAAGAGCAAGTGGTCCATGTTGTGCTGAATGTAGGACAGGGGACCAAACAACCTCTCACTCCTACACATTCCCCCTTTTGTTACATCTAAAGTAACAAACTACTTATTATTCTTATTCTCATTTCAATAATACTCTACCTCTGCTACCGCTTCATCCAAAGCAGGTGTACCCTTTATTGGCATCCAAGCCCTACATATGCTTCTCAGGCTATGCCCACTTCTCACATATTCATCAGGTGTACATGTCATGTATATTCATCCATCCCCAACCAGGTCCACCCACACCTCCCTGTGCCATTGCAGCTCCCTTGGTTCCTTTATGGTAGTGTGAAATAAATTATCTACCCTATCCCCATTCTGGTGATATACAGCTGTCATGCGATATTTTGGTGGGTTTGATTCTCCAGTTTGCATCTGTTTATCTATCATAGTGGCTACCGTTGTCTGTTGGCCCATTGTTAACATCATCATTGTTGAGTTAGGCATAAACTTTGCACAACATCGGATACCTAGTTGGCACACACAGAAAAATAGTAAGATAAAAAGCGATGACTGGAGCAAAGATTTTCATCACGGTGCTAAAACAGGATGGTATCCAATTGAACATCTTGTCAAACCAGTTTCTTGGCTCTATTCCTCCTTCTTTCAACATTCTTTCTCCCATGCTGTGTACTGCTGAGATAATGTGGGAGAGGGTCCCATTATCTGCGTCTTCAGAAGGTACGAATATACAGCATGCGCTCCCGATTTTTCGGCAAACACCGCCGTCCATTGCTGTGAGAAGGTCTAGGATGTACCGGTTCTGCATTGGCATTAAACGCAAGGCGCGAAGTTCCACCTTGATCACATTGAATCCCTCTTCAGTGTCGCTAGCCTGTTGGATCAGCTCCCAGCGGATGATTTGTAACCATTTGGCATTTGTTTGTGCCTGAAGTCCTGGCGTTAGGAGGGAAGCAAAGAATGTCTGCAGAGTTAAAGAGTTTATATTTTACTGGGATCTCAGCGAGAAGATTGGATGATTCGCTGGAAATATAATTTGATGACTTCCTTTTGCGGGAGAGTCTGTCTTTTAGGTCACTTTCAGACAGAATGTTGTATGAGGAAAGCTCTTTGGTTGCTGGTTGGGGCACTGCCGATGTGTCAGCCGATTGCCCTGCTGCCGATATGCCAGCCGATTCCCCTGCTGGCGATATGTCAGCCGAACCTCTCCCCCCTTGGATATTGCTTTCTGGGATTACCATCAGTGCTGAATGTAGAGTGGCCAGGGCAAAAGTACCTCTCCATAATGCCAGTAGATGCAGGTAGGCTTGTTTGCCACAGATCCAGTACATGTCGATGAGTGCATCTGTACCTTTTTTCATATCAGGAATAATGATTGTTTTTTTGCATTGTTTGTTGGTGCCCATCAGCACTTTCCCTTCTCCGTGAAAACAAAGTTCATGTGAGATTTCTTTTTGGGTCTTGATAGGTTTTTCGAGAGCGGTAACCCATGTGAGTTTTGCAATGTGCTGGGACCAGACGGGAGCACACGTTTCTTTGACCAATTGAAAGTTTTCTTCAGTTAGTCGTCTAAGTGCTTCAGCTTTGCACTCGATCGTTTCGTCAAGTCACTTGTTTTCTGTAAATCTTATTCATTTTATGAGAAAAATGGCATGGCTCTTTAATACAGATTACTCCTTGGCGCTTGCTCGTGCAAGTTCTCTCATTCTGCAGCATTTCTATTGTAACTGTGTGTGCCTGGAAGGTGCTCCGAATCCTACATAATACGAGATGAATCAAACACTGGGCGTCTGACACTTCTTGTGGTACAAGTATTTTAGGTGTGCTTGATGCATGCGGTATGAGAGAGCAGACATAGCAGCTCTCATTCGTGGCTTGTTTTGCTGTAGCACTCATGTCTGAGTACCATTTATTTGACTGGTAAGGGTGGCGGGGGTCTTCTCTTTCATCTAATCCCAGGCCATGGTAAATATCATATCTTTTCCCTCCTGTCCCCTTTTCCGTCTCCTCCTCCCCCCTTCCCTGTTGTTCATCGTTTTTACTTTTCAATAATTTATGGGAAAAACACCTGCCCATGTTGTGTCATTGTGTTCATTCGCAGTCTACCGGGCCTGTGGTTCTGGGGTCTCTTGGGTAAAAGCAACATTAAAGTGCATTATAGTGCCTAGTGAGGTAGGTTCCGTGGTTGTTTGTACAATAATATCTATCAGTTTAGATTCACTCTCCAAAAAGTAATCCCCATCATACTGATTTGTCTCATGTTCATTACGTGGCCTGATAGCAACAAGTGGAAAAAGGGGGGCTGTTGCTGTGCGATTCTTGTATAGCGTAGTGAGGTTTGCATTAACAGAATGATTCTGTTTCCACATAGTTTTCACACCTGCCCATATAAGTGTTGAGCCTTCTCGTATAATGTTTATCCCACTCCCCCCTTCTTTCATATCATCAATAATGAAAGACACAGTATAGTACCATGCCATAAAAAATAGCATTGTAGAAAACAGTATTGCAGATACTTCATACCACACTCTAAATTATAATATTTATTAACTCTACAAACTGCCCTATCACTAACTAAAATTGTGCCGTCATCGGTGAGAGCACTTCTTTCTGCCATTGTGTCACCTGGAGGGGTGATATAAAATTGTTAAGTGACATGCATACAATTCATTATTTATTTCATCAAGTTATCATTTTACTGTCCTCATATGAATGCTATGCTATGCACACCTTAATGCTATACTTCTATTTGTATCATGCATTTCATTAATATGACCGTATTTCGTAATTGATATTATTTTCTTTCAGTAATAAAAATCATTTTTCTATACAAGCTGTCAATCATATTTCTTGAAATTGATAGAACGAGAGAGAGAGAGAGAGAGAGAGAGAGAGAGATGTGGTCAATTTGTGCTCATTGCTTTCAATTTTCCTTTTCGTCAATTTTTGTTTTTTCATACTTTCTTTTTCACCCACTGGCAAATTCGTTCCTATCAGTTTGTTTGCATTGCGTGATTGTACTATCACATGCTCTTCTCACATTTGACAGATGCACCCAATATTTCAACCCCTTAACTTTTACTGCAGTAGGTGTGCATTAAACAACTTCGTATGGGCCATGAAATCTTGGAGAGTTCCATCTCCGAACAAAACGTTGCACATATACATTCTCTTCTGGCATTAACTGACCCTTTGGGCTGTCATGGGATGGCATCGCAGTGTCTGTCACAGTGTTTTCTGTGAATGGTGGCACACTTTGTCTCACTATGCTACGCACTGCACATGTTAAATGGGTAAGGTATTCCTTAAATGCATCCCCCAGCACTGTGGCAGCTCTGTGAGTGCCTGAAGCTCTTCTCACTGGGGAGAGTGGCGTATGAATGCACCTTCCGGTCACTATTTCGTGTGGGCTCAAATGATGGTCTTTACTTGGCTGTGTTCTGAGGTGTAACAGTGCTAGCTAGGGGCAAGCAATACACCCAGTTTTTCTTCAGCATGTTACACAATTTTGATAACTTGCTTTTGAGCAGGCCATTGATTTTTTTCCACCAACCCGTTAGCCATTGGGTGATAAATCAAACACAATTTGTGCTTGACCCCCAGTAACGATGTTACTTCCTTGAAGAGGTAATTTACAAAGTGTGTGCCATTATCTGATCTTATTAGGTCACATATGCCCCACCTTGAGAACACCTCCCACACCAGGAATTTTGCGTCACACTTTGCGTCTAGGTGGAGGCATGGTCCAGCTGCCACCCACCGTGAAAAGGGGCAAACTATCACAATTAAATATCTTGCTCCGTTAAATCTTTCTCCCATATCCGCGTAGTCAGTGAGGAGCTCTCTAAACGGGCCCACAGGGCACAGTAATGTTCCTGGCAGTGTCTTTAGTGAAATTCCTGAACTGTATGTCTGACATGTGGCACATTCTATAGTGAATTTTAATAAATGTTCCTGTAAATTTGGAACAAGCCAATGTTCCTGTAGTTCTACGGCAATGTGTTGTTGAGTTACATGTGTTGGGAAGTGCAGTTGTTGGATTGCTATTTCCAGTAACTCCACTGGCATCACCACCTTCCCTGTTAGTTCCTGTCTCCATATTAGATCTGTTGATGATTGTTTACAACCTCTCTTAGCCCATACCTATTGCTCCTCCACAGGTGCACATTTATGGATCTCTAATATTTGGGATATTGGTGTATGGCTGTATCCTTCCTCTGATGTATATGTGCTCTGTGTTTTGATAATGCATTCTATTGCTTGTGAAATACGTGGCCTCTTTTGCTGCTGCGTCTGCTGCCGCGTTTCCCAATGAGATCGCATCCGTGTTATTGGTATGTGCTTGGCACTTCACCAATGCTACTACTGATGGTTCTGCTAATGCTTCTATTAGTTCATTTAATAATGAGGCATGTTGTACTGGCAAACCATCTGCCCTTCGGAACCCTCTTCGTCGCCATCGTGGCAGCCCTTAGTGTACTGTTGTTGTAGCGTATGCTGAGTCAGAGTATATTGTTACTGCACATCCTTTAGCAGTGCACAGTGCCTCAATTAGTGCGGTCAATTCCGCTGCTTGGGCGGAGTAATGAGAGGGGAGGCGTTTCTGTACAATAAACTCATATTCTTCTTCTTCCATTCTTAAAACTGCCACTCCCATGTGTTTTTCTCCTGTTTCATTTGATGCTAACCCGTCTACAACTTATATTTCTCCCTCCTGTAGTGCATTTTCACTTGCTTTGGGAATGTCATCCTCTTCTCCCTCATATGTAGCACAATCATTTGTCTGGATATCTTCTACTGTGCAGAGCTCTGTAATGAATGTGGCTGGGTTCACTGTCTTACATCTGACTACATGAACATTTGGACTGGATATTATTATCTCATATGCTGTTGCCCTTTGTGGTGTTAACGTTGATGTTGGCCTTTCTAGAATTGCAAAGAGTGAGTGTTCTGCGTATAGGGTCACTGAACATCCCATTACGATGGTGGCACTTTTTTTCTATTGCAAAGGACTCTGCAGCGAGAGCTTGTTCACATGCGAAGTGGCCCTGCATTACTGAGTCTAATGTACCACTGTAGTAGGCCAACGGCTGGTGACCTAGTGATGTTTTCTGTGTCAGCACTGCAGCCATTAAAATACCATTGCAGTGTGAGAATAGGTAAAATTCCCGATCGTAATCTGGGTTTGCCAAAACTGGTACGTGTGCAATTAGATCTTTCAGTTTGGAATACTGTGTCATCGTTTCATCTGTCCATTTTAGTGGGACATTATTCTTTTGTGCTTCCTTCAGAGTCTGTTGTAGTGGACATGTGTATGCTGCATAGTCAAGTATCCATGCACGGCAGTAATTACAGATGGCGAGAAACTTTTGCATGTCCTTTACTGTTTTTGGTAGGATCAGGTGGCATATGGCCGCTGCTCTGTCTAGTAATAGTCTCTTGCCGTCTTTTGAAATTAGCTGTCCTAAGTAGAGTACTTCTTCTAGGCAATATTGCATTTTACCTTTGTCCACCTTGTATCCCTTCGCGGCCACCAAATTTAACAATGTGATTGAATCAGCCCTACACTGTTCTTCATTTTAAGTGCAGAAAAGCAAATCATATACGTATTGTATTATCGTGCTTTCTACATCAATGTTTCCAAGATCTTTGTGAAAAATTTGATTGAAAATGTTTGGGCTTTCACAATATCCCTGTGGTAGTCTACTGTGAAACACGTGGCATCTTTAGGTATGCTACATAATATTGATGCTGGATTAGGCACTGATGGGAACTCTTTCTGTATGACTTCATTAAGTGGGTGTAGGTCCTGGATCATCCTCCAAGCCCCACCCTTCGTTTTTTTGATCGGAAAAACCACTGTATTACATGGTGAATTGGATGGCACTATTTTCCCTTGTTCTAGTAGTGCGTTTATTATTTCTCGTATTCCTTCCTCTGCCTCCATTGATAGTGGCTACTGTTTTACTCTAGGTGGTTTGGCACCTGGTTTCAATTTTATTTTAATTGGCATAACGTCTTGTAATAGCCCTACATCAAGGGGCCCTTTGGTCCATATTTCTGGCAGGACCTTTTCCATATCTTTCTCAAATATGGTAGGTGGCACATTACCACTAGCCATGAGAGGGTTGTGTATTTCCCTGTGCTGAATCATAATATCACATGGTATACTTACTTCCATTATTATTTCACCATCACTCTCACGGTCAGTGAACAATTCTTCATCAGTTAAATCGCGCAACATTAAATTTGGGTCTATGCACAGCACTGTTCTCCACTCGCATCCATATATGTCCAGTCCTATTACCGCAATACGTTTACTTGAAACCTGTACTCCTTCTAGATCAAAAGACAAAATTGTTCCTGGTATAATATCTGTATTCACAATCGGGCAGAAGGCAAAATCTGAAGGTACTTTCCATTCTTTTCTTGTTATCTCTGGCACCATAAATGAACATATCCATGCCAATAGGCATCCCTCTTACCGCAACTTCATTTGTCATTGTGCTAATCATCAACATTGCCCGCACGGGGCACACTCCTGGGGTGGAGCAAACTATTCCCCGCTCAGTAAAGGAGATTGTCATGTTTAATTTACTCAGGAGGTCTCTTCCCAGCAAATTTATTGGCGAGTCATCAAGATACAGTAAAGGTGCGCACATTGTTTTTCCCCCCACAGTTATGTCAAGATCTTTGTGTAAGGAACTTGTAAAATAGCCCCAGAGAACCCTTGCGTTTCCAAATTCCTTCCCGACAGCGGAAACCGGCCTTCCATATGGCATGATTCTTCAGCTCCCGAGTCCACCATAAAGATGAACTGTTTATTGGCTATCTGCGCCCCCACTAGTGGTTCCTCATCTGCACGTAGGGTAGTGGAAAGGATTAGACATGCAAGCGCTTTCTGTGGGCTGTCCTAATCTGCATATGTCTCCATTCCTGGAACGGAGAATATATTATCTCCCACCACCGTTACACCAGGAAAAGGTGCCAGTGAGCCATTAGCGGATGTGGCAAAAATATTATTATTCACATTGCTCATAGTGTTCTGCCTTGCCATTTATTGTGGCATACCTCTCTGCTGTGGTTGTTGTTGGTGGTGCTGTCTTTGTTGCATATGGGGCTCATTATAACATTGCTCGTTCTGCCCATTCCCTCCCATAGGTAACCCATAGGGGCTGCCTGGGTGTGGGTGACCATGCTGCTGTTCATTTCCCATCGGGGGCTGTCCTTGATAATAACCCTTGGGTCGCATTCTGCATTCTCTTGAATAATGCCCCCATCTCCCGCAGTTCCAACATGGGGTCCCCCCTCATCTCAGGCCCTGCAAATCCTCTATTTCCCATTCCTCCAAATCCCACTCTTGATCCTCTCTACCCACACCATCCTCTTGCTGGCCTCCTTGCCATTGGGGCCCTCCGTACTGTTCCTCTCCATCCCACTGCTCATATCCATTTGCAGCCCATGTTGTGGCCATTCTGGCTGGTGCTTCACCTTGCCTGTCAGTTGATGTTGTGGCATTCAACGCTGCGACCTTCACTAATTTATTTTGCACTAGCTTCGCTTCGTCTGCCAACCTTCGTTGTGCTATCTCTCTTTCTCTTTCTTTGATCCTCCTACAATGGTGGACAATTATGCTCTGAATCTCGGGCCAGCCCTTGGCTTCTATCCCAGCTATTGTATCCAAGGCCTTCTGCACCTCCTTTTGGAGCCCTTTTTTTATTATAAAGTAGAACATGGTGGTAGATTGGTCCCACGCTGTACCCATTTCACTTCTCCACAGGTCTTGCACCCGGAGGATGAATTGCGTAGGCTCCTCCTCATCTTCCATAGTGCACTGCATCGCTAAGTGTAGGTCTGAAGTGTCTGGAAATATTCTCCGCAATGCATCCCATACTTGTGCTCTCACGTTGTTAAATGATGAACCATCGTAGCGGTCACAGTTCATTGTCACTCCCAGGAACCCCCCTTCACCCACACTGCGTCTGCTTGATCACCGACAGCAGACACCAGCAAACTTTTCACATCCCCTATGGCCAATGGTACCCCTGCTGTATTTTTTTCAAATACATGTAGCCATTTCCCCGCCCCACTCGAAAGTGGAGGGAGAAGTTTCAACAAGTTATTCTTATCCATCTGTGCCCACGTTATGTAGTGGTGCCTACCTGTTCCTTTGTGTATCAAAGGCATTTGTAGCTTTGTTTTCCCTCCTTTCTTACCTACCGTTTCTTTCTTTGTTTTACTCACCAGTATGTTCCCTACTCTTTTCCCTAACCTCCCTTGCCATCTTGGTGCAGCTCTATATCTTCTTGGTCAAATGGGAATGGCAGCGGAGATCCCGCGCTGCCGCTCCCTCTTCATATTCATCTAAATCACTCCATATTTCCTCTACCTCCTCCTCTGGCTCCCTTTCTTCTTGCCCCTCCCCTCTCTGGCTGTCTGGGGTTACAGGTTGTATTATTCTTATGGGTTTGCCATTTAAATGGAACAGAAACTCACCAGATTGCCACTCTTGTTCCTGCCCTTTTGGAATTGGGGGCAGCGGTGGCGGGGATGGTGTGGATCCCCCTACGACACTTGGCGGAGGGGTGAGGTCAACCGCTGTCAATGGTGGTACTTCCCCTCCCCATGGCAACATCTGGCCCCTGTCGCACAATGCTCTCAATCGCGTTATATCCAGTTGTGCATGTGGAAGCTGTCTGTCTAGGTCTCCTGTTAACCGTGCTAAATTTACTGGAGGGGCACTGGTTGGGCCGTACAGCCCTCCCCTTTTATACAGGGGTGGGGCAGTGGCAGATGCTGTTGCCGGGGTAGTTGGCGTGGTGCCTGCTGGCACATACAGGGGCTCACTGTAGCCCACTGCAGGCCTTGTCAGTAAAGGATATATTCTAGTGGGGTCACTCTCTGTTGTGGTAGTTGTGCATTCTCCCCCTGCAGCCCGTCTCCTTCCTCTGGGACCTTCTCTTTCTCAATTACTGTGTCTTTACTTACCTCGCCACTTCTTCAAACATCCGCCACAAATCTACCACTTCCCTTCTGTTCTGCAATTGTTTTCCCCTGTATTTCGCGAGCAGGTGTGTGGATACTAGATCCAATATCCTCTTATCAAATGACCCTCCCTCTGGCCATATAGGCACTACACTGCCTCCTTTTATTTCCACCACTCACTGATCATGGTATTTCTGGATTTTCTCACTATACAGAGGGAGATGCTGACAAATATGTGCTAATGGTGTTACCCCCCCCCATGGTGGTGTATTATTTGTTCTTATTTGTGTTCACTTCGTTTTCTGGGTATAAATACACACTGTCAATCAGTCAATAATCTCTTTTCTGTAACACGTCTATTCAACCTTGTTTAACATTTGATACTAACAAATTTCAACAACCTTTTTACATACACCCTTTTGCTGGAACCACAAATTATTTAGACTGGAAATATTCATTATTTACCAATTTTTCTGATCAACCCTTATGCTTCTTGATTCACAGGTGCATAGGTACTTACTGACAGAAAAACACGTGACATTCTAGCACATAGAACACATAAAATATATAACATGAACTACCTTTACTCTCTTTTTTAGTTATTTCCCTTTATCATTATTTTATGTTATTGCCCCTCACTCTTACTACTCGCACACTCTTCACCTCTGGGCCCCCTCAGGCTACCCCAACAAGTATTCTGCTCACATGGAAAAAGAATATTCTAAATTACTACTGCGAGTCTACTAAATATACGAGACTCCTACTGTATTCTCTTTATCTTCACTTGTTCCCTGCACTGGATGAGCCAATGCTACACGGTGCCGCCTTCTACCCCCTTCGGGCCAGGATCCCTTATTCCTCTTTACCACTTTTTTCCACAAAACCTAATGGCCATATAAAGGATAGATAAGAAAAAGCCTCAGTGACATTCACACAGACTCTTACTTTTCCCTAGCTTTTATTTTTACCCACTCCTTTATCTGTTCCCCTTCTCCCAAACCCCCTTTTCTCCCTTGAAAGTCTCGCAACCGGTACTCAGGTGTTCAGTCGGGTAGTCCGATAGCCACCGTTCATGGTCTATCCACAATCTGGTCCGCGCCCCAACCAAGCCGTGACCTGCCTCGGCGAGCAATTTTAGTTGGGTATTCAGAAAACGGGAACCCTTGTATCCTCTCGTTTGTGCGCACAAACTGGTCAACCGCGGAGGTGATGGTTTCGCTGGGGGGGGCGTCACAGATCTCGCTGCACGGCAACGGGCCTTGGGGCACCTGTCCCAATCGCGTCACGGGGGTCACTAAATGTAAAGGCACAGTCCCCGTCTTATACGTGCAATACAAAGAAATAAGACACACCCCAACGGGGAATGAGACTAATAGAACAGGCTGCAAGAGTTAGTTTTATTTTATGTAGAATTGGCATCCAGAGAACTATGCTGCCTGAGAGCACTCTGGCAAACATTACAATTGCATGAACCTATCGACGCAAAAAATCGTCATTGGGGATGCCATCATATAAGGGACTACACGGACACAGGATTGGATAAAATTTAAGTAACATATGTAGCTGTAGGTGCTGCTCCCTCCGGGATGGTTGCTCGGTTGGCGGGAGGGTGAGCGTCATGAGGTCCATCTGCCTGTGTCCGGGTGGGGTGAGGGTCAGGTCGCTGTAAAGCAGGGTGGCCGCTAACTAAGCTAACATGAGATACTACCATTAGACATGCACTAAATAATAGTTGCTACAGCTGCTTTGAGAAAATCATTATAAGCCTATAAATTGTATACATATAATCACACCATCACTCGTTGGGACTTATATGGAGTACCGGGCTTAAGGGTCTTGGCACGTTTGATAACATCAATCGTGGGGTGAGTCTGAGCTCATCAAAGAAACTGGGGGCATGTTGACATTTGTTAGTTCTAGCGTGCAATATACTGTGACAGAGGTCTCATTTTAGTTGGGGGCACCTTGGGGTGGGCTTCATGGCAGGGTCGTGTGTCTGGTACATCAAGAGAATATCTTGCCAGGACACAGGGTTATACTGGCAGTCATTTTCCAACAGCGGGGGTAAGAGGGCACAGGCAGGTTTGTGGAGATGGATGAGCTCCAAGGCCTGGTTCAGGCCGGTTCACACATGGAACAGTGATCTCAGAGAAGGGCGAGGTGTTACATTTGTTCTTGTTGCAATTACATCCAGCTCGAGCGTGAGAATGGAGCTGCAAAGCTTTCAGACACAATGAGAAAAGGTGGGGGCCATGTGTGCGGTGTGCGTGGCGATGCAAAGGGGAGAAAAGCCTTTTCATATTTTCACATTGAGGCCTGGTCCAAAAGATGGAGTCGAGGGTGCACAAAATGGATGCCAAGTGTCCCTCGCAACAGCCCCACCTATGCCAATGCCAGCATAAAGTCAGTGTTTAGCATAAGGGCGATGAAGGCGTCCCCCACTATTGGAAGAGCAAGTGGTCCATGTTGTGCTGAATGTATGACAGGAGGTCCAAACGACCCCTCACTCCCACACACTAGTATGGAAACAAAAGTCAGATTTTGCTCTAATGGGCTTGGCACCCCAATTGTTTAGCTCAGAGAAAACTGCAAAGAGTTTGCTAACACTGTGGAAATTATGTCAAACGACATAAATGTATCCCTTCCGGGTGACTCCTCGTCTAAACCACCAAATGTGCAACTGCTAGCGCAATTTTCATCTCTTGCAAGTACAATCAAAGACCTGGTCGTGTTTGGAGCCATTTATGAAAGGATTGGCCTCAATGAGCAATACTAACATCCAACCGTAGCCAAGTATGTACCACAATTCTATCCTGGAATAATTGTGGCTTTAACAATGTATTCTCATGGCTTAGCTCTTTGTCCCATAAGACTAAACCTTTGATTCTCTTCATCCCGGAGACTATGAAATCACAGACATTTTACACCAATGGATATTCCACTTTTACTCAACCTGCTATCCTTGGGAATTCAGGTCGCATAGCAGGCGGCCTTGCCATACTAATATATGACAATTTGAAAGCCACCACCACTCTTTTACCAACTCTAACAAAGTATTTGCAATTGAATTTATTCCCTTGCTAGACTCTAAGATATTTTTTGTTTCAATATGTCTTTACTGTAGTTTAGCAAGGGTATCAATTGTCAAGATATTTACGCAAATAGATGAATTACTCAAAGACGCATTTTTGCGCAATTAATTCTTTAATATCATCCTGGGTTGTGATTTCAACTCATCTTGTCTATTTTGTCCAATGCTGCATACTCCCTGACTTTCTTCTTCACCCCTCACAATATCACAAATATTGGGGCAGCAATAGATGGAATATCTTGCAGACTGTGATCTTCAGTTTGTTACTTTTGCACACAATACATATCCTGCTGCATGGCAGAGAGGGCTCTCCAGCTCTTACATTGATTATTTTTTTGTTTCCCCAAGTTACATAGTCTTATTGAACCTATCACTATTGTTAACCCTCACTTGCGCAACCATATGCTGCTTACTCTAAAAATCAACATATCCCTCAGTGCCTATAACATCAACGTGACTTTAGCACTCATCGATTTTGTTAGGCCTTTTTCTTTGCACTGGACTCCCAGGTTATGCCGTGAATTGACCTATAGAGTTAGTCTAGAGTCCAGCACAACCTCTCAAATGTCCTCTCTTGAAATGAAGTCATATCAAATTGAAGTATGCAACACAAATCTAATTCGGTACCCCCTGAATGAGCTTGCATTCTCAAATACTAACAAGCAACAATTGCACTCACATACCTTTAATCAGGAAATTGCTTCCCTGAAACGTACTAAAAATGTCCAACTTCAGTGTTTTACTAAACTATCTTACCTTGATTTATCTGTCAATGACCAAAAAAAGCTTATCTTGCAATGGTATAAAAATAAACTAAAATATTTCAAATACCAGCTGTACATTGATGACAACCAAAAGATGATATCACACTTGTTTAAAAGGAATACGAGAAATGTATGGGAACTGTTGAGAGGGCTGAATCCCTCACCTCAGAATAACTTGCACTGTCCCATATCTGCTCCCGATTGGAATGTGCATATACTAAACAAATTTTAATTTGCCAACAAAATTCATCAATATTCCTCACATGTCAGTAAATATAAGACCTTTAATGAAACACTTGTTCTATATCGAAGACGTGCGATGGGTGATCAATAAATTAAAATTCTCTAAAGCAGCTGGCCCAGACTGTCTCCCCACCTGTACCTTTAATGCAGACCAATTTTTTTGGGCAACTATCCTAAAACACAAGATTGATAACATCATCGAGTTTCAAAAAATCCAGCTACATGGTTGACTACAATTATAGGTATTACCCAAATTGATCTTATACAATTGACCTTTTGCACAATTGACCTAATTATAGCGGGCCTAATTGACCTTCTGCACAATTGACCTTTATATTATTTTAGTTATTTTATATATGTATTGGGTTGGTTTTGGATTATAAATAATATAAGGGGATTGGGTGGAGGGTTGCAAGGGGTTTTGGATTGGGTGGTGGGTTGCCGGTGGTTCCCCCCGCATATATGTCCTAATTACATTTCTAAATTAGGTAAATTCTCCCGAGGTCAATTCTCCCAAGGTCAATTGTGAAAAGGTCAATTAGTATAAAACCCAATTATAATACCCATATATAAGAAGCGAGATCCTAGCAATCCATGTCATTTTCATCCTATTGCATTAATGGATCCTTCTGCCAAAGTCTTTGCCATCTATATTGATTATATCTGGCAAGATGTGAATATGTTGGTAATTAGATTAGGTCATCTATGTTTGCACTGGTTGGGATTTGCAGATGATATCATCCTATTTGATAGAACTCTGTGTGGGCTGCAAAACAAGATAAACACATTTTCTGAGTATGCTGATATTCACAATCTACAGACGAACCCTTCAAATTCATGCATCATTATCTTCTCTAACAGAAAATCTCTAAAGTCATATAACTGGTCCATAATGGGGATCCCTATGGAAAGAGTTTACTCTTTGCAGTATCTTGGCTACACAATCTCTGACAGCAATTCATTCAGTATGTGGTACCAAAATCTATCAGCAAAACTTAGACCTCTTCAATCCAAAATGAAGATTATCTTTAGAAGATACTGTAGATACTTTTTTATATCTATCATTGACTTCTATACATTAACAGGGTAATTCATAGAATTTCGCACAAAAGTGGCGCACGCGGCTGGCGCACAGTGTCCCCGTGCGATACACTGCGCCAGCCGCGTGCGATAAAATCCATTTCATCGCACAACATATTCATGGATTCCAGCCTCCAAAATCAGCCGTGGCGCAGAGTGGCGCAGCGACCCTGCAGCAACGCCAGTTACGCCCCCAAGAACGCCCTCGCGCAAGGAAAACCCTTCAAAATTCCCAATTCATCGCAAAGGGCTGCGCTAACCCTGGACCAGTTCACAGGGCTGCCAAACAGCAAACGCCAAGCGGGGAACGTGTATTTCAGTGGTTCGCGGGAAGTATCACACGTGATTGCCCTGAGTACGTGTACATCAGGGGTGCGCGTGAAGTAACACACGCGATTCCATCAGGGTACGTGTATCTCAGGGGTGCGTGGGAAGTATCACACGCGATTCCATCAGGGTACGTGTATTCCAGGGGTGCGCGGGAACTATCACACACAAAATCAGCAGGGTACGTGTATCTCAGGGGTGCGCGGGAAGTATCACACGCGATTCCATCAGGGTACGCCTATTCCAGGGGTGCGCGGGAAGTATCACACGCGAAGTATCACACGCGATTCCATCAGGGTACGTGTATATCAGGGGTGCGTGGGGAGCACTACACGTAAATTGGCCGTGTGGGTCCTCCCAGGTGTTCCCTCTACACCCTCCACGGCCCCTGCAGCCAGCCCACACCACAGGGGACCACCCTGCACCCCTGCCCATGTCCCGCAGGCAGCCCATCCACCATGGCCATGCCCCCCAGCCAACCCACATGTCACCTTGCACTGCTGATCAACAATGCATGTCTCCCAGCAGTCTCACCCCCCAGCACTTTGGGGCACCTGCCAGCAGGCCCCCACACATGTCCAACTCATGTCCCCCTGCACCCCCACCCCCCACCAGTCAGGGGCACCCTCCACCAGGCCCCCACTCATGTCCAACTCATGTCTCCCTGCACCCCCACCCCCCAGCATCCAGGGGCACACTCCACCAGGCCCCCACTCATGTCTCCCAGCACCCCCACCCCCCACCAGTCAGGGGCACCCTCCACCAGGCCCCCACTCATGTCTCCCAGCACCCCCACCCCCCTGCATCCAGGGGCACCCTCCACCAGGCCCCCACTAATGTCTCCCAGCACCCCCACACCCCAGCACTGTGGGGCACCCTCCACCAGGCCCCCACTCATGTCTCCCTGCACCCCCACCCCCCAGAATCCAGGGGCTCCCTCCACCAAGCCCCCACTCATGTCTCCCTGCACCCCCACCCCCCAGAATCCAGGGGCACCCTCCACCAGGCCCCCACTCATGTCTCCCAGCACCCCCACCCCCCAGCACTGTGGGGCAACCTCCACCAGGCCCCCACTCATGTCTCCCTGCACCCCCACCCCCCAGCATCCAGGGGCACCCTCCACCAGGCCCCCACTCATGCCCAACTCATGTCTCCCTGCACCCCCACCCCCCAGCATCCAGGGGCACCCTCCACCAGGCCCCCACTCATGTCTCCCAGCACCCCCACCCCCCACCATTCAGGGGCACCCTCCACCAGGCCCCCACTCATGTCTCCCTGCACCCCCACCCCCCAGCATCCAGGGGCACCCTCCACCAGGCCCCCACTCATGTCCCCCTGCACCCCCACCCCCCTGCATCCAGGGGCACCCTCCACCAGGCTCGCACTCATGTCCAACTCATGTCTCCCTGCACCCCCACCCCCCTGCATCCAGGGGCATCCTCCACCAGGCCCCCACTCATGTCCAACTCATGTCTCCCTGCACCCCCACCCCCCTGCATCCAGGGGCACCCTCCACCAGGCCCCCACTCATGTCTTTCAGCACCCCCACCCCCCAGCATCCAGGGACACCCTCCACCAGCCCCCCACTCCTTCCTACGCGTGTAGTCTGACACGCGATATCAGCAGGGTACGTGTATTACGGGGTTCGCAGGAAGTTCCACACACGATTTCAGCAGGGTACGTGTATTTCGGGGTGCGCGGGAAGTTCCACATGCGATTTCAGCAGGGTACGTATATTCCAAGGTGTGCGGGACCTTCCACACGCGATTTCAGCAGGGTATGTGTATTCCAAGGGGCAAGTGAAATTCCACACGCGAATCCAGCAGCCTACGTGGATTCCGGGGGTGCCGGCCAGTCCTACACGTGAATCCGCCGCGTGGGTCCTCCCAGCTGTTCCACCGACACCATCCATGGCCCCTGCAGGCAGCCCACACCACAGGGGACTACCCTGCACATGTCCCGCAGGCAGCCCATCCACCATGCCAATGCCCCCCAGCCAAGCCACATGTCACCTTGCACTACTGCCCACCAACGCATGTCTCCCAGCACCACCACCCCCCAGCACTGTGGGGCACCTGCCAGCAGGCCCCCACACATGTCCAACTCATGTCCCCCTGCACCCCCACCCCCCAGCACGGTGGGGCACCCTCCACCAGGCCCACACTCATGTCTCCCAGCACCACCACCCCCCAGCATCCAGGGGCATCCTCCACCAGGCCCCCAGTCATGTCTCCCTCAACACCCACCCCCCAGCATCCAGGGGCACCCTCCACCAGGCCCCCACTAATGTCTCCCAGCACCCCCACCCCCCACCAGTCAGGGGCACCCTTCACCAGGCCCCCACTCATGTCTCCCGGAACCCCTACCCCCAGTACTGTGGGGCACCCTCCACCAGGCCCCCACTCATGCCTCCCTGCACCCCCACCCCCAGCATCCGGGGGCACCCTCCACCAGGCTCCCACTCATGTCTCCCAGCACCCCCACCCCCCACCAGTCATGGGCACCCTCCACCAGGCCCCCACTCATGTCTCCTAGCACCCCCACCCCCCTGCATCCAGGGGCACCCTCCACCAGGCCCCCACTCATGTCTCCCAGCACCCCCACCCCCCAGCACTGTGGGGCACCCTCCACCAAGCCCCCACCCATGTCTCCCTGCACCCCCACCCCCCAAAATCCAGGGGCACTCTCCACCAGGCCCCCACTCATGTCCAACTCATGTCTCCCTGCACCCCCACCCCCCAGCATCCAGGGGCACCCTCCACCAGGCCCCCACTCATGTCTCCCAGCATCCCCACCCCCCAGCATCCAGGGGCACCCTCCACCAGGCCCCCACTCATGTCTCCCTGCACCCCCACCCCCCAGCATACAGGGGCACCCTCCACCAGGCCCCCACTCATGTCTCCCAGCACCCCCACCCCCCTAGTCAGGGCCACCCTCCACCAGGCCCCCACTCATGTCTCCCAGCGCCCCCACCCCCCAGAACTGTGGGGCACCCTCCACCAGGCCCACACTCATGTCTCCCAGCACCACCACCCCCCAGCATCCAGTGGCACCCTCCACCAGGCCCCCACTCATGTCTCCCTGCACCCCCAACCCCCAGCATCCAGGGGCACCCTCCACCAGGCCCCCACTCATGTCTCCCAGCACCCCCACCCCCCACCAGTCAGGGTCACCCTCCACCAGGCCCCCACTCATGTCTCCCAGCTCCCCCACCCCACAGCACTGTGGAGCACCCTCCACCAGGCCCCCACTCATGTCTCCCTGCACCCCCACCCCCAGCATCCAGGGGCACCCTCCACCAGGCCCCCACCCATGTCCAACTCATGTCTCCCAGCACCCCCACCCCCCACCAGTCAGGGGCACCCTCCACCAGGCCCCCACTCATGTCTCCCAGCACCCCCACCCCCCTGCATCCAGGGGCACCCTCCACCAGGCCCCTACTCATGCCTCCCAGCACCCACACCCCCCAGCACTGTGGGGTACCCCCCACCAGGCCCCCACTCAAGTCTCCCTGCACCCCCACCCCCCAGCATCCAGGGGCACCCTCCACCAGGCCCCCACTCATGTCCAACTCATGTCTCCCTGCACCCCCACCCCCCAGCATCCAGGGGCACCCACCACCAGGCCCCCACTCATTTCTCCCAGCACCCCCACCCCCCAGCATCCAGGGGCACCCTCCACCAGGCCCCCACTCATGTCTCCCTGCACCCCCACCCCCCAGCATCCAGGGACACCCTCCACCAGGCCCCCACTCATGTCTCCCAGCACCCCCCACCAGTCAGGGGCACCCTCCACCAGGCCCCCACTCATGTCTCCCAGCACCCCCACCCCCCAGCACTGTGGGGCACCCTCCACCAGGCCCACACTCATGTCTCCCAGCACCACCACCCCCCAGCATCCAGGGGCACCCTCCACCAGGCCCCCGCTCATGTCTCCCTGCACCCCCACCCCCCAGCACTGTGGGGCACCCTCCACCAGGCCCCCACTCATGTCCAACTCATGTCTCCCTGCACCCCCACCCCCCAGCATCCAGGGGCACCCTCCACCAGGCCCCCACTCATGTCTCCCAGCACCCCCAGCATCCAGGGGCACCCCCACCAGGCCCCCACTCATGTCCAACTCATGTCTCCCTGCACCCCCACCCCCCTGCATCCAGGGGCACCCTCCACCAGGCCCCCACTCATGTCTCCCAGCACCCCTACCCCCCACCAGTCAGGGGCACCCTCCACCAGGCCCCCACTCATGTCTCCAGCACCCCCACCCCGCTGCATCCAGGGGCACCCTCCACCAGGCCCCCACACATGTCCCCCAGCCAACATGTCATCACAATCGAGATCCCTGGCCCTTATGGTCAGCCTCCAAATGCCAAACACCCACCCGAGTATTGCATCCACCCACTTAGAAATGGCAATAACATGATAGAACCCCAATTGCAAGTTTGGAATTGAACACATGTCCCTCACAGGTGTCAGTGAATGTCAAAACCCATATCATGATATGCATGAAATCAATGAGATGATACTACACATTGAAGTTTGAAGAAAAAATATGTAAATTGAATCAAAAATAAACAAACAAAAATGGGAATTTAAAAAAAAAACACCAGCATGTCTGTGAAATAATGCAAAACCACAAATCATAATCCAAAGGAAAGGTGTCCAAAGTCACAGTCCACAAAAGTAAATCCAATGGAAAATTAAAATCGAAAACCATTGCTACATGGGTAAATCATTAAAAAAAATGAAAATCCAACAGTCAACTATATACAGATAAACAATCCAGGGTCCATGATCCCGACAGAAGAAATGAAACCTATCTAATAACACTACCTAATAAAAAAAAAACTATGCACAAAAATGTGGCCCATTGTCCAAAAGGTCCAAAAAAAATGCAAAACCAAAGGAAACCTACCACTAACTACAGAACTATTTACAAGGGCAGCGGGCTAGTCCGACGGCTCACTTCGGGATGTTCCGGGCCAGGGCATCATCGAACTCCAGCTCAATGTCCCGGAGGCGGACCTCCTCCATGGCCCCGAGGGTCCGCAGGGCCGTCGACATGTTCACCTCCAACTCCCTGCGGATTGCCTCGAGGCACTCGGCCCGCCTCAGGGCCCGCCGCATGGAGTTCTCCGCCCTGACCATCGTGAGCCGTGCCTCTTCCGCCCGCTGCCGCTCCGCATCTATGGCGTGGCCCAACCGCTGCCACACGGAAGACACTTCCCATCCTGGGTCCTCCTGCCCTCCGGCCGATGCCTGCCCCTCCGATGTCGAAGGCCCAGAGCCATCATGGCTCCCACCTCGTTGCTGCTGCTGCTGTGCCTCTGCCTGTGCACTGCCTCCTGCTGCCTGCCTGCACATCCTCCACTGGCTGGGGTGCAGTTGTTGATGGGCCACCCCTGCTGGACGTCCGACTCCCAACTGTGGCAGGGATGCCTCCTCCACCAGCCTGGCTGCACCGTCAGAGGCAGCTCCACAGGGCACCCAGGTGACTAATGGGTGGAAAGATGGCACGGAGGATGACTGGCGCATAGGGGGTTCAGTTGAGGAGGGGGTCTGAGCAAGCCCCATCAAACGGAGGAATCCGGCCTGGGTGACCTGTCACAGTAGGCCGACCTGGTCAACGAGCCATTCAAGATGACGTGCAGTCTCCTCATGAAAAGACTGCAGGTCACCTCGCATGGCCCGTTGACGCAACGCCACACCAGTCAGGACAGGCTCAACCCGGACCCGGATAGCCACGTCCGCAGTCAGAGGAAGGCCAGTTGTTGTGAGCTCATCTCCTGCCTGAAAACGTTTCTGGACTTAGGTATCCCTACTGGTGCAAGATGATGCAGTGACAGGATTGCACACAGGCACTTCCGCGGCGGCCTGTGCTGCCTCCTGTCCCTGGTCCTGCACTGCACCACTAGCACCAGTGGAATCCCCACCTCCAGACCCCATCTCTGTTGCTTGCACGGCCTACTCCTCCACCAAACCCCCCACCAACCTGGATGACTCCGTGCCATCTTCCCCCGTTGGGCCCTGTGGGGTCCCAGCTGCCCCTTCTGCTGCCGAGGAGTCCAACTCCGACCTCTGCCTCTTGGACCTCCCCCCGGCAGCTGCGGCCTGGGACGCGGCACCGGACTCCTCACTCCCCGACGAGATCACAACCTGGGATGGGAGCCGGGCCTTGCGTCTCCGGCTGGCGGTGCGATCCCCGCCGCTATGCTCCACAGCACCTTCTCCGCCCTCTTCATCAGTTGACGCTGCAGACAGGGAGAAATAAAACACAGGCATCAGGGCACTGTACAATGGACACATATACACATGACAGTTGTACATGAGTGGCATTGGCAAACCTCAGACATGGCATCACAATCGCCAACACACATGTCATTTCAACTTGCACACATGAGCCATACCACAGCCATATCTCAACTGCCAGCACCATACATACACATACAACAGCATGAGCAGGCAAAGATGAGCCAGACATCACATGCAACACATGGAGTGCACTACACATGCACACACACCACCACACTTGCATGCATGTGTACACCTCTGCCAACTGTCACAGTGTTCAGATGGGCATCCATGTCACATCTACCAATCAGGCTTCCACATCCCGCTGTCACATGCATCCATGTTGCATCACTGTTGCACCCTTGTCAAATACACACACATGCACATGTACACAGTGCTGATACATGCAGCTGAAAACAACATACATGTGTGACATCACAAACATGCCTACTTACATACACATTCATCCAAACATGTGTGCCCACACAACTGCATTTGGCATGCAAGCCTACACACACAAGCACCATCCATGTCGCACACATGACAGCCCTCGCATGTGTTAGACTCTGTGCACCCCCACCCATACTCGGCCCCATAAAACAGATGTGCAACCTGCACACTACTGGCACATCACCACACGCACAGCTTACAATCATGATGCATATACACTTACCGCTCGACTCCAGACAGGTCTGCCTCTCAAGGACCTGGACGTGGAGCGCTGGGGATATGCGTTCCAGGACCCTCATCTGATCTTCCGACAAGTGGCCCCGGCACCCCTTAGCATCTGCTGCCTTCACGAGGCGCTGGGCCTTGTTGAGGGTCCTGGACCTGAAGTCCTCCCAGCACTTCTTGACATGTTGGAAGTGACGGACTGCCACCCCCTCCGCGTTGATGGCAGTGGTGCCAGATGTTGCAGTGCCCGACATGACAACCGCAGAGTCAGGAGTGGGTGGGCAACTGGGTCCTGGGGCTGGGCTGTGGAGCGATGGAATCCCAGTCGGGAGTCTTCAGTTCCAGCAGGGGTGGTCACAGCAACAGCACCCCTGGCTGATGTGCAGGCAGCAAATTGCAGGGCACGTGGGCAGCAGGCAATCAGGCAGCAGCAGATGGCAGGTGGGAGCGTGCTCGGGGCTCTGGGGGCAGTAATTCGGCCTTCTGGGCAGGAGCGTGGTCTTCCGTGTGCTTACGCGTGGCCAGCTTGATACGGAGTGATTTGGCACGTGAAAGTCCAGCACGTCTGCATGTAATTCGAGGAAAGGGCCTTAGCGCGTAAGCGCATCAGCACACGTACGCGAATTCATTGGCCCAAAGGCCAACAGCGCATATGCGCGTCTGTGACATGCGTGCGCGGGTGTTTCCCTGTACTCGGGGGCATGTTACACATCCAATGACTGCACGTCAGAGTGTCAGCGCGTGTAATTGGAGGATGGGGCCTTAGCGCGTACACGCGGAAGTGACGCTGGACGTGTGAACATGTTTATAAGGTACGTGTAGAACAACATTTCCTTGTACGTGCTTTTCGTGGAGAGCGAGTGGGTGAAATCTGTACTTCTTGTCGGTTCACACGCGATTTACTTCGCGGCGTTCCAAGTTCGTACACCCTGTTACCTCTGACAGCTTTTTCTCTTCTTGTCTTTTTCCTGGGCCTGTTTCCTCAAATAGCGTTCACTTCTCCTGTTGTCCTGTCTCCTCAGATTGCGTACAATTCTTCTTTTGGAGGGGGTGTTGCCAACGCACACACGCGCGTATTTTACACGCAATTTTTCCTGGCAGACGGTGAGTTGCGCATATATTTGACATCTGTGCTTGCCCCGTGTGTTGCCTACCCCTTCAGAGGTCATTCTAGGCTGCGTGTGACACGCATACGTTCATTTTTGTGTTTCTGGGTGCCACAGCGTAGTGCAGGTTTTTTTTTCCACGCACGTGGTCTATGAATGGTTGTGTGCACATTATCTACCTTTTTTGGGGTGCCTGTGCGTTTCGTGACCCGTCATCTTCCCCCAGGGGTCACATACAGCCTTGCTAGAGCACTAGGGTACAAATTCCATCTAGTACCCTACCCCTTTGACCCCCAATTGCCCAGGACAATAGTTTACTGCAACTCCCATACGCACAACAACATCAGTGCCATGGTTGTTAGGCGAGCACGCGGTAAGGGTGGCAAAGGTGGGCGAGCCACAAGAGGTGGCCGTGGTGGATACGGTTGGGGACGTGACCAGGACTTGCAGGGTGCCCCCTAGGACTTGCAGGGTGCCCCTAGCCCCCCATGTGTGCATGACCAGTCAGGGACACCTGTTAGGCAGAAACCTGTGCAGTTCCCTCTGGGACCACTGCAAAAGATTTAGGACTACAGGTGTTTGGCAGTAAACCCATTTGGTAGCAGTCTGTACCACAAAGATTCACTTGGTAGCTGTGGCTGAGCAGTCAGACTTCCCTCAAGAAGAGTTAGGCAGTATGTGGAGTATACAAAATAGGGCAATTTACACAGTAGAACAAGCAAACACGGAACAAGGCTTCGGTGTAAAGATATATAGGTATTTATTTATAACAACACATCTATGGAAAACACTCTGGCACTAATACGGCAAACAACTTCAATCACAATTACTATAAGTAAATCAATCCCCCTAACAATATTTCGACAAGTCTAGGTTCAACGGCAACACTTATTTGCTGACAGAGGTGAATGCTTTAACCTAGATGGCACTCTAGTATTCGTTAGGACAGGAGAGAAAAGGCAGGGTAATAAATCAACTCGGTACCAACACTTTTACGAACAAATGCAAGGCAAGTAAGGCAGGGTCTACTGTAGATCGCAAAGTTCAGAGGCCAGGCCCACTCAGAGAGAGGCAAGGCGATATGTCCCACAAAGTATCACAGTGGAAATGCACTTCGAGTCTTTGTCGCAAATTGTTATAGAAAGATTGGACCATTGCAGAACAGAAAGTTAAGAAGGCTTGGAGGCGACCCAATGGAGAGGCGAGGATTCAGACACCTCACGCTAACCGACACGAGGGAAGCCAGGCGGACACGGTACCTTGTTTGTGGAGAGACAGCTCTGGCGGGTTCAGTAGTTCCTGGTCGGGGCTTTGCCAAGAGAAGAGATGATCTCGTTGTTGAAGGAAAGTTGAAGATCGTTGCACCACCAGGGAAGAGACCAGCCACGGAGTGCTCCGTCACAAGGCACCACCTTTTGTTTGCGGTACAGGGGTTAGTGGCTATCCGGTTGCCGGGGTGCTCTGCACGGGCTATTCGACCACTACGTCCTGGAACGAAGAAAAAGCAAAGGGGACTGGTTGTTCCTACCAGTCAGGGGAAGAAGACTCTCCAGCCGGGAGATCTCCTCTTTCGTTGGGAAGCGGTGAGTCGGTTCAGCAGGGCTCCACCGGAGGTGTCGTCGTTGCAGGTCGGCTCAGCTTTACCCTCGTCGGATTCTTAGGTCCTGTGGCGACTTCTGAAGATCCAGTCCCAAAAGCCCTGCTTTTATGCAGAAAACCCCCATTCATTCAGCCTAGCTGTCAATCAAAACACGCTAAGTGGTGAGCGGGGGGCTCACCACTTGGGCCAATCATACCAGAGTGCGACTTGAGTTGGCAAGGCAACTCAGTCCAGGGTGCCTAAACCCCCTCCCACACCCCCTGTGGTGCCCAGACAGAATGGCACCACTTTGGAGGGCCTCTGTGCAGAAGCCTGCCAAAAGTGAAACAAAGGGCTCAACCTTTGGTTTAGGAGTCACAGAGACGAACACAGCCGCCATTTCAAAAACCGAGTTCTGGCAGAAAATACATAGATTTATTTAAGATAAATAAACCGGTGGTTTATTAGAGATTAACGAGAAAAAGTATTAACCTCCAACAATGGGAAGAATCCCATAGGGTTATATTCGGGGTCGAATATAACAAGTAGTTTCCACTGCCACCAGCCAAAACTCGACGAGGGGGGACGGGACAGTGCCCCCTCGAATAACAGAGCCAGGAGTAATCGAATTACCCCTACTAGTACGTCCCCAATAGGATGGTTTGTACTAGTTCTGTTAGTAAATTTAGGTCTAGTAAAGCCAATGGTGACTTTACATGCCCGGGGAGACAGTAGTCAGTCCCCGGGTATGGAGTCTATGGTGGGGATCCTCTAGGACGCCCTAGTGTTACGGCATGAGGGTGCGTTGTAACACACATAGCAAAACATGAGACCCTATGGAGTAAAAGACCCCATAGCCCATAGAACACATTGACATTCAAAGGAATTAACCACATTCATGTCCAAGAGTGGGAGAAAAAGAGTCTCACTCTTGGCAGGATGGAAAAAAAACAAACTCCAGAAATCCAGCAAAGCTGCTGGGGGACTCACTAGGTTAGGAAATTCAGCCTAAACAGAGAATTCTCCCTAACAACACCCATGCCCCCCCCTGGTTGAGGGTAATGTGGCTGACACCATCCCTGCTCAGCCCTTGTTGGACCAGCCCATTGTGGCACCAGACCTGGCACTGGGTGACTCCATGGCTGATTTCCAGGTCAGCAGGTCTAGGCCACGTGTGGCGGTGCACGTTGGTGTCACCAGCCCACGTGGATCAGGGGCAGCTATGTCATCTGCTGCCCCGAGTAGGCAGGGTGGGGAGGCTGCAGGGGCAGCTGCAGCTCCATCCACCCCAGCTCTGAGTGTCCCAGCCAGGACAGTGTCGGTCCTAGTCCATCCTGCTGATGTTCCCCCTGACCACATCACACTTCAGCTAATGCCTGCACCAACTCCCATGGTGAGTGTTCATTCCCACACTCCTAGTCCACAGTCCACCGGGGCTCCTGCCCCTAGTGTCCAGAGTGGCGTAGGACACTCAGTATCACCACCACCTTCCAAGCGGAAGAGGAAGAGTGCTCGTCCAATACAGGCTGATGCCCCAGACACGGCTACACAGTCCGGCCCACCAAGGAAGCCCTGCTTCAACCGGCTCGAACTTGATGCACTTGTGGAGTATGTGTCCGCACATGACAGCGAAATGGTGATTACTGCAGGATGCAAGACCACACCTGCACAACGTCAGGCACACTGGCAGACCATTGCGGAACTCATAACTGCCCTTGGATTCGTGAGGCGCAAAGCTAATGATTGCTACAAGCGCTGGAATGACCTTAAGCGCAGGGCAAAGAAAAAGCTGGCCTCAAGTCATGCCGCAACTCTAGTGACTGGAGGTGGGTCTCCAGCAGAGTACATAGAACTCACTCCACATGAGTATGTTGCGGGGACCTACCCAGATCCAAGGCGTGGGAGACCTTCCAGATTACGAGGCATTGTCCGGTGAGTGCACATGCATGTGTGTGTCATCCCTGTGCATGGGGTGTGTGTGAGTGCTTCTGATTGAGTGCCAGGTGGGGGGGTGTGTGCCTGAGTGGTTTGGGTCACCCATGTGCTTCATCCAAAACATTCTGCGCACCAGGATTTGGGTGTTGCAGTATCCCTTCTGGCAACAGTAGACATTCAGCCCAACCTCACGCCAGTTGCCCTTGAATTGTCATCGTGCCACAACATAGTTGCATGTTATTCTGTGTTCATTCAGGCTGATTGTCTGCATTCCACCACTTTCACTAGGCATTTCTCAGTCCTGTTGTCACATGTGTGACATGGCTAGAGTACATGCCATCTGTGTGATGGCATGTGTCATGTATGTGTATTGGACATGCCAATCACAGGCCAATGTGTGATGGCACTGCTAGGCAGCATGCAGCAAATTTGTTGGTCTTCCATCTTGGTGTCATCAATGTGTGCCATTTGCCTCCCCTTGGTAGGTCAGCCTTTGGTGGTTACGGATGCAGGGTCACACTCCGCTACATCTGATCCTGGGTCAGCAGATCAGAGGGGGAATGCAGTCCTGCAGCCTCAGGCAGTGTCGGCACAGCAAGGCACAGTTCGCCTTGCCCCAGACAGGTGTGGTGTCCGCCGACGCGTTGGCCGTATGCCACCAGGCAATACCGCATGGGAGCAATCCATATACGGTATGGCAAACCAACATGCAGCATCAACTGAGATGATGGCTCAGGCCATGGATAGGGTGGCCACTTCCATTGTCCCCCAAGAAAGGCTAATTGAACAACTACAGCAGGCAACAGACTCCATTAGCCAGTCACACAGGGAGGACATGTTGGCGTCCAACAGGGACAGGCGGGCGGCACTGGAGACTCTGCGGGAAGCCATTTCCATTGAGTCCCAGGGCCACAGGGAAGCCGTGAGGGTGGAACTCCGTCAGCTCAGGGCAACTCTGGTTGAGCTTGAGGCTTCGGCTAATATGAGGACAGAACAGCAGCTGGAGCGGCTCACACGTACGCTCTCAGCTGAGATGCAGGCAACTAGAGCGGAGGTCCGGGCATCCCGTGAGTTGTTGCATGGGGACCTCCGCACAATTATCCTCCAGAACCAGACCTTTCCCACCCGCATGCTTGCTGCCATGGAGGACCAGACTAGGGCTTTGCATGGGCTGCCTCCCACAGTGCCACCACCTCCTAATGCAGCTGCAGAGGGTGAGGAGAGCGACAGCAGCGAATCTCTCACAATAGGGTAGCCGTGCAGGCCATGAGCCCATGGAGGTGTTTTTTTTTATTTTTGATTTTTTGGACAGTGTGTTGCCTTGTGTGGCTCCCGTGAGCATACGCTGTATTGTGGCTGGGCACATGCAGGCTTGTCCTGAATTTGGGTCAGAGGCTTAGGTTTGTGACACACACCCCTCCTGCTTCCCATTTCCATGGGCTTGCAAAGGGTGTGCCCAAGTGACATTGACTTACACGGTGACGTTGGACTCCCATTTGATGTGTGGGCAGTCTGTAGTCAATACTGTGTATACATTCCTAGTGCATATTGTTGTTTTATTGTACACTGCATGGTGTATTGATATGTGCCTCTGCATCCATCTCATCCTCCTAATTTGCAGGTCCATTTCTCATGTATTCACAAGGCGGTCTACTTTGGGACTGGAGTCCATGTTGCAAGCAGTGCACCTACACTCTTGCGTGGCGCTAACACTGTATACTTGGAAGTGTTCGAAGTGCTGCCATTATCAGGTAGTGAGGCTACCAATTTTTTAAGTCTGTACTGTCATGTTTATGGTAGGTTGGAGGTTGTGTAGGTGATTGGTATTCTTGGTAAGTATTTGGTAATGTGTGTTGTTGGTCCTGCATTACTGTGAGCATTTCATCTGTTGCCAGTTTCCATTAGGGACACTAAAGTTGGTGACACTTGGGGCATGTTGTGGGGATTAATTTGTTTGCTCTCACATTGCATGACATGCCATGGTGTGTTGTGTGGCCGTGCCTGGGAGGGGTTGGGTGACATGGCACTGTTTTCATGTTGTATTTTGCAAGTGGGTATTCATTTTTGTTGCATGGAAGTGTGTCTTTTGATGACACTGCATTGGTGGTGTTTGTGTAGGTAGGGATGCACACATTGTGACACTTCCAGATGAACAATCTCAGGCTGCTATGGTTCTGACAGTTGACTGTCCCTTTGTTCATCATAATTGTCAGATTGAGTCATCATTGATTGTCAGATGGTATGTGCCAGGGCTGTGTGCACTCCACAGGGGTGTGCTTTCTATGTGAAGTAATAAGCCACCAGCTGCGTATGGGCTGCCTCACCCCGTGCCCTTTCCCCTCCCATGCGCAGCGGGCATCCATGTGGTTGGGGATGTGGGGGCACCACCATGTCCACAGCCAGGCCCCGGCGTGTTGCACCATTGTGCAGGACACATGCTGCCACTATGATCCTGCACACTACTGGGGGAGCGTATAACAGCTGCCTGCCAGAACGGTCAAGGGAGCGAAAGCGTGACTTGAGCACTCCGAATGTGCGCTCCACTATGCCCCGTGTTGCAATATGGGCTGTGTTGTATCTTACCTCGGAAGGCGTGAGGGGGTTCCGAATTGGCGTCATCATGTGTGTGCTCAGAGGGTAGGCACTGTCCCCTGGGGAGGTGGTGATGGGGATCATTAGTGGGGTATTGGCATTACTCTGTATCTGTCATGCATGCGCGTGCTGTGGCATTTCTACTCACCAAGCAGCCATCCATCGCCATGCCGCCCAGCTTCCATGTCCCGGTTTAGGGTTGACATCCTATAAATGAAGCTGTCGTGGGTGGACCCTGGATAGTTGGCATATACTGAGGTGATGATTCCCTTGGCATCACATACTACCTGGACGTTGATGGAATGCCAGTGCTTGCGGTTTCTATAGATGTGCTCAGATGCCCTGGGGGGACGTAGAGCCACATGGGTGCAATCAATGGCACCTAGCACTTTGGGGAATTGTGCCACCCTGTAGAAATCCTGGCTGACAGCCTGCCTTTCTGCAGGTGTTCTGGGCAGGTATATGTGCCTGCAGACTGATGGGTGTGCAGTGATGATGGCCAACACCTGGTGTAGGCACCGTGACTGCGTGGCCTGTGACACCCCCCCCCACTATGGCACTTGTCCGCTGAAATGATCTAGTAGCTAAGAAGTGCAGTACATTGAGGACCTTCTCCAGGGGGCTGAGTGCTTGGGAGCACACGGTGGGTGATGTGAGGTCATCCTCCCACTCACTGACCATGTCGAGTATAATGTGTGGTGGAAACCTGTACCTCCCATACACCTGGTCATCTGGCATACCAAATAGGCTGGTTCTGGGTGTGAAGATTCTGGCCCTGACTATCCTTCTCCTCCTCCTGCGGTATCCCACGGCCACTGCTGCTAGGAACGGTATATTCATCCTGGCGTCTGAGCTTGTTTGTTGTTTGCGCACTCTTTTATGCTGCGCGGGACGTGCGCCTGCTTCATGCTGGCGTACGTGTTTCAGGATTGGTCCTTTTATTTTTTGGCGCGTTGTAGGCGAGCATGTAAATCTTCCCGCCCACCCCAGGAATACACGTAACACGCTCTCCCAGGCCAAGTCGCGAGTAAATAATCCTGCCCACCCCTGGAATACACGTACCCCACTCTCACAGGCACAGTCGTGTGTGTAACTTCACGCGTACACACCGAAATACACGTACCCTGCAAATTCGCGTGTGAAACTTCCCGCGAACCCCGTTATACACGTACCCTGCTGATATTGCATGTCAGACTACACGCGCAACCCTGATATACACGTACACAGGCGAATCGCACTGCTGGGAGGTGGTGGGGGTGGTAGGAAGGAGTGGGGGCCTGGTGGAGGGTGCCCCTGGATGCTGGCGGGTGGGGGTGCAGGGAGACATGAGTGTGGGCCTGGTGGAGGGTGCCCCACAGTGCTGGGGGTGGGGGTGAAGGGGGACATGAGGTAGGGCCTGGTGGAGGGTACCCCACAGTGCTGGGCGTGGGGGTGCAGGGGGACTTCAGTGGGGGCCTGGTGGAGGGTGCCATTGGATGCGGGGGGGTGGGGGTGCTGGGAGACATGAGTGGGGGCCTGGTGGGGGGTGCCCCTGGATGCAGGGGGGTGGTGGTGCAGGGAGACATGAGTGGGGGCCTGGAGGGTGCCCCTGACTGGTGGGGGGTGGTGCTACTGGGAGACATGAGTGGGGGCCTGGTGGAGGGGGCCCCTGGATGCTGGGGGGTGGGGGTGCAAGGAGACATGAGTGGGAGCCTGGTGGAGGGTGCCCCTGGATGCTGGGGGGTGGGGGTGCAAGGAGACATGAGTTGGACATGAGTGGGGGCCTGGTGGAGGGTGCCCCTGACTGGTGGGGGGTGGGGGTGCAGGGAGACATGAGTGGGGGCCTGGTGGAGGGTGCCCCACAGTGCTGGGGGGTGGGGGTGCAGGGGGACATGAGTGGGGGCCTGGTGGAGGGTGCCCCTGGATGCAGGGGGGTGGGGGTGCTGGGAGACATGAGTGGGGGCCTGGTGGAGGGTGCCCCTGACTGGTGGGGGGTGGGGGCACTGGGAGACATGAGTGGGGGCCTGGTGGAGGGTGCCCCTGGATGCAGGGGGTAGGGGTGCAGGGAGACATGAGTGGGGGCCTGGTGGAGGGTGCCCCTGGATGCTGGTGGGTGGGGGTGCAAGGAGACATGAGTTGGACATGAGTGGGGGCCTGGTGGAGGGTGTCCCACAGTGCTGGGGGGTGGGGGTGCAGGGGGACATGAGTGGGGGCCTGCTGGAGGGTGCCCCACAGTGCTGGGGGGTGGGGGTGCTGGGAGACATGAGTGGGGGCCTGGTGGAAGGTGCCCCACAGTGCTGGGGGGTGGGGGTGCAGGGGGACATGAGTGGGGGCCTGGTGGAGGGTGCCCCTGGATGCAGGGGGGTGGGGGTGCAGGGAGACATGAGTGGGGGCCTGGTGGAGGGTGCCCCACAGTGCTGGGGGGTGGGGGTGCTGGGAGACATGAGTGGGGGCCTGGTGGAAGGTGCCCCACAGTGCTGGGGGGTGGGGGTGCAGGGGGACATGAGTGGGGGCCTGGTGGAGGGTGCCCCTGGATGCAGGGGGGTGGAGGTGCAGGGGGACATGAGTGGGGGCCTGGTGGAGGGTGCCCCACAGTGCTGGGGGGTGGGGGTGCTGGGAGACATGAGTGGGGGCCTGGTGGAGGGTGCCCCACAGTGCTGGGGGGTGGGGGTGCAGGGAGACATGAGTTGGACATGAGTGGGGGCCTGGTGGAGGGTGCCCCTGGATGCAGGGGGGTGGGGATGCAGGGGGACATGAGTGGGGGCCTGGTGGAGGGTACCCCTGGATGCTGGGGGGGGTGGGGGTGCTGGGAGACATGAGTTGGACATGAGTGGGGGCCTGGTGGAGGGTGCCCCTGGATGCAGGGGGGTGGGGGTGCAGGGAGACAGGGAGACATGAGTTGACATGAGTGGGGGCCTGGTGGAGGGTGCCCCTGGATGCAGGGGGGTGGGGGAGCAGGGGGACATGAGTAGGGGCCTGGTGGAGGGTGCCCCTGAATGCTGGGGGGAGGGGGGTGCTGGGAGACATGAGTGGAGGCCTGGTGGAGGGTGCCCCTGACTAGTGGGGGCTGGTGGTGCAGGGAAACATGAGTGGGGGCCTGGAGGAGGGTGCCCCTGGATTCTGGGGCGTGGGGGGTGCAAGGAGACATGAGTTGGACATGAGTGGGGGCCTGGTGGAGGGTGCCCCTGACTGGTGGGGGGTGGGGGTGCAGGGAGACATGAGTGGGGGCCTGGTGGAGGGTGCCCATGGATGCTGGGGGGTGTGGGTGCAAGTAGACATGAGTTGGACATGAGTGGGGGCCTGGTGGAGGGTGCCCCTGACTGGTGGGGGGTGGGGGTGCTGGGAGACATGAGTGGGGGCCTGGTGGAGGGTGCCCCTGGATTCAGGGGGGTGGGGGTGCTGGGAGACATGAGTGGGGGCCTGGTGGAGGGTGCCCATGGATGATGGGGGTAGTGGTGCTGGGAGACATGAGTGTGGGCCTGGTGGAGGGTGCCCCACAGTGCTGGGGGGTGGGGGCACAGGGGGACATGAGTGGGGGCCTGGTGGAGGGTGCCCCTGGATTCAGGGGGGTGGGGGTGCTGGGAGACATGAGTGGGGGCCTGGTGGAGGGTGCCCCTGGATGCAGGGGGGTGGGGGTGCAGGGAGACATGAGTGGGGGCCTGGTGGAGGGTGCCCCTGACTGGTGGGGGGTGGGGGTGCAGGGAGACATGAGTGGGGGCCTGGTGGAGGGTGCCCCACAGTGCTGGGGGTGGGGGTGCAGAGGGACATGAGTGGGGGCCTGGTGGAGGGTGCCCCTGGATGCTGGAGGGTGGGGGTGCTGGGAGACATGAGTGGGGGCCTGGTGGAGGGTGCCCCTGGATGCTGGGGGGTGGGGGTGCAAGGAGACATGAGTTGGACATGAGTGGGGGCCTGGTGGAGGGTGCCCCTAGATGCTGGGGGTTGGGAGTGCAAGGAGACATGAGTTGGACATGAGTGGGGGCCTGGTGGAGGGTGCCCCTGACTGGTGGGGTGGGGCTGCTGGGAGACATGAGTGTGGGCCTGGTTGAGGGTGCCCCTGGATGCAGGGGGCTGGGGGTGCAGGGGGACATGAGTGGGGGCCTGGTGGAGGGTGCCCCTGGATGCTGGAGGGTGGGGGTGCTGGGAGACATGAGTGGGGGCCTGGTGGAGGGTCCCCCACAGTGCTGGGGGGTGGGGGTGCAGGGGGAGATGAGTGGAGGCCTGGTGGAGGGTGCCACTGGATGCTGGCAGGTGGGGGTGCAGGGAGACATGAGTTGGACATTTGTGGGGGCCTGGTGGAGGGTGCCTCTGACTGGTGGGGGGTGGGGGTGCAGGGAGACATGAGTGGGGGCCTGGTGGAGGATGCCCCTAGATGCTGGGGGGTGGGGGTGCAAGGAGACATGAGTTGGACATGAGTGGGGGCCTGGTGGAGGGTGCCCCTGACTGTTGGGGGTGGGGGTGCAGGGAGACATGAGTGGGGGCCTGGTGGAGGGTGCCCCTGGATGCAGGGGGTGGAGCTGCTGGGAGACATGAGTGGGGGCCTGGTGGAGGGTGCCCCTGGATGCAGGGGGTAGGGGTGCAGGGAGACATGAGTGGGGGCCTGGTGGAGGGTGCCCCACAGTGCTGGGGGGTGGGGGTGCAGGGGGACATGAGTGGGGACCTGGTGGAGGGTACCCCTGCATGCTGGAGGGTGGGGGTGCTGGGAGACATGAGTGGGGGCCTGGTGGAGGGTGACCCACAGTGCTGGGGGTGGGGGTGCAGGGGGACATGAGTGGGGGCCTGGTGGAAGGTGCCCCTGGATACTGGCGGGTGGGGGTGCAGGGAGACATGAGTGGGGGCCTGGTGGAGGGTGCCCCTGGATGCTCGGGGGTGGGGTGCAAGGAGACAAGAGTTGGACATGAGCGGGGGCCTGCTGGAGGGTGCCCCTGACTGGTGGGGGTGCAGGGAAACATGAGTGGGGCCTGGTGGAGGGTGCCCCTGGATGCAGGGGGCTGGGGGTGCTGGGAGACTTGAGTGGGGGCCTGGTGGAGGGTGCCCCTGGATGCAGGAGGGTGGGGGTGCAGGGAGACATGAGTGGGGGCCTGGTGGAGGCTGCCCCACAGTTTCTGGGGATGGGGGTGCAGGGGGGCATGAGTGGGGGCCTGGTGGAGGGTGCCCTTGGATGCAGGGGGGTGGGGGTGCTGGGAGACATGAGTGGGGGCCTGGTGGAGGGTGCCCCACAGTGCTGGGGGGTGGGGGTGCAGGGAGACATGAGTGGGGTCCTGGTGGAGGGTGCCCCACAGTGCTGGGGGGTGGGGGTCCAGGGGGACATGAGTGGGGGCCTGGTGGAGGGTGCCCCTGGATGCTGGAGGGTGGGGGTGCTGGGAGACATGAGTGGGGGCCTGGTGGAGGGTGCCCCTGGATGCTGGGGGGTGGTTGTGCAAGGAGACATGAGTTGGACATGAGTAGGGGCCTGGCGGAGGGTGCCCCTGACTGGTGGGGGGTGGGCGTGCAGGGAGACCTGAGTGGGGGCCTGGTGGAGGGTGCCCCTGGATGCTGGGGGGTGGGGGTGCAAGGAGACATGAGTGGGGGCCTGGTGGAGGGTGCCCCACAGTGCTGGGGGTTGGGGGTGCAGGGGGCATGAGTGGGGGCCTGGTGGAGGGTGCTCCTGGATGCAGGGGGGTGGGGGTGCTGGGGACATGAGTGGGGGCCTGGTGGAGGGTGCCCCACAGTGCTGGGGGTTGGGGGTGCAGGGAGACATGAGTGGGGGCCTGGTGGAGGGTGCACCTGATTAGTGGGGGGTGGGGGTGCTGGGAGACATGAGTGGGGGCCTGGTGGAGGGTGTCCCTGACTGGTGGGGGGTGGGGGTGCAAGGAGACATGAGTTGGACATGAGTGGGGGCCTGGTGGAGGGTGCCCCTGACTGGTGGAGGGTGGGGGTGCAGGGAGACATGTGTGGGGGCCTGGTGGAGGGTGCCCCACAGTGCTGGGGGGTGGGGTTGCAGGGGGACATGAGGGGCCTGGTGGAGGGTGCCCCTGGATGCTGGAGGGTGGGGGTGCTGGGAGACCTGAGTGTGGGCCTGGTGGAGGGTGCCCCTGGATGCTGGGGGGTGGGGGTGCAAGGAGACATGAGTTGGACATGAGTGGGGGCCTGGTGGAGGGTGCCCCTGACTGGTGGGGGTGGGGGTGCAGGCAGACCTGAGTGGGGGCCTGGTGGAGGGTGCCCCTGGATGCTGGGGGGTGGGGTTACAAGGAGACATGAGTTGGACATGAGTGGGGGCCTGGTAGATGGTGCCCCTGACTGGTGGGGGGTGGGGGTGCAGGGAGACATGAGTGGGGTCCTGGTGGAAGGTGCCCCTGGATGCTGGGGGTGGGGGTGCTGGGAGACATGAGTGGGGGCCTGGTGGAGGGTGCCCCAGGATGCTGGGGGGTGGTGGTGCTGGGAGACATGAGTGTGGGCCTGGTGGAGGGTGCCCCACAGTGCCATAACTCGCGCCACCACCATGCACTGCTAAGACTAACACCCAGGACATCAAAGAAGACATCACAAATGTCATTGATGACATCACTGATGACATCACATGTGTATGTACTTCTCATGAAATATGTGTAGAAGGGATTCTTATTATGTTGCGAAAAAAGTGTCAATAATCATTGCAAGAAATATATCCTAATAAGTGCTTTGAACGATGCATTGATATAAATAGCATCCTATTATGGGGTTCTATCTAGTATACTAAGCTACTCATACAGAAACATAACATTGTGTGCAGCGTACAAGATGAAGGTATGATATTCGTAATGTTAATATGTTGAATAATGAAACGATAATTGTTTTCTTAATAGATTTTTGTGTACTATGAAATATGTAATAAGTAGCTAATAAAACCCATGTATTACATAATTGCATTACTATAGACAAAACACAAAGACACAAGAACACATACCAATATGGGTATATACTGGGAAAATGAAGTTAGCAAAAAAGCACAAGTAGTAGCAGAAACAATTCATAACTTAACTGATTAGTTTCATGCAAATAAATGATTGCTCTGTTTCAAAGCTGCTATTTACCCTATGTATATGTATCACTTGATGTGATTGGACCTTAAGGAAAGTAGTGTGAGTACAATGTATACAAATATGACCATATACAGGGAAAGTACAGCCATAAAAAAAAACAACAGAACTATCAGAAAGTGCTCATATGTCTAGTGATTATCTTTATGCACAAAAAGGATTGCTGTCTTTCAAGCTTGTGTTTTCCCATATGTATATGTTTCATATGATGTGACGGTACTCTAAGGGAATTACTGTAAGAACCTACTAGAAGGATATGTCTACAAATAAAATAAAATTCTTAGTTTCTGACTGTTACTGAAGAAAACCATGTGGCCTAGATATGTCAGCAAAAGAAAAAATAGTGATCCAGACATGTGATGTCATCAGTGATGTCATCAATGACATTTGTGATGTCATCTTTGATGTCCTGGGTGTTAGTCTTAGCAGTGCACGGTGGTTGCGCGAGTTATGGTTGCTTAGCTTACCATAACTGGCAAATTTCAAGGGTTTTTCGGTTTTACTTGGAACCATAACGTCCCTGTAACAAAGTTTTTTCACTGAATTTCATAGGTTTTTAGTAGCGCAACTTAACCATAACGTCCCTTTAACAAAGTTTTTTTCACTGAATTTCATAGGTTTTTAGTAGCGCAACTTAACCATAACGTCCCTTTAACAAAGTTATTTCACTGAATTTCATAGTTTTTTAGTAGCACAACTTAACAATAATGACTTTGACTTTATATACATGTCATATGGAACTGATTAGATCTCTTCTTATGAACTTGATGTCCGCAAACTTATTTAATGTTCGCGGACATGTTCGGAGAACAGTACCACTACCTAAAAACTGTGGGGGGTGTTGGGGTATGTTTGATTGTTATATCATAATGTAGGAACATTTAACACATTCAAAAAGCAGCACACAAACACATTATATATAGTAATACATAAGAAATGTAACCCATATATGTAACACACTAACCATTCATTTAAAAACAATAAGTTCTGAAATGGAATATACCACAAGAAGATAAATTGGCTTCCAACATAATTACCTCACAGACACAACAGAACTGAGAACAAGACCAGACCCACTGAATACATAGGACTTATCTTACCAGAAATAGTAAGTGTACTTCATTTTACTCATATATTTATAATCTTTCTGTATTAGATCAAAAAATATATTATCTTTTTTTTATTTTCTCACACAAATGTCTAGTACTCTGGAATGGCTAGAGGACAATTTCCCACATGAAGAAATGTCACAAGATAGTGAAACTAATGGTAAACACTTTATAATATAAACCATTTATTTATTATTTTTTTTATATAGATTTAACATATATATTATTTTTTTGTACAGAGCATACCAAAATAGAAAAAACTTCAGAAAACCCTGTTATGGATAACAGTCTTCACAATATAGAAGAAAAAATGGATGTATTGTTGGCTAATTTTAATAATTTAAAAACTTTTGTAGAAAATCATTTCAAACCAAAAACCTCATACCATTGCCCCACATGTACTTGTCCCTCCTCACCATATCCCAGTCAATATCCCCAAACCCTCTCCATAATCCAAAACGTTTTGATGAGATTTCCATCCCTTCTTCACGTAATACCAATCATGTTGAAACCCCAAATTCTCCTGTTTTTGTTTCTGTTTCTGACTCACCTTCTCTGTCATAAATTATTAATATATGTTAAATAAAGTTTAATTTTTATATTGTATTGTGAATAGTTTCAATTTTTTTTTTTTTAAACAATAAAAGTGTCCGCGGACAGTGCGAGTGTTCTGAAATGTTCGTACATAAACGAAAATGGATGTGTCCTGAAGAACACCACACCTGTTCGTACTGTTCGCTAGCAAGTTGAAACTGTTCTAAGAACACACGTGGTGTCCTGAAATGTTCGTAAAGAAACAAAAATTAAAGTGTTCTAAAGAACACTATATCTGTCCGTAATGTTCGCTATCAACTTAAAACTGTCCTAAGAACACAATTGGTGTCCTGAAATGTTCGTAAATAAATGAAAATGATGTGTCCTGAACAACAGTACAACTGTTCGTAGTGTTCGCTAGCAACATGAAACTGTACTAAGAACACACGAGGTGTCCTGAATTGTTCGTAAACAAACAAAAATTAAAGTGTCCTAAAGAACACTATACCTGTCCGGTACTGTTCGCTAGCAAGTTCAAACGGTTCTAAGAACGCTATTGGTGTCCTGAAATGTTCGTACGTAAACGAAAATGGAGGTGTCCTGAAGAACACTATACCTGTTCGTAGTGTTCACTACCCAATTGAAACTGTTCTAAGAACACAATTGGTGTCCTGAAATGTTCGTACATAAACTAAATTACACGTGTCCTGAAGAACACTATATCTGTCCTTACTGTTCGCTACCAAGTTTAAACTGTTCTAAGAACACACGCGGTGTCCTGAAATGTTCGTTTCACGTGTGACGCACTTTGAATTACTTCAGAACCCGAACAGTGTCCGTAGGACATCAATGCGCATGCGCTAACCAATCTCCGTGCACTTGGTGTCCTGCGGACAGGCGCTTCCTTCGCGGACTAGTTCGCGAACGGATCATATGACCGCGCCCACGCTAATCGTGTGTCCTGAAATGCGGACACTGTTCGTGTCCCCGAACAATTTAAAAGTACATTTTCAGTTAATCCATAATATTTTTCAATAAAATCTCACCATGGCACAAGTCCCACATAGCAATCTTGAGTTTCTATATACCTTTTGAAACTTTCCGATCCTTTTTTTGTGTTCGATCTGTCCGCAGACAGTGCGCATGTCCGCGAACCGCACACAAGCACCCCTATAAAAGACCACGCCCAAGAGCTTATTCCCATTGTGTTTCTGGCTATTCTTCAGAACACAATGATTTTTGCTGCCACCTGCAGACTACACCATCATCGAGATGGCATCCTTGGCTGCTGAACTGCCACTTGGTGCTGCACCTGCTTCAGCGCCATCCCCACCCCCGCCACCACCACCACCTCCGCAAGGGCCTGAAGAGGGGAACAGGAGTGAGGATGCGGAGGAGGAAGAAGAGGATGATGAGAATGAGGTAAATGAAAACCCTACTACCCGGACTAGGCGTGAGTCTTGGGTGTGGCGGTTATTTACCATTCATGGTAATGTTCCTAAGGCTCGTGCGAACCGTGTTACCTGCAATGAGTGCAAAATGATACTCAGTCGCGGGAAGCACGGTAAGTACAGCTTTGGGACCACTACTATGAAGCGACACCTGAGGTCATTTCACTCTGGGGCTATTCGCAGGGTTGTACCTTGCGAAGAACGTAGCAGGTTGATTTCCTTTACTTCATCCTCTGTTTCTGATCCTGTCACCACAAGGACCACCTCTGTGGGACAGCGTCTTCCTCAAGCTGCCTCACAGGCCGTACAGAATGCTGATGACCCTTACCTTTCGAGGGTCACAGTTGTATGTATGTACTGTGACACAGTACTCTGCAGGGGGGAGCGACTTCGGAGTGCTTTTGAGACTATCGTCTCAGAGCACGAGAAGACCTGCTCACTACCCAAATAAAACCCATTCTACATCTTCCTCTCTCAGCTCGTCCTTTCTTATCCCTGTGGTTGGTGTCCCCCCCTTTACCCTCCTCTCCTAGTGTGTCGTGTCTGAAAAACCAAAAAAATACAAAATTACAAAAATCAAAAACAAATAAGGCTCTTTTCAGAGCCGCCTTTCCCAGTTAAAAAATAGAAGTGAAAATAAATGAAGCAGGGCTCTTTGTATTTTTTAGAAGTCCGCAGACAGTTCGCGAACATTTAAAAAATTGGGTTGCTACTCCATCACAAACATTGTAATTTTCTCTGGAAAGAAGTGGTGGCTCTGAAAAGAGCCTTTGGGTGGTGTTTGTAAGTCAAAAATTGGAAATGCTTAACATCTACTTCAAAATCGTTGTTGTAATTCCAAAAAAGGTTGCAATGCATTTTGTACATTTCTCAGAAAAATCTGATTGCCAGCATAAGTAAGATGGACTCCATCTCTGCGAAAAATGTATGTACTACAAAACATAATATTTTCATTGTGAAAAGAAGACGTGCCAAAATCTCTTAGAAAGGCACAAGCAGCCTTATTAACATGGCGCCTTGCTTTTTCCATTTGTGGACCAAATGAAGAAGAACTTTTGTCTCTGCGCAATCCGTGAAAATATCACTTGAGAATTAGGAAACATGTCAATAACCTTCCTAAATCCTTCTTTCATAGCAAATTGCAAAAAAATTCCAGTCACATGTCCTAAACTGATCCCTCCACAATGAATTACAATCATGTCTGGATGTTGCTCTGTCTCCAAAGTAGCACAGAGAGGTAGCAAGTCCAACCACTTCATTCCACGTACTCCATGCCAGTGTACTTCCCCATGTGGGAATCCAAGATCTACAGCTACTCCACAGCTTTCTGCATGCACCTTCAACCAATGTATCCACGAATCTCCTAAAATCCAAACAATCTGTTTTCTGAAACACACAGCCATAGCTATCTTTTGTTCTCTCAGCAAAAAGAGTATCTGAGAAAATCTCTCCTGGCACAACACACCCACCAAACTTTCCTGACCAATCCGTTCAGTGCTTATTCTCATTTGCATGACTTCTGAACCCAAAAATCCCCGGATGTAACTCCCGATGTCCGCGAACTACCGCCATCTCCGCGGACATATCGTAACATGAACAGCCCTTCTACCATTTCCACTACACTCTCTCTGCCATTCCCTCATTGGATGTACCTCAAAAATCACATGACCATGCACCAATCACATTCAAGACCTCTACATCTAACTGCATCATCATAGATCAGCACTGCAAAGGTACTCTGAATCTCTCTGAGTACAAGTGTCATATCATTGGCAAGCACCATCTACCAGAAATACTGTACAAGTCTTCAAGATTTCTACTTGCAGCTCCATGCATATCCATATGCATGAACACAAACTTCAGGTATGCATATTTTCTGTATAGTAGATGAACACATTTTCAAACAGACTTTTACCTTGTAAAATCTGTAAAATGAATTCACTGTACTTTTTTCAATTTCCTAAAACCAACTATCACTTATAAACCTTTATACTATTTACTTTCTTTATACACACACACTCAAATCATGTTAAACTAACATTTTTTAAATGAAATATATAGACTACATATATTCAAACAAAATTGCATGCAAACACAATTTATGTTTAAACCTTTATAAAAATACTTATACAATTTCATATTTTTTGTTTTTATTTATTTATTTGCTTAATTACTTTAAATTAGACATGACATTGAGGCGCTATTACCTAGAACAGTTTACTTACAGAAATAGTGGTATTCACTAATATATTATAAATTTCACAAGACATAGTAAAGATATTTTTTTTTGCTACAGTTAATCATTCAATACAATTTGTTCATTAAGAACATATCATATGTACTGAACTGATGCAATGTATCTTATGTAAATAAATTAGTTTAATGGTTTTACAGAAGGCACTGAGGATTTAAATTAAAAAAATCAATATCTAAATTATGAAAATGTAAAACAAACCAAAAAACAATTAACAGAAAATCAGCTATCAGTACAGATAAAACTACTTCTTCAAATTTTAATATAGTGCAAAGTAAGCATACCAAGAAAAGTATTTTAGCCAAAATATACCGTCACAAAGTCCTTCAAAATCTTATAAAAACAGGAGAGAAATCAGGTTCAAAGCTTAAAACCTATCGTAGGAAATTAATCTTAGAAGCATTGATGGACAGTGCAATTCTTCTCAAAAGAAATGTATTTATTTTACTGTTAATCAAAATGAAACCACTAACAAAACTAATAACTAAATTACAAAAAAGACTTCTCAATAAGCGAAATGTCAACAGAAAGAACTTCTTAAGTATCTGCGGAGGTGAATGGAATCACACTATGAGCACAGAACCATATTTTTTAGGAAGAAGCATACAAACAAAAGCAAACAAATACAATTGCCATAAATAGCAGTGGTCGAGGTTATGAAAAAGTGAATAATACCATAATGGAACAAGAAGTACTCCTCACAAAAATATGCCCTGAAAACTTAGAATTACCCCTCCATTCAACTGAATCAGAACGTCTAGTGTACAAATGGCCATGCACGTCAATGTGTAACATTCCCAAACAATGTTTCAAATCTTTACGCCAATTCCTCAATAAATATGTAAAAAGCAAAGACAAAATCAAAATTAAATTACTGCAAAATATAGATACCTGTCCAGTGCGCAAGTACACAGGACTACAAGGACATTCATTGGCCTGCATTACAGGACCTACTTGTAAAACCACTTTCCATGATATCAAAAGGATATCAACACATCATTCAACTATAAGAAATCTAGTCTATAAACTGTACTATGCTAAAAGTCCTGATTTAGCACTAGCAACGTTAAATAACATCCTTCTACATGGTACAGCAAAAGACCTACTTGAAGAAATTCACTATATCCAGAAAAAATATTTTGGAAGTGAAAGCCATTTACAGAATGAAATAGCTTTAAACCAATTAAGCAACAATTCTACACATGGCAACCTTTTGATAAACACATACAAAAAAAAAAATACTAAAATTTAAAAGTACATCAGCTGAAGTACCAAACCATGTATGTGTATGTTGCCGTAGAATTTTTTATAAAAGTAACACAAAAACTGTGGACCTATCATACAAAATAGAAGACAATGAAGATTCTAAATGGTTTGAATTAGCTCTCTACCTTGTAGCAGAAAACAAATATGAAATAACTGGGCCCTTAATACTTTGCAGTTATTGCACTACAAAACTTGACAACAACCAAACTCCTTCACGTTCTATCACAAATAATTTGGAATTATACCCAGTACCAAAACCTCTACAACAACTTCATTTATATGAGAGCATCATAATTCAAACAGTACGCCCATTTCAAGCAATAATACGCCTTCACCCAAAAACAGCAAAATTACCTCCCTCTGAATTGGTAAAAGGCATTCGTGGAAAAGTAGTTTATTTACCATTAAATCTAAAAGAAAATGTGCATACTCTAGGAGTGCAACGTCCAATGCAGCAATCTTTAATTATATTAGTAAATGGAGTACCTACAAAAGACAAAAAAATATGGCAACAGCTGGTAGATTTATATAAAGTTAGACAAGCCTTCCAATATCTTAAAGAGAATAATGAATATTACAAAGAAATTAATATTGAAGAAAACTTGAAAGATACAACTGAAATAATTCAAGAAACACAAGAAGCTGGTCAATTTGAGCTACTAGATCCTGCTACAATATCAAATACTTTAGACCATTATACAATTTATCCTTTGCACTGTAATGACACCGTACAAGATGTACTGGAAACTTACCAAATGCGTCAAACAAAAGGATCGCCAATCAGTATACGGGAAAAAAGTATAGAAGCACATGCTTTTCCTCTACTCTTTCCTACTGGCAAAGGAGGAAGGTATGATGATAGACCTATTCAAATATCAGCTTCAGAATACCGCTCATTACGGATGTATTCTGAAGATCCCAGATTTAGACAAAATGTGGAATACATATTCCACCTACTCTTTGAAAGTGAACTAGCAACTTTATGTTACGGAGTTGCACACATATTAAAATCAGGATCACACTTTCAAAATATAACAGCTACACAATTATTAGAAAAAGTGCAACAAAAGGATGAGGTTTTACAATCAAATATTACAAATCTATTAGCAAATATGCGTGGTACTAAAGAGTACTGGTTTCAACGTCATGGAGATGTACGTTGTATGATCAGAAACCTTGGCCCACCCACTTGGTTTGTTACATTAAGTTGTGCAGAATATGCATGGGAATATTTACATGATTTCCTACGCATATCAAATAAAAACAAAACAAACATAGATATTCTAACACATGGAGACATTTTTTCTTTGGATCCTGTTTCAGATATTTTCACCATCGCTTCATTGCTATGCTACATTTTATTTGTAATAAAACTGTTCCTCCCCTTGGAGAAGTGCAACACTTCTTTTGGAGAAAAGAATACCAAGCCAGAGGAGCACCACATATCCACATGCTTTTATGGATTAAAGATGCTCCTAAATTAAGTCAAGACAGTGATGCCACTGTTTTACAGTTTATTGAAAAATATGTCACTTGTGAAATTCCATCAGAAGCCACAAATAGTGATCTTCATGCACAAATTTTACAATTTCAAAGACACAAATGTGGAAAATATTGTCGTCGCAAATACAAAATCAAAGGCAAATACTACACCAAATGCCAATTTGGTTTCCCTAGACCAGTTACAAATACAGGTCAAGTAAACAACCTCATGTCTTCAGTTAGACATAGTGTTAAAGGTAAGTCACCTAAAAATACATATTACATAGAAAGAAAAGAAGAAGAAAAATATATCATTGATTATAATGCAATCATTGCCCACTTATGGAATGCAAACATAGATGTGCAGTACATTGCAGACAATTCTACTGCAATTGCACGATATGTCACAGCATACTTAACTAAAGCAGAAAAGACAGAGCTCCAAGACCTCTGGAATGACCTGTCATCAGATAAAACAGTATCTCAGAAATTATACAGCTTGGGCATACAAATGCTCACCCATAGAGAATGTGGATCTTATGAAGCAGCTGATCATTTAACTGGTACTTCATTGTATGGTAAATCTGAAAATATAGTATGGCTAAGTCTTGGTCCAGCTAAATCTAGAAAAAGAGTTCTAAAATCATATGAAGATATAGAAACAATAGCCAAACATGATCCCAACAGCCAAGACATTTTAAAAAACAATTTATTGGACACATACTACCCAAACAGAAGTAATACTGTAATACTTTGGAAAACATGTGTCTATACCAAATAGCCCAAAACTACACATACAAAAATAATATGAAACCTGATGAAAAAAAAGGTAAATATAGAGTGACAGACTGTGAAGGCAGCTTAGTTAAACTCACTAAACCAAATTTAATTAATCATATCAAATTGTCCTTGAAGACTCCTCAACATAAAGAAGTATATTACATGTCCCTGCTACAACTCTTCAAAAGAAGAACAATTACTAGATAACTATGACTCATATGAGGATGCTTTCAAAGCAAATGAAAGCACTATAACTGATGTAAACTTTACACAGTACAAAACAATGTTGCACAATGAACAGCAACATGAAGAAGAACTCCAAGCCCAACTAGATAAGGATACTCCTGACAGTAGTCAACCTTCTGTAACAGGAAGCCAAGACCACTGGGAGAACCACTAATAACAAATGAGGCAGAATTAGCTATGATAGAAGTAGAAAACACCATGTGTCAGTATGAAGATAAGGAAGACTTAACTATACTACAATCAAAACTAAACAATGAGCAAAGCAGCATTTTTCAAGAAGTAACAAAACAAATTGCACATGGTGTAAAACATGAAAATAAAGAATGTTCCTGCCGTAATTATAAACCTATACTACTGTACGTCAGTGGTGAAGCTGGTTCTGGCAAAACATTCCTAATCAAAATCATTAGTAAGTTCCTTCAAGAATTGACAAACAACAAACTGTCAGCTGTTGTCACTGCCCCCACAGGTTTAGCTGCCTACAACATAGGTGGTGTTACATTACACCGATTACTACTATTACCAGTAGAACACCAGAACAAATTAGACTATTACAAACTTTCTGCAGAAGCTGCAATGGAATACGCAGAGTATTGAAACAAATGAAAATGCTACTAATAGATGAAGTGAGCATGGTCTCCAACCTGATGTTAGCTTTGATTCACCTCAGATTACAAGAAATACTCAAAACAGACTATGAAGAGCTCTTTGCAGGAAAACACATTATTGTTTCTGGAGATCTGCTTCAATTAACACCAGTAAAAGGTGAACCTATTTTTAAAACATTAGTGCACAAACTCTGCCGTAAAACTGTTGGCAGCATTGGAAATGTCAACCTTTGGCAACATTTCCAATACAGAGAATTAACAGAAAACATGCGCCAATCTGCAGATCTAAATTATGCCAACATTTTAAAAAGTTTGAGAGTTGGTATACTTTCTAAAGAAGCAGAAGCAACATTGAAAACCCGGCACATTAATGCACTTTATGGCGATAATGCATGTGCTACAGATGTTATGGGACAATTAGCCCACAAAAATGTCAATTGTATGGCCTTAATGCCAACTCTTGCAAGCTGTCTCAAATTCAATGAAATAATGTTAAGTAAAGAAATGCAACCAATAATGGAAATTAGCGCCACAGACAAACTAGATGTACATGGTATGACACTACCCATGTGTGACCAAGCCACAACAAGACTAAATAATTTAGAAAAATCAATCTCAAACACAGCAGGCTTAGAAAAGATGTTAAAATTATCCTTAAATTGCAGAGTAATGCTTAAACGTAACCTTGACGTGGACCAAGGACTAGTTAATGGAGCACTGGGTACAGTTGTTGGCTTTCAAACATACCCACGTGACAACAAAATTCAGTTTGTCAATATACTCTTTGACAAACTTTCAGAAGTAAAACGGATAGGACGCTCAACAGCTAGATTTCTTCTCTTCAAAGATATGTATGTACGCAGAGAACAATTTTCTCTAACTCTTGCATACGCAGTCACGATTCATAAATCACAAGGTCCTACCCTAGACAAAGCAATGATAGATATTGGTAACACAGTCTTTAAAGAAGGCATGAGCTACGTAGCACTATCACGCTTACGTACACTTGACGGTCTATTTCTAATCAACTTTGATGCAAGTAAAGTAAACGCTGATATTCCTTGCATTTTAGAATATATTAGACTTCGCTCACTATACACTCCCCATCTAAATATATATTCTGTTCCACAAAAACTAAAACGTTGTAAAAGAAAACTAAATCAAGCAGAAATGCAACAGGACGTCACTGCAAATCCTCCAAAGAGAGTAAAAGAAACTAATACTTCATCAAGTACCACAAACAAAAAAGAATCAATTAGAGAAAGTAAGCCAGGTACTTCTTTAAAGAAGGAAGACAAACTCCAAAAAAAGCAGTTAGATACAGAACTACCTGGACCATTTAAATTCTCAAATATAGTTGGTGTAAGTTGCTATGCAAATGTAGCAATGAATATTCTATTTCAATTACCACCAATTGTTGACAACATTTACTTACACAGTACAGACCCTTTGTGTTTGCAAATGTTAGTACTTCACAGAAGTGCAGCAAACAATCCTGACAACACATATAGTGTTTTTGGAATAAGACGACAATTGGACTACTGTGCTGGAATGGTGAAATTCACTATAAACTCACAGGAAGATCCACAAGAATTTCTAATGTACTTACTATTAGTACTGGAAAACAAAAACATACCTATAAATGAAATCTTCCAGATTTCATACATGTGGAACCATACATGCACTCTGTGCAACAATGTGACACAAGAAGAAATTCCCAATGAACGCTTCATATATATATCAATACCAAATTGTGAATCCATTCCATTTCAGCAACTTGTACAAAATGCAAAACATGGTAGATTATGCTCTACCTGCAATTCAGATAATCGCTCCACGTTAGTAATACAAACACATAGTAAATACGTAATACTAATGCTTCTACGTTACAATGCAGATGGTACCAAAAACAACTGCAAGCTGACTGGATTCACACATAGTCAAATATCACTTGGTAAGAAAACCTTCACACCAATAGGTATAATCTACCACGCAGGAGCCACAACCAATTCAGGGCACTACACGGCATATATAAAAAAGAAATGTGGATGGCTTGAATGTAATGATAGTACCATTACTCTAAAGCAGAGATTACCAGCAAATCTTACAAACGCTTATTTGATGTTCTTAAAATCAAAATTTGATAAATAAACTGTATTTAAACCTCTAAGTAAATTTGTGTTAAAAAATATAAACTGTTAGAATACTCCAAAAGCTATCTAACTGCTCAAAGATTCTACAACAACTAATCAGATAAATGAATACCACTAAATTAGACCAGAAAATACACAGTTATAATACGCCAATTGGTTTCTAACTGTCCCAAAATTATAAATTTGTGTTAAAATAATATAAACTGTTAGAATACTCCAAAAGCTATCTAACAGCTCAAAGATTCTACAACAACTAATCAGATAAATGAATACCACTAAATTAGGCCAAAAAATACACAGTTAGAATACGCCAATTGGTATCTAACTGTCGCAAAATTTAACAATATCCAAATAGATAAATCAAAACCACTAAAATATATTAAAAACATAGACAGTTAGAATACCCCAATTGGTATCTAACTGCTCCAAAATTTTATAATATCAAAACAAATGAAGAATCTGTTACTGCTCCAAAAAAAATACAACAAAGCAAAGTATAAAGCATTAGCCAGAAACAAAAAGTGAACATTGAAAACAAACAAACAAATAAACTGTAGCATAACAGAAAAAGGTTTTTTTTAATCCAACATTGATTTTTTTTTCTCCCAAAGACCCAATGATTTTAGCAACAAATACAGAAACTGAGCAAATTGCACAGTACTCTGATTTGTACTCTACTAAATATGAGGGTCGAAAAAAAATAAAAGTATATTGCTTATACAATGTAATAAGTCATTACAAAATACTAATACTAACATGCTATTTTCTTTTATCACAGAAATGAAGATTAAAAACATGGACTCCCATTACTAGACCAAACAGTAAGTATACAATAATAAGGACAACCATAGCAGCATATCACATCCATAGTATCTAATACCTTTGTTCCTTATACATTTGTTTTTCACCCAAAGTTATAAGCAAATATGAATGTGATATGCTGCAGTGGTTGTTGCCAGGGCATAGAGTCTTGGGTGCATGGCCAAATGGCCATGCACCCAAGACTCTATGCCCTTGGCAACAACCACCGCAGCATATCACATCCATAGAGTCAAACATTTCAACTATGATCTATGGGAAACTTTTAAAGTCCGCGAACAATGTGAGTGTTCTCAAACCACTTTGAACTTGCCAGCGAACAATACGGACACCGTTTTCAGGACAGCCCCTACGAACATTTCAGAACAACGCGATAGTTCTTAGAACACTTTCAACTTAACAACGAACAATACAGACAGTGTCCTAAGGACACCCCCTACGAACATTCGAGGACACCGGGAGTGTTCTCAAAAACGTCTTCAGAACACCCCCATTTTGTTTATTTGCGAACATTTCAGGACACCGCGGGTGTTCTTAGAACACATTCAACTTGACAGAGAACAATACGGACAGCATCCTCAGGACACCCCCTACGAACATTCCAGGACACCGGGAGTGTTCTTAGAAGCTTCTTCAGAACACCACCATCTTGTTTATTTGCGAACATTTCATGACACCGCGAGTGTTCTTAGGAAACATTCAACTTGACAGAGAACAATACAGACAGCGTCCTCAGGACACCCCTACGAACACTCCCCGGACACCGCAAGTGTTCTTAGAACCGTCTTCAGAACACCACCATCTTGTTTATTTGCGAACATTTCAGGACACCGCGAGTGTTCTTAGGACACATTCAACTTGACAGAGAACAATACGGACAGCGTCCTCAGGACACCCCCTACGAACACTCCCCGGACACCGCGAGTGTTCTTAGAAGCGTCTTCAGAACACCCCCATTTTGTTTATTTGCGAACATTTCAGGACACCGCGGGTGTTCTTAGAACACATTCAACTTGACAGAGAACAATACGGACAGCGTCCTCAGGACACCCCCTACGAACATTCCAGGACACCGGGAGTGTTCTTAGAAGCGTCTTCAGAACACCACCATCTTGTTTATTTGCGAACATTTCAGGACACCGCGAGTGTTTTTAGGACACATTCAACTTGACAGAGAACAATACGGACAGCGTCCTCAGGACACCCCCTACGAACACTCCCCGGACACCGCGAGTGTTCTTAGAAGCGTCTTCAGAACACCACCATCTTGTTTATTTGTGAACATTTCAGGACACCGCGAGTGTTCTTAGGACACATTCAACTTGACAGAGAACAATACGGACAGCGTCCTCAGGACACCCCCTACGAACACTCCCCGGACACCGCGAGTGTTCTTAGAAGCGTCTACAGAACACCCCCATTTATTTTATTTGTGAACATTTCAGGACACCGCGAGTGTTCTCAAAAATGTCTTCAGAACACCCCCATTTTGTTTATTTGCGAACATTTCAGGACACCGCGGGTGTTCTTAGAACACATTCAACTTGACAGAGAACAATACGGACAGCATCCTCAGGACACCCCCTACGAACACTCCCCGGACACCGCGAGTGTTCTTAGAAGCGTCTTCAGAACACCACCATCTTGTTTATTTGCGAACATTTCAGGACACCGCGAGTGCTCTTAGGACACATTCAACTTGACAGAGAACAATACGGACAGCGTCCTCAGGACACCCCCTACGAACATTCCAGGACACCGGGAGTGTTCTTAGAAGCTTCTTCAGAACACCACCATCTTGTTTATTTGCGACCATTTCATGACACCGCGAGTGTTCTTAGGAAACATTCAACTTGACAGAGAACAATACAGACAGCGTCCTCAGGACACCCCTACGAACACTCCCCGGACACCGCAAGTGTTCTTAGAAGCGTCTTCAGAACACCCCCATTTTGTTTATTTGCGAACTTTTCAGGACACCGCGGGTGTTCTTAGAACACATTCAACTTGACAGAGAACAATACGGACAGCGTCTTCAGGACACCCCCTACGAACATTCCGGGACACCGTGAGTGTTCTTAGAAGCGTCTTCAGAACACCACCATCTTGTTTATTTGCGAACATTTCAGGACACCGCGAGTGTTCTTAGGACACATTCAACTTGACAGAGAACAATACGGACAGCGTCCTCAGGACACCCCCTACGAACACTCCCCGGACACCGCAAGTGTTCTTAGAAGCGTCTTCAGGACACCCCCTTTTTGTTTATTTGCAAACATTTCAGGACACCGCGGGTGTTCTTAGAACACATTCATCTTGACAGAGAACAATACGGACAGCGTCCTCAGGACACCCCCTACGAACATTTCAGGACACCGGGAGTGTTCTCCAAAACCTCTTCAGAACTCCCCCATTTTGTTTATTTGCAAACATTTCAGGACACCGCGGGTGTTCTTAGAACACATTCAACTTGACAGAGAACAATACGGACAGCGTCCTCAGGACACCCCCTACGAACACTCCCCGGACACCGTGAGTGTTCTTAGAACAGTTTCACTTTGCTTGCGAACAAAACAGACACATATTGAGTCCTTAGAACACCCCCCAGTCAGTTTATTTAGAACATTTCAGAACCCCCGTGATGTCCGCAAACAAATCGAACACAAAAAGAACGTCTAACACATAAGAAACACAACTTTCATCCTATCTCATACACTCCCACCCTCCCCAAACACTCCTACACACCAACACACTCTACAAAATACACATTTTGAACAAAGTTTCACCGCGCTGTCCGCGGACGTCCGCGAATCCAAGATGGCGGGCGCTGCCGAAAAATCTGACGCGCTTCACGCTCCACGCCGTCCAATCAGCGAACACGTTGCATGTCCGCGAACATCATGCAAGACGATTGGCCAATCAGGACACTGTCCGCGGAGCGAACAGGGAAGTGTGTCCGCGAACCGAACACAGATATCAGTAATTTTTTTTACCTACTTTTTGGTCATTTTAAAAAAAACTACTGGACGGATTTTCACCAAATTTGCAAAAGCACGCTTACGGGACCAATCCGCTGCGCCTGGTCCAAATTTGGTGGAAATCCGTCCAGCGGTTTGGGCTGCAGGCGCAAGCAAAAATGTTTTCCCATTCAGTCTATGGGAAAAGAAAAAATGTTTTGGGACCACCACTTTAACTTTGCCCCCCCTGGACGAATCCTCACCAAACTTTGCAAAAAAATTCAGAGTGACCCAAATACATTTTTTTGCAAAGTTTGGTGAGGATCCGTCCAGGGAGAGCGAAGTTATAAGCCACCCAAAAAGTGCTCTTCCTATGGAAACAGCAACTTAACCATAACTACATGGCCACTACCATGGCCATGTAATATATATATATTTATATATTCAGTGAAAAAACTTTGTTAAAGGGACGTTATGGTTAAGTTGCGCTTCTAAATACTATGAAATTCAGTGAAAAAAACTTTGTTAAAGGGACGTTATGGTTCCAAGTAAAACCCAAAAACCCTTGAAATTCGCCAGTTATGGTAAGCTAAGCAACCATAACTCGCGCCACCACCGTGCACTGCTAAGACTAACACCCAGGACATCAAAGATGACATCACAAATGTCATTGATGACATCACTGATGACATCACATGTGTATGTACTTCTCATGAAATATGTGTAGAAGGGATTCTTATTATGTTGCGAAAAAAGTGTCAAGAATCATTGCAAGAAATATACCCTAATAAGTGCATTGAACGATGCATTGATATAAATAGCATCCTATTATGGGGTTTTATCTAGTATACTAAGCTACTCATACAGAAACATAACATTGTGTGCAGCGTACAAGATGAAGGTATGATATTCGTAATGTTAATATGTTGAATAATGAAATGATAATTGTTTTCTTAATAGATTTTTGTGTACTGTGAAATATGTAATAAGTAGCTAATAAAACCCATGTATTACATAATTGCATTACTATAGACAAAACACAAAGACACAAGAACACATACCAATATGGGTATATACAGGGAAAGTGAAGTTAGCAAAAAAGCACAAGTAGTAACAGAAACAATTCATAACTTAACTGATTAGTTTCATGCAAATAAATGATTGCTCTGTTTCAAAGCTGCTATTTACCCTATGTATATGTATCACTTGATGTGATTGGACCCTAAGGAAAGTAGTGTGAGTACAATGTATACAAATATGACCATATACAGGGAAAGTACAGCCATAAAAAAAAAACAACAGAACTATCAGAAAGTGCTCATAAGTCTAGTGATTATCTTTATGCACAAAAAGGATTGCTGTCTTTCAAGCTTGTGTTTTCCCATATGTATATGTTTCATATGATGTGACTGTACTCTAAGGGAATTACTGTAAGAACCTACTAGAAGGATATGTCTACAAATAAAATAAAATTCTTAGTTTCTGACTGTTACTGAAGAAAACCATGTGGCCTAGATATGTCAGAAAAAGAAAAAATAGTGAGCCAGACATGTGATGTCATCAGTGATGTCATCAATGACATTTGTGATGTCATCTTTGATGTCCTGGGTGTTAGTCTTAGCAGTGCACGGTGGTGGCGCGAGTTATGGTTGCTTAGCTTACCATAACTGGCGAATTTCAAGGGTTTTTCGGTTTTACTTGGAACCATAACGTCCCTTTAACAAAGTTTTTTAACTGAATTTCATAGGTCTTTAGTAGCGCAACTTAACCATAACGTCCATTTAACAAAGTTTTTTTCACTGAATTTCATAGGTTTTTAGTAGCGCAACTTAACCATAACGTCCCTTTAACAAAGTTTTTTCACTGAATTTCATAGTTTATTAGTAGCACAACTTAACAATAATGACTTTGACTTTATATACATGTCATATGGAACTGACTAGATCTCTTCTTATGAACTTGATGTCCGCTAACTTATTTAATGTTCGCGGACATGTTCGGAGAACAGTACCACTACCTAAAAACTGTGTGGGGGGGGGTGGTGGGGTATGTTTGATTGTTATATCATAATATAGGAACATTTAACAAATTCAAAAAGCAGCACACAAACACATTATATATAGTAATACATAAGAAATGTAACCCATATATGTAACACACTAACCATTCATTTAAATACAATATGTTCTGAAATGGAATATACCACAAGAAGATAAATTGGCTTCCAACATAATTACCTCACAGACACAACAGAACTGAGAAAAAGACCAGACCCACTCAATACATAGGACTTATCTTACCAGAAATAGTAAGTGTACTTCATTTTACTCATATATTTATAAACTTTCCGTATTAGATTAAAATATATATATATATTTTTTTTTTCTCACAGAAATGTCTAGTACTCTGGAATGGCTAGAGGACAATTTCCCACATGAAGAAATGTCACAAGATAGTGAAACTAATGGTAAACACTTTATAATATAAACCATTTATTTATTATTTTTTTATATACATTTAACATATATATTATTTTTTTGTACAGAGCATACCAAAATAGAAAAAACTTCAGAAAACCCTGTTATGGATAACAGTCTTCACAATATAGAAGGAAAAATGGATGTATTGGTGGCTAATTTTAATAATTTAAAAACTTTTGTAGAAAATCATTTCAAACCAAAAACCTCTTACCATTGCCCCACATGTACTTGTCCCTCCTCACCATATCCCAGTCAATTATCCCCAAACCCTCTCCATAATCCAAAACGTTTTGATGAGATTTCCATCCCTTCTTCACCTAATACCAATCATGTTGAAACCCCAAATTCTCCTGTTTTTGTTTCTGTTTCTGCCTCACCTTCTCTGTCATAAATTATTAATATATGTTAAATAAAGTTTAATTTTTATATTGTATTGTGAATAGTTTCCATTTTTTTTTAAAAAACAATAAAAGTGTCCGCGGAGAGTGCGAGTGTTCTGAAATGTTCGTACATAAACGAAAATGGAGGTGTCCTGAAGAACACCACACCTGTTCGTACTCTTCGCTAGCAAGTTGAAACTGTTCTAAGAACACACGTGGTGTCCTGAAATGTTCGTAAAGAAACAAAAATTAAAGTGTTCTAAAGAACACTATATCTGTCCGTAATGTTCGCTATCAACTTAAAACTGTCCTAAGAACACAATTGGTGTCCTGAAATGTTCGTAAATAAACGAAAATGATGTGTCCTGAACAACAGTACAACTGTTCGCAGTGTTCGCTAGCAACATGAAACTGTACTAAGAACACACAAGGTGTCCTGAATTGTTTGTAAACAAACACAAATTAAAGTGTCCTAAAGAACACTATACCTGTCCGGTACTGTTCGCTAGCAAGTTCAAACTGTTCTAAGAACGCTATTGGTGTCCTGAAATGTTCGTACGTAAACGAAAATAGAGGTGTCCTGAAGAACACTATACGTGTTCGTAGTGTTCGCTACCCAATTGAAACTGTTCTAAGAACACAATTGGTGTCCTGAAATGTTCGTACATAAACTAAATTACACGTGTCCTGAAGAACACTATATCTGTCCTTACTGTTTGCTACCAAGTTTAAACTGTTCTAAGAACACACGCGGTGTCCTGAAATGTTCGTTTCACATGTGACGCACTTTTAATTACTTCAGAACCCGAACAGTGTCCGTAGGACATCAATGCGCATGCGCTAACCAATCTCTGTGCACTTGGTGTCCTGCGGACAGGCGCTTCCTTCGCGGACTAGTTCGCGAACGGATCATATGACCGCGCCCACGCTCATCGTGTGTCCTGAAATGCGGACACTGTTCGTGTCCCCGAACAATTTAAAAGTACATTTTCAGTTAATCCATAATATTTTTCAATAAAATCTCACCATGGCACAAGTCCCACATAGCAATCTTGAGTTTCTATATACCTTTTGAAACTTTCCGATCCTTTTTTTGTGTTTGATCTGTCCGCGGACAGTGCGCATGTCCGTGAACCGCGCACAAGCACCCCTATAAAAGACCACGCCCAAGAGCTTATTCCCATTGTGTTTCTGGCTATTCTTCAGAACACAGTGATTTTTGCTGCCACCTGCAGACTACACCATCATCGAGATGGCATCCTTGGCTGCCGAACTGCCACTTGGTGCTGCACCTGCTTCAGCACCACCCCCAGCCTCTCCACCACCACCACCTCCCCAAGGGCCTGAAGAGGGGAACAGGAGTGAGGATGCGGAGGAGGAAGAAGAGGATGATGAGAATGAGGTAGAGGAAAACCCTACTACCCGCACTAGGCGTGAGTCTTGGGTGTGGCGGTTATTTACCATTCATGGTAATGTTCCTAAGGCTCGTGCGAACCGTGTTACCTGCAATGAGTGCAAAATGATACTCAGTTGCGGGAAGCTTTGGGACCACTACTATGAAGCGACACCTGAGGTCATTTCACTCTGGGGCTATTCGCAGGGTTGCACCTTGCGAAGAACGTAGCAGGTTGATTTCCTCTACTTCATCCTCTGTTTCTGATGCTGTCACCACAAGGACCACCTCTGTGGGACAGCGTCTTCCTCAAGCTGCCTCACAGGCCATACAGAATGCTGATGACCCTTACCTTTTGAGGGTCACAGTTGTATGTATGTACTGTGACACAGTACTCTGCAGGGGGGAGCGACTTCGGAGTGCTTTTGAGACTATTGTCTCAGAGCACGAGAAGACCTGCTCACTACCCAAATAAAACCCACTCTACATCTTCCTCTCTCAGCTCGCCCTTTCTTATCCCTGTGGTTGGTGTCCCCCCCTTTACCCTCCTTTACCCTCCTCTCCTAGTGTGTCGTGTCTGAAAAACCAAAAAAATACAAAATTACAAAAATCAAAAAAAAATAAGGCTCTTTTCAGAGCCGCCTTTCCCAGTTAAAAAATAGAAGTGAAAATAAATGAAGCAGGGCGAACATTAAAAAAATTGGGTTGCTACTCCATCACAAACATTTTAATTTTCTCTGGAAAGAAGTGGTGGCTCTGAAAAGAGCTGTTGGGTGGTGTTTGTAAGTCAAAAATTGTAAATGCTTAACATCTACTTCAAAATCGTTGTTGTAATTCCAAAAAAGGTCGCAATGCATTTTGTACATTTCTCAGAAAAATCTGATTGCCAGCATAAGTAAGATGGACTCCATCTCTGCGAAAAATGTATGTACTACAAAACATAATATTTTCATTGTGAAAAGAAGACATGCCAAAATCTCTTAGAAAGGCACAAACAGCCTTATTAACATTGTGCCTTGCTTTTTCCATTTGTGGACCAAATGAAGAAGAACGAAGCCACATTTGTCTCTGCGCAATCCGTGAAAATATCACTTGAGAATTAGGAAACATGTCGATAACCTTCCTAAGTCCTTCTTTCATAGCAAATTGCAAAAAAATTCCAGTCACATGTCCTAAACTGTTCCCTCCACAATGAATTACAATTATGTCTGGATGTTGCTCTGTCTCCAAAGTAGCACAGAGAGGTAGCAAGTCCAACCACTTCATTCCATGTACTCCATGCCAGTGTACTTCCACATGTGGGAATCCAAGATCTACAGCTACTCCTTCACGCACCTTCAACCAATGTATCCACAAATCTCCTAAAATCCAAACAATCTGTTTTCTGAAACACACAGCCATAGCTATCTTTTGTTCTCTCAGCAAAAAGAGTATCTGAGAAAATCTCTCCTGGCACGACACACCCACCAAACTTTCCTGACCAATCCCTTTCAGTGCTTATTCTCATTTGCATGACTTCTGAACCCAAAAATCCCCGGATGTAACTCCCGATGTCCGCGAACTACTGCCATGTCCGCGGACATATCGTAACATGAACAGCCCTTCTACCATTTCCACTACACTCTCTCTGCCATTCCCTCATTGGATGTACCTCAAAAATCACATGACCATGTACCAATCACATTCAAGACCTCTACATCTAACTGCATCATCATAGATCAGCACTGCAAATGTACTCTGAATCTCTCTGAGTACAAGTGTCATATCATTGGCAAGCACCATCTACCAGAAATACTGTACAAGTCTTCAAGATTTCTACTTGCAGCTCCATGCATATCCATATGCATGAACACAAACTTCAGGTATGCTTATTTTCTGTATAGTAGATGAACACATTTTCAAACAGACTTTTACCTTGTAAAATATGTAAAATGAATTTACTGTACTTTTTTCAATTTCCTAAAATCAACTATCACTTATAAACCTTTATACTATTTACTTTCTTTATACACACACACTCAAATCATGTTAAACTAACATTTTTTAAATGAAATATATAGACTACATATATTCAAACAAAATTGAATGCAAACACAATCTATGTTTAAACCTTTATAAAAATACTTATACAATTTCATATTGTTTGTTTTTATTTATTTATTTTCTTAATTACTTTAAATTAGACATGACATCGAGGTGCTATTACCTAGAACAGTTTACTTACAGAAATAGTGGTATTCACTAATATATTATAAATTTCACAAGACGTAGTAAAGATATTTTTTTTTGCTACAGTTAGTCATTCAATACAATTTGTTCATTAAAAACATATCATATGTACTGAACTGATGCAATGTATCTTATGTAAATAAATTAGTTTAATGGTTTTACAGAAGGCACTGAGGATTTCAATTAAAAAAATCAATATCTAAATTATAAACAGTGCTATATACAAACAAAGTTACTAATTTGAAGCTTTTACAATTGCAGTGAAGACCAGTTTCCTGAAAAGAAGCAGCCAAATTCGAAGAAGAAAGAAAAACTAAGAAGTTACCTGTTAATTTTTTAAAAAAAGTAAGTAAAATATCACCATAATATTTGTATTATTAATCAAATATACTATAACATTAATACAAGCTATTTTGGTTTCTAAAATAGAGATTTTGTACCATTTTGTCCAAAAATGCCCATGTCTTAAACAGCGATTTACAGCCGAATGGCCCACCAATTTTGTTTTTGGTCACACAAATTACCGAACTGAACCACTACAATTTTCATATTATAGAACAAACAACTGTTTTAATTGTATACATTAGATTTACTATTTGTACTTTTCCACACCACTAGCTTACTTTTTTTTGTCATCTGAACCCCAGTTTAGTAACACAAATTCAAGAATACCTATCCCTACTAGTTTTAGTTCCCAATGCACAATCACACACCATTACATACATCTTTATCTTCTAACTCAAACACTCATGAACACAGCACACATACATTCCAGAACACCCCAACCCATATCTTCTTTATTTTTTTCAACAGACCCTAAAGAATGCCTACCAAAAGTCAAGTCCGTAGAAAGCAACGCAAAAGTAGAGCAAATGAAAATAAAGGTGTCCAAAATAAGCATCCATCTCTAGCAGAATTTGTAAAAAAAAGTTGAAACAAAACAGCTAATACAATCATTTAGTGAAACACAAGAAGATTCAAGTACAACAACTTCGCTTCCTCTATCAAAATGTAAAACAAACCAAATAACAATTAACAGAAAATCAGCTATCAGTACAGATAAAACTACTTCTTCAAATTTTAATATAGTGCAAAGTAAGCATACCAAGAAAAGTATTTTAGCCAAAATATACCGTCACAAAGTCCTTCAAAACCTTACAAAAACAGGAGAGAAATCAGGTTCAAAGCTTAAAACCTATCGTAGGAAATTAATCTTAGAAGCATTGATGGACAGTGCAATTCTTCTCAAAAGAAATGTATTTATTTTACTGTTAAACAAAATGAAACCACTAACAAAACTAATAACTAAATTACAAAAAAGACTTCTCAATAAGCGAAATGTCAACAGAAAGAACTTCTTAAGTATCTGCAGAGGTGAATGGAATCACATTACGAGCACAGAACCATATTTTAATGAAGAAGCGTACAAACAAAAGCAAACAAATACAATTGCCATAAATAGCAGTGGTCGAGGTTATGAAAAAGTGAATAATACCATAATGGAACAAGAAGTACTCCCCACAAAAATATGCCCTAAAAACTTAGAATTACCCCTCCATTCAACTGAATCAGAACGTCTAGTGTACAAATGGCCCTGCACGTCAATGTGTAACATTCCCAAACAATGTTTCAAATCTTTACGCCAATTCCTCAATAAATATGTAAAAAGCAAAGACAAAATCAAAATTAAATTACTGCAAAATATAGATACCTGTCCAGTGCGCAAGTACACAGGACTACAAGGACATTCGTTGGCCTGCATTACAGGACCTACTTGTAAAACCACTTTCCATGATATCAAAAGGATTTCAACACATCATTCAACTATAAGAAATCTAGTTTATAAACTGTACTTTGCTAAAAGTCCTGCTTTAGCACTAGCAACGTTAAATAACATCCTTCTACATGGTACAGCAAAAGACGTACTTGAAGAAAGTCACTATATCCAGAAAAAAATATTTTGGAAGTGAAAGCCATTTACAGAATGAAATAGCTTTAAACCAATTAAGCAACAATTCTACACATGGCAACCTTTTGCTAAACACATACAAAAAAGAAATACTCAAATTTAAAAGTACATCAGCTGAAGTACCAAACCATGTATGTGTATGTTGCCGTAGAATTTTTTATAAAAGTAACACAAAAACTGTGGACCTATCATACAAAATAGAAGAAAATGAAGATTCTAAATGGTTTGAATTAGCTCTCTACCTTGTAGCAGAAAACAAATATGAAATAACTGAGCCCTTAATACTTTGCAGTTATTGCACTACAAAACTTGACAACAACCAAACTCCTTCACGTTCTATCACAAATAATTTGGAATTATACCCAGTACCAAAACCTCTACAACAACTTAATTTATATGAGAGCATCATAATTCAAACAGTACACCCATTTCAAGCAATGATACGCCTTCAACCAAAAACAGCAAAATTACCTCCCTCTGAATTGGTAAAAGGCATTTGTGGAAAAGTAGTTTATTTACCATTAAATCTAAAAGAAAATTTGCATACTCTAGGAGTGCAATGTCCAATGCAGCAATCTTTAATTATATTAGTAAATGGAGTACCTACAAAAGACAAAAAAATATGGCAACAGCTGGTAGATTTATATAAAGTTAGACAAGCCTTCCAATTTCTTAAAGAGAATAATGAATATTACAAAGAAATTAATATTGAAGAAAACTTGAAAGATACAACTGAAATAATTCAAGAAACACAAGAAGCTGGTCAATTTGAGCTATTGGATCCTGCTACAATATCAAATACTTTAGACCATTATACAATTCATCCTTTGCACTGTAATGACACCATACAAGATGTACTGGAAACTTACCAAATGCGTCAAACAAAAGGATCGCCAATCAGTATATGGGAAAAAAGTATAAAAGCACGTGCTTTTCCTCTACTCTTTCCTACTGGCAAAGGAGGAAGGTATGATGATAGACCTATTCAAATATCAGCTTCAGAATACCGCTCATTACGGATGTATTCTGAAGATCCCAGATTTAGACAAAATGTGGAATACATATTCCACCTACTCTTTGAAAGTGAACTAGCAACTTTATGTTACGGAGTTGCACACATATTAAAATTAGGATCACACTTTCAAAATATGACAGCTACACAATTATTAGAGAAAATGCAACAAAAGGATGAGGTTTTACAATCAAATATTACAAATCTATTAGCAAATATGCGTGGTACTAAAGAGTACTGGTTTCGACGTCATGGAGATGTACGTTGTATGATCAGAAACCTTGGCCCACCCACTTGGTTTGTTACATTAAGTTGTGCAGAATATGCATGGGAAGATTTACATGATTTCCTACACATATCAAATAAAAACAAAACAAACATAGATATTCTAACACCTGGAGAACTTTGTTCTTTGGATCCTGTCAATGTTTCAAGATATTTTCACCATCGCTTCATTGCTATGCTACATTTTATTTGTAATAAAACTGTTCCTCCCCTTGGAGAAGTGCAACACTTCTTTTGGAGAAAAGAAAACCAAGCCAGAGGAGCTCCACATAACCACATGCTTTTATGGATTAAAGATGCTCCTAAATTTGGTCAAGACAGTGATGCCACTGTTTTACAGTTTATTGAAAAATATGTCACTTGTGAAATTCCATCAGAAGCCACAAATAGTGATCTTCGTGCACAAATTTTACAATTTCAAAGACACAAATGTGGAAAATATTGTCGTCGCAAATACAAAAAAAAATGCAAATACTACACCAAATGCCGATTTGGTTTCCCTAGACCAGTTACAAAAACAGGTCTAGTAAACAACCTCATGTCCTCAGTTAGACATAGTGTTAAAGGTAAGTCACCTAAAAATACATATTACATGAAAAGAAAAGAAGAAGAAAAATATATCAATGATTATAATGCAATCATTGCCCACTTATGGAATGCAAACATAGATGTGCAGTACATTGCAGACAATTCTACTGCAGTTGCACGATATGTCACAGCATACTTAACTAAAGCAGAAAAGACAGAGCTCCAAGACCTCTGGAATGACCTGTCATCAGATAAAACAGTATCTCAGAAATTATACAGCTTGGGCATAAAAATGCTCACCCATAGAGAATGTGGATCTTATGAAGCAGCTGATCGTTTAACTGGTACTTCATTGTATGGTAAATCTGAAAATATAGTATGGCTAAGTCTTGGTCCAGCTAAATCTAGAAAAAGAGTTCTAAAATCATATGAAGATATAGAAACAATAGCCAAACATGATCCCAACAGCCAAGACATTTTAAAAAACAATTTATTGGACACATACTACCCAAACAGAAATAATACTTTGGAAAACATGTGTCTATACCAAATAGCCCAAAACTACACATACAAAAATAATATGAAACCTGATGAAAAAAAAGGTAAATATAGAGTGACAGACTGTGAAGGCAGCTTAGTTAAACTCACTAAACCAAATGTAATTAATCATATCAAATTGTCCTTGAAGACTCCTCAACATAAAGAAGTATATTACATGTCCCTGCTACAACTCTTCAAACCATGGAGAAAAGCAGAACAATTACTAGATAACTATGACTCATATGAGGATGCTTTCAAAGCAAATGAAAGCACTATAATTGATGTAAACTTTACACAGTAAAAAACAATGTTGCACAATGAATAGCAACATGAAGAAGAACTCCAAGCCCAACTAGATAAGGATACTACTGACAGTAGTCAACCTTCTGTAACAGGAAGCCAAGACCACTGGGAGAACCACTAATAACAAATGAGGCAGAATTAGCTATGATAGAAGTAGAAAACACCATGTGTCAGTATGAAGATAAGGAAGACTTAACTATACTACAATCAAAACTAAACAATGAGCAAAGTAGCATTTTTCAAGAAGTAACAAAACAAATTGCACATGGTGTAAAACATGAAAATAAAGAATGTTCCTGCCATAATTATAAACCTATACTACTGTACGTCAGTGGTGAAGCTGGTTCTGGCAAAACATTCCTAATCAAAATCATTAGTAAGTTCCTTCAACAATTGACAAACAACAAACTGTCAGCTGTTGTCACTGCCCCCACATGTTTAGCTGCCTACAACATAGGTGGTGTTACATTACACCGATTACTACTATTACCAGTAGAACACCAGAACAAATCAGACTATTACAAACTTTCTTCAGAAGCTGCAATGGAATTACGCAGAGTATTGAAACAAATGAAAATGCTACTAATATATGAAGTGAGCATGGTCTCCAACCTGATGTTAGCTTTGATTCACCTCAGATTACAAGAAGTACTCAAAACAGACTATGAAGAGCTCTTTGCAGGAAAACACATTATTGTTTTTGGAGATCTGCTTCAATTGACACCAGTAAAAGGTGAACCTATTTTTAAAACATTAGGGCACAAACTCTGCCGTACAACTGTTGGCAGCATTGGAAATGTCAACCTTTGGCAACATTTCCAATACAGAGAATTAACAGAAAACATGCGCCAATCTGCAGATCTAACTTATGCCAACATTTTAAAAAGTTTGAGAGTTGGTATACTTTCTAAAGAAGCAGAAGCAACATTGAAAACCCGGCACATTAATGCACTTTATGGCGATAATGCATGTGCTACAGATGTTATGGAACAATTAGCCCACAAAAATTTCAATTGTATGGCCTTAATGCCAACTCTTGCAAGCTGTCTCAAATTCAATAAAATCATGCTAAGTAAAGAAATGCAACCAATAATGGAAATTAGCGCCACAGACAGACTTGATGTACATGGTATGACACTACCCATGTGTGACCAAGCCACAACAAGACTAAATAATTTAGAAAAATCAATCTCAAACACAGCAGGCTTAGAAAAGATGTTAAAATTATCCTTAAATTGCAGAGTAATGCTTAAACGTAACCTTGACGTGGACCAAGGACGAGTTAATGGAGCACTGGGTACAGTTGTTGGCTTTCAAACATACCCACGTGACAACAAAATTCAGTTTGTCAATATACTCTTTGACAAACTTTCAGAAGTAAAATGGATAGGACGCTCAACAGCTAGATTCCTTCTCTTCAAAGATATGTATGTACGTACGTACGTACGCAGAGAACAATTTTCTCTAACTCTTGCATACGCAGTCACGATTCATAAATCACAAGGTCTTACCCTAGACAAAGCAATGATAGATATTGGTAACACAGTCTTTAAAGAAGGCATAAGCTACGTAGCACTATCATGCTTACGTACACTTGACGGTCTATTTCTAATCAACTTTGATGCAAGTAAAGTAAACACTGATATTCCTTGCATTTTAGAATATAATAGACTTCGCTCACTATACACTCCCCATCTAAACACATATTCTGTTCCACAAAAACTAAAACATTGTAAAAGAAAACTAAATCAAACAGAAATGCAACAGGACGTCACTGCAAATCCTCCAAAGAGAGTAAAAGAAACTAATACTTCATCAAGTACCACAAACAAAAAAGAATCAATTAGAGAAAGTAAACCAGGTACTTCTTTAAAGAAGGTAGACAAACTCCAAAAAAAGCAGTTAGATACAGAACTACCTGGACCATTTAAATTCTCAAATATAGTTGGTGTAAGTTGCTATGCAAATGTAGCAATGAATATTCTATTTCAATTACCACCAATTGTTGACAACATTTACTTACGCAGAACAGACCCATTGTGTTTGCAAATGTTAGTACTTCACAGAAATGCAGCAAACAATCCTGACAACACATATAGTGTTTTTGGAATAAGACGACAATTGGACTACTGTGCTGGAATGGTGAAATTCACTATAAACTCACAGGAAGATCCCCAAGAATTTCTAATGTACTTACTACAAGTACTGGAAAACAAAAACATACCTATAAATGAAATCTTTCAGATTTCATACATGTGGAAACATACATGCACTCTCTGCAACAATGTGACACAAGAAGAAATCCCCAATGAACGCTTCATATATATATCAATACCAAATTGTGAATCCATTCCATTTCAGCAACTTGTACAAAATGCAAACCATGGTACATTATGCTCTACCTGCAATTCAGATAATCGCTCCACGCTAGTAACACAAACACATAGTAAATACGTAATACTAATGCTTCTACGTTACAATGCAGATGGTACCAAAAACAACTGCAAGCTGACTGGATTCACACATGGTCAAATATCACTTGGTAAGAAAACCTTCACAACGATAGGTATAAGCTACCACGCAGGAGCCACAACCAATTCAGGGCACTACACTGCATATATAAAAATGAAATGTGGATGGTTTGAATGTAATGATAGTACCATTACTCTAAAGCAGAGATTACCAGCAAATCTTACAAACGCTTAATTGATGTTCTTAAAACCAAAATTTGATAAATAAACTGTATTTAAACCTTTAAGTAAATTTGTGTTAAAAAATATAAACTGTTAGAATACTCCAAAAGCTATCAAACTGCTCAAAGATTCTACAACAACTAATCAGATAAATGAATACCACTAAATTAGACCAAAAAATACACAGTTAGAATACGCCAATTGGTATCTAACTGTCCCAAAATTATAAATTTGTGTTAAAATAATATAAACTGTTAGAATACTCCAAAAGCTATCTAACAGCTCAAAGATTCAGATAATCAGATAAATGAATACCACTAAATTAGGCCAAAAAATACACAGTTAGAATACGCCAATTGGTATCTAACTGTCCCAAAATTTAACAATATCCAAATAGATAAATCAAAACCACTAAAATATATTAAAAAAAAATAGACAGTTAGAATACGCCAATTGGTATCTAACTGCTCCAAAATTTTATAATATCAAAACAAATGAAGAATCTGTTACTGCTCCGAAAAAAATACAACAAAGCAAAGTATAAAGCATTAACCAGAAACAACAAGTGAACACTGAAAACAAACAAACAAATAAACTGTAGCATAACAGAAAAAGGTTTTTTTTTAATTCAACATGGATTTTTTTTTCTCCCACAGACCCAATGATTTTAGCAACTAATACAGAAACTGAGCAAATTGCACAGTACTCTGAGTTGTACTCTACTAAATATGAGGGTCGAAAAAAAATAAAAGTATATTGCTTATACAATGTAATAAGTCATTACAAAATACTAATACTAACATGCTATTTTCTTTTATCACAGAAATGAAGAAGAAAAACATGGACTCCCATTACTAGACCAAACAGTAAGTATACAATAATAAGGACAACCATAGCAGCATATCACATCCATAGTATCTAATACCTTTGTTCCTTATACATTTGTTTTTCACCCAAAGTTATAAGCAAATATGAATGTGATATGCTGCAGTGGTTGATGCCAGGGCATACAGTCTTGGGTGCATAGCCAAATGGCCATGCACCCAAGACTCTATGCCCTGGCAACAACCACCGCAGCATATCACATCCATAGAGTCAAACATTTCAACTATGATCTATGGGAAACTTTTAATGTCCGCGAACAATGTGAGTGTTCTTAGAACACTTTGAACTTGCCAGCCAACAATACGGACACCGTTTTCAAGACACCCCCTACGAACATTTCAGAACAACGCGAAAGTTCTTAGAACACTTTCAACTTAACAACGAACAATACGGACAGCGTCCTAAGGACACCCCCTACGAACATTGCAGGACACCGGGAGTGCTCTTAGAAGCGTCTTCAGAACACCACCATCTTGTTTATTTGCGAACATTTCAGGACACCACGAGTGTTCTTAGGACACATTCAACTTGACAAAGAACAATACGGACAGTGTCCTCAGGACACCCCCTACGAACACTGCCCGGACACCGGGAGTGTTCTTAGAAGCGTCTTCAGAACACCACCATCTTGTTTATTTGCGAACATTTCAGGACACCGCGAGTGTTCTTAGGACACATTCAACTTGACAGAGAACAATACGGACAGCGTCCTCAGGACACCCCCTAAGAACACTCCCCGGACACCGCGAGTGTTCTTAGAAGCGTCTTCAGAACACCCCCATTTTGTTTATTTGCGAACATTTCAGGACACCGCACATGTTCTTAGAACACATTCAACTTGACAGAGAACAATACGGACAGCGTCCTCAGGACACCCCCCTACGAACACTCCCCGGACACCACAAGTGTTCTTAGAACAGTTTCACTTTGCTTGCGAACAAAACGGACACATATTGACTCCTTATAACACCCCCTAGTCAGTTTATTTAGAACATTTCAGAACAGCCGTGATGGCCGCAAACAAATCGAACACAAAAAGAACGTCTAACACATAAAAAACACAACTTTCATCCTATATCATACACTCCCACCCTCCCCAAACACTCCTACACACCAACACACTCTACAAAATACACATTTTGAACAAAGTTTCACCGCGCTGTCCGGGGACGTCCGCGAATCCAAGATGGCGGGCGCTACCGAAAAATCTGACGCGCTTCACGCTCCACACCGTCCAATCAGCGAACACTTTGCATGTCCGCGAACATCACGCAAGACGATTGGCCAATCAGGACACTTTCCGCGGAGCGAACAGGGAAGTGTGTCCGCAAACCGAACACAGTTATCACTAATTTTTTTTTACCTACGTTTTGGTCATTTTAAAAAAAACTACTGGACGGATTTTCACCAAATTTGCAAAAGCACGCTTTCGGGACCAAGCCGCTGCTCCTGGTCCAAATTTGGTGGAAATCCGTCCAGCGGTTTGGGCTGTAGGCGCGAGCAAAGATTCTTTCCAATTCATTCTATGAAGAGTGAGTATAATGTATACAAATATGAGCATATAGAGGGAAGGTAGAGTAATAAAAATAAAACTATGAGAAAGTGCTGATAACCATAATGATTATCTTCATGCACAGAAAGGATTGCTCTCTTTCAAGCCTGTATCTTCCGCTATGTATATGTTTCATATGATGTGACTGGACCCTAAGTCTACAAATATAGTACCTTTTCAATTTTTACTTCCTGACTGTTACTGAAGAAAACTATGTGGCTTCAATATGTCAGTAAAGAATAAAAAGGGAGAGCCAGCCATGTGATGTCATCAGTGATGTCATCTTTGATGTCCTGGGTGTTAGTGTTAGCAGTGCACGATGGCGCGAGTTATGGTTGCTTATGTTACCATAACTGCCGAATTTCAGGGGTTTTTCGGTTTTACTTTGAGCCATAACGTCCCTTTAACAAAGTTTTTTCACTGAATTTCATAGGTTTTTAGTAGCGCAACTTAACCATAACGTCCCTTTAACAAAGTTTTTTCACTGAATTTCATAGGTTTTTAGTGCACAACTTAACCATAATATCCCTGACTTCATATACATGTAACATAGAACATACTAACCCCCTCGTAGTGATTTTCATGTCCGCGGACTACCGCCATGTCCGCGGACACATCGAAAATCGGAGCGTGGTGAATGTAAATTTAAATAGTGTGCCCCATTTCCCCTTTGAAGTTGGCTCTGAAAAGAGCCGTTTTTTTTTTCTTTTTTACCGATGCTTGACAGACACCTGTTATTTTGTATTTTTTTCTTGTTTTTTTTTTCTTACTTTACTCCTAAAATCTTCACATAACCTTCTCCAAAGCAACCCTTACATTCCAAAATAGAAAGGCATTTCCCGTAAAAGATAAAGAAATGCCATCTTCTTTAAAATTAACAGCATTACTGGCATCAATATTCTCATTGTTACAGAAGAACATAACAGCTCTAAGCATGAAGGCACACATGCCTCGGTTGATGACACACCTAGCAATATTTTGCTGAGGACAAAAAACTGAACTATTGTCCCATATTGCCCTAGGTAGTAATCCAGAAAAAATTACTTTTGCATTTGGAAGGATCTTCATTACTGCTTGAACCAAGCGTTCCAAATCAGCCAACAAAGTAGGGGCACTGACGTTGCCCAAATGGAAAGCACCATAGTGCAAAATTACCACATGCGGACTGTTCATCGTGGCCATATCCTCACAAACTTGTACAATTCCCTGTACATTGTATTCAGGCACACTGCTCCACACCACCTCCACTCCTTTCACATCAAAGTTCTTTGCAACATGCCTGCATTCAGCGTACTGCTGTAAACTATGCACAAACATATCTCCGAGCACCAACACCCTGACTTTCTCCACTTCTGCCATCTTCACCACACACAGTCTCTTTCAACACAAATCCACAACCTCGACATCTGATTGGCTGATCCGTACAGTCTTCTTTTCATGTTGGATTTCATGGAAAAACCCGGATGTGGCACGCCCTGTCCACGAACAGCCGCGGTGTCCGCGGACGGCGTCCACTTTACTCTCTGTGCCATTCCCTCATTGCATACAGCTAAGCAATCACACAATACAAATAACGTCATCAGAACAACCCCATTTTGTGAATTTCGAACATTTCAGGACAATTATTATTTCATTATTCAACATATTAACATTACACATATTATACTTTCATCTTGTACTCTGCACACAGTGCTATGTTTCTCCATTAGTAGCTCAGTATACTAGATAGAATCTATGCTATTTATATCAATGCATCGTTCAAAGCACTAATAACGGTATGATATTTATTGCAATATCCTTGACACTTTTTTCGCAACATTATAATAAAAATCCCTAGTACACAAATTCCATGAAAAGTACATACACACGTGATGTCATCAGTGATTTCATCAATGACATTTGCGATGTCATCTTTAATGTCCTGGGTGTTAGTCTTAGCAGTGCACGCTGGTGGCACCAGTTCTTTTTCAAAACTTACCATAACTTGCGATTTTCAGGGGTCTTTCGGCTGTACTTAGAACCATAACGTCCTTTAAACAAACTTTTTTTAATATCACGCAAACAATATACAAACATGGCGTGCAAAAACCAACTTCTACAATTGGCTTTACACAGAATGTTGCAAAGTAAGAATTTATGCTTGTTCACAGTGAAGGTCAGCTGCTTCCACAACTTCTACAGATGGCCTTACACAGAATGTTGCAAAGTAAGAATTTATGCTCGTTCACAGTGAAGGTCAGCTGCTTCCATTTTTTTCTCGGGCCCCGGAGAGGCTCACGAAGCGGACGATAAGGTTGTATTGTGTTTTGACCTTGACAGACAGAGATTGTGATGATGAAATTTCTGAAACTAAACCACTTTTATATATTATATCACTATGCGAAAGATCGTTGGCACACGCGGAGTCGTATTTTGGGACTGCACCACTAGTAGACAATGGAAATTGCAATTGTACTGTAAGTAACCCTTTAGATTACTTTATACCAAATATAATTACAATAGCGTAGCATTAAAGACCGCTCAAGTTGAACTTGTTCCTTGAAAGTGGCATAATGTTTTCTATCGCGCACTATCACCGCCGAATTGATCCCCTGTCGTTTAGAGGGCTCTGAAAAAGGCAGACGACACAGGGTGGGTTAATAGAAATAATTTAACCGGTCTATAGGCGGTCAAGCGCTCTACTCGCTGTGCCACTTCACTGTAGCCTGTCAAGTGGCACAGCGAGTACAGCGCTCGCTTTGACATCCGTGCACAGCTTGCTAACGCAAGTTTGAATCCCGGCAAGGCCAAACTCAGCCTTTCATCCTTCCGTGGTCGATAAATGAGCACCACACACCGTGGTTAATAATAAGCACCGCTTAGATACCTCACGCTTCTTAGCGCTATATGAATGGGAAAATATTATTATTTTATTATTAACATCCTCTGTTGCACTATCTTCGATAGCAAATATTTTCACGCCCTAATAAATAAAATGATGATTTTTAATGAAGATCGGCTGGTGATACTAATTTATGTTTTTTAAAACAGGTATGTGGCTCCATTTTGCCTATGTCACGATTTACAGACTCCAGCGGATGGGGTCTTCAACTGCCAGGTGCAGGTCCAAATATGCAACTTCATGACCCTCACCATTTTATGGGACAATCGCCAAGGGCCAATATGCCCTTACGCAGTACTAGCTGATACAAACAACATACCAACCAATAGCGTGGTCTAATGGCTCGTTGTTGGAGCAACCTTCCGATTATCAGAGCGACCATTTACTGCTTGTATCATAAACCAACAGCCTATCTACCGCAAAGGAACAACGCGTGGCTCCAAATAAACTTTTGCTGATCGACAGCAGAGACAATAGCAAATCGCTGAATATTCACTAAACATTTCATGTGAAATAAATGTACTTTACCAAATGTACAATCCTGCTGTTTACTTTTAAACCACAGTTTCATATTCCGAATTGTGGCGCACTGAGTTGTAACTCTCTGTACCGCAAAGGAACATTGCGTGTCTCAACATGAACTTTTGCGGATCGACTACAAAGACAAATGCAAATTGCTGAATATTCTCTAAACATTAGATGTCAAATAAATGTACTTTACAACATTTACAATCCTGCTGTTTGCTTTTAAATTACAGTTTCATATTCCGAATTGTGGCGTGCTGTGTTGTGACATAATGTGTGTTGTCTTCTGGGTTCTGTGTAAAGTCGCGTAGTACTAGAGACGAATGGGCGCGTTTGATTACGCACCCTGTGACGTCACTGAGAGAGGCGGGGAATATGAATGCTTTGATAATATCAGGCTTAGGGGCGGGAGATATGATTTAGTGTCGCAAAAGCAAGTCAGCCAGGTCAATAGCGCCAGTCATAGGATTATCACATAATGTCGGCGCACACCAGCCGGATTTATCGTTTCTTTAGTGGACAAAAAGTCAGTTGACGCCCCTAGGAAATTGTACTATTAGCGGACAAAAGGAGTACTCTTAAAACACTTTCACCCTGACAATGAACAATACAAACAACGTTCTCAGAACACCCCCATTTTGTGTAATTGCAACCATTTCGGGACACTGCGAGTGTTCTTAGAACACATTCAACTAGACAGATTACAATACGGACAGCGTCCTGAGGACACCCCCAGTTTGTGTATTTACGAACAATTAAGTACACCGCGAGTGTTCATAGCTCATTTTTACCTTCCTTGTGAACAAAAATGACACATACTCCGTCCTCTAAGCACCCCACCATTTAGTTTATTTACAAAATGTCAGAACAGCCGTGTTCTCCGCGGACAAATCGAACGCAACAAAGATGTCTAGCACATAAAAAAACAAAACATTGAACCTATCTCATACTCCCCCAACCTCCCCAAACACTCTTACACACCAACACACAGCACTAAATACAATTTTTTATCCACGTTTCACTGCGCTGTACGTGGTCGACTGCGAATACAAGATGGCGGGCGCCAAAGAAAATCTGACGCTCTCCACGCCCCTCGCCGTCCAATCAGCGAACACGTCGCATGTCCGCGGACATGACGCAAGGCCATGGGCCAATCGGGGTGCTGTCCGCGGAGCGAACAGGAAGTCCGTCCGCGAAGCGAACACAGATATCACTAATTTTTTTGCCTTACATTTTGGTCATTTTTAAAGAAACTACTGGACAGATTTACACCAAATTTACAAAAGCACGCTTTTGGGACCAGGCCGCCGCTCCTGCCGCAAATTTGGTGTAAATCCGTCCAGCGGTTCGGGCTGTAGCCGTGCGCAAAGTTTTTTCCCATTCAGTCTATGGGAAAAAAAAAGTTTTGGGACCCCCCCTATAACTTTTCCCCCCTGGACGAATCCTCACCAAACTTTGCAAAAAAATTCAGAGTGACCCAACTACTTTTTTTGCAAAGTTTGGATCCGTCCAGTGAGAGCGAAGTTATAAACCACCCAAAAAGTGCTCTTCCTATGGAAACAGCAACTTAACCATAACTACATGGCCACTACCGTGGCCATGTAATATATATATATATATTACTTCACTCTCCCTGGACGAATCCTCACCAAACTTTGCAAAAAATGTATTTGCGTCACTCTGAATTTATTTGCAAAGTTTGGTGAGGATTGGTCCAGGGGGGGGCAAAGTTATAGGGGGGTCCCAAAACTTTTTTCCCCCCATAGACTGAATGGGAAAAAAAGTTTGCTCGCGTCTACATCCCAAACCACTGGACGGATTTTCACCAAATTTGGACCAGGAGCAGCGGATTGGTCCCGAAAGCGTGCTTTTGCAAATTTGGTGAAAATCCGTCCAGTAGTTTTTTTTTAAAATGACCAAAAAGTAGGTAAAAAAAATTAGTGATATCTGTGTTCGCTCCGCGGCCAGTGTCCTGATTGGCCAATCGGCTTGCGTGATGTCTGCGGACATACAACGTGTTCGCTGATTGGACGGCGTGGAGCGTGAAGCGCGTCATATTTTCGGTAGCGCCCGCCATCTTGGATTCGCGGTTGTCCGCGGACAGCACGGTGAAACTTTGTTTAAAATTTATATTTAGTAGAGTGTGTTGGTGTGTAGGAGTGTTTGGGGAGGGTGGGAGTATATGAGATAGGATGAAAGTTGTGTTTTGGTATGTGTTAGACGTTCTTTTTGTGTTCGATTTGTCTGCGGACATCACAGGTGTTCTGAAATGTTCTAAATAAACTGAATGGGGGGTGTTCTGAGGACTCAATATGTGTCCATTTTGTTCGCAAGAAAGCTGAAACTGTTCTAAGAACACTCGCTGTGTCCTGAAATGTTAGCAAATTAACAAAATGGGGGTGTCCTGAGGACGCTGTCCGTATTGTTTGTTGTCAAGTTGAATGTGTTCTAAGAACACTTGCGGTGTCCTGAAATGTTCGCAAACAAACATAATGGGGGTGTTCTGAGGACGCTGTCTGTATTGTTCTCTGTCACGTTGAATGTGTTCTAAGAACACTCGCGGTGTCCTGAAATGTTCGCAAATAAAAAAAAATGGGGGTGTTCTGAAGACGCTTCTAAGAACACTCGTGGTGTCCGGGAATGTTCGTAGGGGGTGTCCTGAGGACGCTGTCCGTATTGTTCCTTGTCAAGTTGAATGTGTTCTATGAACACTAGCAGTGTCCTGAAATGTTCGCAAATACACAAAATGGGGGTGTTCTGAAGATGTTGTCGAACACTCGCTGTGTCCTGAAATGTTTGCAAATATGAATGGGGGATTGTGGCTGGCAAGTTGAATGTGTTCTAAGAACACTTGCGGTGTCCTGAAATGTTCGCAAATAAACAAAATGGGGGTGTTTTGAAGACGCTGTCCGTATTGTTCTATGTCACGTTGAATGTGTTCTAAGAACACTCGCGGTGTCCTGAAATGTTTGCAAATAAACAAAATGGGGGTGTTCTGAAGACGCTTCTAAGAACACTCGCGGTGTCCGGGGTATGTTCGTAGGGGGTGTCCTGAGGACGCTGTCCGTATTGTTCTCTGTCAAGTTGAATGTGTTCTAAGAACACTCGCAGTGTCCTGAAATGTTCACAAATTCACAAAATGGGGGTGTTCTGAAGACGTTGTCGAACACTCGCTGTGTCCTGAAATGTTCGCAAATATGAATGGGGGTTGTGGCTGGCAAATTGAATGTGTTCTAAGAACACTTGCGGTGTCCTGAAATGTTCGCAAATAAACAAAATGGGGGTGTTCTGAGGACGCTGTCCGTATTGTTTGTTGTCACGTTGAATGTGTTCTAAGAACACTCGCGGTGTCCTGAAATGTTCGCAAATAAACAAAATGGGGGTGTTCTGAGGACGCTGTCCGTATTGTTTGTTGTCACATTGAATGTGTTCTAAGAACACTCGCGGTGTCCTGAAATGTTCGCAAATAAACAAAATGGGGGTGTTCTGAGGACGCTGTCCGTATTGTTCGTTGTCAAGTTTAAAGTGTTCTAAGAACACTTGCGGTGTCCTGAAATGTTCGTAGGGGGTGTCCTGAAGACGCTGTCCGTATTGTTCTCTGTCAAGTTGAATGTGTTCTAAGAACACTCGCGGTGTCCTGAAATGTTCACAAATACACAAAATGGGTGTGTTCTGAAGACGTTGTCGAACACTCGCTGTGTCCTGAAATGTTCACAAATAAACAAAATGGGGGTGTTCTGAAGACGCTTCTAAGAACACTCACGGTGTTCAGGGAATGTTTGTAGGGGGTGTCCTGAGGACGCTGTCCGTATTGTTCTCTGTCAAGTTGAATGTGTTCTAAGAACACTCTGGATGTCCTGAAATGTTCACAAATACACAAAATGGGGGTGTTCTGAAGACGTTGGCGAACACTCGCTGTGTCCTGAAATGTTCGCAAATATGAATGGGGGTTGTGGCTGGCAAGTTGAATGTGTTCTAAGAACACTTGCGGTGTCCTGAAATGTTCGCAAATAAACAAAATGGGGGTGTTCTGAGGACACTGTCCGTATTGTTCTCTGTCACGTTGAATGTGTTCTAAGAACACTTGCGGTGTCCTGAAATGTTCGCAAATAAACAAAATGGGGGTGTTCTGAAGACGCTTCTAAGAACACTCGCTGTGTCCGGGGAATGTTTGTAGGGGGTGTCCTGAGGGCGCTGTCCGTATTGTTCTCTGTCAAGTTGAATGTATTCTAAGAACACTCGCAGTGTCCTGAAATGTTCGCAAATACACAAAATGGGGGTGTTCTGAAGACGTTGTCGAACACTTGCCGTGTCCTGAAATGTTCGCAAATATGAATGGGGGTTGTGGCTGTCAAGTTGAATGTGTTCTAAGAACACTTGCGGTGTCCTGAAATGTTCGCAAATACACAAAATGGGGATGTTCTGAAGACGTTGTCGAACACTCGCTGTGTCCTGAATATGAATGGGGGGTTGTGGCTGGCAAGTTGAATGTGTTCTAAGAACTCTCGCGGTGTCCTGAAATGTTCGCAAATATACAAAATGGGGGTGTCCTGAGGACGCTGTCCGTATTGTTCTTTGTCACGTTGAATGTGTTCTAAGAACACTCGCGGTGTCCTGAAATGTTCGCAAATAAAAAAAATGGGGGTGTTCTGAAGACGCTTCTAAGAACACTCGTGGTGTCCGGGGAATGTTCGTAGGGGGTGTCCTGAGGACGCTGTCCGTATTGTTCGTTGTCAAGTTGAATGTGTTCTAAGAACACTCGCGGTGTCCTGAAATGTTCGCAAATACACAAAATGGGGGTGTTCTGAAGACGTTGTCGAACACTCGCTGTGTCCTGAAATGTTCGCAAATATGAATGGGGGTTGTGGCTGGTAAGTTGAATGTGTTCTAAGAACACTCGCGGTGTCCTGAAATGTTCGCAAATAAACAAAATGGGGGTGTTCTGAAGACGCTGTCCGTATTGTTCTATGTCACGTTGAATGTGTTCTAAGAACACTCGCGATGTCCTGAAATGTTCGCAAATAAACAAAATGGGGGTGTTATGAAGACGCTTCTAAGAACACTCACGGTGTCCCGGGAATGTTCGTAGGGGGTGTCCTGAGGACGCTGTCCGTATTGTTCTCTGTCAAGTTGAATGTGTTCTAAGAACACTTGCGGTGTCCTGAAATGTTCACAAATACACAAAATGGGGGTGTTCTGAAGACGTTGTCGAACACTCGCTGTGTCCTGAAATGTTCGCAAATATGAATGGGGGTTGTGGCTGGCAAGTTGAATGTGTTCTAAGAACACTCGCGGTGTCCTGAAATGTTCGCAAATAAACAAAATGGGGTGTTCTGAGGACACTGTCCGTATTGTTCTCGGTCACGTTGAATGTGTTCTAAGAACACTCGCGGTGTCCTGAAATGTTCGCAAATAAACAAAATGGGGGTGTTCTGAAGACGCTTCTAAGAACACTCGCGGTGTCCGGGGAATGTTTATAGGGGGTGTCCTGAGGGCGCTGTCCATATTGTTCTCTGTCAAGTTGAATGTATTCTAAGAACACTCGCGGTGTCCTGAAATGTTCGCAAATACACAAAATGGGGGTGTTCTGAAGATGTTGTCTAACACTTGCCGTGTCCTGAAATGTTCGCAAATATGAATGGGGGTTGTGGCTGTCAAGTTGAATTTGTTCTAAGAACACTTGCGGTGTCCTGAAATGTTCGCAAATACACAAAATGGGGATCTTCTGTAGACGTTGTCGAACACTCGCTGTGTCCTGAAATGCTGTGTCCTGAATATGAATAGGGGGTTGTGGCTGGCAAGTTGAATGTGTTCTAAGAACTCTTGCGGAGTCCTGAAATGTTCGCAAATATACAAAATGGGGGTGTCCTGAGGACGCTGTCCGTATTGTTCTTTGTCACGTTGAATGTGTTCTAAGAACACTCGCGGTGTCCTGAAATGTTCGCAAATAAAAAAAATGGGGGTGTTCTGAAGACGCTTCTAAGAACACTAGTGGTGTCCGGGGAATGTTCGTAGGGGGTGTCCTGAGGACACTGTCCGTATTGTTGGTTGTCAAGTTGAATGTGTTCTAAGAACACTCGCGGTGTCCTGAAATGTTCGCAAATACACAAAATGGGGGTGTTCTGAAGACGTTGTCGAACACTCGCTGTGTCCTGAAATGTTTGCAAATATGAATGGGGGTTGTGGCTGGCAAGTTGAATGTGTTCTAAGAACACTCGCGGTGTCCTGAAATGTTCGCAAATAAACAAAATGGGGGTGTTCTGAAGACGCTGTCCGTATATTTCTATGTCACGTTGAATGTGTTTTAAGAACACTCGCGGTGTCCTGAAATGTTCGCAAATTAACAAAATGGGGGTGTTATGAAGACGCTTCTAAGAACACTCACGGTGTCCGGGGAATGTTCATAGGGGGTGTCCTGAGGACGCTGTCCGTATTGTTCTCTGTCAAGTTGAATGTGTTCTAAGAACACTTGCGGTGTCCTGAAATGTTCACAAATACACAAAATGGGGGTGTTCTGAAGACGTTGTCGAACACTCGCTGTGTCCTGAAATGTTCGCAAATATGAATGGGGGTTGTGGCTGGCAAGTTGAATGTGTTCTAAGAACACTCGCGGTGTCCTGAAATGTTCGCAAATAAATAAAATGGGGGTGTTCTGAGGACACTGTCCGTATTGTTCTCTGTCACGTTGAATGTGTTCTAAGAACACTCGCGTTGTCCTGAAATGTTCGCAAATAAACAAAATGGGGGTGTTCTGAAGACGCTTCTAAGAACACTCGCGGTGTCCAGGGAATGTTTGTAGGGGGTGTCCTGAGGGCGCTGTCCATATTGTTCTCTGTCAATTTGAATGTATTCTAAGAACACTCGCGGTGTCCTGAAATGTTCGCAAATACACAAAATGGGGGTGTTCTGAAGACGTTGTCGAACACTTGCCGTGTCCTGAAATGTTCGCAAATATGAATGGGGGTTGTGGCTGTCAAATTGAATGTGTTCTAAGAACACTCGCGGTGTCCTGAAATGTTCGCAAATACACAAAATGGGGATGTTCTGAAGACGTTGTCCAACACTCACTGTGTCCTGAAACGCTGTGTCCTGAAATGTTCGCAAATATGAATGGGGGGTTGTGGCTGGCAAGTTGAATGTGTTCTAAGAAGTCTCGCGGTGTCCTGAAATGTTTGCGAATATACAAAATGAGGTGTCCTGAGGACGCTGTCCGTATTGTTCTTTGTCAAGTTGAATGTGTTCTAAGAACACTCGCTGTGTCCTGAAATGTTTGCAAATAAACAAGATGGTGGTGTTTTGAAGACGCTTCTAAGAACACTTGCGGTGTCCTGAAATGTTCGCAAATAAACAAAATGGGGGTGTCCTGAGGACGCTGTCCATATTGTTCTCTGTCAATTTGAATGTGTTCTAAGAACACTCGCTGTGTCGTGAAATGTTCGCAAATAAACAAAACGGGGGTGTTCTGAAGACGTTTCTAAGAACACTCGCGGTGTCCTGGAATGTTCGTAGGGGGTGTCCTGAAGGCGTAGTCTGTATTGTTCGCTGGCAAGTTGAATGTGTTCTAAGAACACTCACGGTGTCCTGAAATGTTCGCAAATAAACAAAATGGAGGTGTCCTGAGGACGCTGTCCGTATTGTTCTCTGTCAAGTTGAATGTACTCTAAGAACTCTTGCGGTGTTCTGAAATGTTCGTAGGGGGTGTCCTGAAAATGCTGTTCGTATTGTTCTCTGTCAAGTTGAATGTGTTCTTAGAACACTCATGGTGTCCTGAAATGCTCGCAAATAAATGATATGGGGGTGCTCTGAGGACACTGTCTGTATTGCTCTTTGTCAAGTTGAAAGTGTTCTAAGAACTATCGCGTTGTTCTGAAATGTTCGTAGGGGGTGTCCTGAAAACGCTGTCCGTATTGTTCACTGGCAAGTTGAAAGTGTTCTAAGAACACTCATAATGTCCGCAGACATTAAAAGTTTCCATAGACCATAGTTGAAATGTTTGACTCTATGGATGTGATATGCTGCAGTGGTTGTTGTCAGGGCATATAGTCTTGGGTTCATGGCCATTTATATATGCAGTGTAGTGCCCTGAATTGGTTGTGGCTCCTGCGTGGTAGATTATACCTATTGTTGTGAAGGTTTTCTTACCAATTGATATTTGACCATGTGTGAATCCAGTCAGCTTGCAGTTGTTTTTGGTACCATCTGCATTGTAACATAGAAGCATTAGTATTATGTATTTACTAGGTGTTTGTATTACTAACGTGGAGCGATTATCTGAATTGCAGGTAGAGCATAATCTACCATGGTTTGCATTTTGTACAAGTCGCTGAAATTGAATGGATTCACAATTTGGTATTGATATATATATATATATGAAGTGTTCATTGGGGATTTCTTCTTGTGTCACATTGTTGCAGAGAGTGCATGTATGTTTCCACATGTATGAAATCTGAAAGATTTCATTTATAGGTATGTTTTTGTTTTCCAGTTCTTGTAGTAAGTACATTAGAAATTCTTCTGGATCTTCCTGTGAGTTTATAGTGAATTTCACCATTCCAGCACAGTAGTCCAATTGTTGTCTTATTCCATAAACACTATACGTGTTGTTAGGATTGTTTGCTGCATTTCTGTGAAGTACTAACATTTGCATACACAATGGGTCTGTACTTTGTAAGTAAATGTTGTCAACAATTGTGGTAATTGAAATAGAATATTCATTGCTACATTTGCGTAGCAACTTACACCAACTATATTTGAGAATTTAAATAGTCCAGGTAGTTCTGTATCTAACTGCTTTTTTTGGAGTTTGTCTTCCTTCTTTAAAGAAGTACCTGGTTTACTTTCCCTAATTGATTCTTTTTTGCTTGTGGTACTTGATGAAGTATTAGTTTCTTTTACTCTCTTTGGAGGATTTGCAGTGACATCCTGTAGCATTTCTGTTTTGATTTATTTTTCTTTTATAACGTTTTACTTTTTGTGGAACAGAATATGTGTTTAGGTGGGGGGTGTATAGTGAGCAAAGTCTATTGTATTCTAAAATGCAAGGAATATCAGCGTTTATTTTACTTGCATCAAAGTTGATTAGAAATAGACCGTCAAGTGTATGTAAGCGTGATAGTGCTACGCAGCTCATGCCTTCTTTAAAGACTGTGTTACCAATATCTATCATTGCTTTGTCTAGGGTAATACCTTGTGATTTATGAATCGTGACTGTGTATGCAAGAGTTAGAGAAAATTGTTCTCTGCGTACATACATATCTTTGAAGAGACAGAATCTAGCTGTTGAGCGTCCTATCCTTTTTACTTCTGAAAGTTTGTCAAAGAGTATATTGACAAACTGAATTTTGTTGTCGCGTGGGTATGTTTGAAAGCCAACAACTGTACCCAGTGCTCCATTAACTAGTCCTTGGTCCACGTCAAGGTTACGTTTAAGCATTACTCTGCAATTGAAGGATAATTTTAATATCTTTTCTAAGCCTGCTGTGTTTGAGATTGATTTTTCTAAACTATTTAGTCTTGTTGTGGCTTGGTCACACATGGGTAGTGTCATACCATGTAAATCTAGTTTGTCTGTGGCGCTAATTTCCATGATTGGTTGCATTTCTTTACTTAGCATGATTTCATTGAATTTGAAACAGCTTGCAGGAGTTGGCATTAAGGCCATACAATTGATATTTTTGTGGGCTAATTGTTCCATAACATCTGTAGCACATGCATTATCGTCATAAAGTGCATTAATGTGCCGGGTTTTCAATATTGCTTCTGCTTCTTTAGAAAGTATACCAACTCTGATACTTTTTAAAATGTTAGCATAAGTGAGATCTGCAGATTGCCGCCTGTTTTCTGTTAATTCTCTGTATTGGAAATGTTGCCAAAGGTTTACATTTCCAATGCTGCCAACAGTTTTACGGCAGAGTTTGTGTCCTAATGTTTTAAAAATAGGCTCACCTTGTACTGGTGTTAATTGAAGCAGATCTCCAAAAACAATAATGTGTTTTCCTGCAAAGAGCTCTTCATAGTCTGTTTTGAGTACTTCTTGTATTCTGAGGTGAATCAAAGCTAACATCAGGTTGGAGACCATGCTCACTTCATCTATTAGTAGCATTTTCTTTTGTTTCAATACTATGCGTAATTCCATTGCAGCTCCTGCAGAAAGTTTGTAATAGTCTAATTTGTTCTGGTGTTCTACTAGTAATAGTAGTAATCAGTGTAATGTAACACCACCTATGTTGTAGGCAGCTAAACCTGTGGGGGCAGTGACAACAGCTGACAGTTTGTTGTTTGTCAATTGTTGAAGGAACTTACTAATGATTTGGATTAGGATTGTTTTGCCAGAACCAGCTTCACCACTGACGTACAGTAGTATAGGTTTATAATTATGGCAGGAACATTCTTTATTTTCATTTTTTAAACCATGTGCAATTTGTTTTGTTACTTCTTGAAAAATGCTACGTTGCTCATTGTTTAGTTTTGATTGTAGTATAGTTAAGTCCTCTTTATCTTCATACTGACACATGGGGGCCGATTCATGGAACAAACGTGCGCCGAAAATCTTCGCGCAAGCAGGCGCAAGCGGAAAAAAACAGGCACACGCGCACTTGTGCGATTCATGGAAGTCCCTGTGCGTGTACACCTCGGGATGTGCACCAAACCCGTGCATGGTGCACAAGTCACTGCAACATCCCGAAAGGCGTGCGCGACGCGCACAGTGAAAGCGCACAACCTTGGCGCATAGACAAGAAAGTGGGCGGGACACGGGGCGTAACGCGCGGAATGGGGAACAACGCAGGAAAATAAGGGCGTAACTGGGGATGTACTGCAGGGAAGCAGACGGAACGCCCACACGCAATCGAACCACATGTATTCATGGAATCGAATAGGGCAAAGGCACGCACAGCCAAAGACACGTACAAGCTGAAACACGTCCGCCACACGAAGGCAGGCGGTAGAGTCCCAGCGCATCACAAAAGTGGCAACATACAGCAATTGGGCCTGTGCGAGCGGGGTACGTGTATTTCGGGGGCGCGTGGAAAGTTACACACGCGATTGAGCGAGGTACGTGTATTTCGGGGGTGCGCGGGAAGTTACACACGCGATTGAGCGGGGTACGTGTATTTCGGGGGTTTGCGGGAAGTCACACACGCGATCTCATCAGGGTACGTGTATTTCGGGGTGCGGGGGAAGTATCCCACGCAACATCAGCAGGGTACGTGTATTCCAGGGGTGCGCGTGAAGTTCCACACGCGATCTCTTCAGGGTACGTGTATTACAGTGGTGCGCCGGGAGCAGCACACGTGAATTGCACGTGTGGGTCTTCCCAGGTGTTCCCTCTACAGCCTCCACGGCCCCTGCAGGTGGCTCACACCACAGGGCCCTACCCAGCACATGTCCTGCAGGCACCCCATCCACCATGGCCATGCCCACCAGCCAACCCACATGTCAACTTGCACTACTACCCACCAACGCATGTCCCCCTGCACCCCCAGCCACCAGGGGCACCCACCACCAGGCCCCCACCCATGTCTCCCACCACCCCCACCCCCCAGCAGTGCAGGGGCAGCCTCCACCAGGCCCCCACCCATGTCTCCCAGCACCCCCACTCCCCAGCCACCAGGGGCAGCCTCCACCAGGCCCCCACCCATGTCTCCCACCACCCCCACCCCCCAGTCACCAGGGGCAGCCTTCACCAGGCCCCCACCCATGTCTCCCACCACCCCCACCCCCCCAGTCACCAGGGGCAGCCTCCACCAGGCCCCCACCCATGTCTCCCACCACCCCCACCCCCAGCCACCAGGGGCAGCCTCCACCAGGCCCCCACCCATGTCTCCCAGCACCCCCACCCAACAGCACTGTGGGGCACCTGCCAGCAGGCCCCCACCCATGTCCAACTCATGTTCCCCACCACCCCCACCCCCCAGCACTGTGGGGCACCCACCACCAGGCCCCCACCCATGTCTCCCACCACCCCCACCCCCCAGTCACCAGGGGCAGCCTCCACCAGGCCCCCACCCATGTCTCTCAGCAACCCCCACCCACCAGCCACCAGGGGCAGCCTCCACCAGGCCCCCACCCATGTCTCCCAGCACCCCCACCCCCCAGCCACCATGGGCAGCCTCCACCAGGCCCCCACCCATGTCCAACTCATGTTCCCCAGCACCCCCACCCCGCAGCACTGTGGGGCACCCACCACCAGGCCCCCACCCATGTCTCCCACCACCCCCACCCCCCAGTCACCAGGGGCAGCCTCCACCAGGCCCCCACCCATGTCTATCACCCCCCCACCTCCCCAGTCACCAGGGGCAGCCTCCACCAGGCCCCCACCCATGTCTCCCACCACCCCAACCCCCCAGCCACCGGGGGCAGTCTCCACCAGACCCCCACCCATGTCCAACTCAGGTCTCCCAGCACTCCCACCCCCCAGCACTGTGGGGCACCTGCCAGCAGGCCCCCACCCATGTCCAACTCATGTTCCCCACCCCCCCACCCCCCAGCACTGTGGGGCACCTGCCAGCAGGCCCCCACCCATGTCCAACTCATGTTCCCCAGCACCCCCACCCCCCAGCACTGTGGGGCACCTGCCAGCAGGCCCCACCCATGTCCAACTCATGTTCCCCACCACCCCCACCCCCCAGCACTGTGGGGTACCCACCACCAGGCCCCCACCCATGTCTCCCACCACCCCCACCCCCCAGTCACCAGGGGCAGCCTCCACCAGGCCCCCACCCATGTCTCCCAGCACCCCCACCCCCCAGCCACCAGGGGCAGCCTCCACCAGGCCCCCACCCATGTCTCCCACCACCCCCACCCCCCAGCCACCAGGGGCAGCCTCCACCAGGCCCCCACCCATGTCCAACTCATGTTCCCCAGCACCCCCACCCCCCAGCACTGTGGGGCACCCACCACCAGGCCCCCACCCATGTCTCCCACCACCCCCCAGTCACCAGGGACAGCCTCCACCAGACCCCCACCCATGTCCAACTCAGGTCTCCCAGCACTTCCACCCCCCATCACTGTGGGGCACCTGCCAGCAGGCCCCCACCCATGTCCAACTCATGTTCCCCACCCCCCCACCCCCAAGCACTGTGGGGCACCTGCCAGCAGGCCCCCACCCATGTCCAACTCATGTTCCCCACCACCCCCACCCCCCAGAACTGTGGGGCACCTGCCAGCAGGCCCCCACCCATGTCCAACTCATGTTCCCCACCATCCCCACCCCCCAGCACTGTGGGGCAGCCTCCACCAGGCCCCCACCCATGTCTCCCAGCACCCCCACCCCCCAGCCACCAGGGGCACCCACCACCAGGCCCCCACCCAGGTCTCCCAGCACCCCCACCCACCCAGTCACCAGGGGCAGCCTCCACCAGGCCCCCACCCATGTGCAGCTCATGTTCCCCAGCCAACATGTCATCACAATCTAGATCCCTGGTCCCTATGGTCAGCCTCCAAATGCAAAACACCCACCCGAGTATTGCATCCACCCACTCATAATTTGCAATTACATCACAGAACACCAATTGCAAGTTCCGAAACAAACACATTTCCCTCACATACACCCAATGGATGTCAGTGAATCTCAAAACACATATCATGAAATGCATGAAACCAATGATATACCACACATTGAAGTTCACCAAAAAAAATATGTATTAAAGGAAACATAAATGTGTCTACACTGCTGCCTGATTCCTGATTCGGCTGTGGGCGTGCCGTGCAGCCGTGCAGCTGAAAGACCCGACTCTCCCGTGGAGCGGGCGCGGAGTCGGCGCCGAGTCTTGGGAGTGAACGGAGTGTCTCCCTGTTTGCTGTGCCTTCGCAGTGTGTCTACACTGCTGCCTGATTCCTGATTCGGCTGTGGGCGTGCCGTGCAGCCGTGCAGCTGAAAGACCCGACTTTCCCGCGGAGTCGGCGCTGAGTCTTGGGAGTCTTAGGAGTCTGAGGGGTGTGAGGGCCCGTGTATTCCTTTGGGAAGGTCATGAAGGCGGTCCTCTCTCCCAAAACTCGGGCGCAGCGGAAGACTGAAGCTGCCACAATGGAAGTAACGGCCGCGAGAAAACGAGGCAAGGCTGATATGGCGGTCTGTGCTGAAAATGTGAGCATTGTATTAGAGGGGGCGGCTGAACTGACATCCAACGCAATTAACGTCTCCATGGAATTATCTCCCGCTGCTCTTCAACAAGTAAGTGCTAACATGAATGCCTGTGCTCAACTTACCACGCATGAACCTCTATTCGCACTCAAAGTGGCAAGTCATGTACTTGCCGATCAACACACACAGCAAATTCTGTCAAGCCCCTTGCCAAGCCCCCGGTCTGGTTTGTCGGATAAGCCTTGTGGTTCATTTTCTGCTGAGACTGACGTGAACGACGAGCCCTCAATGCGTGTGGCCGAACTTGTGGTTGGTGCGAGGTCGGCCTGTGTGCTGGATGGGTCTGACATGTGCTTGACTCGCCCTTGTGATGTAAACCAGAGAAATTGCAAAGGCAAGAAGTCAACGACTGGCCATCTGTCTATGACATTGTTCGAAAGTCTCAGTCCCATTAACTCTTCACTTACTGCCCCTTTAGAGACTAGTATGAACGCCAATATAATAGCAGAGCCGGTTGGCCCGATTCCAAGCGAGTTTTGTCAACGGTCGCCTGATGACGGCTCCCTGAATAGTAACAGCGAGAGCGTTATTTGTGAAACAGAGCCTCCCAAAGAGTGGATGCAGTGTTGTGATCCGGGGGCTCTAGACCCTGCACGGTCCACTGCCGTGCATACATTGGATGTTCCACGTCACTCCACAGGTAGCGACGATGCTGTGATTCGGAGATCTTTGAGAAACTGTGAAATAAGGCGGTTGAGCCCCGCTTTAGACCTCCAGCCTAAAGTTTCAGGGAATACTCATCCCATCACTGATACTGACATAATACATGGTAGAGAGCGAATAAACTCGCTGGAGGTGGTTAACAAATTGCTGGCTGATCTCACTCGCATAAATCAACAAAGAACATCCAAGGACAAAATTGGCAAAAACATTGATGTATTTACAACGGTTGACGTGGAAAGTGAGTGCTTGCAAGTCGACAGTGGGACACATCCTCTAATTGAGAAGCACCAGCTGAATGGAGCTGGTTACCTGATGAAGCGTACGAGACTTGACGAAAGCCTATCACCCAGTTTGAGATGCTCTCAAAACAAAAAGGCTAAAAGGCTTGTGTACAGTATTTCACCTCACTGCACTCTGCCCCCAGAAATAGAGCATGACTCTTGTAATTCGGATGAAGCACCAAGCGACGTCCTCGCTGGACAAGTGTCTTCGGATTCCTCGTTGATGGAGCGGCCGTATCCTAAGATTAGACGGCCTGTTTATCACAAAAAGAAAGGCGTGCCTAGTAAAGTAACCGAGCCTGAAACTGTAAGAAAGATGCCAACAACGCAAGATTTGCAGGCTCTGATAATGTCCTCTTTAAACATATCGATTGCTCCTTTTCTTAAATTATACGAAAGTTTAAATGACACGATTAAAGACCTGTCTGCAGGGGTCTGCAGGTTGTCTAATAACTCAGTAAACCTTGGAAAGGAAATGTCGGAATATAAGAACACAGTTGAAGAGATGATTAGGAAGTCAGATATAACAGAGGCCGCACTCCTAAATCAAATCACAAACGCAAATATTGACAAAAAACTACTGGCAGAGGTTGCTAAGGAAGCCTTGAAAATATTCCATAAAAATAAGGGCTGTGATATGCAAACAAGCGATCTTCTTTGTTTAAAGTGCCAAGCTCCAAGAATTTCAAATGATGTACAGATATCAACAGTGGCTGCCACTGACCAACAGACGTATGCTAAGGCGAATGTGCTCGTGGAACACTCTATTGCCACCTTGGATGGAAATAACGACTGCTGTGGTAATGGAGGCCCAAGATGTGGCAAACCTGGCACTACAAGATCCACAAAGACCATCAACGTCAAATGAAGTCATCACTCAGGAGCTGCGCTCCCCTGTATTACCTCAGGTAGCAATGAACGTTGAGGCGGAACCCACAGGGTTTTATTCTATATTTAAACCTGCTGGGGAATTACAGAAGACGAGTATTTCAATCGGCTCCGTAAATGGGGCCCTAGGAATGAAGACTAAAAACCAACCGAAAAAGAAAGTTAAGAAACGCAACAACAACTCGCTTAAGTTTCTGAGGAATATTAAAAATTTGGACATAACGGTGAATGGTGTGCACACAAAATCAGCTCAACCAGCTCGTAATCAAACTGAAATAAGCAGTTCAAAAGCCGCTAAGGATTCGAATGACTCTTACACCCGTATCAGTGATATATCTGATACTTTGATAAATGTCTCAACCTACGAGGACGAAGACCTATGCGAAAGTGAAATAAAAGTAGATCATGAACGGTCAACGTTTGTCCTCAAAGAACTAACAGCAGAAGAGAAGTTGCCACCCCTGGCCACAAAAGTGGGCCAATCTGTTGTCCCGGTACAATTGCAGAACAACCAACAGTCGGCGGCCAATCAGGCCGTAGGTGATGGTAAGCGGCCCTCTATGATGTTACCTAATGTACATAACAATGGAATTATAATCTCAAATGAACTACAGACTTTATCCAGAACATGTCAACTGCTTCCACTAACAACCAGTTCATCACCTGAAAAAGAGGCGTTGAATTCGAAATTCGTAACACTTGAGGACAAAAGAAAGATGCTCGAAGCAAGGGCGAGAGCGTCTAGTGCCTTGCCGCTTAATAAGGTTGGCAGCATAGGATGTAATGGACAGGCAAAGATGCCGACGGCTAGCGAGACGGTGCTTCCGGATCTTGCTGGTGTATCTTGTGAACCTGGAAGGATTCCTAGGGGACCGGTATTTAGCTCTCAGTTTATGTTGCAACAAGAGACGCAAAAATTACCGAAGATGAAACAAAACGTCAATAAGGAAAGAGAGACTCAATCAGTGAAACAAGATTCTCATGGTCTGCAACGACTGTTACTCGAGCGTATCCAATCTTCGGATGATCTAATCTTAAATCGGCACAACGTACTTTGGTTGTGTCACCTGATTCCAAGTCTAAGAGCAATTGAATCTGATGACCTCAGAATTGTAGAATTCTATGACGAGAAGAAAAATGACGCTGTCATCTTACATCTTCAATCAAAATTGATCGCTGAAGCGTTGCTTGATGCTGGGCCAGTCCTAATGTCCTTGGGGTTTGATAGATCAAGAGCAGATGGCTGCTTACAATTGCTAACTCCTAAAAGAGACCCTTGTGGCACAGTAGATGTGAAGAGTCGAGCCTGCACACAGCAGCCTGAAACACAACCATCTGCTATATTGTCTGAAAGCCCAGCTCTGAAGCCTACCCCTGTGGCAAAATCATCTAAACACATGCTGACAGGAGAGTGTATACGAATCACTGTGAATGGACCCATATGCGGTTCCAAGACAATTGCGGAAAGTGCAAGTGAGACCGCTTTAACTCAAGAAGAATCTGACTGGTCTTGGCTTGCAGGCTCTTTAAATAAAAGTGGGAATAAATAACGCCAGGCGTCCGAGACGCAAAATATCTGTCGACTGGCTTCCTGGAATACTAGCCCGATAGCGCTTCTTGATGTTGTGGGGAAGATTTATGCAACTTTGCTTCAATGCAAACTTGTGAGGTGGGCAAAAAATTCTAAGCATATAGACCAGAGACAAGCTGGATTCGTAAGAGGAGTAGGTTGTGGCCTCAACCTGTTGCTATTAAATCTCCTAAAGATGGAAGCACTCAGAACTAATACAAAAATCTATTTGGCTCTGATCGACCTCTCGCAGGCGTTTGATAGTATCAACAGAGAGAGGATGTGGGAAAAACTGGTTAAATGGGACTGTCAGCCTAGTTTATTGAGTGCAATTCAGGAATTGCACTCTGAGACGTCTATTAGAGTTCGGTTGGACTTGAAGGGCACTCTGTCTGCAAAAATAAACACACTTAAGGGTGTGAAGCAGGGCTGCCCCTTGGCAGCAACAATATTCAACCTGTTTATATCAGATGTGAACGAGATCTTTTGTGGTAACAGTATGTTCCCCCCAAAAATCCACGGAGTACCCATTAACTACCTGCTATACGCTGACGATCTCGTCTTAATAGACCAGACGCCAATAGGTCTTCAGCGAAAAATGAATCTTATAGATACCTACATAACATCAAACGGATTGCAAATCAACAGATTAAAAACAGAAATTTTGACATTGGGGAATCTTCAAGGAGCCCTCGGTAAGGGGTTGAAAGAGCATTGGTATATTGCCAACGAACGCATCCAGATCGTAAAACGTATGAAATATCTAGGTATGACCATCAGCGCAAGCAGAAACGATGCACCATGGATAGAAGTGGTGAAAAGCAAGTGTCGGCAATTAGCAAGCCAAGCATGCTTAATTAACAACAAATATGGCAAATTTTCGCTGAAGCCGACAATATTGTTTTTTCAACAGAAAGTGGTGCCGAGTCTAATTTACGGAGGTGAAAATGCCTTTGGCTGCTCAAATGAACTATGGAACTCACTAGAAAACATCTTTTGGTCTCGTGTACTTCATCTACCGAGGGGTATCGCAACTGTTTGTATACGGTATGAGCTTGGCTTAATCTCAATACATGCAAGAGTTCTATGGAACTTGCTGAGCCTTTACCGTAAAACGATGTTAAAGACTCCGGCACCCCAATTCCTAATTGTGCACATGCCTGATACTGCGAAAGACTATACAATACTCGCCAAGTGGAATCAGCTATGTCAAAATCTGTTAGGCGAGTATGACATTACTACTGCTATGCTATTGGAAAATCCGGATGCAGCAAAGATGAAGATTTGGCGGCTGGATTGGATTAAGACCTGTGACCTAAGAACTAAGTGTAAATTAATGCACGAAGTCCCAGGCGAGGCGAAAGCTTTTAATCAACGCCACTTCTATCTAACGCATCTGCCAAATCAGCACGCAAGAGCCTTGTAGATGAGATTTAGACTAAACGCACTAAGTACAAAAGAACGTTTAAGCTCTTGGCCTAAGTACGCAAACATTGACCAAATGTGCCACTTTTGCAATCTTGCTAGAGAAACTCTAAAGCATTTGATCATGTCATGCCCGAGTTTTGAGAAAGAAAGAGGACAGATTTTTTCCCCACTCATTTATAATATTAGCCCAAGGAGCTCGGAAGAATGGTGGAAAATGTTCTTCGAAGGCTCAAACCGAACAGTATTATTTAATCTGATAATCTTGCTCCAGGTCGTAAAAACAAGGCTGGACATGAAGGAACCAATTCAAGTGCCCAGAGCCGAATGAATCTTTATAGTGCATATGGCTTAGACACCCAGATTCATGTAGTTTGTGGAAATTGTGTGTAGAAGGGTGGCGAGGGAAATGAATACTAAGAAAGGATAAGGATATGTTGTTGTTGTTGTTGCTTGTGTTTTCTTGTCTTTTTTTTAAAGGTTGAACAAACCATATAAAAATAAAAAAAAAAATAAATAGAATAAAAAATGAAGAAACAGAAATGTGAATGTACAAAAATTAAAAGAAGCATGTCCGTGAAAAAAAGCAAAACCAAAAATAAAATTCCAAAGTAATGTTGTCCAAAGTCAATGTCCACAAAACAAAATCCAATGGGAAATAAAAAAGAAAGCCATTGCTCCATGGTTAAAAAGTAAAACAAAAATACAATCCAACAGTGAACTATGTACATGTGAACAAGCCAGGGTCCATCATCCCAACAAAAAGAAAGGAAACCTATCTAACTACACTAACTAACAAAATAAACTATATACAAAAATGTGGCCAATGTCCGAAAGGTCCAAATAAAAACAAAACAAAAATGAAACCTAACACTACCTACATAACTATGTACAAGGGCAGCGGGCTAGTTTCACGGCTCACTTGTGGATGTCCCGGGCCAGGGCATCATCGAACTCCTGCTCAATGTCCCGGAGGCGGTCCTCCTCCATGGCCCCGAGGGACCGCAGGGCCGTCGCCGTGTCCACCTCCAAACCCCTGCGGATTGCCTCGAGGCACTCGGCCCGCCTCAGGGCCCTCCGCATGGAGTTCTCCGCCCTGACCATTGTGAGCTGTGCCTCTTTCGCCCGCTGCCGCTCCGCATCTATGGCGTGGCCCAACCGCTGCCACACGGAAGACACTCTCTGTCCTGGGTCCTCCTGCCCTCCAGGCCGATGCCTGCCCCTCCGATGTTGAAGGCCACGAGACTTCATGACTCCCACCACGTTGCTGCTACTGCTGTGCCTCTGCCCGTGCACTGCCTCCTGCTGCCTGCACATCCTCAGCCGGCTGGGGTGCAGTCGTAGATGTGGCCACCCCTGCTGGACGTCCGACTCCCAACTGTGGCAGGGATGCCTCCTCCACCAGCCTGGCCGCACCGTCAGAGGCAGCTCCACAGGGCACCCAGGTGACTGATGGGTGGGAAGATGGCACAGAGGACGACTGGCGCGTAGGGGGTCCAGTTGAGGAGGGGGTCGTAGCAAGCCCCATCAGATGGAGGAATCCGGTCTGGGTGACCTGCCCCAGCAGGCTGAGGTGGTCAACGAGCCATTCGAGATGACGTGCAGTCTCTTCATGAAAAGACTGCAGGTCACCTCGCATGGCCCTTTGACGCAACGCCACACCAGCCAGGACAGGCTCAACCCAGACCTGGATAGCCACGTCCGCAGGCAGAGGAAGGCCAGTTGACGTGAGCTCCTCCCCTGCCTGAAAACGGGTCTGGACATAGGCATCCCTGATGGTGCAAGATGATGCAGGGACAGGATCAGGGACAGGATTGCACACAGGCACTTCCGCGGCGGCCTGTGCTGCCTCCTGGTCCTGCACTGCACCACTAGCACCAGTGGGATCCCCACCTCCAGACCCCGTCTCTGGTGCTTGCATGGCCTCCTCCTCCACCAAACCCCCCACCAACCTGGATGACTCCGTGCCATCTTCCCCTGTTGGGCCCTGTGGGGTCCCAAGTGCCCCTTCTACTGCCGAGGAGTCCAACTGCAACCTCTGCCTCTTGGACCTCCCCCCGGCAGCTGCGGCCTGGGACACGGCACCGGACTCCTCACTCCCCGACGAGATCACAACATGGGAGGGGAGCCGGGCCTTGTGTCTCTGGCTGGCGGTGGGATCCCCACCGCTGTGCTCCACAGCACCTTCTCCGCCCTCTTCATCAGTTGACGCTGCAGACAGGGAGAAAAAAAACACAGGCATCAGGGCACTGTACAATGGACACATACACACATGACAGTTGTACATGAGTGGCATTGGCAAACCTCAGACATGTCATCACAATCCCCAACACACATGTCATTATGACTCGCACACATGAGCCATACCACAGCCATATCGCAACTGCCACCACCATCCATACACATACAACAGCATGAGCAGCCAAAGGTGAGCCAGACATCACATGCAACACGGGAAGTGCACCACACATGTACACACACAACCACACTTGCATGCATGTGTACACCTCTGCCAAGTGTCGCAGTGTTCAGACGGGCATCCATGTCACATCTGCCAATCAGGCTTCCACATACCGCTGTCACATGCATCCATGTTGCATCACTGTTGCACCCTTGTCAAATACACACACATGCACATGTACACAGTGCTGATACATGCAGCCGAAAACAACATACATGCGTGACATCACGGACATGTCTACTTACATACACATTCATCCAAACATGTGTGCCCACACAACTGCATTTGGCATGCAAGCCTACACACACAAGCACCATCCATGTCTCACACATTCCAGCCCTCGCATGTGTCAGCCCCACGGCCCTGTACACCCCCACCCACACTCGACCCCATACAAACAGATGTGCAACCTGCACACTACTGAATAATCACCACACGCACTGCTCACAATCAGGATGCATGTATACTCACCGCTCGACTCCAGATGGGTCTGCCTCTCAAGGACCTGGACGTGGAGCGCTGGGGATATGCGTTCCAGGACCCTCATCTGTTCTTCCGACAAGTGGCCCCAGCGCCCCTTGGCATCCGCTGCCTTCAAGAGGTGCCAGGCCTTGTTCAGGGTCCTGGACCTGAAGTCCTCCCAGCGCTTCTTGACATGTTGTAAATCGCGGACTGCCACCCCCCTCCGCGTTGATGGCAGTCACGATGTCAGTCCAGATCCGAGTCCGTCCTTCCTTGTCGGCGCGGAAACTTCCGAAGAGGGCATCATACTGCCCCAGGACTTGCTCCACCAGGACACCAACTTCGGTGGCACTGAAGCTGGTGCCCCTCTGCCTCTCTGGCCGGGGGTTGTCAGTGGTCACAGATGGTGTTTGCCCCGACATGACAACCCCAGAGGCAGGAGTGGATGGGAAACTGGGTCCTGGGGCTGGGCTGTGGAGCGATGGAATCCCAGTCGGGAGTCTTTGGTTCCAGCAGGGGTGGTCACAGCAACAGCACCCCTGGCTGATGTGCAGGCAGCAAATGGCAGGGCACGTGGGCAGCAGGCAGTCAGGCAGCAGCAGATGGCAGGTGGGAGCATGCTCGGGGCTCTGGGGGGCAGTAGTTCGGCCTTCTGGGCAGGAGCGTGATCTTCCGTGTGCTTACGCGTGGCCAGCTTGATACGGAGTGATTTGGCACGTGAAAAATCTGCACGTCAGCGTGTAATTCGAGGAAAGGCCCTTAGCGCGTAAGCGCGTCTGCATGCATATGCATTTTCATTGGACAGAAGGCCCCTCAAGCGCAAGCGCCCCTGTGACATGACGCGTACAGACGTGCAAGGGCATTTCAGCGCGCGTGAAAAAATGCACGTCCGCGTGTAATACGAGGAAAGGCCCTTAGCGCGTATGCACGGCAGCACGCATATGCGATTTCATTGGACCAAAGGCCCTCAGCGCGTGAGCGCGTCTGTGACGTGACGCGCACGGGTGTTTCCCTCATTGCACGTGATGACAGAACACACGTGGATTTCCACCAATCGCGTGTGAAAGTTCCCGGCACCCCGGAACACACGTACCCAGGCTAATCGTGTGTGGAACTTCCCGCACACCCCGCAACACGTACCCAGGCCAATCGCGTGTACGCTCACTCCCCTCCGATCACACACGATGGCACTCGGACCTACAGTCTTACCACGTATCCGAATACGGGAAACCCGCGCACGGCAAAAGACGTGCACAGGTGTCAACGCGTCCGCCCACACGAAGGCAGGCGGAGGCGTCCCCGCGCACAGCATAAAAGTGCGCTCAAACAACAAACGCGTATATACAGCTACGATGAATGCCCCATTTGTCGCTGCACTGATCGTGGGACACCGCAGGAGGAGGAGAATAGCCAAGGCACGCATTTTTCACCACGGACAAGCCTTTTTGGGATGCCTGACGACCAGGTCTACGGCAGGTATAGGTTTCCACCCCATATCATCCTAGACCTGGTCAGGGAGTGGGAAGATGACCTCACATCCCCCACCCTTTGCTCCCAAGCATTGAGCCCCTTGGAGAAGCTGCTCAATGTCCTGCATTTTTTGGCCACTGGGTCATTTCAGCGGACCACTGCCATAGTGGGGGGGGGTCTCACAGGCCACGCAGTCACGCTGCCTACACCAGGTACTGGCAATCATGACAGCGCGCCCCTCAGTCCGCAGGCACATATACATGCCCAGAACACCCGCAGAAAGGCAGGCCGTTGTCCTGGATTTTTTCAGGGTGGCACACTTCCCCAAAGTGCTCGGTGCCATAGATTGCACCCATGTGGCCCTACGTCCACTTAGGGCCATTGAGCACATCTACCGAAACCGCAAGCACTGGCATTCCATCAATGTACAGGTGGTATGTGATGCAAAGGGAATCATCACCTCTGTCTATGCAAACTACCCTGGCTCCACCCATGACAGTTTCATATACAGAATGTCTGCCCTGAGCCGGGCCCTGGAAGCTGGGCAGCATGGCGACACATGGCTCCTAGGTCAGTACAAATGCCCTTGCACATGCATGCAAGTCACACACAGACAAACATCCAAACCCTAATAATCTCAACTATTATCACCTCCCCAGGGGACAGTGCCTACCCTCTGAGCAACCACATGATGACGCCAATCCGGAACCCCACCACACCACCCAGGTAAGATACAACGCCGCCCATATTGCAACCAGGGGCATAGTGGAGCGCACATTCGGAGTGCTCAAGTCACGTTTCCGCTCCCTTGACCGCTCTGGTGGCCAACTACTCTATGCACCACCAGTAGTGTGCCGGATCATTGTGGCAGCATGTGTCCTGCACAATGTTGCAACACGGCAGGGCGTCCCGGTGGACATGGTGGTGCCCCCACATCCCCAACCACAGGCACAGGCGCTGCCCATGGGAGGGGACAAGGCACGTGGCGAGGAAGCCCGGACCCAGCTTGTGGCCACATTTTTCACCTAAACTCCCACCCCTGCGGAGTGCACACAGGCCTGGCACATACCAGGTGACAATCGATGATGACAAAGAGACAGTCAACTGTCACAACCCTACCACCCTGAGATAGTTGCCATGGAAGTGCCACATCGTCTGCATCCCTAGCTACTAAACACAAGCTATCCTGTGTGACCAAAAGGCACACATATGACATATGACATGATATGGGCCATACAGAAGTATTCCAAGGCGCAATGAGGCAGGGAGGGGGGAACAAGGGAACACAGAGAATGGTACTACTAGGCCAGGTGTCATTGAGATCGTGCAAGTGCAGGGGTAGGGGGAATGGGAAAAGTGCAAGGGGAAGGGTGTGGGGAGTCCAGTACAGGGGAAGTAGCCCAAAAAAAATACCTGGTGGCAACTACTAAGGTAAGTGCAGACAAGTGCTGGGAAGGGAGGGCTGTAGGGATAGAGAGACAGTACTGTAGTGCAGGGGTTGCCAGGGAGGCAGTGCAAGTGGAGAGTGGCTGGGCCAGGGACCGAGGTCGGTGAGAGTGGCCCAGTTGCAGCTCCTGCGCAGTTCCAGTGAAGAATTCTGCAAGGGAGAGGCAGAAAGTAAGCAGAAGCAAAGAGGAAGGTCTTGAGGTGCTTCCAGAACTGGAGATGGTTCCCCTCAAGTTCAAGTCAGGCCGGAAGTCTGTTCCAGGGGGAGGGCCCTGCTGCAGAGAGAAATCTACCCCCAGCTAGGTGCTCTGAGAAGCGGATGACCCAGACATGCAAGGTGTGCATCACACACACCTGCAAAACAGGCCATGGCCATCACTGTCATGTCACTCAAACCCTCCCAAACATCAACATGACATGGCAAGCAATACCCATACACCAACGCAGTAACAATAATGTACACATTGCCATGTCCTAAATGTACAGTGGCATCGGACACTGCTGCCTGACCCGGAATCAGATGAAATGACAGACCAACAAAATCTCCCACCCAAAATAAGTCACAGTCGTAGACGTAACATCACAATGAATGCCTGTCTACATGCACATTATGCATTGCAAAATCAACATTGCAGCTCATGTGTGCAGTGTCCTACTCCTGCAACACACTGCTCAGCGCACAGCACAGTGAACAGCCATTGCGTGTGATGCACACCCTGAGCATCACATCTAAGTGACAGACCACGTCAAACATCAAATTAGGCATGTACTGGATCCATAATCGGTCACAGAACATGTGCTGCCGGGACACAGTGGGCACCAGAAGGCAAACAGTGTACACGTGGATATGCAACGGTGGGAGTACATGTAGTGCATCAGAGTGCAAGTGTGTGGTCCTGCAAGGACATGCACTCCACCTATGCATGTGCACTCAAGTGACCATCAGTGTTACCTACACATCACATGTGAACAACCACCATGTGTACACCCCAGCATGTCAAACCACAACTATCCCCTCACACCTGAAAGGAAAACACAACACATGAACAGGCATTGATCAGCAGAACACAACATGTACATAGGATACCACCATTACTATGTCAGAGTTCCCATCACACTGCAGGGCAAGGCAACTTTCAACTACAACTCCCCCCTCCCTCACAAATGACCATGCCCCACTGAACAACTGCACCTGGGTCATGGAGCCTCCAAACCTCAATTCCACCTGGCCACAGGATCACATTTACCCTTCGTCACCATCTCCCACCTTGTGTGTAAAAAGATGCCTGAACCCTCAGAATCCACACTCATTTCCAAAATCACAAAATCCAAGGCATAAAAACGAACCCGAACACCCTCCAGTAGATGACTTGACGTAGCAGTACCTCACAAAGGCCAAGTACTACCACAATGATGCAACAACCAAGGTAGCACAGAAAAACAATGTCACGACAGGATGTGAGACATGTGTGGTACATGACATAGGCTGATGCACCATGAATGGATGTGTACTGTCACAGGTCCCCTGTACAGGTGCAGGAGTGTCACGAAACAACCACCCCCACCATGTCCCGGGTGCCTGCAAGGTCAAACTCACACAGGCCCCTGAGACCCTGGTGGGGAATGAGGTTCAGGGATATGCAGTCGGGGCAGGTGTTGACACACTGGATAACTGGAATGGGTGGCAGGAGAGGGGAGGATGAATGACATATGAAACTAGGGAATGCACAAAAATGTACAACCTGCATGAACACATACACAATCCAAACAAACTTGGACATCATTGTCATGGCCTTCTGTAGTCCAGGCTCAAGAGTGGTACGAACCAACCACCCCCTCTAGGGTTTTGGCGCCTGCAAGTTCGGGGCTTACACAGGCATCCGCAACCCCAGTGGGGAAAGAGGGTCAGGGAACGTTGCTTGGATAGGCACGGGAAGCAGGAACACCGGGTAGAGGGTACAGGTTTCAAAATTGCATAGGGTCACGGGTGATTAGGGAGAAAAAAACATACCAAATTGAACCACACATACATCCATGCATCAGTACACTCCCTAGCAAGCCTATGCAGAGCAGTTCGTAAGAAAAACAACAAGACACTTAGCTCTGGTTTTGAGTGCTGGCCTCCTGCCTGCGCACTCTCAGGTCCGGTTACAGGAGCACTGCAATGCTGCAAAGAGAGCCACAGCCAACAACCTGTACGTGCCAATTACACAAAAACACAACACCAAACATGCCCCATAGCAACAAACTACTCTACAAACAGACACTCTGTGCTCGATGCTTCGTACCCATATATAACATCACCCCTGTGACGGGTCATACACAGTCAATGCAGTAAGTCAGCCCTGGTGGGTGCGTGGCAAATGGAACACCAATGTGTCACAATTCACACAACATGCAATGTTCCCTGGGTAAGCAGACAGACCCATATAGCAAGCCATGACTACAGAGCAAGTTGCGTACCACCATGACCGAAACAAAGTTGGCAGTGCATTTATCATGAAGTACGTGGATAAGACATGCACTGCACCCAAGTATGTCCCTTGCTGTATGTCCCTGTGAGCTGCCCCTTTCCATGTCTCGGAAGGCTACATGGTTGATACAAGTGCCTCAATGGACCTTGGTGTACCGGAGGGAATGTGCCACTGCCCCTGCATGTGTCCCAGACAACCCTACTATCAACAGCCATCAGTCCACAAACACATCTGAGCTGCATTGTGTGCTTCAACACCAATATTCGTCTAAGCTCACCCTCAGTGCTGTGACTAAGCCTGCATGTGCAACTCGCCTGGTGCAAGCTTTGCTGTGTCGTGGCCCCCCTGTGATGCTCACCTTGCCTGGAGTTCCTTTGAACATGTCAGCAGTTCTAGGATGTGGGTCTGCAATCACTGTGCCTCTGCTTGTTCACACATGTGCATGTGGGCACCAACAAACGGGTCCAGAATTCCGTCGTCCAATGGGCCATGTCTGCTGGCAAAGGTGCTCTGGAGGCTCATCCCCCTGCAGAAAGGGCATGAAACACATGATTAATGCTTCAAAGTCATCTGTGTGTGTCTCATCAGGCATCTCATTACTTGACCATGTTAGAGAGTCACATCACGAATCACACCATCAGTCCGTCTTTCACCTCCAAAGTGTGGAACACTATCTACAGCATGAATTGCAACAAGCACATGTACAGGAAAGATATGAAACATACTACACAATGCATAGCAATCAATGTCCACATTAATCATGACACACCCCATCTAGCAAAAGCTGAACAGTGGACAATGACACCTAAATCATCCCCACTAGGGGTGTCAACACAAGTCACACAGCACCAGACATGCCACAGATATGACAGTCCAAAGCCCTTGTGTAAAATGCTGTAACACCGAACCATCCTTGCGAGCCCATGGATAAGGGAGGCAGGAGTGGCATATGTGAGTCAAGGACCCCAAGCAGCAAACACATACACAAGACAACCATGAAGGGCCCAGCTGGAACAGACAGTGGATGCCTTCAAAAGCCACAAAGCACTGCACCGTCACATGAAAGCACAATAGACTAGCAATTTTAAACTAAATCAACTATTAACTAATTACACTAACTATGGAAAACCTACATTACCTATTTAAACTAACTATCAAACAGAAACTTAACTAACTAAACTAAAAGAAAAATAAAAAATGGCCACATACGACCCGGGGGGAGGGGAGGCACTCAGGAGGGGGGAGGTACAGGGTGCTGCTCAACATCCACATGCGATGATGCGGAGCCAAAAAAAATCCTCCATGGGCTCAACGCCTGCACAGCACGACCTATGTGGGAGATAGATTTTCGTCCGAGTCTGGCTCATCCTGTAAAGGAGGACATGGCACAGTAGCCTGGCCACGCCTAGCCGCAGCTTGCCCCTCGTCGGCAGCAAGTCTGCCGGACGGGTGAGCCTGGTTCTGTGTGGCAATGTGACATAGGTCTGCATGCAGAACCTCACGTGATACACGTGCTTCCTCTTGCAAGGTAGCACATGTAACACGGAGTTCCTCCTGCAAGGCCTGGCTGGAATACCGCTGCACCTCCCGGCAAGCCTGTAGCTCAGCCGAGGTGGTACGCTCAAGCTGTGCAAACCTCTCCTCTGCTTGCTGCCTCTGGGACATCATAAGGACACCCAGAGTGGATCTGAGGGAAGCATACTCCTCCCTCAGGGCATCCATGTGCGCTTCTGCGTGAGCAGCAATTGCTTGACGCAGAGACAACATTTCAGCCTGGCGTGCCCTGTCTGAGGCTGCCATGCCCAGCCTGAGCGAGCGGGCCGTGGACCGTGCCGCCTGCTGCTGGAGAAGTACCTGCCTAGCAGGGGGGAGCACAGATCGGGCCACACGCTCCATGCTCTCAGCGATGATCTCCATTGCTGCCCCCTGCCGTTCGGAATTGGCAGTCATGTCTTGCTCCCACTCAGTATACAGCAGTTGCGCGCGGTGACCGCGTTGCCGGACTTGACCCCTGCGGGACCCAAGGACCAGGGGTCCTCGCTGTGTTGGCACCTCCTGCGGCTGCACGACTACAAGCCCCCGTCGACGTGATGTCCCAGGCACATCAGCGACTGGTGTGGAGGGTGACCCTGCGTCCCGATCCACCACGTGCGGAGGAACAAAGACTGTCTGATCCCTCAGTGCAGGTGTCGCAGACAGAGGAGTGTCCACATCAGAATCACTCACCCCTGACACATGGACTTGATGCTCATCCAACTCAACATGGACGTCAGAGTCGTCATCAAGGCTGGACTCATAGGCAGCCAGAGACAAGATGGACTGCAGCACTTGGGGGTTTTCGTGGCCTACCACCCCACGTCCCCCACTAGTGCCGGGTTGATGTAGTGTTACCAACCCTGTGTCTGGCATGACAACACCGTCCTCCGCCTCCATTGCGTCATCACCTGAAAAATAGAGAGAAAAAGATCAATACACATGTCAGAAGCACACGACACACACACACCGACAGCAAAGGCATCCGGCAGACATGTGACACACAACATATGACCTGGCATGCATGCTGGGTCTACTTTGAATAGCTTCTGTGATCAGACCTGTTGAAAGGTGGCAGTTTCCATGGAAGTGGGTCTATGCAGTGCAGAAAATGTGTACGCCACTCACTACCTACATGTACAAGCACTACATGGTGTGTGCCAGGAAATGTGAAGGCAGTGCAATGTCAAATTCAGACATCACGTGCATTGTGCATTCAATGTGTACCATGTGTAGAAGCCAAGCACCCCTCCACCCCAGTACCAAGCAGGGATGCCTAGCATGGTATCAAAAGGCTGACCATACACCTATGTATTGACAGGCAGTGTTGACTGGCATCAACAGCTTAATGTGATTCAAATTACAACACTGCAAATGATGCTGGGACAGTGGGCAGGACACATGATGAAAACTCCGGAGGCCGCCCACGTGTGAAGAAGACACAAGAGTTGGACAGAGTCATTGGCCATTGAACAGGCTGAGGCCTGTGAGCCACACAGATTGTCAGGGCCTAACCATGTGTGCAACACAGGACTGAGCCACAGTTGACATGGGGAGGCCGATGAGATGGCAGGCAATGTATGTGACCAAGGACTCATATTACAGTGCTCATCCAGTCAAGGACACATAGGGGCATGCGTGCAATGCACATGGAGCATGAATGGGCACTCACGTCCCTGCGGGACATCTGACCCATGCACAGTACAAGTGAGATACCCTGCATCGAGTACTAAGGCTGTACCACACGGCATATGTCTGGCAGTTTCTACGCTGGAAGTTAGCATCTACACAGGACACATGAACAAGAAACTACACATTGGCAAGATTGGAGCAGACCAGTGCAAAGGTGGAACTGGAGTGCAGAGTGGCAGAGGAGGGGCAAGGGAGCATGCCCACATGGAGTCCCGCATGCAGGCAGAGGAGTCATGCATGACGGTAGCATTGCATTACTTACACATCAGAACCATGTACACATCACATGTAGCAGCAATCATGCACAACACATCCCACAAGTGAAACACACATGTCCTCAACAAACACGCATCAACACTCACTGGACTGGGCATCAAAGTCCAGCATCTCTCCCACTCCTTCGACAAATTCAGGTGGTATGAACTCCGCAACGAGAGCCTCATGCGGAGTGAGTTCTTCCTCCTCTGGTGCAGGCCCACCGCCAGTCACCAGAGTCAAGTTGTAATTTGAGGCACGCTTGGCCTTAGTGCTGCGCTTGATGTCATTCCAACGCTTTTTGCACTCCTGCGCCATGCGCACCTCATGGCCGAATGAACTGACATGTTCCGCAACATGCTTCCAGTGGGTGTCACGTTGGGCAGCCGTAGTCTGACTATTGGCACCCACTAGCATGTCACGGCTGTGGCCCCGCACGTAGTCCACGAGGAAGTCCAGTTCCTGCTTACAGAAAGGTTTCTTCCTCGACGTGCAGGAGGTCGTGGCTGTGTGTGGGGTCCCAGCCTGTGCTGCAGGTGCAACCTTCCTCCTCTTGGACTGTGGCGCAGACCCTGGCTGGCTAATGCCGCCCGGACCAGTATGGCCAGTGGGTTCGGTGGATTGAGCCAAGGGAGTGGCAGGTGGAGGGATGACCAAAGGCCTGACTTGTGTCAGTGGCAGCTGGGTGCCCACTAACGGACCCTGCGCAGCAACATCAGCTGTGGCAGGGTCATTGACCGCAACGGTCCTGGTTGGCAGACTCACAACCGGGGTGCTGTTGGGTGCATCTGCCCCTGCACTTGCCAACACCCGGCTGTTCGGGGCAGCAGATGACATGACTGCCCCAGCGACACGTGTCTTGGTCTGAGCAGCCCGGCCTGCCCCTATGGTTTTCCCCCTGGCCTGTTGGAGATCTACCAAGGGCTCTTCAAGTGCCAACGCAGCCTGCGCTGGCAGACCCTGAGACTGGGTGGCGGTGTCCACAGCTGCACCTGCAGCTACCACTTCCCTTGGGCCCGTGGCAGTCGATGGAACGGACTGCCGGGTCATATGGGTGCCAATGCCAGATGCAGGAGCTGCATCCCCCGGAACCACAGGGGGTGGTGGCATGGCTGCACCGACACATGGCACAACATTGTGCTCAAGTGGCACACCCCTGCCTCTTCCCCCTCTGTGGCTGCCCTGGACACCCTGGAGTTCCCCTACTCCCTGGTCACCACGGCCACATCCCCGACCACGCCCGCCACAAGGAGTATGCCCAGCTGAGGTGCCCCTCACCTTTGGTGGCCTCCCAACCATGGCACAGATGTAGTAGTGCTGGCACAGATGGAGTGGTGCCAATGGGAGGTGTACACCACAATTGACCTGGGCAATTGGGGTGAAGGGGTGGGAAGCAAGACATGGGTGGGGGCCTGGTGGTGGGTGCCGCTGGTGGCTGGGGGTGCTGGGAGACATGGGTGGGGGCCTGGTGGAGGCTGCCCCTGGTGGCTGGGGGCTGGGGGTGGTGGGAGACATGGGTGGGGGCCTGGTGGAGGCTGCCCCTGGTGACTGGGGGGGTGGGGGTGCTGGGAGACATGGGTGGGGGCCTGGTGGAGGCTGCCCCTGCACTGCTGGGGGGTGGGGGTGCTGGGAGACATGGGTGGGGGCCTGGTGGAGGCTGCCCATGGTGGATGGGGGGTGGGGGTGCTGGGAGACATGGGTGGGGGCCTGGTGGAGGCTGCCCCTGGTGACTGGGGGGGTGGGGGTGGTGGGAGACATGGGTGGGGGCCTGGTGGTGGGTGCCCCTGGTGGCTGGGGGGTGGGGGTGGTGGGAGACATGGGTGGGGGCCTGGTGGAGGCTGCCCCTGCACTGCTGGGGGGTGGGGGTGGTGGGAGACATGGGTGGGGGCCTGGTGGAGGGTGCCCCACAGTGCTGGGTGGTGGGGGTGGTGGTGAACATGAGTTGGACATGGGTGGGGGCCTGCTGTCAGATGCCCCTGCACTGCTGGGGGGTGGGGTGGTGGGGAACATGAGTTGGACATGTGTGGGAACCTGCTGGCAGGTGCCCCACAGTGCTGGGGGGTGGGGTGGTGGGAGACATGAGTTGGACATGGGTGGGGGCCTGGTGGAGGCTGCCCCTGGTGGCTGGGGGGTAGGGGTGCTGGGAGACATGGGTGGGGGCCTGGTGGTTGGTGCCCCTGGTGGCTGGGGGGTGGGGGTGGTGGGAGACATGGGTGGGGGCCTGGTGGAGGCTGCCCCTGCACTGCTGGGGGGCGGGGGTGGTGGGAGACATGGGTGGGGGCCTGGTGGAGGGTGCCCCACAGTGCTGGGTGGTGGGGGTGGTGGTGAACATGAGTTGGACATGGGTGGGGGCCTGCTGTCAGGTGCCCCTGCACTGCTGGGGGGGGTGGGGGTGGTGGGGAACATGCACTGCTGGGGGGTGGGGGTGCTGGGAGACATGGGTGGGGGCCTGGTGGAGGGTGCCCCTGGTGACTGGGGGTGCAGGGGGACATGCGTTGGTGGGCAGTAGTGCAAGTTGACATGTGGTTTGGCTGGGGGTCATGGCCATGGTGGATGGTGTGCCTGCAGGACATGTGCAGGGTAGGCCCCTGTGGTGTAAGCCACCTGCCGGGGCCATGGAGGGTGTAGAGGGAACACCTGGGAGGACCCACATGTGCAATTCACGTGTGGTGCTCCCCGCGCACCCCTGTAATACACATACCCTGATGGAATCGCCTGTGGAACTTCCCGCGCACCACTGAAATGCGCGTACCCTGCTCGCACGGGCCCAATCGCGTGTGGAACTTCCCGCGCGCCCCTGGAATACACGTACCCTGATGGAAACGCGTGTGGAAATTCCCGCGCACCCCTGAAATACACGTACCCTGCTGAAATCGCGTGTGGCACTTCCCGCGCTCCCCTGAGATACGCGTACCCTGCTCGCACGGGCCCAATCGCGTGTGGATCTTCCCGCGCACCCCTGAAATACACGTACCCTGCTGAAATCGCGTGTGGCACTTCCCGCGCACCCCTGAGATACACGTACCCTGCGGAAATCGCGTGTGGAACTTCCCGCGCAACTCTGAAATACGCGTACCCTGCTGAAATTGCGTGTGACACTTCCCGCGCACCCCTGAGATACGCGTACCTTGCGGAAATCGCGTGTGGAACTTCCCGTGCACCCCTGAAATATGCGTACCCTGCTCGCCCGGGCCCAATCGCGTGTGGAACTTCCCGCGCACCCCTGGAATACACGTACCCTGATGGAATCGCGTGTGGAAATTCCCACGCACCCCTGAAATACACGTACCCTGCGGAAATCGCGTGTGGCACTTCCCGCGCACCCCTGAGATACGCGTACCCTGCTCGCACGGGCCCAATCGCGTGTGGAACTTCCCGCGCACCCCTGAAATACACGTACCCTGCTGATATCGCGTGTGGCACTTCCCACGCACCCCTGAGATACGCGTACCCTGCAGAAATCACGTGTGGAACTTCCCGCGCACCCCTGAAATACGGGTACCCTGCTCGCACGGGGCCAATCGCGTGAGGTACTTCCCGCGCACCCCAGTGATACACGCAGCCCGCTTGCCGTGCTGGTACAGGGTTAGCGCAGCCCTTTGCACTGGATTGGGTATATTGATGGCTTTTCCCTGCGCCAGAGGCGTTCTTGGGGGCGTAACTGGCGCTGCTGCAGGGTCGCTGCGCCACTGTGCGCCACGGCTGGTTTTGGTGGCTGGAATCCATGAATACGCTGTGCGCGGAAATGGATTTTAGCGCACGCGGCTGGCGCAGGGATTCGCACGCGCACACTGTGCGCCAGCCGCATGCGCCACTTGTGCGCTGAATTCTGTGAATTACCCCCTTGGTGTTTTCTACTTCTATCATAGCTAATTCTGCCTCATTTATTATTAGTGGTTCTCCCAGTGGTTCTTGACTTCCTGTTACAGAAGGTTGACTACTGTCAGGAGTGTCCTTATCTAGTTGGGCTTGGAGTTCTTCTTCGGGTTGCTGTTCATTGTGCAACATTGTTTTGTACTGTGTAAAGTTTACATCAGTTATAGTGCTTTCATTTGCTTTGAAAGCATCCTCATATGAGTCATAGTTATCTAGTATTTGTTCTTCTTTTCTCCATGGTTTGAAGAATTGTAGCAGGGACATGTAATATACTTCTTTATGTTGAGGAGTCTTTAATGACAATTTGATATGATTAATTAAATTTGGTTTAGTGAGTTTAACTAAGCTGCCTTCAGAAGTTTGTCACTCTATATTTACCTTTCTTTTCATCAGGTTTCATATTATGTTAGTATGTGTAGTTTTGGGCTATGTGGTATAGACACATGTTTTCCAAAGTATTACTTCTGTTTGGGTAGTATGTGTCCAATAAATTGTTTTTTAAAATGTCTTGGCTGTTGGGATTACGTTTGGCTATTGTTTCTATATCTTCATATGATTTTAGAACTCTTTTTCTAGATTTAGCTGGACCAAGACTTAGCCATACTATATTTTCAGATTTACCATACAATGCAGTACCAGTTAAACGATCAGCTGCTTCATATGATCCACATTCTCTATGGGTGAGCATTTTTATGCCCAAGCTGTGTAATTTCTGAGACACTGTTTTATCTGATGACAGGTCATTCCAGAGGTCTTGGAGCCCTGTCTTTTCTGCTTTAGTTAAGTATGCTGTGACATATCGTGCAACTGCAGTAGAATTGTCTGCAATGTACTGCACATCTATGTTTGCATTCCATAAGTGGGCAATGATTGCATTATAATCATTGATATATTTTTCTTCTTCTTTTCTTTTTATGTAATATATATTTTTAGGTGACTTACCTTTAACACTATGTCTAACTGAAGACATGAAGGTGTTCACTTGACCTGTATTTGTAACTGGTCTAGGGAAACCAAATCGGCATTTGGTGTAGTATTTCCCTTTGTTTTTGTATTTGCGACAACAATAATTTCCACATTTGTGTCTTTTAAATTGTAAAATTTGTGCATGAAGATCACTATTTGTGGCTTCTGATGGAATTTCACAAGTGACATATTTTTCAATAAACTGTAAAACAGTGGCATCACTGTCTTGACCAAATTTAGGAGCATCTTTAATCATAAAAGCATGTGGATATGTGGTGCTCCTCTGGCTTGGTTTTCTTTTCTCCAAAAGAAGTGTTGCACTTCTCCAAGGGGAGGAACAGTTTTATTTCAAATAAAATGTAGCATAGCAATGAAGCGATGGTGAAAATATCTTGAAACAATAACAGGATCCAAAGAACAAAGTTCTCCAGGTGTTAGTATATCTATGTTTGTTTTGTTTTTATTTGATATGCGTAGCAAATCATGTAAATCTTCCCATGCATATTCTGCACAACTTAATGTAACAAACCAAGTGGGTGGGTCAAGGGTTCTGATCATACAACGTACATCTCCATGACGTCGAAACCAGTACTCTTTCGTACCATGCATATTTGCTAATGGATTTGCAATATTTGATTATAAAGCCTCATACTTTTGTTGCACTTTTTCTAATAATTGTGTAGCTGTCATATTTTGAAAGTGTGATCCTGATTTTAAAATGAGTGCAACTCCGTAACATAAAGTTGCTAGTTCACTTTCAAAGAGTAGGTGGAATATGTATTCCACATTTTGTCTAAATCTGGAATCTTCAGAATACATCCGTAATGAGCGGTATTCTGAAGCTGATATTTGAATAGGTCTATCATCATACCTTCCTCCTTTGCCAGTAGGAAAGAGTAGAGGAAAAGCATGTGCTTCTATACTTTTTTCCCATATGCTGATTGGCGATCCTTTTGTTTGACGCATTTGGTACGTTTCCAGTACATCTTCTACGGTGTCATTAGAGTGCAAAGGATGAATTGTATAATGGTCTAAAGTATTTGATATTGTAGCAGGATCTAGTAGCTCAAATTGACCAGCTTCTTGTGTTTCTTGAATTATTTCAGTTGTATCTTTCAAGTTTTCTTCAATATTAATTTCTTTGTAATATTCATTCTTCTCTTTAAGATACTGTAAGGCTTGTCTAACTTTATGTAAATCTACCTGCTGTTGCCATATTTTTTTGTCTTTTGTAGGTACTCCATTTACTAAGATAGTTAAAGATTGCTGCATTGGACGTTGCACTCCTAGAGTATGCACATTTTCTTTTAGATCTAATGGTAAGTAAACTACTTTTCCACAAATGCCTTTTACCAATTCAGAGGGAGGTAATTTTGCTGTTTTTGGTTGAAGGTGTATTATTCCTTGACATGGGTGTACTGTTTGAATTACGATACTCTCATATAAATTAAGTTGTTGTAGGGGTTTTGGTACTGGGTATAATTCCAAATTATTTGTGATAGCACGTGAAGGAGTTTGGTTGTTGTCAGGTTTTGTAGTGCAGTAACTGCAAAGTATTAAGGACTCAGTTATTTCATATTTGTTTTCTGCTACAAGGTAGAGAGCTAATTCAAACCATTTAGAATCTTCATTGTCTTCTATTTTGTATGATAGGTCTACAGTTTTTGTGTTACTTTTATAAAAAGTTCTACGGCAACGTACACATACATGGTTTGGGACTTCAGCTGATGTACTTTTAAATTTTAGTATTTCTTTTTTGTATATGTTTAGCAAAAGGTTGCCATGTGTAGAATTGTTGCTTGATTGGTTTAAAGCTATTTCATTCTGTAAATGGCTTTCACTTCCAAAATATTTTTTTGGGATATAGTCAATTTCTTTAAGTAGGTCTTTCGCTGTACCATGTAGAAGGGTGTTATTTAACTTTGCTAGTGCTAAAGCAGGACTTTTAACATAGTACAGTTTATAGACTAGATTTCTTACAGTTGAATGATGTGTTGATATCCTTTTCATATCATGGAAAGTGGTTTTACAAGTAGGTCCTGTAATGCAGGCCAATGAATGTCCTTGTAGTCGTGTGTACTTGCGCACTGGACAGGTATCCATATTTTGCAGTAATTTAGTTTTGATTTTGTCTTTGCTTTTTACATATTTATTGAGGAATTGGCCTAAAGATTTGAAACATTGTTTGGGAATGTTACACATTGATGTGCACGGCCATTTGTACACTAGACGTTCTGATTCAGTTGAATGGAGGGGTAATTCTAAGTTTTCAGGGCATATTTTTGTAAGGAGTACTTCTTGTTCCATTATGGTATTATTCACTTTTTCATAACCTCGACCACTGCTATTTATGGCAATTGTATTTGTTTACTTTTGTTTGTACTCTTCTTCATTAAAATATGGTTCTGTGCTCGTAGTGTGATTCCATTCACCTCTGCATATACTTAAGAAGTTCTTTCTGTTGACATTTCGCTTATTGAGAAGTCTTTTTTGTAATTTAGTTATTAGTTTTGTTAGTGGTTTCATTTTGTTTAACAGTAAAATAAAGAACTCTTTTGAGAAGAATTGCACTGTCCATCAACGCTTCTAAGATTAATTTCCTACGATAGGTTTTAAGCATTGAACCTGATTTCTCTCCTGTTTTTATAAGATTTTGAAGGACTTTGTGACGGCACATTTTGGCAAAAATACTTTTCTTGGTATGCTTACTTTGCACTATATTAAAATTTAAAGAAGTAGTTTTATCTGTAGTGATAGCTGATTTTCTGTTAATTGTGTTTTGGTTTGTTTTACATTTTGATAGAGGAGGCAAAGTTTTTGTACTTGAAACTTCTTGTGTTTCACTAAATGACTGTATTAGCTGTTTTGTTTCAACTTTTTTTTACAAATTCTGCTAGAGATGGATGCTTATGTTGGATACTTTTATTTTCATTTGCTCTACTTTTGCATTGCTTTCTATGGACTTGACTTTTCGTAGGCATTCTTTAGGGTCTATTGAAAAAAATAAAGAAGGTATGGGTTGGGTTGTTCTGCAATGTATGTGTGCTGTGTGCATGAGTGTTTGAGTAAGAGGATCAAGATGTATTTAATGGTGTGTGATTGTGCGTTGGGAATTACAACTAGTAGGGATAGGTATTCTTGAATTTGTGTTACTAAACTGGGATTCAGATGACAAAAAAAAAGTAAGCTAGTGGTGTGGAAAAGTACAAATAGTAAATCTAATGTATACAATTAAAACAGTTGTTTGTTCTTTAATATGAAAATTGTAGCGGTTCAGTTGGGTAATTTGTGTGTCCAAAAATAGGAATTTGTGGGCCATTCTGGCTGTAAATCGCTGTTTAAGAAATGGAGATTTTTGGACAAAATGGTACACAATCTCTATTTTTAGGCACAGAAATAGCTTGTATTAACTGTACAGTATTTTTGAGTAATAATACAAATATTATGGTGATATTTAACTTACTTTTTTTCTTAAATTAACAGGTAACTTCTTAGTTCTTCTTTGTTCTTCGAATTCGGCTGCTTCTTTTCAGGAGACGGGTCTTCATTGCAATTGTAAAAGCTTCAAATTAGTAACTTTGTTTGTATATAGCGCTGTTTTTAATTTAGATATTGATTCTTTTAATTGAAATTCTCAGCGCCTTCTTTAAAACCTTTAAACTAATTTATTTACATAAGATACATTGCATCAGTTCAGTACATATGATATGTTCTTAATGAACAAATTGTATTGAATGACTAACTGTAGCAAAACAAATATCTTTACTATGTCTTGTGAAATTCATAATATACCAGTGAATACCACTATTTCTGTAACTAAGCTGTTCTAGGTAATAGCGCCTCAATGGCATGTCTAAATTAAAGTAATTAAGTAAATAAATAAATAAAAACAAAAAAATATGAAATTGTATAAGTATTTTTTTTAAAGATTTAAACATAGATTGTGCTTGCATGCAATTTTGTTTGAATATATGTAGTCTATATATTTCATTTAAAAAATGTTAGTTTAACATGATTTGAGTGTGTGTGTATAAAGAAAGTAAACAGTATAAAGGTTTATAAGTGATAGTTGATTTTAGGAAATTGAAAAAAATACAGTAAATTCATTTTACAGATTACACAAGCTAAAAGTCTGTTTGAAAATGTTTTCATCTACTGTACAGAAAATATGCATACCTGAAGTTTGTGTTCATGCATATGGATATGCATGGAGCTGCAAGTAGAAATGTTGGAGACTTGTACAGTATTTCTGGTAGATGGTGCTTGCCAAAGATATGGCACTTGTAACCAGAGAGATTCACAGGTCATTTGCATTGCTGATCTATGATGATGCAGTTAGATGTAGAGGTCTTGAATGTGATTGGTGCATGGTCATGTGACTTCTTAGCTACATTAAATGAGGGAATGGCAGAGAGAGTGAAGTGGAAATGGTAGAAGGGCTGTTCATGTTACGATATGTCCACGGACATGGCGGTAGTTCGAAAGTTTAACAAAATGAAAACACTAACAAAACTAATAACTAAATTACAAAAAAGACTTCTCTGTAAGCGAAATGTCAACAGAAAGAACTTCTTAAGTATCTGCGGAGGTGAATGGAATCACACTACGAGCGCAGAACCATATTTTAATGAAGAAGCGTACAAACAAAAGCAAACAAATACAATTGCCATAAATAGCAGTGGTCGAGGTTATGAAAAAGTGAATAATACCATAATGGAACAAGAAGTACTCCTTACAAAAATATGCCCTGAAAACTTAGAATTACCCCTCCATTCAACTGAATCAGAACGTCTAGTGTACAAATGGCCATGCACGTCAATGTGTAACATTCCCAAACAATGTTTCAAATCTTTACGCCAATTCCTCAATAAATATGTAAAAAGCAAAGACAAAATCAAAACTAAATTACTGCAAAATATGGATACCTGTCCAGTGCGCAAGTACACAGGACTACAAGGACATTCATTGGCCTGCATTACCAGACCTACTTGTAAAACCACTTTCCACGATATCAAAAGGATATCAACACATCATTCAACTATAAGAAATCTAGTCTATAAACTGTACTATGCTAAAAGTCCTGCTTTAGCACTAGCAAATTTAAATAACATCCTTCTACATGGTACAGCAAAAGACCTACTTGAAAAAATTGACTATATCCAGAAAAAATATTTTGGAAGTGAAAGCCATTTACAGAATGAAATAGCTTTAAACCAATTAAGCAACAATTCTACACATGGCAACCTTTTGCTAAACACATACAAAAAAGAAATACTAAAATTTAAAAGTACATCAGCTGAAGTACCAAACCATGTATGTGTATGTTGCCGTAGAACTTTTTATAAAAGTAACACAAAAACTGAAGACCTATCATACAAAATAGAAGACAATGAAGATTCTAAATGGTTTGAATTAGCTCTCTACCTTGTAGCAGAAAACAAATACGAAATAACTGACCACTTAATACTTTGCAGTTACTGGACTGCAAAACTTGACAACAACCAAACTCCTTCACGTGCTATCACAAATAATTTGGAATTATACCCAGTACAAAAACCCCTACAACAACTTAATGTATATGAGAGCATCATAATTCAAACAGTACACCCATTTGAAGCAATAATACGCCTTCAACCAAAAACAGCAAAATTACCTCCCTCTTCTGAATTGGTAAAAGGCATTTGTGGAAAAGTAGTTTATTTACCATTAGATCTAAAAGAAAATGTGCATACTCTAGGAATGCAACGTCCAATGCAGCAATCTTTAATTATCTTAGTAAATGGAGTACCTACAAAAGACAAAAAAATATGGCAACAGCTGGTAGATTTACATAAAGTTAGACAAGCCTTCCAATATCTTAAAGAGAATAATGAATATTACAAAGAAATTAATATTGAAGAAAACTTGAAAGATACAACTGAAATAATTCAAGAAACACAAGAAACTGGTCAATTTGAGCTACTAGATCCTGCTAAAATATCAAATACTTTAGACCATTATACAATTCATCCTTTGCACTCTAATGACACCATAGAAGATGTACTGGAAACGTACCAAATGCGTCAAACAAAAGGATCGGCAATCAGCATATGGGAAAAAAGTATAGAAGCACATGCTTTTCCTCTACTCTTTCCTACTGGCAAAGGAGGAAGGTATGATGATAGACCTATTCAAATATCAGCTTCAGAATACCGCTTATTACGGATGTATTCTGAAGATCCCAGATTTAGACAAAATGTGGAATACATATTCCACCTACTCTTTGAAAGTGAACTAGCAACTTTATGTTACGGAGTTGAACACTTATCAAAATCAGGATCACACTTTCAAAATATGACAGCTCATCAATTATTAGAAAAAGTGCAACAAAAGGATGAGGTTTTACAAGCAAATATTACACATTTATTAGCAAATATGCGTGGTACTAAAGAGTACTGGTTTCGACGTCATGGAGATGTAAGTTGTATGATCAGAAACCTTGGCCCACCCACTTGGTTTGTTACATTAAGTTGTGCAGAATATGCATGGGAAGATTTACATGATTTCGTACGCATATCAAATAAAAACAAAACAAACATAGATATACTAACACCTGGAGAACATTGTTCTTTGGATCCTGTTAATGTTTCAAGATATTTTTTTGTTTTTTTTTTTATTGCAATTTCTAGTTTCATACAAACTTTTATTACAATTTTTTCCTTTGTTTTTTTTGTTTTTTTTCCAACTTTCTTCCTCAGTCACTTCACTTTTGCAATTTTTTTTTTAAAAGAGTCGACATCAGGGACTTGGCAACTCGTTAGTTCATAATTTGCTCCAGAAAGTTTATAGCTGCACAAGTCAAGTGAACTGAGGTCCCGCTTAAAATTCTCAGCCACAGGTCTTCCATGCAATCGGTTCGGGGGGCGAACTTAAATAGGTGGAGAGACCTTGTGTCCTTGAGCGAGTAACATTCAGTCATTATATGTTTTAGCGATTCTGGGTGATTTCCACAGAACCTACATGAAGGGTCTTTTACATTGTCGATGTGTCGAAGAAAGCACATTTGTCTGGTCTTATAAATGTTTGTTCTTAATCGCAGAAAGCTATCTCTGTGATGACGAGACAGAAATATACTCTATGGCAGTCTTTAGTTCATTGAGTTTTCCCGTGTTGTCAATCCAGAGCTGACGTCTCAATTTTTTTTTTGCTTTTTGGGGTCGTTCTATTAGCATCTCCATGGTGACGTTTACAGCTTGCATGATTGATTTGACTTTTTCGGCCCATACTTCTTGTAAGGTGTTTGAATTTGAATTTTTTTGTAAGCTGAACAGTTTGAATGCTGGCTCAACCTTCTCTGACGACATCTTTCGTAGTAAAATCATTGATTTCCAGATGACAGCTCTGTACATCGGTTCAAGTCCCAATTCATAGCGGATTGCTGATACTGACAGGTATTTAGGTAATCTTAGCACCCGACGCCAGAATAGACCCTCAAATTTGGACCAGATCTTAAAGTCGATGTTCCAGCCCGCCTCTGCTCCAAACGTTAAAGATGGTATCACCTTTTGTTGGTAGAATGTTTGTACTGGAATCAGAGAGAATTTTCCGTATTGCGAGTGTATCCTTGCACCTTGTAGGGACAGTGTTTTTATTCTTTTTTCGAGTTCGGACACCCAGCTCCATTCTCTTATTGACATAGAGAATGGAATACCCAAGTATCGAATCGAGGTCACTTCCTCAATCGGGACGTTGTTTATTTTCCATTTAAAGTTCTTATTTCTGTGACCCTCGCCATGACCTAATTTCAGAATTTTTGTTTTTTCCACATTGATTTTTAAGTCGTTGTCCATCATATAGGTGTTCAATGTATTTAGTAGCCTCTGTAGCCCTATTTGCGTTTTGTCAACTAGGACGAAGTCGTCGGCGTAGATCAAATAGCTTACAGGATTGCCGTTAACCTTGGGAGGAAAGCAATGAGTATTTGTTAGTGTATCTGACACGTCTGCAATGTATAATTTAAAAAGTACCGCTGCTAGAGGGCAACCTTGCTTCACTCCCTTTTTCGTTGGAATGGCTTCAGAAAGTACACCACTTTCATTTAACCTTATTCTTACTGATGTAGAATCATGTAAGGCTTTTATGGGATTCAGTATGTTAGGTGGACAGTTCCAGTTTTTCAGTTTTCCCCAGAGTTTTTCTCGGTTAATTCCGTCAAAAGCTTGTTGCATGTCTATGAATGCAAAAAACAATTTTCCCTTTCTTCTCAGAGCTTCCAACTTTAGCAGATTAAGTATAGCAAGGTTGTTTTCAGTACCTACTCCCTTTGTAAAACCAGTTTGTCGTACGTCGTTTAATCCGCAGCAGCGAGCCCAAGCTGAGATCTTTTCTTGTAAGAACGAGGCAAATACTTTCCCGATGGTATCCAATAACGCAATAGGGCGATAATTGGCAGGTGCATCTCTATTGCCTTTTTTATAAATCGGGACAATAATAGCCTCCAACCAGGATGATGGAATTTTCCTGGAGGAGGCTATTGTCACGAATAGGTCAGCTATGAACTTGGCCCATACTTGAGGATGTTGTTTAAGCATGATGTTCGATATGCCATCTGGGCCAGCTGCTCGGGAGTTTTTTAACTTTGTTATAGCGCCGCTTATGTTCTCCACGGTCTCCACAGTGTCCCAGCGCACGTTTTCGCCGTTTTTTTCATCCACTGACGTATTGCCAGTGGATGAGAAAACATTTCCAAAATGTGCTACCCAAGCCGCCTCGGGTATACCATTAGCCATGATTACAGCTTGGTTTGTGTGGTCCATGTTTAGAATTCTCCAAATGTCTCTGGTGTTCTGAGATCTTATCAAGGACAGCATCTCCTCGCCGCGTTCTTGGTCACGTTGGAGGGCAAAAGCTTTTGTCCAGTTTCGATATATTTGTTTACGATGTTTAATTTTTGCGACTCTTTTGACGCCAATCCCAGCTCGTAGTTCCTTCAGATCTTTCCTCAGTTTCTTCTTCTCGTTGTTTTGAGATACACTCCATGTGTGTTTATGTTTGGGCACTGACGTGTTCTTTCTTGAATAGGAACTACCCAAGGTTAGGAGAATGGCGGGATAGTCGATAAAGACTATCGATGCTTCATTTCTTGACTGAAAATCGGCAGTGAGGTACTGTATCTGTTTTAATGACATCCGAAGTCTATTGTGACTGGCATTCGCCTCTAGTTGGGTGCATGCCGTGCCACTTAGACGCTTACAGTGAGGTTGCCAGTACATTTTCAACGGAAAGTGATCGCTGTTCTTCGTAGGCGTGATCTGCAGGTTGGTAATTGTCGGCATCAGGTTGTTTGAAACCCAAATGTAGTCCAGTATTTTCTTTAGTCCCATGTTCATCCACGTAATTTGCGGAGGAGTATCACCCGGCACATTGCCGTTTAACATGGTGCAATCTCTGGCTTCCATAGCCTCGAGCCATCTTGCTCTTTTGGAAGAGTCCTTGAGATCTTTATTACAGCGATGATTGGTGTCCGAGTGGTTTCCATTGAACCAAGATATATTTAAGTCACCGCACACAATTATCCACAAGTTGTAAAGATTTCTTAGGTTTGTGTTGATTATTGTTGTTATTGATTGGATAAAAACCCCTGCCGAGATCTTTGCAGGGTTCCAATATACATTGACTAGCAGAAGATGTTGAGGTGGGCTAGGATCTTTTCTGGATTCACTGGTTTTTCTAACGAGTAAAGTTGACTGTACATGACCATTAGAATTTAATGTATCCGCTACTTCCCAAACTGTTCCTATTTTTATCATTGTCAATAATCCTGAAGACGGACGACCTCTCGCATTTTTGCTTGCAGGGTTTATTAGTATGTGGTAATCGTCTTTTACGGGAAGCTGGCGCATCCAGGTCTCTTGCAGGCATATTATAAAGTTGTCCTGAAGGTCCACTGGAAAGTTGTTATATAAGTGACCGAATCCTCTAGTGTTCCATGAAATCAGGGTGTTAACGACCTCTGATCCATCGTTGTCTAGTTAGTGTTTTCTCGTGTCGTAGTGTGAGGGCCTGTTGGTCAAATTTGAATTCAGATGCCTTCGAATCTGCTCACACCGATGACTCAGGGTGGTTTTTTGTTCATATTCCTCCGGTAGATTATCTCTATGCTGTTTAGCTGGTTCAAGGTGTTCAAGAATTTCAAAGCCAAGCCGTAATATGTCTTCTCTTGCCCCCATCATAGATCTTCTGACTGCTTGGGAGTTGACATGTAGTAGTACGCAATCGACTCTTTCTTCGGAGTAGTATTCGACAATTTGAATGTCGTCAGATGAAATTGTCCTTAAGGAAGGGACTGAATGTAGGAGGCACATCACATTGCTACGGTTCAGATTTACATCAGAGTCGTCAGCCAACACATTGGTCAGTTTGATTTTCTTTGATGTTATGACACAGTGTTGCCCAACAGTGGTACATTTCGTTCTTGTGTCCCTGAATTTATGATTCTGAGCAGTTGTGCACTTTGGATTTAGGACAGTGACTAGCTTTTCCTTACTAGTATTTAAGTTAAGAAGTTTTCCGCCGACCATTTTGCTGTCGGACTCTCTTATATCTGATATGCATTTCTCACTCAGTTTTGTTGGCAAACGTATTTGGTTTTCTTTTATTTTCCAAGGATTGTTGTATGGTTGAATGTGAAGCTCGAGGGGGGTCTTATCGATGGTAGACATATTGTCGTCGAGGACACGGCTACAATCCTCACTCACTTCATGTGAGTAAGTGGACAGGTTGCAGAGTTCCTCAAGATCATTTACGGACGAGTCGCTGCCAGAATCCGAGACGACCCTCCTTCGCTTGTTTGGATTTGGTTTTGTTGGCTTAATCGCATGGTTTGGCGCATTTTTCTTCAGAGATGAAGGATTAGATGCTTTTGTCTCTTCTTTTTTATTGCCGTTTTCTCTACTAGAGACCGGGGCCTGGAATAGAGATTGACTCTTTAACGATTTTCCTGACGTGTTGTCACGGACAAAGACTTTGGATTTGGAAGGCGTTGTTAAGTTTCTGATGAATTTCTTCGAAATTGGAAATTGCTTTGAGACTGTTGTATATCTTGTCTTTTCTTTCTTTTTGTTGTGTGAATCACTGCTTTGAAGTCCTCCTGGTTTTCTATTTTGTGTGGAACTTGGAATCTTTCCGTTTTGGAGGTTTTTTGCGCCCCCGTGAAAGATTCCAAAAGAAGCCTTTAGATTTGAGCAGCTTGGTGCTGCTGGGGGAAGGTCCCAGATGCTAGGAGGGACTTTTCCTTTTAGGCTTTGATGTACTTCTCTTTCTTTTGGCAGTTGAGAGCCCTCCACTAGGAAGGATTGAAGTTTCGCAGGAATGTCAGTTTTAGTGCCTGTTTCTTTCACTTTTATCACCGGCTTTAGTGCATTTGGTTCAACATTTGCTCGGGGATAAGTAATACCTTTAACATTCACCTTGACCATTTTTCCAGGGAGTGTTATTGGCAGTGTAGCTGAATCACCCGGATTTATATGTTGACAGCTTCCATTTTCCGAATTAAACAGTTTTGTCGGGGCTGGACTTAGGTGCAAAAGAGATTTTTGCATAAATGTCGACAGCTCGTCCATTTGTGTCTTTGCTTCGTTTGAATTTTTTCCAATTAGCAGGAATATTTTTCTGAGGCCATCTTCTATCTCTAATTGTTCTTTTGTTCGTTGTTCCAACTGCAGGTTGAAGTTATATTCTAGCAGGGATACTTTTTCTGTCAGATGTCCAATGATTGCACCGTTATTGTGAAGTGTTTCATTCATACTTTCATATAACTTTATGAAGGGTATTGGAGCCTGAGATGTCGCTGCTAGCACGTTGTTATGTATTTGTATTGCTGCAGCGACCGAAAGATTGGATTTGGCTTCAGAGATTGAGTCCATTGGGCTAGCCAATTTTGGCTTGCAGTGACCATTATATTCGAAGGGGTCCGCTTGAGGTGGCAGACGTTGTTTCTCTCGGCCTGCGTCAGCAGATTCAAGTTTATGGACGTTGAAGGGGGTCGAGCACTTTGGCGCGTTGTCACCACCTTTATTTGCCACGAACTTTGGTCTGAGCGCAGTCCCTCCCTCTTTCTCAGCTCGATCATCTCTCAGCACATGGGACCGGTGTGAGCTAAGGACACCTCTCTCCCATCTCGGTGAGATGATCGATGTGCGTTCTTCCTTTTCTTGAGGACTGGATTTTTGTTGGTAGTTTATAGTTCCTGATTCAACATTGGGAGATGGCTCCAAAACTAACTTCGTTCGATTGCTACTCCCATTTTCATATTTTTCTTTAGAGTAGCTTTCTGACAGTTTTGCTTTCATTAACTCAAAGTCGGCTTGTAGCCTTTGTGTAAGTCTGGCCTCCCGTCCAGATGAGTCAGTTGCGATGTTTGGTAATCTTGTAAAGGGAGTGGAATGCATGGAGTTTACTGGCATGTTCTCTTTGTTAGTGTACGCTGATTTATTAGTGTTTTCTGTATTTAAATTAGACGTTATGTCATTTGCCAGTTGATTAATCAGGGGATGACTGTTCTGAGACATTCCGCGGTAAGTTGTAATGACAGCGGATTGGGCAACATCCTTGTTTCGAAAATGAAATCGTAACGTTTTGAAGTTATTTTGGGTGCGTGAAGGGTCCGAGTTTAAAAGCTCAGCATCCGTCACCTCAAAGGGAGAATAAAACAAATCTTCTCCGTCCTCATTGCTCTCTTCTGGTGGACAGCATGGTTGTGATGTCTTACATGCAGCGTCGAAATGTGTTTTGCATGTATGTCCCACGCAATCGGTGTTTGAAACAAGTGCAAGTTCTTTGTTTAAGTGCGTGGGGTCAAGAAAGTTTGCGGTACTCTCAAGGAGTCCCGCTTTCGATTGGTCTCGTTGGGAATCTGGACAAGCGGTTCGCTCACGGCTTGCCGCCTCTTCGGCGTGAGGCTGTTCCAATGCATCTCTCGCCTTTACCTGGAACTCATAGGCTGAGACGGCCTCGTCCAGGGGCACAGCAGGCGAAGAGCGTCTCTCCGCAGGGCACAATCCATTTTGTACAGCATCTAGGGCCGGTGTTGAGGCGGAGAATGCTGATACTAGTGGAAAGATAGTAATGGGGGGTTCGAGGGGAGCATTTGTCAAGGGGGCTGGGGCCAATCGGAATTCCTGGTCAGAGCTCACAAAGCTGGACTCATTCCCCACAGATTCTCCACTTGGGTTGCTGATCTTGTTTGCACCCCCAGGGACGGCCGTCGGGGAGATAAAGTCTGAGTCAACAGGCATCGAGTTCGAGGGTAAGTCACACCCGGTTTCACACAAGATCTGTTTTGTTTTGAGGCGAGTTAAAGAGCGGGTGTCCATGACCAAGAGTCTTACCTGGCAACTAGCTGCCTGCCGCGGACTGCCGATGACTGAAACTCAGCGCGAAACTCTGCGCGCGCTCCGCGCTGACCAGGCCTTTTTAAGGTGGATTGGCCTTACTTTCCTTAAAGGTGCAGGTACTGTCCAGCGCACACGGAAAGCAAAACAGTGAAAGCAGGGGGTCGCTGCAGCTCCTCTCACACCAGTGACTGTCGATGACTGAAACTCAGCGCGAAACTCCGCGCGCGCTCCGCGCTGACCAGGCCTTTTTAAGGTGGATTGGCCTTACTTTCCTTAAAGGTGCAGGTACTGTCCAGCGCACACGGAAAGCAAAACAGTGAAAGCAGGGGGTCGCTGCAGCTCCTCTCACACCGGTGACTGCCGATGACTGAAACTCAGCGCGAAACTCCGCTCTTTCAAGATATTTTCACCATCGCTTCATTGCTATGCTACATTTTATTTGTAATAAAACTGTTCCTCCCCTTGGAGAAAAGAATACCAAGCCAGAGGAGCACCACATATCCACATGCTTTTATGGATTAAAGATGCTCCTAAATTTGGTCAAGACAGTGATGCCACTGTTTTACAGTTTATTGAAAAATATGTCACCTGTGAAATTCCATCAGAAGCCACAAATAGTGATCTTCATGCACAAATATTACAATTTCAAAGACACAAATGTGGAAAATATTGTCGTCGCAAATACAAAAACAAAGGGAAATACTACACCAAATGTAGATTTAGTTTCCCTAGACCAGTTACAAATACAGGTCAAGTGAACAACTTCATGTCTTCAGTTAGACATAGTGTTAAAGGTAAGTCACCTAAAAATACATATTACATAAAAAGAAAAGAAGAAGAAAAATATATCAATGATTATAATGCAATCATTGCCCACTTATGGAATGCAAACATAGATGTGCAGTACATTGCAGACAGTTCTACTGCAGTTGCACGATATGTCACAGCATACTTAACTAAAGCAGAAATGACAGAGCTCTAAGACCTCTGGAATGACCTGTCATCAGATAAAACATTGTCTCAGAAATTATACAGCTTGGGCATAAAAATGCTCAACCATAGAGAATGTGGATCATATCAAGCAGCTGATCGTTTAACTGGGACTGCATTGTATGGTAAATCTGAAAATATAGTATGGCTAAGTCTTGGTCCAGCTAAATCTAGAAAAAGTGTTCTAAAATCATATGAAGATATAGAAACAATAGCCAAATGTGATCCCAACAGCCAAGACATTTTAAAAAACAATTTATTGGACACATACTACCCAAACAGAAGTAATACTTTGGAAAACATGTGTCTATACCACATAGCCCAAAACTACACATACAAAAATAATATGAAACCTGATGAAAAAAAAAGGTAAATATGGAGTGACAAACTGTGAAGGCAGCTTAGTTAAACTCACTAAACCAAATTTAATTAATCATATCAAATTGTCATTAAAGACTCCTCAACATAAAGAAGTATTTTACATGTCCCTGCTACAACTCTTCAAACCATGGAGAAAAGAAGAACACATACTAGATAACAATGACTCATATGAGGATGCTTTCAAAGCAAATGAAAGCACTATAACTGATGTAAACTTTACACAGTACAAAACAATGTTGCACAATGAACAGCAACACGAAGAAGAACTCCAAGCCCAACTAGATAAGGACACTCCTGACAGTAGTCAACCTTCTGTAACAGGAAGCCAAGAACAACTCGTAGAACCACTAATAATAAAGGAGGCAGAATGAGCTATGAAAGAAGTAGAAAACACCATGTGTCAGTATGAAGATAAAGAAGACTTAACTATACTACAATCAAAACTAAACAATGAGCAACGTAGCATTTTTCAAGGAGTAACAAAACAAATTGCACATGGTGTAAAACATGAAAATAAAGAATGTTCCTGCCATAATTATAAACCTATACTACTGTACATCAGTGGTGAAGCTGGTTCTGGCAAAACATTCCTAATCAAAATCATTAGTAAGTTCTTTCAAAAATTGACAAACAACAAACTGTCACCTGTTGTCACTGCCTCCACAGGTTTAGCTGCCTACAACATAGGTGGTGTTACATTACACCAGTTACTACTATTACCAGTAGAACACCAGAATTAGACTATTACAAACATTCTGCAGAAGCTGCAATGTAACTACGCAGAGTATTGAAACAAATGAAAATGCTACTAATAGATGAAGTGAGCATGGTCTCCAACCTGATGTTAGCCTTGATTCACCTCAGATTACAAGAAGTACTCAAAACAGACTATGAAGAGCTCTTTGCAGGAAAACACATTATTGTTTTTGGAGATATGCTTCAATTAACACCAGTAAAAGGTTAGCCTATTTTTAAAACATTAGGACACAAACTCTGCCGTAAAACTGTTGGCAGCATTGGAAATGTCAACCTTTGGCAACATTTCCAATACCGAGAATTAACAGAAAACATGCGGCAATCTGCCGATCTCACTTATGCCAACATTTTAAAAAGTATCAGAGTTGGTATACTTTCTAAAGAAGCAGAAGCAATATTGAAAACCCGGCACATTAATGCACTTTATGGCGATAATGCATGTGCTACAGATGTTATGGAACAATTAGCCCACAAAAATGTCAATTGTATGGCCTTAATGCCAACTCTTGCAAGCTGTTTCAAATTCAATGAAATCATGCTAAGTAAAGAAATGCAACCAATCATGGAAATTAGCGCCACAGACAAACTAGATGTACATGGTATGACACTACCCATGTGTGACCAAGCCACAACAAGACTAAATAGTTTAGAAAAATCAATCTGAAACACAGCAGGCTTAGAAAAGATATTAAAATTATCCTTAAATTGCAGAGTAATGCTTAAACGTAACCTTGACGTGGACCAAGCGCTAGTTAATGGAGCACTGGGTACAGTTGTTGGCTTTCAAACATACCCACGCGACAACAAAATTCAGTTTGTCAATATACTCTTTGACAAACTTTCAGAAGTAAAAAGGATAGGACGCTCAACAGCTAGATTCCTTCTCTTCAAAGATATGTATGTACGCAGAGAACAATTTTCTCTAACTCTTGCATACGCAGTCACGATTCATAAATCACAAGGTCTTACCCTAGACAAAGCAATGATAGATATTGGTAACACAGTCTTTAAAGAAGGCATGAGCTACATAGCACTATCACGCTTACGTACACTTGACGGTTTATTTCTAATCAACTTTGATGCAAGTAAAATAAACGCTGAATTCCTTGCATTTTAGAATACAATAGACTTCGCTCACTATACACCCCCCACCTAAACACATATTCTGTTCCAAAAAAAGTAAAACATTATAAAAGAAAAATAAATCAAACAGAAATGCAACAGGATGTCACTGCAAATCCTCCAAAGAGAGTAAAAGAAACTAATACTTCATCAAGTACCACAAGCAAAAAAGATTCAATTAGGGAAAGTAAAAAAGGTACTTCTTTAAAGAAGGAAGACAAACTCCAAAAAAAAGCAGTTAGATACAGAACTACCTGGCCATTTCAATTCTCAAATATAGTTGGTGTAAGTTGCTACGCAAATGTAGCAATGACTATTCTATTTCAATTACCACCATTTGTTGACAACATTTACTTACACAGTACAGACCCATTGTGAATGCAAATGTTAGTACTTCACAGAAATGCAGCAAACAATCCTGATAACATAGAGTTTATGGAATAAGACAAACATTGGACTACTGTGCTGGAATGGTGAAATTCACTATAAACTCACAGGAAGATCCACAAAAATTTCTAATGTACTTACTACAAGTACTGGAAAACAAAAACATACCTATAAATGAAATCTTCCAGATTTCATACATGTGGAAACATACATGCACTCTCTGCAACAATGTGACACAAGAAGAAATCCCCAATGAAAGCTTCATATATATATCAATACCAAATTGTGGATCCATTCCATTTCAGCGACTTGTACAAAATGCAAACCATGGTAGATTATGCTCTACCTGCAATTCAGATAATCGCTCCACGTTAGTAATACAAACACATAGTAAATATATAATACTAATGCTTCGTTACAATACGTTACAATGCAGATGGTACCAAAAACAACTGCAAGCTGACTGGATTCACACATGGTCAAATATCACTTGGTAAGAAAACCTTCACAACAATAGGTATAATCTACCACGCAGGAGCCACAACCAATTCAGGGCACTACACTGCATATATAAAAAAGAAATGTGGATGGTTTGAATGTAATGATAGTACCATTACTCTAAAGCAGAGATTACCAGCAAATCTTACAAACGCTTATTTGATGTTCTTAAAACCAAAATTTGATAACTAAACTGTATTTAAACCCTAAGTAAACTTGTGTTAAAAAAATAGAAACTGTTAGAATACTCCAAAAGCTATCTAACTGCTCAAAGATTCTACAACAAATAATCAGATAAATGAATACCACAAAATTAGACCAAAAAATACACAGTCAGAATACGCCAATTGGTATCTAACTGTCCCAACATGTAACTATATCCAAATAGATAAATCAATACCACTAAAATATATAGAAAAAAATAGACAGTTAGAATACGCCAATTGGTATCTAATTGCTCCAAAATTTTATAATATCCAAACAAATAAATAAGCCAACGTATAAAGCATTAGCCAGAAACAACAAGTGAACACTGAAAACAAACAAATAAACTGTAGTATAATAGAAAAAGGTTTTTTTTTAATCCAACATGGATTTTTTTTTCGCCCACAGACCCAATGATTTTAGCAACAAACACAGAAACTGAGCAAATTGCACAGTACTGTGATTTGTAATCTACTAAATATGAGGGTCCAAAAAAAAATAAAAATTATGTTGATTATACAATGTAATAAGTCATTACAAAATGCTAATACTAACATGCTATTTTCTTTTATCACAGAAATTAACAAGAAATACATGTACTCCGGTTACTAGACCAAACAGTAAGTATACAATAATAAGGAGAACCATCGCAGCATATCACATCCATAGTATCTAATACCTTTGTTCCTTATATATTTGTTTTTCACCCAAAGTTATAAGAAAATATGAATGTGATATGCTGCGGTGGTTGTGCCCAGGGCATAGAGTCTTGGGTGCATGGATGCCCTGGCAACAACCACCGCAGCATATCACATCCATAGAGTTAAACATTTCAACTATGGTCTATGGAAACTTTTAATGTCCGCGGACATAATGAGTGTTCTTAGAACACTTTCAACTTGACAACGAACAATACGGACAGTGTCCTCAGAACACCCCCATTTTGTGTATTTGCGAACATTTCAGGACACAGCGAGTGCTCTCAGAACACATACAACTTGACAGAGAAGAATACAGACAGCGTCCTCAGAACACCACCATCTTGTTTATTTGCGAACATTTCAGGACACCGCGAGTGTTCTTAGAACACATTCAACTTGCCAGCGAACAATACGGACTACGCCTTCAGGACACCCCCTACGAACATTAACCGGACACCGCAAGTGTTCTTAGAAACGTCTTCAGAACACCCCCATTTTGTTTATTTGCGAACATTTCAGGACACCGCGAGTGTTCTTAGAACACATTCAATGTGACAGAGAACAATACGGACAGCATCCTCAGGACACCCCCATTTTGTTTATCTGCGAACATTTCAGGACACCGCAAGTGTTCTTAGAAGAGTCTTCAGAAAACCACCATTTTGTTTATTTGCGAACATTTCAGGACACCACGAGTGTTCTTAGAACACATTCAACTTGAGAGAGAACAATACGGACAGCGTCCTCAGGACACCCCCATTTTGTTTATTTGCGAACATTTCAGGACACCGCAAGTGTTCTTAGAACACATTCAACTTTCCAGCCACAACCCCCCATTCATATTTGTGAACATTTCAGGACACAGCGAGTGTTCGACAATGTCTTCAGAACACCCCCATTTTGTGTATTTGCGAACATTTCAGGACACCCTGAGTGTTCTTAGAACACATTCACCCTGACAACGAACAATACGGACAGCGTTCTCAGGACACCCCAATTTTTGTTTATTTGCAAACATTTCAGGACACCGCGAGTGTTCTTAGAACAGTTTCAGCATGCTTGCGAACAAAACGGACACATATTGAGTCCTTAGAACACCCCCATTCAGTTTATTTACAAAATTTCAGAACACCTGTGATGTCCGCAGACAAATCGAACACAAAAACAACGTCTAACACATAAAAAAACACAACTTTCATCTCATACACTCCCACCCTCCCCAAACACTCCTACACACCAACACACCCTACTAAATACAAATTTTGAACAAAGTTTCACTGCGCTGTCCGCGGACGTCCGCGAATCCAAGATGGCGGGCGTTACCGAAAATCTGACGCGCTTCACACTCCACACCGTCCAATCAGCGAACATGTCGCATGTCCGCGGACATCACGCAAGTCAATGGACCAATCAGGACACTGTCCGCGGACCGAACAGGGAAGTGTGTCCGCGAAGCGGACACAGATATCACTAATTTGTTTTACCTTCTTTTTGGTCATTTTTAAAAAAAACTACTGGACAGATTTTCACCAAACTTGCAAACACACGCTTTCGGGACCAAGCCACTGCTCCTGGTCCAAATTTGGTGAAAATCCGTCCAGCGGTTTGGGCTGTAGACGCGAGCAAAAAAAATTTCCCATTCAGTCTATGAGAAAAAAAAAGTTTTGGGACCCCCTCTATAACTTTGCCCCCCATGAACAAATCCTCACCAAACTTTGCAAAGAAATTCAGATTGACCCAAAAACTTGCAAAGTTTGGTGAGGATTTGTGCAGGGAGAGCGAAGTTATAAGCCGCCCAAAAAGTGCTCTTCCTATGGAAACACCAACTTAACCATAACTACATGGCCACAGTAGTGGCCATGTAATATATATATATATATATATATATATATATATATATATATATATATATATATATATATATATATATATATATATATATATATATATATATATATTTTTTTTTTTTTTTTTTCAAGGATAAAAAAACGTTAGTTGCATGGTCGCAACAAAACCCCTGAAATTCAGCTAAAGTCACCTTAACTTTGTGCCCCCTGTTGCACAGCCAATTACTACAATAATGACATCATAGATAACATCAATGATGACATCACTGATTACATTACAACAGTAACCAGCATTAAAGATGGCTTTCAGCCATGGTCAGTGTGCATGGCCAAATATAATTTAACACATTCATGGGTGCTAATCATGGCCTTCATTCATGGACACTTGCCACAGTCTTCACCCGTGTGCACTGTATATTTTAAAAGTTTAACAGGCCACCAATCATAGACTTTGGCCATTCACTAGTGCCTACAGATTTCAGCTGTATACACTGTATATTTTTTTCACGAATCAGCCACTAGCTCAGGGCTGTAGCACAATACTGGCCACTGGGCACGGCTGGGTCCACTATATATTCTGATATATAAATGGGCCTCACTAGACATGGCCATTGACCATGAGCAGTATGTGCATCTTTTTGCCGCCGCTCCGCTCACTCCCCAGATGGCGTCCTCACGTCCTTTGCCCTCTCCCTTTGCTCCCACAACATCCCACAACACACACTGTTTCTGTGACACAGTTTTCTTTGAGATGTTGGCTATTCAAGGCAATAGGCGAGGCTACAGAAAGCTTTGTGTTGCAAACTCAGCCCCTAGACCCCCTTCAACTCTCAAATTTCACTTGGCACCCTCTATCCACCCCCCCACCTCTAGCCTGATGGCATTTGCATGATGTTTTAACTGCAAATAACATTTCTCCTGCGTTTCATTTTCCCATACACTCGGATATAGCCACGGTTATCTCCTGCATCTAGAGAAAAACAAGATGATGGCTGTTTCATTTCTAAAAACACCCCATTTTGGTAAATCCCTGAGATATAGCTCAATATTTCTGAGAAGGGGCACCCCCTTTTCCATCAAATATTTAAATAACTATTGGATGGAATAACCCCAACCTGGATTGCAAGTCAGCGATTTGTGCCTAAATTGGTTCGGACTTGGTCCAAATTCATCCAGCGGTTTGGGCTCTGCGCTTTGTTCAATATTTTCACTAAGAAAAGATGTCATGCCAACATCCAGCAGAAAAGGACATAGAACTGTGTTCACATTGTCTCTTGCTTACTTGATTTGTGGACAAAATAGATTCAAAGAAATTCACAGTTGTCTCTGAGCTATGCGAGAAAAAATTATTTTAGAATGTGAAAACAGTTCCATCAAACTTCCAAATTTATCCTTCATTGTGAACTGTAATGAAATTCTGGAAACATAGCCCAAACTGTTGCCTCCACAGTGAAATACAATGATGTCTGGACGCTTCTCACATAGTCTCACAAAATGGGAGACATTTCACCCACTTCATTCATCGAACTCCAAACCATGAAACTTGAAATTTCATCTAATTGAAGATTCTCAGACAAACCACCGTACTCAGAATGCACCTTCAGTCAATGGATACAAGAGCCTCCCAGAATCCATACACTCAGATTCCTCAAAGACATAGCCATAGCCATCTTCAGTGCACTCACCAAACAAAACTCCTGCTACCCTCTCTTCCTGTAAACCCCATCCAGGAATCCTGATTGGCTGTCCACAGACATCCACGACTGTCAGCGGTCTCCGCTGTCCCCTTTCCATGCCAGGCATCCTTGAAAGACCCAGATGGCATGTGCAGGGTCTGCGGACTACCGCAGTGACTGCATACACCACAGCACAGGGAAGCTTTTTTACTTTTATGTTTGTAACACTTCCTGATTGGCTGCATTTGAACAGTCTCACATCCATCCACAAATCACATGAAAACCTCTACATGTAACCCTGTCATCTCAGTTCAACACTTCAGATGTACTGTTGAACTCTCAGAGTACATGTCTCCTGTTACTCACAGCCACCTGCATCAGTAACTACAGTAAAACTCTCCAAGATCTCTATTTGCAGATTCAACAACATCTGAATCTACCAAGATATAGTGCATGTATGCTTATGTTTTTGTCAACTCTTTTATAAATGTATGTATATAGGGTTCCTGACACTTACCCTGTAATATGTTTCCCAAGCATATTCTGTTTTTTAACCACTCTGAGAAAATGCCATGTATTGCAGCATTCAACACCTTCTCACTTCAATTGGCAGTTACTTACAATGCTCTGTGATAAAAAAAATGTTTATTAGGAGCATTTTCATGAAAGTAAAAAAATGCACATGTGCATTTATAGCACCCCTGTGTGTAACTTTCTTTCTAAAAGAAATGAAACACATTGAAAAGATGTGTACAACATTTTTAAATGGCACTTGCTCTGTGGAATTGTAATAAGTTGCAGTACATGCAAACTGGCCAACATGACCCATTCCAAAAAATGTAACATGCTATGCATTTAAACATATTTGTTTTTAGGAGCATTTTCATTAAAGTTAAGAAATGCATTAATGCATTTATAGCAGCACTGTGTGTAACTTCTTTGTAAAAGAAAGAAAAAGCAGATGCAAAAGATTTATAAAACCTTTTTCAATGCCAGTTAGTGTGTTGAAGTTTAACATCTTGGCAGTACATGCATACCTGCTAACATGACCCGTTCCAATATGTAGGTGATTATCCAGTCCTATTTTTTGTCTGCATTCTGGGATTTGTAGTGCACGTTTCCTAATGGCATAACAACTCCCACAATGCAAAGACAAAAAACAACTCTTGATAAGCACCTACATACTGTAATGGATCATGTTGGCAAGTATGCATATACTGCTAACATATTAAACATCCACACATCAAATATTTTCCATATGCTTTCCTTTTCTCTTACAAAAAAGTTACTAACAATGCTGCTAGAAATGCTATAAATGCACATATGCACTTTTTAACTGTCATGAACATGCTCCTAAAAACAAACATTTAAAAACACTCAGCATTTTACATTTTGCATTCCATATAAATGACACACTTCAAATCTCACTAATTAATTACATTCCTTATACTGCCACCATGCTGCTCGCATATATTTGTATACCGCCAAAGTATCTATATACACCACCTCACCTTACATATAAGCTGCAACAAGAATTCACCATTTCATTTCTACTAGGCCATGGTTTCCCTATTCTTTAAAAACACTGTAACACATTACACATACATTGCACTGCAAACATAGCACTTCTTTCATTAAAATCACAAAAATAACCTAGGCATGCACCTGCACCCATTTTTGCACTGTTCCTTCTAATGTCTCAAACAGTACTACTCATGGTCCATTTCTTCTAACAACATAGTTAACATCCTTTACTACACCACTAATAAAACAACTTTATTAACTCTTTTTCCCAACAATTCCTTCCTTCCTTCCTTCCTTCCTTCCTTCCTTCCTTCCTTCCTTCCTTCCTTCCTTCCTTCCTTCCTTCCTTCCTTCCTTCCTTCCTTCCTTCCTTCCTTCCTTCCTTCCTTCCTTCCTTCCTTCCAAAACCACTAATTGTCTTTTAGAATTACAGGAAAGAATATGAATGCCGAAGACAGCTACCAAAAAAAGAACACTCTTCACATCCTACAAAGTAAGTACATTAATATAGCATGTATACCTTTATAAATGTAACAATGTACTTTCGCTATATATTAGCCTAGAGTATTCTTTTCAAATCAACAACATTAATTTCACTCTTACGCATTATACTCTTTCTATTCCCATCTTAACACCACCATTATAACATCCAGTGTTTTCCTCTAAACATCATAATGTCCCTACTGATTGAATCACAGCACCACTCCCTTACTCACTAAGTCAAAGCCCATCACACCTGTACGCACTCATCCCACACCTACCATCCCACTGCACAATAGCATAGCACTATTCATCTCTACAATCACACCCACATAGCCATGCACAATACATGCATATATATTCCACAGCTTTCAAACCTAAACTTACTTCAGATGAAACAAAATGTCTAATAAAAAGCAACTCTGTAAAAGACAAAGAAAAATAGAACAGATAAGACTAAAAGCAAGCCAAATAGTCAGCCACCTCTAAAACATTGTATAGAAAACATCAAAATAAAACAGCTTGTAACCTCAGTCAGCAAAACGAAGCCAGCCACCACGAAAAACGTAAAGCTGCTCTTGTACGATCTTAACATACAAAAAGATGTACAAACATGAGCAGACATACTAATAAACCTAACACTATATCTACCAATGTTAACGTAGCCACAGTAAAGCATTTAAAAAAAATTGCAATAAAATGTCTTCACAATCTTATAAAAACAGGTGAAAAGTCACGCTCTACTCTTAAAAACTACCACAGAAGACACATCACCAAAGTTCTAACTGACAGCACCTTTATACTAAAGAAAAAGTTGTTTCTATTGATTTTAAACAGAATGAAACCACTAACTAAATCAATCAATAAATTACAAAAAGGGCTTCTACACATGCAGAATGTCACCATGTATACCTTTTCAAACTTCTGTGAAGGTGAATGGATTCACACAAGCAGCTTAGAATTATATTTCAATGAAGAGGCTTATAGACAAAAAACAAAAAAAACTAATTGTCACAAAAAGTAATGGCTGAGGATACAAATGTTTGGAGACATCATTATGGCAAAAGAAACCCTTATAGAAAAAACTTCCCCAGAAATCTTTCAACCAAATTCTCCTTTCACCCAAACAAACTGTCCAGGGTACAAAGTGACATGCAGCTCAAAGTGTAACATACACCAACAATACATACAATCTTTATGACAATTCCTCAATAACTATGTGAATAAAAGACAAAAGTAGAATCAAAACTTTGCAAACAATGGACTCCTGTTGAGGGCACAGACACACTGGACTGCAAACACATTCTTTAGCCTGCATTTCAGGAACTGCTTACAAAGCACCATTACACTAAATGGAATCTCAAGCATATACTATGCTGAGCAAAATGTTCTGCTCTAGAATTGCAACATTTAAATAACATTCTCCTACACGCAACAGCCAAAGAAATAGAGCACATCCAAAGTAAATACTTTGGAACTGAAAATTCAGTAACTTCAGAAAACATTAGCGAAAAGCTTCACAAAACCAACCTCCTAACAAACATGTGCAAAAAAGAAATAGCTAAGTTTCAAAACACATCTGCTGGAATACCAGACCAAGTATCTGTCTGTTGTTGCTCTATATTTCATAAAAAGAGCACAACACTAGTAGATATGGCCTGCAAAATAGAGGACAATTAGGAATCCCAATGATTCCAGTAAGCTTTATATCTAACAACAGAAAATAAATACAAAACTGACCCCTCAATAGTTTGCACGAACTGCAATACAAAGCTTAACAATAACCAAATGTCATCATGTTCTATCACTAATAACTAAGAATAAGAAATATTCCCAATTGCAAAGGCTCTTCAACAACTTAAATTATGAGAACATTATAATCCAAACAGTACACCCATTTCAAACTATAATATGCCTTCAACGAAAACAGACACATTACCTGCATTTGAGCTTCTAAAAGCCACCTGTGGAAAAGTAGTATATTTGCCATTAGATCTTAAAGAGAATGTAGACACTTTAGGAGTACAACAGCCAATAGATCAATATTTGATTGTAGTATTAAATGGTGTATCAACAAAAGACAAAAACAATGTGGCAACAACTAGTCGAAGTTAGAAATGCCCTACAATATCTGAAAGAAAATAATGAATACTACAAATAAATAAACACAGAGGAAAACTTAAGAGAAACGACCCAAATAATTCAAGAATCACCAGCAACTGGCCAATTTGAACGTGTAGATCTTGTTACTGCAGCCAACATTTTAGAACAGTATACAGTTCAACCGCTACATGCCAAAGACCCCATGGAAGATGCATTTAGAAACACATCAAATGTGTCACGCCCAAGGATCCCCAATGAGCATTTACGAATGTATTCTGAAGACCCCAGATTCAAACAAAATGTTGAATACATGTTCCACCTCCTGTTTGAAAGTGAACTAGCAACTCTATGTATGAAGTTGCACACACATTAAAAACAGGCTTTAATTTTGTAATCATGTCCACTACCCAACTGCATCAAAAGATAAAAGACAAAGATGAAGTTTTGCAGTCAGGTATCACACATCTGTTGACAAACATGTGTGGTAAAAAAGAATACTGGTTCCGACATCACACTGATGTAGGTTGTATCCTAAGGAACCTAGGCCCACCCACATGGTGTGTTACTTTAAGATGCGCAGAGTACGCATGGGATGACTTGCACAACTTCTTATGCACTGCAAACCAAAAAAAGAGGGAACGGATATAAAAACACCAGGAGAACTCTGTTCTCTTGACCTTGTCAATATATCAAGGTACGTTGACCATTGCCTCATTGCCATGCTGCACTTCATCTGCAATAACAGTACTGCTGCACTCGGCGAAGTGCAACACTTCTTTTGTATCAAAGAATATCAATCAGAGGAACATCACACATCCACATCCTTTTATGGATAAAAGATGCTCCCAAATTTGGTCTTGACAGTAATACCACTGTTTTACAGTTTATTGAAAAATACATTACCTGCAACATCCTTTCAGAAACCACATATAGTGACCTACATACATGCATATTATGATTCCAAAAACAAAAGTGTTGCAAATACTGCCGACTTAGATATAAAAACAAAGATAAATACTATACCAAATGTCACTTTGGTTTCCCTAGACCAGTTTGTAAAAAAGGACAAGTAAATAGCTTCATGTCTTATGTTAGACAGAGTTCAAAAAGCAAATCACATACATCATTAAAAGGGACAAAGCATCCAAGTACATCAGTGATTACAATGCAATCATTGCCCTCTTGTGGAAAAAAATATAGGCATACAATACATTGCAGGCAATTCCACCGCAGTTGCAAGATATGTCACAGCCTATCTCACCAGAGCTGAAAAAGTATAGCTAAACAACCTCTCGATTACATATTGTCTGACAAAGTATTGTCACAAAAATTGTACAGCTTTGGTATAAAAATGCCCTCCCATTGAGAATGCAGGTGCTACAAAGCTGCAGACCATTTAACAGATAGAGCCTTATATGGCAAATATGAACACATTATGTGGCTAAACCTTAGTCCAGCTTCATCCTGAAAAAGAGTACTAAAATCCTACCCAGAGATAGAATCAATAGCCACAAATGATCCCATGAAAAAAAGATTTAATTGACACATACAACCCAAACAGAAGTACTGCTTTGCAAAACTTGTGCAGGTATGACATAGCACAACATTACTCTGACAAAACCAATGTCACACACGATGAGACAACTGGTAAATATTCTGTATCAACTGTTGAAGGAAGCCTAGTGAAACTTACCAAACCCAGACTAATTAATCATATACAGTTATAACTTAAATCTATGCAACATACAGACCTTTATTACATCACTATACTGCAATGTTTTAAGCCTGTGAGAAAAGAAGAAGAATGATTAGGTGACTATGACTCATTTGAAGCTGCATTCAAAGCAAATGAAAGCAGTATAATACATGTCAATTTCAAACCATACAAAGACATGTTGGACAATGAACACCAAAAAGAGGTAGAAATTGAAGCTTTAATAGATAAAGACACAGCTGAGGGCAGTTCACCTCCCTTACAGGAAGCTTAACCACTTGGAGAACTACTCATTCTCAATGAAGCAGAAATAGCCATGACTGAGGTAGAAAGTACCATGTATCAATCTAAACAATCTGAAGATGACTTGTCAGTGCTCACATCCCAGCTACATGATGAACAACTCACCAAATATCTAGAAGTCACTGAATAACGTGAACATGGTTATAAACATGAAACTAACACTTGGAGCTGTAAAAATTATAAACATCTGCTCCTGTATGTAAGTGGAGAAGCTGGTTCTGGCAACTTCTGGTTCTGGCAAAATGTTCCAAAATAATCAGCAGATTTCTACAAGACTTAACAAACAACAATCTTTTCAGCTGTTTTAACAGCCCCCACAGGTTTATCTGCCTACAGCATAGGAGGTGTAACACTGCTCCTCCCAGTACAACACAAAATACAAATTAGAATATTATAAATTATCAACAGTAGCTGCTACTGAAATACTCAGAATACTGAAAAAATTGAAAGATTAGAAGAAGTAAGCATGGTTTCCAACCTAATGTTGGCTTTACTTCACCTCAGAATGCAAAAAGTCCTGAAAACCGACTACTATGAACTGTTAGGATGAAACTCCGTTATTGTTTTCGGAGACCTCCTACAGTTAACACCAGTAAAAGGTGAATCTATTTTCAAAACATTAGGACACAAGCAAAGCCATGACACACTCAGCAGCATTGGAAATGTACATCTCTGACAACATTTTTGCTACAGAGAACTAACTTTAAACATGTGTCAATCTGTAGACATTGCTAACATTTTAAAAAGCATTAAAACTATGCTGCTTACTAAAGATGCACAATCCATCTCAAACACTGGACTTATATGGGCGAATCACATCTGCTCCTGATGGCATGGAACAATTAACTCAACAATAAATCAAATGCATGTCCTTAATACCAACCCTTGCAAGCTTTAGTCAATTCATGGATAGAATGTTGAAAAAAGATATGCAACCCATACTGCATATCAGCTCCACAGACAAACTCGCAGAAGTTAAGAAAATAGACTACGAAATAGCATATTTCCTTCTTTTCAGAGACATGTACGTATTCAGGGAACAATTATCTCTATCGCTTGGATGTGCTGTCACTATTCACAAATCCAAGGTCTAACCCTAGATCACACTTTGATTGACATTGGAGCACCATCTTTAAAGAAGGTGTTAGTTACAAAGCACTTTCCCATCTGCATACACTCAATTGTCAATTCTTAGTTCACTTTGATGTAAACAAAGTCAACGCTGACATTCCTTTCATCCTAGAATACAAAAGGCTATGTGCATTGTACACCTCCTCTACATATGTACACTGTACCTCAAAAAATAAAACCTTTAAAAACAAAACTAATAAAAACTGAACCTATAACAGATCTCCCAACAATAATGCTAAAGAAACAAAGACCAACTGTTGCTCCATCAAATAATACAACCACAAAATTGTCTAGTAGAAATTCAACTGCACGTCCATCAGAAGACAAAGAGAAAAAGGTCTCTTTCCAAAAAACAACATCAGGCCCATCATAGGATGCAGAGGGAAAACTCTCTGGTCCATTTAAATTCAGAAACACAACTGGAGTAAATTGCTATGCAAATGTAGCCATCAATATTCTCTTCCAATTGCCACAAATTGTTCACAACATTAACTTAAACAGCTCAGACCAGTTGTGTCTGCAAATGCTCATCCTTTATCTAAATGCCACACATACTCCTGATAGCACTTATTGTGTCTCAGGTATAAGGCAAGAATTAGACTATTGTAGATGAATGGTAAAATTCACTATAAACACACAGGAAGATCCAAAAGAATTCCATGTTTCACTAGAGCACATATCTAATGAATGATGTGTGCATGTATCCATACCAAATTCTGAATCCATTTCATTTCACCAGCTCCAAAAGAATGCACATGATAGCATATTGTGACCTTTTTTTAAATCAATCGTTCCACCATACTAATAAACTCACATGGCCAATATGTGATACTAATGCTTCTAAGGAACAAAGAAGATTATACCAAAAACAACTGTAAGCCAAGTATCTCTTGCCAAGAAAACTTTCACAACAGTGAGCATAATCTACCATACGGTGCCACAACCACTTCAGGCCACCATACTGCATATGTAAAAAAAATAACTAAAAATCTTCTAAAATACCCTTCATTTCAATAGATTTCAAATATGTCATCACAGTTATTCTTACTGCAAAAATTCTTGTAACCTCAAATGCCCTTAATTACAACATTTACACTCACATAATTATAATTGTTTTTTTTTAATCCACTATGGATTTTCTTTTCCCAATGACCCAATGATAATTTCATGCTAATACAACAACATAGAATGTACTGTTAACAAGGGTCAAAAAGTAAATGTATATATACAATGGTATGCAACAAAAGCTTTTAAACGACCCTGATTAACAAATTATACTGTTTTTGTCACAGAAACAACCAGAGATTCCAGGTCTATTACTGTATGCAACTAAGTAACCACACCAAATACTATCATATTTGTTATCTTCACGAAGAAATGAATACATATTCCATATGCACTATTTTCAACTGTACTACAATCATACATACCATATATATGTAAAGGCCCAGTCCCCGTTTTATACGGACAATACAAAGAAATCAGACACACCACAATGGGGAATGAGACTAAGAGAACAGGCTGCAAGAGTTAGTTTTCTTTTATGTAGAATTGGCATCCAGAGAACTCTGCTGCCTGAGAGTGTTCTGGCAAACATTACAATTACATGAACTTATCAAGGCAAAAATCGTCATTGGTGACGTCATCATATAAGGGACTACATGGACACAGGATTGGATAAAAATTAAGTAACATATGCTGTAGGTGCTGCTCCCTCTGGGTTGGTTGCTCGGTTGGCGGGAGGGTGAGCGTCACAAGGTCCCTCTGCCTGTGTCCGGGTACGGTGATTGTCAGGTCACTGTGAAGCAGGGTGGCCGCTAACTAAGCTTTCATGAGATACTACCATTAGACATGCACTAAATAATAGTTGCTCCAGCTGCTTTGAGCAAATCATTATAAGCCTATAAATTGTATACATATAATCACACCATCACTCGTTGGGATTTATATGGAGTACCGGGCTTAAGGGTCTTGGCACGTTTGATAACATCAATCGTGGGGTGAGTCTGAGCTCATCAAAGAAACTGGGGGGCATGTTGACATTTGTTAGTTGTAGCATGCAATATACTGTGACAGAGGTCTGATTTTAGTTGGGGGCACCTTGGGGTGGGCTTCATGGCAGGGTCGTGTGTCTGGTACATCAAGAGAATACCTTGCCAGGACACAGGGTTATACTGGCAGTCATTTTCCAACAGCGGGGGTAAGAGGGCACAGGCAGGTTTGTGGAGATGGATGAGCTCCAAGGCCTGGTTCAGGCCGGTTCACACATCGGACAGTGATCTCAGAGGAAGGGCGAGGTGTTACATTTGTTCTTGTTGCAATTACCTCTGGCTAGAGCATGAGAATGGAGCTGCAAAGCTTTTAGGCACAGTGAGAAAAGGTGGGGGCCATGTGCGCGGTGTGCCCAGTTCTGCAAAGGGGAGAGAAGCCTTTTGGTATTATCACAGTGAGGCCTAGTCCAAAAGATGGAGTTGAGGGTGCACAAAAGGAATGCCAAGTATCCCTCGCAACAGCCCCACCTATGCCAATGCCAGCATAAGGTCAATGTTTAGCATAAGGGCAATGGAGGCTTCCCCCACTATTGGAAGAGCAAGTGGTCCATGTTGTGCTGAATGTATGACGGGTGTCCAAACGACCCCTCACTCCCACGCATATATCATTCCACCATGTTACAAATACTGTATACTGACCCTACAGTAATTATAATTAAAATACACATATTACTATACTATGTATTGCCCGTGGCCACAACCACCACAATATAATTAAACCATATCACAAGTACATAAAATAGACCTTCAAATAATGAAGCTTACCCAGAACCACCTGCCATCCAAATGATTTCTGAGGACAATAAAGTTGACAGCAAACTCGGCAGCACCCATGCACTTATTTTTCAGCTGTAAAAATAGCTCCATGTCAACTTTATTCCACTCCACCCACCCTCTCAAGTCCCTCTTTCAGCCGCAAATAACCCAAATGTGTTTTTCAGACTGTTTCCTCACTGTGCTGTACACAGTTAGCAGCAATGTCCGAAAACTCTGCGGCACCTGCAAACCCTTATTTCTCCTATGAAAACATCTCCATATCAACTTTATTCCACCCGCTGCCCCTCTCCAGCCCCTCTTTCGGCCACAAATAACCCCAAATGTGTTTTCCACAGTTTTTCGTCACAATGCCATCTGTCATTTTTGGCTAAGATCTATGCCTGCCAGAAGGTTGTGTGTGATGCAGGTGATATGCAACATGCAGTACATGTGCGGGTTTCACATTTGACACACATCCATGTCTGCTTTCAGGGTCCCCTTCCATTTCATTGCCAATACATGCATGCCAGAGTTTGTGTTGTGTGTGACATGACTGCGTCATGTTCTGGCTGTCAATATTGTGCTGTCTATGTCTGTGGTATGTGCTGCTGACAAGTGAGCTCATGTGTTTTTTTATTTTGTTACAGGTAATGAGGCACCGAAAGCAGAGGAGGAGGAGATGGCAGACAGGGTGGAGGGATCGGGTCAACAACCATGCACCAGTGGTTGTCGTGGGGTGGTAGGCCGCAAACATCCATCAGTGCTCCAGGCCATCTTGTCCAGGCCTGCCTCTGGGTATGGCTCTGAGAATCTCTTTGACTCTGATGTTGAATCAGATGATCATCAATCCATGCCGTTGACAGTGGATGATTCTGCAGTGGACGCTGTTCTGGCCGCTACACCTGCAGTGGGGGGTTGATCCCTCAAGGGACCAGTCAGTGCAGGAATGTCCGCCTGTGGTGGTTATGGGTGCAGGGTCACACTCCACAACAGTTGCTCCTGTTCCTGGGGCAGCAGATCGACGGAGGAATGCAGTCCTGCAGCCACAGGCAGTGCCAGCATAGCAAGGACAACGTCTCCTTGGCCCCAACAGTTGTGGTGTCCAGCAACGCGGTGGCTGTGCATCACTGGGGAACACTGGGTGGGAGAATGCCATGCATGCCATTTCACAGCAACAAGGGGGAGCGATTGGGATGTTGGCTCAAGGCCTGGAACGTGTGGTTGGTTCCTGATAGGCAGGTGGAACTCCAGCAGCAGGAAACGCAGTTCAGGCTGGGCACGGTGGCCTCCAACAGGGCCTGCAGGGCTGAACTGGTGGCTCTGCACTCAGCTATTGCTGCTGAGGCACAGGCCCACAGGGAAGCCCTGAGGGAAGATAACACCTCCCTCAGAACTACTCTGGTTGCACTCATTATGAGTCAGGGGACACAGGCAGAACAGAGGATGGAGCAGCTCAAACACACCATCTGGGCTGAACTCCATGCAACCCGGGAGGAGGTTCGTCTGTCACGTGAGGCCTTGCAGGCAGAGCTCCTTGTTACACGTAAGTCCTTGCAGGAGGAACTCTGTGTTACATGTGAGGTGCTGCATGGGGACCTCTGTGCCATATTCTTGCAGAACCAGGTTCACCAGGCCTGCATGCTTGCTGCTGTGGATGGGCTTGTTGGGGCTATGCGTGTCAGGTACCTGTGCCACGCGCACCTCCTGATGTACAATCAGGGGGTGATGACGAATCTCTCACTCAGGTCAGGCTGTGAAGACCATGAGCCCATGGAGGATTTTTTTTTTGTCTCAACATCAACGCATGTGGGTGTTGAGGTGCACCAAGGTCAACTATGGCAATTTTTCTCTTGTGCATTCATGTCACAGTGTGGTACTCTGAGGCATCCGAAGGCATCCACTGTGTGTTCGGCTGGACCCATACAGGCTTGTCTCGTGTTTGTGGCTTGGGGTCCGGGCATATATGTCACTCCTGCTTCCCCTTTCCATGGGTTTGCAAGGATGGCACCGTGTGACAGTAGCTGACACAGAGGCATTGGGCTTCTGTCATATCTGTAGCCAGTCTGAAGTCTAACATGTGCATACACCCCTAGTGGGGATTCATGATGGTTTCCCCAGTGCATGGTTGGACTGCATTTTGGTGAGTATATTGTTGACTGTGCATGATTTCATTTTGCTTATTCATGTATTGCCTTGACTGTATACATTGTTGATGCACTTCATGCTGTATGCGGTCTGTGTGGGAGTGACGGGCCATTTGGGCCCCCCTCGTAAATTCTGCATGATATGGACCACTTGCTCACGCACTAGCGGGGGAAGACTCCATTGCCCTTATGCTAACTTTAGCATAGGTGGGGCTATTGCGGGATACACTCGGCTTCCATTTTGTGTGCCCTCGACTCCGTCTTTTGACTAGGCCTCATCCTGATGCTACGAAAAGTCTTCTCTCCCCTCTGCAGCACCGCGCACCACACGTTCACTGCCCCCAAATTTTTCTTCCACTGTCTGAAAGCCTCAGAAATCCCTTTCTCACGGATGTACCAGGGATAATTGAAACAAATAGTTAAATGTATCATCTCACTCTTCCTCTGTGATCACTGTCCTCTGTGTGAACCGGCTCTGACCATGACTTGTAACTCATCCATCTCCACAAACCTGTTTCTACCCTCTTGCCCCTGCTGTTGGAAAATTACTGCCAATGTAACCCTGTTCACTCCTAAGGTATTCTCTTGATGTACCAGATGTGTGACCCTGCTGTGCAGCCCACCTTAGAGTGCCCCCACTAAATCCAGAACCTCTGTCGCAGTATATTGTGTCCTAAAACCAACATATGTCAATTATACTCCACACTCGCCTTGATGTGTTAAGAACCACCCTGTCACCCAGGTTTATTGCGAAGAACAAGACCCCTGAACCATGTATCTCATTAAAGTCTCAATGGAAGAAGATGTCATCATGTGAATGCAATTTATAGGTTTGCAGAGATTTACTCAAAGGTATATTAATGATTGTCATTCATTATATGTCTAATGGTAGTTTCTCATGTCGGCTTAGTTAGTGTGAACTCTATCTCGGTGTAACCTAACCCTAACCCCTCCTGGACACAGGCAGCTGGACCTTGTGATGCTCACCCTCCTGCCAACTGGACAGCCTATCCGGAAGAAGCAGCGCCTACAGCACTATATGTAACATCGCTCCCCAACCAATCCTGTGCTAATGTAGTACCCTATGTTAATGATGTCATTGATGATGCTGTTTGGCTTTTTAATTTCATGTGCATTTATTGTTTGCCAGAGCGCTCTCGAGGCACCAGTTCTCTGGATGCCAACATTATATAAAGACTTATTAATCTTGCAACCTGTTCTCCTAGTCTCATTCCCTACTGGGATGTGTTACACTTTATAATTTTGTATTGGTAAGTCGGCGAGTGAGCCTTTATATTTGGTGACCCCCACAACGTGATCAAGAAGGGTGTGCCTAGAGAGGCCCCCCATGCCGTGCGGTGAGATCTGTGACGCCCCCAGCAAAACCATAACCTCCGCGGTCGACCAGTGTGCGCACAAACAGAAAGGTTCCAAGGGTCCCCGTCATCTTTTCAAATACCCAACTGCTCGCCGAGGCGGGTCATGGCTTGGTTGGGGTGTGGCCCCGATTGTGGATACACCATGAACAGAGGCTCTCGGACCACCCCTGACACGTGAGTACTGGTTGCGAGATTCTCAAATGAGGGGCAAAATTGCAAAATAGTTGGTGTAAAGATAACGACAAAAGAATAGGCGAAATTGAAATTTGGGCATTAGGGACTGTGTGGGTAAAACTGTTAGGCTTTTCTTATGTATCCTTTATATGGCAATTAGGTTGTTGTGGACAAAGAGATAAAAAGAAATACAGGATCCTAGGTCCGAAGGGGGGTAGAAGCCAGCACCACGTAGCATTGTCTTGACCAGTGCAGGATATAAGTGGAGATAAACGAGAAAAAAGAATTTGGAGTCTCATATATTTAGTAGGCTCTGAGTAGTTATTTAGCATTTTCTTTTTCCGTGTGAGCAGAATTCTTCAAGGATGTAGCCTAAGGGGGCTTAGAGGTGGGGAGTGAATGAGAAAATAGTAATAAGAGATAACAGACTAGAACAAAATAGAGGGGAGATTCTCACCAGATGGTAGTGCATGTTACATCCTCAATGTTGTGAAGCCAATTATGTTGGTCTGTCAACAAAGTATGTGGGTGTTTATGTTATCTATGAAATAAGCATTAATGACAAATGTGTTTCGTGGTTCCTGAAGTAAGGTGTAAATAAAGAGGTAATTGATATTTAACTTGGTGCACGTTAAAAGGTATTGAAAAGAGTGCTGGAAGGGGTTTGTTTGTTGCATTGTGTAATACACCAAGTATAAGAGTGAATATGCAGAAAATTGGGAAAATATGTTATGGGAGAGAGTACACCGTTAGCACATATTTCTCAACACCTCCCCTTGTACAGTAAGAAGATACAGAAATATCATGAACAATGACTTACAGAGATAAAAGGAGAGGGTTCGTCCCAAATATGGCCAAAAGGAGGGTGCTTTGAGAAAAGAGTGTTAGATCTTGTAGCAACCAATTTGTTAGCAAAGTACCGAGGTAAGCAACTACAAAACAGACGTGAAATACTAGATTTATGGAGGATGTTTGAAGAAACATCCCAGAGCAGTGACGTAAATACAGAAGTATCCTCGCAGGGGCCTGCAGCCCCGACGGGGGAGGAGGGAGTAACCGCGGAGGAGTGTACTGTAAAGACAAGAGAAAATGACCTCACTAGGATTTACCCATTATTAACAAGGCCCATGGCAGGATACTGTATTCCCAGGTATGTGCCTGTGCCGAGTGCCCCGACAACACCAGCTGCCATGGCCCCGCCACCATATGACACAAGAGGGCTATACGGGTCCACGGATTTAGAAACACAACTTGCCAGTACTGAAATGGAAATAACATGACTAAGAGCACTGTGTGATAGGGGACAGATGTTGCCCGGGGGAGGAGAGGTACTACCCCAATGACACGACGACTCCACCCAGCATAGCAGGGTAGTCTAAACCATCTCCGCCGCCCCAGGGGGATGAGCCTAAGGGACCAGAACATGAGTGGAAATCAGAGTTTTCTTTCCATTTAAATGACAAACCAATAAGAGTAGTGCAAGCAGAAGCCGTAGGTGACCAGGCAGGAGAAGGGCAAGGAGAGGGAGATTCGGATAGGGATATGGAGTGATTTGGATGAGTACAAAAAAGGAGTACCCGCAGCAGGATATTCGCTTCCATTACGGGAGGACCCAGAGGATTGGGAGAGGGCTCCCAAGATGGCAAAGGAGACTGAGGCAAAGAGTAGGAAACATGTCGTTAAGCAAAGCAAAGAAGGTAACAGTAAGTAAAAAAAGTAGTAAGGCCAAACTACAGATGCCTCTGATACATAAGGGAGCTGGGAGGCCCCACTAAATACCATGGGCACAGATAGACAAAAATAACTTGTTGAAACTACTCCCTCCACTTTCGGCTGGGGCGGGGAAGCAATACATGCATTCGAAAAGAACACCGCAGGATTACCCTTGGCCACAGGGGATGTAAAAAGTTTATAAGTGTCTGCAGTTGGAGATCAAGCAGACGGGGTGTGGGTGAAGGACTGTTTCCCGGGAGTAACAATAAACTGTGACCGCCATGATGGGTCGTCATTCAACAATGTGAGGGCACATGTGTGGGATGCATTGCGGAAAACCTTCCTAGACACCCCAGACTTACATTTAGTAATGCAATGCACTATGGGAGAGGAGGAGGCTGCACAATTAATGCTTTGAGTGCAGGACCTGTGGAGATCAGAAACAGGCACCGCGTGGGACCAATCCACTGCCCTTTTTTACTTTATAATTAAGCAAGGCCTCCCAAAAGGAGGTACAGAAGGCCTTGGATAAAATAGCTGGGATAGAAGCCAAAGGGTGGCCGGAGATTCAGAGCATAATAGTACATCATTGTAGGAGGATCAAAGAAAGAGAAAAAGAGATAGCACAGTGAAGGTTGGCAGACGAAGCAAAGTTAGTTCAGAATGAATTAGTGAAGGTTGTGACAATCAATTCAGCGCTACCCACTGAAAGGCAGTGGGAAGGAGAGGAGGGGTCAGGAAATACACCAGCAAGGATGGCAGCAACTTGGTCCACAAACAAACAGGAGCAATGGGCGGGAGAGGAGCACTACGAAGGACCCCGATGGCATGGCAAACCCACGAGAGGATGAGGTGGGTACCGGGGACAGAGAGGAGGATTTGGAGGGATGGCAAATAGAGGGTTTGGAGGACAAGGAATGAGAGGAGGACCCTAAGGGTCATGCTGGAATTGTGGGAGGTGGGGACATTTTTCCAGAAAATGCCGGATGAGAACGATGGTATATTACCAAGGGCCCCCTCCCATGGGAAATGAGCAACAATTTAGTCACCCCCATCCAGGAAGTCCCTATGGGTTACCAATGGGTATGAGTGGGCAACACAAACAATGCTATAACGCGTATCCGCAGAGAGCACAAAAAATGCCACCCAGACAGCAACCTCAGTAGTATGATATGCAACCACAGATAGCATGCCATAACACGATGAGAAATGCAAACACTAACATTTTTGCAACAACTGCCAATGGCACCTTTTCACAGCACAGCTGTAGTTGGGGACAATGTCTTTTCCCTCCCTGGAACAGAAACATACGTAGACTAGGAGAGCCCACAGAAAGCACTTGTGTGTCCAGTCCTATAAACTACCCTACGTGCAGAAGAGGAACCACTGGTGGGTGCGGGGATGGGCAACAAGCAGGTCATCTTTAGGTTGGATTCGGGAGCTGAAAAATCGTGCCTTGTGAAAGGCCGGTTCCCGCTCTCGGGAATACATTTAGAAACGCAGGGGTTTTCTGGGGCAATTTTGAAAGTTCCTTACACAAAAGATTTAGACATAACAATGGGGAGAAAGACAGTGCAAGCACCTCTACTATATCATGAGGACTTGCCAATAAATTTGTTAGGACTGGACCTCCTGGGCAAATTGAATATGACCATCTCCTTCACAGAACGAGGGATAGTGTGCTCAACTCCGGGGGTATGCCCAGTAAGAGCTATGTTAATAATAAGTACTATGACAAACGAAATAGCAGTAAGGGGAATGCGCATAGATATCGACATGTTCATTTACAGAATATGGGTGCTTGCTAGAGTGATGCCCGAGATAATACGAAAAGAATGGAGCGTGCCATCTTATTTTGTGTTTCGCCTAATGGTGAACTCAGATGTCCTGCTAGGTACAATTATGTCCATTGATTTGGATGAGGTACAGGTTTCAAGCAAAAATATTGCGGTGATAGGACTGGACACACATGGATGCAAATGGAGAACAGTGCTGTGCATAGACACAAATGTAGCTGATGGGGAAATTAAAATGGAAATAAGTATACCTTGTGACATAATGATCCAGCACAGAGAAATACACAACCCCCTCATGGCCAGCGTTAGTGCACCACCCATTATATTTGATGATGATTTGGGAAAAGTACTACCATAACTATGCACAATAGGCCCACACGATGTAGGGTTTTTGCAAGCCGTCACGCCCATAAAAATAAAACTGAAACCCTGTGCAATCCCACCTAGAGTGAAGCAATACCCATTATCAAGAGAAGCACATGAAGGAATAAAATAAACTATAAATGCATTGTTACAACAGGGTATAATAGAGCCATCAAATTCACCCTGTAATACAGCGATTTACCCAATCAAAAAAGCAAGGGGCGAGGCTTGGAGGATGATACAGGACCTCTGTCCACGTAATGACATCATACAGAAAGAATTCCCTCTAGTACCTAACCCTGCATCAATTTTGTGTAGTATCCCAAAGGAGGCCACATGTTACACAGTTGTAGATTTGAAAAACACCTTTTTCTCTGTGCCACTCTACCCCAGCTGTCAGTATCTCACAGCATTCAAATTGGTGGAAAACAGATATGAACAATGTAGATTGCCCCAAGGGTACTGTGAGAGCCCCAGCATTTTCAATAGGATTTTGCATGAAGACCTTGGTAATGTCGATGTAGAGAGCATGATAATCCAATACCTGAATGATCTCCACATCTGCAGTAAGAGTGAAGAACAGTGCAGAGCAGATTCCATTGCATTTCTAAATGTACTAGCTACAAAAGGATACAAGGTGGATAAGGGTAAACTTCAATACTGCCTAGCAGAAGTGTTATACTTAGGACAGTTGATTTCAAAAGATGGTAAAAGAATTATACCTGACAGAGCAGCAGCAAAACGTCACGCAATAAAGCACAAGACAGTGAAGGACATGCATACATTTCTTGGCATATGTAATTATTGCCGTGCATGGATCCTGTATTATGTGGCCTACAAACACCCACTATTGCAAAGGTTAAAAGAAGCACAGAATAACAGCGCCCCAAAAAAATGGACACAAGAAATGATGACAAAATACTTTATATTACAAGACCTCTTCACACATGCACCAGTTATAGCGAACCCCGATTATGACCGGGAGTTCTACCTCTTTTCACACTGCAATGGAATGCTGATGACAGCAGTTCTAACACAGAAAACATCACTAGGCCACAAGCCATTGGCCTACTACAGCAGCACATTAGACTCAGTGATGCAGGGCCACTTCGTGTGTGAACAAGCTCTCGCGGCAGCGGCCTTCGCAATAGAGAAAAGTGCCACGATTGTAATGGGATGCTCAGTGACACTGTATGCAGAGCATTCACTATTTGCTATTCTGGAGAGATCAACATCGACACTCACGACACAACGAGCAACAGCTTATGAGATCATAATATCCAGCCCCAATGTCCATGTAGTTAGGTATAAAAGCGTAAAACCTGCTACGTTCATTACAGAGCCCTGCACTGTAGAAGACATGTGTAACGCTCAACTGATTCCCGCAGAGGCGCCGGTCTTGACTGGGTGAATGCCGTATCTTCAAAGGTGATGTGTAACACCCGGTTGGCTCTTTGGGCTGGACCTCTGTGCACTGTACGTCTGACTCGAAGAGTAATATGTCTGCAGATAGAAAATATGGGATTAATGAACTGGGGTTATTGGGTGCCTCTCTCCTCTTCCCTTTCTCTTCTCCTGTAGAACCCCAAAGGTTAACACCCTCACCTTAGGTAAGTGAACGCCGAGCTCTCCATCTGCCTCGGGGCAGGGTGCCGTAACCAGTTTCTTCACTGGATAAGGGTGCAGGCCTCTTGACCTCAGAGGACTGCTGTCTGTCGTTAACTGCACGAACGGTAAGTTCTGGGCACTTCAAATGTCTTAAAAGTCTTTTGTAATGATATCTCTTGTTTGGCAGGGTTCCGGTGATGGCGGATGGCGGGCTGATGAGAGTTGAGGATCGAACCCGCGTGAGGAATAGAAGCGCCTGGAAGCACGTAAGTAAGCGCTTGTAGCCTGCTTCACGATGCGCACTAACTGTCCCTTTTAACTTGCAGGTACAAGTTCAGAGCTTTAGAGAAGCTGAAGGGTGCTGGAATACCCACTGGATTCGGCATGGGAAGGAGTAATGGCACGTGAGTAATAAAGTTGCTCAATGTCTTTAAAAGCACATTCTTTTGTCTTTCAGATGTGGGATGCAGCGCCGAAGGCCTCCGGAGCGTGCGAAGATTGGTAAGCTTTTGTCTTTCAGATGCCGGAATGCAGTGCGAAGACCTCCGGAGCATGCGAAGAGTAGGTAAGCCTTTGTCTTTCAGATGCCGGAATGCAGCGCGAGGCGTTGGTGACAGCCGATGGACGAGGTAAGAGATGCGCTGCCACTGAAGACCGTAGTGCTAACCTGTTCTTTCTTTGTCTTTACAGGTGCTGCTGAAGACTGGATTCCAGGATGGTAAGCCTTTGTTCCCTTAGGCCCAGGATCAGAAGCAGAAGACACGATGAGCGTTCTGCTGCAGAGAATGCAGAATAACGCAAAGCAAGATTCATCCATCGGGTGTGGTTTAAATAGCCTCCTGTAGTGCTTAGGTGTCTCCTTCCACAGCCACGCCTAGGTAAGAAAAGAGTTCCTGCTTTCCAGAAGAGTTCCAGTGTTCTGAACCTAGGGAGTGGCTCCTGCCCCACCCAACAGGAAAAGTAGTCCCAAACAGAAGAGGATCAGGGGTTCAACTGGCAGGTAAGTAAGCAGCATGGTCTGCTGCAGGTAAGTCCACCCAAGCATTATGAGCCCGGCGCTTCCAGCGCTGGGACTGGGCATCTTTATGAGCCTGGTGCCACTGGCGCCAGGACAGGGTCCAAAAGGTCCCAATTGGGACTGGCTGGCACTCGGAACCAGGGTTATGGGTCTGCTTCCAAGGGAGTCGGGCAAGTCCTGATCTTTTGGAAGCAGAGATCATGACAACATGCAAGCACATAATTTTGCCACATATGAGGGAGAAGAAGATGACATTCCAAAAGCAAGTGAAAATGCCCTCGAAGAAAGTGAGATATACTTTGTGGGTGAGTCAGCATCAATTGACACTGAGACAGGAGAAAAACACGTAGGAGCAGCAATAGTAAGAATATAAGGGGAAGAGTACAAAGTTATAGTGCAGAAATGCATTAAATACATCCAAAGGATGTGCAGTAATAATATATTCTGACTCGGCATACGTGACAACGACGGTACATTCTGGGTTGTCACAATGGCGAAGGAGAGTGTTGAGGGGGGCAGATGGCTCACCAGTACAACACGGAGCACTATTGAATGATTTGATTGAGGCACTAGCAGAGCGCCAGTAGTAGCGTTGGTCAAGTGCCAGGCACACACCAACAACACGGACCCGATCACGCTCAGGAACATGGCACCGTATGCCACCGCAAAAGAAGCAGCCTACTTTAATGTCCCCCAACTGCTAGAATGCATTGTAAAAATACCAAACAAAGAAGAGCATGAGGGAGGGTACAACTGCACCCCCATACTGCAAATAATAGAGCTACAAAGGCGTGAACCCCCAGAAGAGCAAGAATTATGGGGAAAAAGAGGATGCAAACAGTCACCCACAGATTTAATATGGCGACAGGCAATGACAGGAAAAATGGTCATGCCCATGGAACTATTACAAATAGCGTTTCAACAACTACATTTTCCGACGCATGTCACAAAACAACATATTGCAGCAGACATTCAGGAAGAATGGTTTGTCCCCAATTTACAAGAGCACTTATCCAAATTAACAATAGAATGCACAACATGCCAAACATACAATTCAGGTATGACACTCAGGACATTACGAGGAACACTGCCACACCGTGTAGGACCTTTCAGCGAGCTCCACATTGACTATGCAGATATGGGAGAAAGATGTAACGGGGCACGATACCTCATGGTAATAGTTTGCCCCTTCTCATGGTGGGTGGAAGCTGGCCCATGTGCACACCCCGATGCAAAATGCGCCGCAAAGTTTTTGGTATGTGAAGTTTTCTCCAGGTTGGGTATGTACAATGTGATCAGGTCAGAAAACGGCACCCGTTTTGTAAATGACCTCTTCAAGGAGGTGACCACGTTGTTAGGAGTAAAGCACAAATTATGTTCGATTCATCACTCACAAGCAAACAGGATGGTGGAAAAAATCAACGGCCTGCTTAAAAGCAAATTGTCCAAACTATGCAACACACTTAAAAAGAACTGGGTGTATTGCTTGCCCCTAGCACTGTTCCAACTCAGAACGCAACCAAGTAAGGATCCTCATTTGAGCCCACATGAAATAGTGACGGGACGGCGCACACTTACGCCACTATCCCCAGTGAGAAGAGCATCAGACGCTCACAGAGCTGCCACAGTGCTAGGGGATGAATTCAAGGAATACCTTACCCAACTGACACGTGCAGTGTGAAACATAGCAAAGCAAATATCACCCCCCATTTCCACAGGTTAATGAAACAGATACAACAATGTCAGCACAAGACAGCCCCGCAGGACAGCTAATGCCAGGAGAAAATGTGTATGTGCGCAGTTTTATGCGGAGGTGGAACTCCCCACAATTTCATGGCCCATACAAGGTGATTTACTGCACTCCCATGGCAGTAAAGGTTAAGGGGTTGAAGTACTGGGTGCATCTCTCAGATATGAGAAGGGCACACGATAGTACAACACCCCAAAGTGAACAACAGCGCAGCCAAAACGCTACAATTCCCTGAAATAGAGAAGAGGAATATAAGGCACAAAAATAAGATAGTGGAGAAGAGGAAAAATCAAATGATTGAAAAGAGCATACAAAAATAAAATTTACTAAATTGAGCAATGTACATAAAAAGATTTTAAAAGAAGTATGCAGTATATCTCTCTCTTTCTGTCTCTTACTAACTTTTCATGTCCTTTTTTCTACTTACATGTCCAATTATCTTATGCATTATAAAAAGGAGTTAAAAGAATACAAGTAGAAAAGTGAATGCCAGGAAATATGGTCAGCACCTACAAAAAGGTTTTGTTTCTGGAATTTATTTAAAGAATATCGGTAAGAAATGTGCAAATGCTAATGTGCGTTTAAATGGAAAAGAAATAAAATGTGTATAAATATAAAAAGTATTTTTGTGTACTTAACCCTTTTGTATCGCCCCTTCAGGTGGAAATATGACGGAGAGGAGGACCCTCACTAACAACAACTCAAATTTAGATAGTCATAGGGTAGATAATAGAGTGAATATATATTATAACTATGACTGCGGTTTATATGTTGTAGCTATAGTGTTTTCTGTGATGTTATTTTGCCTTGGTATTTACTGGAGCCTGACTTTCATAATTTGGGATATGAAAGAGGGGGGAGTGGGGTACACCTAATACAGGAAGGATCAAGCCGGATATTGGCTGGAGCTAAGACAATTTGGCCACATAATGATAATCTTACAACGTTGTATTAAAACCGAACTGTCAAAACCCCTGTTCTTACATATGCTACTATGGGTTTCAATAGTGATGATGAAACCAATGAATATGATGGTGATTATTCCCTGTTTGGTACTCCTGATCTGACATATACAAACGCACATGCAACCACATAACCTAGCTTATATGGCACTGATATGCACTCTAGCCCCAATGCCCCAACCACCCAAGATCCTTCAGTACCACAGCCCTGGCAAAATGCAAATGAACGGAGTGATGCAACATGGGAAGACATTTTTCCTATAAAGTATCAGAAAGTACAAATGCTATATAATGGTCAAGGGGGAGCAGGAGGCAAAAAAGGGGGGCGGAAGGGAAGAGTTATGATGCATACCATGGCCTGGGATTAGATGAGATTGAAGACTACTGCCACCCGGACCAATCTAACAAATGGTACTCAGACATGAATGCAACGCCAAACAAGCAACGAATGAGAGCTGCTATGTTTGCTCTCTCATTCCTCATGCCTCGGGCACACCCAAAGTTCTCATACCTCAAGAAATGCCCTTGTCGGATGCCCAGTGTTTGGTTCACCTAGTATTGTGTAGGATTCAAAGCACCTTCCAGTCACACAATAGAAATGCTGCAAAATGTAAAAAACCTGCACGAGTAAGCCACAAGGAGTGATCTGCATCAAGGAACCATTTTTTGTTATCAAAGGGACACGGTTCACTGAAAACAAATGGCATGACGAGACAATCACGTGCAAAGCAGAGGCACTGAGAGGTCTAACGGAAGAGAACTTTCAATGGGTCAAAGAGACATGCACTCCGGTCTGGTCCCAGCACATCGCAAAGCTCATGTTGGTTACAGATCTCGAGAAACCCATTAAAACACAGAAAGAAATTGCACATGAACTTTGTTTCCATGGCCAAGGGAAGGCTCTAACAGTCAATGCAACAAAATGATCATCATCCCGGAATGAAAACGAGTACAGCAGCACTCATGGACATGTATTGGGTATGTGGCAAGCAAGCATACCTGCATCTCCCGCCATCGTGGAGGGGTAACTGTGCCATGGCCACACTGCATTCAGCATTAATGGTGATTCCAGAAAGCCATATCCAAGGGGGGAGACATTCGGCTAACATATCGGCAGCACCCCAGCCAGAAACTACAGAGCCCTCCGCATATGACATTCTGGCTGAAAACGAACTACAAGACAGAGTGTCCCGCAAAAGAAGGTCATCCAAGTATATCTCCAGCAGGTCATCAGAGTTCCTGTCTGAGATTCCAGATAAATACAAGGTCTTCAACTCTCCTGAAAAAAATGTTTGCGTCCCTCCTAGTGCCAGGACTTCAGGCACAAACAAATGCCAAATGGCTGCAGATCATCCGCTGGGAGCTGATCCAACTGGCTATTGACACTGAAGAAGGATTCAATGTGATCATGGTGGAACTCTGTGCCCTGCCGTTAATGACAATGCAGAACCGGTACGTCCTGGATCTCCCCACAGTAATGGAAAGGCAGTGTTTGCCAAAAATAATTGTGAGTGCCTGCTGCACATTCGTACCTTCGGAAGATGCAGACAATGGGAACCTTTCCCACGTCATCTCTTCCGTGCATAGTTTGGGGGAAAGAATGGGGAAAGAAGGAGGGATAGAGCCAAGTATCTGGTTCGACATCTTCAATTGGATACCGTCCTGGTTCAGCATGATGATGACATTTTTTGTCCCACTCATCATGTTCCTGTTGCTTTTTTTCTGTGTGTGCCAGGTGGGAATTCGATGTTGTGCAAAATCAATGCCTAGTTCTGCAATGATGATGGCAACAATGGGCAAATTGACAACGGTGCAAAATATGAAAGATGCACAGATCCAAAATCGGGAGTCAGGTCACTCCAAGTATCACATGACTGCAGTATCCCACCATCCTGGGGATAGGGTGGATAATTTGTACCACGCCACAATCAAAGAGCCACGAGAATTACAGTGGTATAGAGAGGTCTGGTTGGACCTGGATGGGGATGGGGGAATATACATGACATGTATACCTGATGAATATGCCAGAAGGGGTCACAGCTTACGAATCAATGTAGTAGGGCTTGGATACCAATCAAAGGGACACCCGCATGGGACGAAGCAGTACAAGAAGAAGAGTACTATCAGACTGAAAATGATCATAAAGATTAGTTTGTTACTTTAGATGTAATGAAAGAGAGGAATGTGTGGGAGTGACAGGCTGTTCGAGCCCCCTTTGTGCATTATGTACCATATGGTCCACTTTCTTGTGCACTGGAGGAGGAAGCCTCCATTGCCCTTATGCAAACATTAGCATAGGTGGAGCTATTGTGGGATACACTTGGCTTCCATTGTGTGTGCCCTCGACTCCATCTTTTGACTAGGCCTCATCAAGATACTATGAACAGGCTTCTCTGCCCTCTGCAGCACCGCGCACAGTGCCTTCATGGCCCCCAGCTTTTCTTCCACTGTCTGAAAGCCTCACAAATCCCTTTCTCACGGATGCGCTGAGGATAATTGAAACAAATGGTTAAATGTATCATCTCACTCTTCCTCTGTGATCACTGTCCTGTGTGTGAACCGGCTCGAACCATGACTTGTAACTCATCCATCTCCACAAACCTGCTCCTACCCTTTTTCCCCTGCTGTTGAAAAATTACTGCCAATGTATCCCTATTCCCTCCTAAGGTATTCTCTTGATGTACCAGACGTGTGACCCTGCTGTGCAGCCCACCCTAGATGTCCCCCACTAAATCCAGAACCTCTGTCGCAGTATATTTTGTCCTAAAACTAACATATGTCAATTATACTCCCCACTAGCCTTCATGTGTTAAAAACCACCCAGTCACCCAGGTTATCACGAAGAAAAGACCCCTAAACCATGTATCACATTAAAGTCTCAATGAAAGAAGATTTAATCATGCGAATGCAATTTATAGGTTTGCAAAGATTTACTCAAAGGTATATTAAAGATTGTCATTTATTATATGTCTAATGGTAGTTTCTCATGCCAGCTTCGTTAGTGTCAACTCTATATCGCCGTGACCTAACCCTCACCTCTCCTGGACACAGGCAGCTGGACCTCATGACGCTCACCCTCCCGCCAACTGGGCAGCCTATCCGAAACAAGCAGCGCCTACAGCATTATATGTGACATCGCTCCCCTACCAATCATGTTTTAATGCTGGCATTGATGATGCTGTTTGGCTTTAATAATCCATGTATGTTTATTGTTTGCTGGAGTGCTCTTGAGGCAGCAGAGTTCTGTGGATGCCAACATTATATAAAGATTTATTAATCTTGCAACCTGTTCTCCTAGTCTCATTCCCTACTGGGATGTGTTATACTTTATAAGTTTGTGCTGGTAAGACGGGGAGTGAGCGTTTACAGGTCCCATGCCCCCTTTGGCTGTCAAAGCCACTCTCATGATGAAAGGGGGACGTGTGGTGGCAATGTCACATTGTGGCACTTGTGCTATGGTGATTCGTCACTGTCTGACAATGTCATTGTTGGGTCCTATGTTCATGATATGTTATGCTGGTAAATTGATAGTCCTGTGTTGTTTGTGCTTATTATGTGTCACAGGATCGACAATATGTTTCTGTTGCAGATGTCGCCACAACGGAGTACTTCACATGGAAAATGTGCGTAACACTGAAGGTTCATGCATTTCCCATGCTAACATGCATTGAATAGCCCTGCAAACACACCCTCACAACACACACAGCACCCCCCGCCCCAGACATTACCCCAACATCCCCTCACGCACACACTACTTGCCTTCTGAGACATGTTTTGTCCCTGCTGCACAAGTTCACTTTCACTTTCGTGATCGTGAAATGGCGCTGTAGGCTCATTATTTTCCTTTGTTTTTTTATACAGCTGTAGGGGTTTCCAGGCCGCAAACACCACTCATTGTACTGTGTTGTGTAGTGAGCGGGGTGTTGCGGGGTACACCCCCACAGCACCAGCATTTTCTTTTCTTTTTTGGAATTCCCTGAAATGCATGCCACCAAAGGTTCGAGGTTTTTGTGTTCACACCTTTGGTGGCTTGCATTTACACAGTTTTTATATAGGTTGGATATTTTTGCTCACTCTTTTCTTCAGAGTCTGTGTCTGAGGGGAGTGTCTGTGGCCTGTTTCCATTTGTAACGGTGCACTTTGTGACAGTTTTGTCATGTGTGTTGATTTTTTTATTGAAGTTTTCACATTGCATGCCATGGCATGGTGTGTGAGGTGGGTGACATGGGGTTGAGGGAGGTTTATGTGACATACCAGCATTTGGATGTGATATTTTTCATGGGGGGGATGGAATCTCTGGCTTGCATGCGTGCCTTTTGGTCACACAGGATTGTGTTTGTTTAAGTGGCTAGGGATGCACACAATGCTGCAATTCCAAGGACACATTCTCAGGGTGTTAAGGTTGTGACAGTTGACTGTCCCTTTGTCATCATCGATTGTCACCTGGAATGTGCCAGGCCTGTGTGCACTCCGCAGGGGGGGGTGTTAGGTGAAAAATGTAGCCACAAACTGGGTCCGGGCTGCCTCGCCACGTGCCCTTTTCCCTCTCATGTGCAGCGGCTACACTTATGTTTGGGGATGTGGGGTCACCACAATGTCCACTGGTTGGCCCCACCAGGTTGCATCGCTGTGCAGGACACATGCTGCCACAATGATTCTGCACACTACTGGGGGCGGAATTAGTAGCTGCCCACCAGAGCGGTCAAGGAAGCGGAAACGTGACTTGAGTACTCTGAATGTGCGCTCCACTCTGCCCCGGGTTGCAATATGGGCTGTGTTGTATCTTACCTGGGGTGGTGTGGTGGGGTTCCGTATTGGCGTCATCATGTAGGTGCTCAGAGGGTAGGTACTGTCCCTTGGGGAGGTGATAATGGTTGTCATTAGTTGGGTTTGTGTATTTGTCTTTGTGTGACATGCATGCATGTGCACAGGCATTTATACTCACCAATGAGCCATGTGTTGCTATGCCTCCCAGCTTCCAGGTCCCAGTGTAGGGCTGACATTCTGAATATGAAACTGTCATGGGTGAACCTGGGATAGTTTGCATAGACAGAGGTGATGATTCCCTTGGCATCACATACAACCTGCACATTCGTGGAATGCCAGTGCTTGCGGTTGGGTTAGATGTGCTCGGTGGCCCTAGGTGGATGTAGGGCCACATGGGAGCAATCAGTGGCACCAAGCACTTTGGGAAAATGTGCCACCCTGTAAAAGTCCTGGACCACGGCCTGCCTTTCTGCGGGTGTCCTGGGCATGTATATGTGCCTGCGGACTGAGGGGCGTGAAGTCATGATTGGCAACACCTGGTGTAGGCAGCGTGACTGCATGGCCTGTGAGACGCCTGTGAGACGCCTCCAACTATGTCAGTTATCCACTAAAATGACCCAGTGGCCAAAAAATGCAGGACATTGAGCACCTTTTCCAAGGGGCTCAGTGCTTGGGAGCACAAGGTGGGTGATGTGAGGTCATCCTCCCACTCAGTGACCAGGTCTAGGATGATATGAGGTGGAAACCTATACCTGCCATAGACCTGGTCATCAGGCATCCCGAAAAGGCTGGTCCTGGGTAAGAAAATGTGGGGCCTTGCTATCCTCCTCCTTCTGTGGTGTCCCGCGATCACTTTTGCGAGAAATGGGACATTCATTGTAGCTGTATATGCTGTTGTTGCACGCACTTTTATACTGCCCAGGGGCGCTTCTGTCTGCTTTCGCGTGGCAGATGAGCTTCCGGCTTTCCGCTGTAATGATACATATTGAATAACAATATGGTATGTGTACTTTTCAAGTTATCTTTATAAAGCAGAGTATTGTTTGAAGCCAGACATTTGGGTGATGAGGGAAAATTATGAGAGGGCAAGTAAGTCATGAATATTTGCCCAATGTGGCAAGAGAGTTTGAAATCCTGGACACTGGTGCAGTTATTTTCCCCTCATTGTGGCTGATTATCAGGCACAAGTAAAGGACACATGTGGGTTGGCAGCATAACTTTTTTCAGAGGTCGACGCACCAACTTGTGTTTTTTTAGGTCAGCAAGCTTGCTTAAGTATTTGGCTACCAGGATTTTACTCAGGTTGCCATGTTCCCAGTGCAGACACTTACAAACAAGAACACAAACACTTGTTTTATATTGGAATTTTATTTTCCAGGGAATATTTCACTACAGAAGGCTGGGTTTAAAAGGAGAGCACCTTTAATACTTTGCCAGCATATTTATTGGAACATGTCCTCTCTCAGCTTATTTTTCTGGTGTTCACAACTTTTTTAAAAGTCCAATGCTATTTTGTCTTGCACACTTTCTTCAAAGTGGAAGGTCGATTGAACTGCATTTGTAGATTTCATTTTAAGATATATGTTCACTTACTGTACATATATTCATGGGTGCCAGGTTTGATTTTTGAAAATGTGGTCAAACGAACCAGGACATATGTTATTCTTGCAGCCGGTCCTTTTTTCAAAATGTCTGTGCTGCTTTAATGCAGTTAGTTGTGGTTGTGTGATGTATCACAACAGTCACCAGGCGACTCGACATAAAACAAGGGGCTTGGAGCACACTGCTTAACCAAAGTGTATGATCCTTGTACTCTCACTGGACATTCCCTAAAGAACATTGTGAGTTATCCAAGCCAGATATCCCAACAATACTGCCAAAGAAACAAAGACCAACTGTTGCTCTGTCAAATAATAGAACCACAAAACTGTCTAGTACAAATTCAACTGCACGTCCATTTAGAGGACAAAGAGAAAAATGTCTCTTCTCAAAAAAACAACAGCAGGCCCATCAAAGGGTGCAGAGGCACAACTCTCTGGTCCATTCAAATTCAAAAACCCAAATGGAGTAAATTGCTATGAAAATGTAGCCATCTTCTCTTCCAATTTCCACCAATTGTTCACAGCATTAACTTAAACAACTCAGACCAGTTGTGTTTGCAAATGCCACACATACTCCTGATGGTACTTATAGTGTCTCTTACAGTGTCTCAGGTATAAGGCAAGAATTAGACTATTGTACAGGAATAGTAACATTCACCATAAACACACAGTAAGATCCACAAGAATTCCAAATTTACTTACTACAAGTACTGGAAACCAAAAATATCCCTAAACACATGGAAACATTCACTCTGTAACCATGTTTCACAAGAGCACATCCATAATGACATAATGAGCGATGTGTGTATGTATCCATACCAAATTCTGAATCCACTCCATTTCACCAGCTTCTGCAGAATGCAAATCGTAGCATATTATGCCCTTTTTTAAATCAGACAATCGTTCCACCATACTAATAAACTCACATGGCCAATATATGATACTAATGCTTCTAAGGTACAATGCAGATGATACCAAAACAACTGTAAGCTTACTAGCTTTACACCAGGCCAAGTATCTCTTGGCAATAAAACCTTCACAACAGTGGGCATAATCTACCACACTGGTGCCACAACCGCTTCAGGCCACTATACTGCATATGTCAAAAGAAGAAGTGGTAGGTTCGAATGTAACCTTACATCTATGACTGCAAAACATAGATTAGCAGCTAATCAAACAAATACCTACATAATATTCCTTCAACCCAAGTGTAGTAACTAAATTGTAGCACTATAAACAGAATACAGCAACAGGTATCTAACTACATCAATAATACTACAATGGTACTTTTAAGCCAAGATAGTTGGAATATGCCAACAATTATCTAACTACTTCAAACACACCCTCCATTGCAATACACTTCAAATATGTCTTAAAAGCTCTTACTGCAATACGTCTTGTGAATGAAATATAATTACAAACGCCAACATTACCACCAAATCTAACAAATGCCTATTTAATATTAGAATATGCCAGCTGGTATCTAACTACATCTAAAATAATGCAATAGTACATTTAAACCCAAGAGAGTTAGAATATGCCAACTGGTGTCTAACTACTTCTAAAATACCCTTCATTTCAACAGATTTCGAATATATCATCACAGTTATTCTTACTGCAAAACTTCTTGTAAAATCCAATATACTTAGAATTTGCCCTCAATTAAAAGACTTACACTCACATAATTATAATCCAAGTCTATTATAAGTCCAAAAAATGGATTTTTGGACTTATAATAGTTGGATTTGATTTTCCCAATGACCCAATAATATTTTCATGTCAAAACAACAACATATAATGTACTGCATACGAGGGTCACCCAATAATATTTTCATGTCAAAACAACAACATATAATGTAGTGTATACGAGGGTCACAAAGTAAAGGTATATGTACAATTGTATGCAATAAAAGCTTTTAAACTATCCTGCTTAACACATTATACTGTTTTTGTCACAGAAAAAGAACCAAAGATTCCAGTTCTATTACCGTATGCAACTAAGTAACCACACCAAATACTATCTTATTTGTTATCTTCGCAACAAAATGAATACATATTCCATATGCACTATTCTCAACTGTACTACAATCATACATACCATATATAATGTTCTACCATATTACAAATACTGTATACTGACCCTACAGTAACTATAATTAAAATACACATATTACTATACTATGTCTTGCCAGTGGCCACAACCACCATATCATAAGTACATAAAATACACCTTCAAATAGCAAAATGTACCCAGAACCACCTGGCCTCCAAATGATGTCCACCGACACTAAAGTTGACAGCGGACTCGGCAGCACCTGCAGACTTTTCTTTCACCTATATAAACAGCTCCATATCAACTTTACTCCACCCGCTGCCCCTTTCCAGCACCTCTTTCGGCCGCAAATAACCCCAAATGTGTTTTCCACACTTTTTCCTCACAACGCTATCCACGGACAACTACAGCTGTCCGCAGATCCAACATGGTGACCATTAATAAAAATATGATGCACCTCTAGTTTATCAACATCCTATCAGCGGGTACCTACGAGACCCGCAGATAGATTACTGTCAAAGTTGAGTTGACAAACATTTGTCTTTAGTCCTACTTTTTGTACAATCTGAACTACATACATAGAATTATGTGTTATCTAGCCCATGTCATGGTCTAATTATACCTGACAACATGTATATATTGTGTATTTCTTGTTTGATTCAAATTTATGTTTCATTTGTCTCAATTTGTGAAAAACATATTTTGCGTTTTGGTTTTAGCACCACAAAGGTCTTTATGTATTGATAGACATACTATGTTTGATGTTACACACTTACTTTATATGAATTTTTTTTTGAGTATATACGAACATCAAACTGAAAAAATTGCAATATTGTAGACTGGTTTCTTTATTCCAGTTATTTCACTCTATGGATATTTTGTATATCTATAGGAATATTTTTGAAGATTTGATTAGAACACAGGTTCTTGGTTTCTTTTGTCTTTTTTTTAGGTTGAGGATGTTGTATACACCCTAGCCACAGTACTTGGTGTGTGTTGAAGCATTCTTCTGCACCAGGAATTTGTATATGCATGTTGGGAACCCACCCTTGGTTTACATACGATGTCCTCAAACAGCACACCACCCCCTGATTGGCCCAGACGTGTCTGCAGGCCCCAAATCAGGAAGTGGGTCTGCAGACCGGACCAGATATCACACATTTCTTTTAACCTACTTTTTGCCCATTTGTTTAAAAAATTGTGGATGGATTTGCACAAAAACTGGGATCCCCATAATTTTGCCTCACCTAGATGAAACCACACCAAACTTTGCAAAGTCATTCTCAGGGGACCATATACCCATTTTGCAAAGTTCAGTGAGAATATTTCTGAATGGGGAAAGGTTATAAGCCACCTAAAAAGTGCTCTTTCTATGAGTTGAACAACTTAACCATAACTAAACGGCCGCCGTGATGTCATCTTGGATGTCCTGGGTGTTAGTCTTAGCAGTGCACAGTAGTGGTTTGTTACGGTTGCTTAGCTTACCATAACTGTTGAATTTCTGGGTTTCTTTGGTTTTACTTGTAGTCAGTTGAACTGCATTTGTAGATTTCACTTAAAGATATATGTTCACTTACTCTACATATATTCATGGGTGCCAGCTTTGATTTTCGAAATGTGGTTAAACGTACCTGGGTATATGTTATTCTTGCAGCCAGTTGTTTTTTCACATTTACTTTGCTGCTTAAATGTGGTAGGTTGTGGTTGTGTGATGTATCACAACAGTCACCAGGAGACTCGACATAAAACAAGGGGTGTGTAGCATGCTGCTTAACCAAAGTGTGTGATCCTTGACAAATAATTTAATCTCACTAAAACTTTGTGAGTTATCAAAGCCTGCCATCTTTTAAACATATGATATGATATGTCATTTATAACGCTCCAGTACACAAGTGTTCTTAGGCACGAGAAGACAAGAAAGGGAAGACAGTGGGATGACAAGACACATGATCTTACTAGGCCTTTTGTTATTCAGATTGTGCAAATGCTATGACATAAAGTGCAGGAGAAAGGGAGCAGGAGGAGCGCCAGGGAGAGGAAAGGGGGGAAGTGCAATCAGGGCAGCATTGCTCTGAGTAAGTGCAGCCAGGGCAGCGCAGGTCTTGATAAGTGCAAGGAGGCAGGGGACTGTGGGTAACAGTTACCGTCCCTAAGTGTGGGGTGGCCTGGAACAGTGTGGGGTAGACTGTTCATGGAGGAACCTGGTACCAAGTGGACTTTTAGCATAGCCAAGCTACATGTCAGTGCAGGAGACAGGAAGGTCAGCAGGGGAGAGAGGGAGAGAAAGCAGAGGGGGAATACAGTTGTTGAGCTGCTTCCATAACAGCAGGTGGTCCAGCTCAGGTTTGAGAGGGTCAGTGAGGCCATTACAGAGGGAGGCACCTGCAGAGGACAGAGCTCTACCCACACTCTCTGCCTGGAGAAGTTTCTGACCCTCAGAGAGTTTGAAGTTGCTGAGCAAAGAGCTCAAGAAGGAAGGTATTTTGGAAAAGAAAGTTGGATCTAGTGTGGGCCCCAGTCCCAGAAAGAATGTTGGACGATGCAGAGGGTCTTGAACTTAATACTTGCAGCCACCGGAAGCCAGTAGAGATATTTCAGGGCTGGAGAGATACAGTCCCTGGGCTTTAGGCCAAGGATAAGTCTTGCCTTTCTGTTCTGGATTAGTTGCAGTGGGCAGAGTGTAGAGGAAGGCAGATTGAGAAAGAGGTTGTTGCAGTAGTACAGCCTAGAGAGAACCAGGGCTTTGAAGACAGTGAGCTTCTGGGTGAAGGTGAGAAAAAGACGAATACCTCTGAGGAGGTGCAGCTGGTAGTGGGCCTTCTTGGAAAGGTCTGTGATGTGAAGAAAGAAGGAGAGAGTGTATTTCAAGATGACACCTAGATGTTTGGCCTCACAAGAAGGCAAAGGAAGAGGGCCCAAGGATGGCAGCCAGAGTGAGAGAGAGAAAGCGGGAGCAGGGGTCCCATTGAGAATGATCTCCATCTTACTAGCATTAAGGCAGAGATCATTGGAAGCGCTCGAATCCTGAATCGCAAATACAGCCAGGAATGAGCGAGAGAGAAAAGGAAGCTGAGGAGAGCCTGAATGTTAGAGCATAAGGTAGAGGTGGTGGTGGAGAGAAAGGGCCCAACAATACCACTGTCAGAAAAGGTCAAAACAGATCCAAACCAGTCTAAGAACATCTTTGAGCGATGGTTGTATGAGGTGGATTTCGAAGTTAACCTCTCAAACTGGGGCATATGTTATTCTTTTCAGCCGGTCATGAGAGATGCTACCCTTCTTGTGCACACCATGAAACAATAAAAGAAAATGTGTGTGTTTACACTGGAAAAAACTGTTATCCATGATTGTTTGAATCGCCGATAAACACAGATTCAGATGTTTTTAAAGCTTGGAAAAACACCCCCAGAAGTAAACAAAAATAAAAACTGAAAGATAGGATATCTGAATTATTCCCATGGGTATGGCGTAACATTAATAAAAAAATAAGCTTTGAGTTATTGTAACAGATACAGTGAGGTTGTCGCAAAAAATGGCTAGTGGTCTTGTAGTGTTTTAAAATGGACAGTGGACCCAGCTGAAGGCCGCGGCTAGTGACAAGATATTGTTTAAAACAAAACAGTGGGCACAGTGCTCTGGTAGTGTTTTAAAATGGACAGGGGGCACAGCTGAAGGCAGCAGCTAGTGATCATATAATGATTTTAAAAATGTAGTGGGCATGGCTGGAGGCCATGCTCAATTGCCATGGCCAAAGGCCATGGCTAGTTGTCTGGTAATATTCTAACTTGGACAGCGGAACAGACCAATGCCAGGACCACTTACAATGGGGAAAGGTCATGGTTAGTGATCAGGTAGTGATTTAAAAAATACAGTGGGCACGGCCAGAGGCCTTCCCCACTGGCCATGTCTGAAGGCCATGGCTAGTGGTCTGATAGTGTTCTAAAATAAACATGGCTGGGCCCACTGAAGTGGCCAAATGCCGTGGCTAGAAACTAGCTAGTGATTTAGAAAATACAGTGGCGTTGCCCACTGACAATGCGCGAAGGCCATGGTAATTGACCAGGTTGTGATTTAGGCACTGAAGGCCATGACTACTGCCTCTTAGGGGCTGATTCATGGAACAAACGTGCACTGAAAAAAGTGGCGCAAGTGTGAAAAAGAAAGCGCACGCGCAAGCGTGCGATTCATGGAAGTCCCTGCGTGTGTTTTTCTCGGGATGTGCACCAAACCCTTGCGTGGCGCACACGGGCGCACATGTCATTGCAACCTCCCGAACACCGTGCACGACGCGCACAAGGAAAGTGCACAACATCCGCGCACACACCAAAAAGGGGGCGGGGCACGGGACGCAACACGCGGAATGGGGAACAATGCATGAAAAAGAAGGCATAACTGGGGAAGTACTGCAGGGAAATGCACGTAATGCCCACACGCACGCGAACAACCCGTATTCATGGATTCGAATACAGGAAACCCGCGCACGGCAAAAGACGCACATACACGTCAACGCGTCCGCCACACAAAGGCAGGCAGAAGCGTCCCCACGCACAGTATAAAAGTACGCGCAAACAACAAACACGTATATACAGCTACGATGAATGCCCCATTTGTCGCAGCATTGATTGTGGGACACCGCAGGAGGAGGAAAATAGCCAGGGCCTGCATTTTTTTACCCTGGACCAGCCTTTTTGGGATGCCAGACAACCACGTCTATGGCAGGTATAGGTTTCCACCTCATATCATCCTAGACCTCGTCAGGGAGTGGGAAGATGACCTTACTACCCCCACCCTGTGCTCCCAAGCATTGAGCCCCTTGGAGAAGGTGCTCAACGTCCTGCATTTTTTGGCCACTGGGTCATTTCAGCGGACCACTGCTATAGTGGGGGGGTCTCACAGGCCACGCAGTCACGCTGCCTACACCAGGTGTTGGCAATCATCACTGCACGCCCCTCAGTCCGCAGGCACATATACATGCCCAGAACACCCACAGAAAGGCAGGCCGTGGTCCAGGGCTTTTACGGGGTGACACACTTCCCCAAAGTGCTTGGTGCCATAGATTGCACCCATGTGGCCCTACGTCCACCTAGGGCCACTGAGCACATCTATCAAAACCGCAAGCACTGGCATTCCATCAACGTGCAGGTTGTATGCGATGCTAAAGGAATCATCACCTCTGTCTATGCAAACTACCCTGGCTCCACCCATGACAGTTTCATATACAGAATGTCTGCCCTGACCCGGGCCCTTGAAGCTGGGCAGCATGGCGGCACATGGCTCCTAGGTGAGTACAAATGCCTGTGCACATGCATGCAAGTGACACACAGACAAATACACAAACCCTAATAATCTCAACTATTATCACCTCCCCAGGGGACAGTGCCTAACCTCTGAGCAACCACATGATGACGCCAATCCGGAACTCCACCACACTACCCCAGGTAAGATACAACTATGCCCATATTGCAACCAGGGGCATAGTGGAGTGCACATTCGGAGTGCTCAAGTCACGCTTCCGCTCCCTTGACCACTCTGGTGGGCAGCTACTATATGCACCCCCAGTAGTGTGCAGGATCATTGTGGCAGCATGTGTCCTGCACAATGTTGCAACACGGCGGGAGGTACCGGTGGACACGCTGCCCATGGGAGGGGACAGGGCATGTGGCGAGGCAGCCCGGACCCAGCTCGTGGCCAAATATTTCACCTAAACTCTCACCACTGCGGAGTGCACACAGTCCTGGCACATACCAGGTGACAATCGATGATGACAAAGAGACAACCTTACCACCCTGAGAATGTTCCCACGGAAGTGCAACATTGTGTGTATCCCTAGCTACTTAAAATGACCAATCCTGTGTGACCAAAAACAAACACATGCAAGGTATGTATTACACACCCCTGCAAAACAGTCCATAACAATCCCTGGTATGTCACCCAAACCATGCCAAACCACATCACCTTTGTCTGCTACACCATGACATGGCATGCAATAGCAAAAGACAAACACATGACCAATAATATACAGAGACATGTCATAAATGAAAACTGGCATGAGACAATGATGCCTCACATGGAATCAGATGAAATGACTGACCAACAACCTCCCACACATACAAAGTCAGATACAAATGCTTTCCAACAGTCGTAGCATGAACACAACACTGAATGCTCGTTCACATGCACATTGGGCATGGCAAAATCCAAACTCCCGAACCCGTGTGCTGTGTGTGTGTCTCCTGCAACACACTGCACAGCACACAGCACTTTAAGCAGCCATTGTGTTGCAGATACACCTTGAGCATCACATAAAAAAACTAATGAAATCTACAACCTAACGACGCATGTACAGAGTACCCAAATGGCAATAGATCATGTGCTGCATGGACACTGCAGGCCTGAAAATGCAATCTGTGTGCACCTGTGGCCATGGAAGGGTGGATGTACGTGTGGTGGATCATTGTGCAACTGTGTGTGTCATTAGCGACATGCACTCAATATATGCATGTGAAATCAAGTGACCATCAGTGTCCTGTATACAACCCATGTAAAAATTGGCCATGTTAACACCCCAGCATGTCAAACCACACCAATCCCCTGACACCTGAAAAGTAAAGACAACACAGGAACAGGCATTGAGCAGCACAACACATCATGTACATAGTACCCACAATTACAATGTCAGAGTGCCCAAAATACTGTAGGCCAATCCAACTGTCCAATAACAAAAGGCCCTCACTTACACATCACTGTGACCTTCTAAACAACTGTCTCCGGGGTATGTAGCCTTCTTCCTTCAAGTCTACCTAGCTACAGGATCACCCTACCCCTTGGGCTCCATGTTCCAGCTTGCGTGTAAATAGGTTCCAGCCCCCTCAGAGGCCACCTTGACTGTTAAAAATGCCAAATCGCAGAGAAATCCAAGAAGGCAAACCCACAAACCAGTGAAAAAGCCTGTAGGCACCAAAAAACCCTGGAAGAGTCTCCAGTAGATGACTTGAGGTAGCAGGAAATGTCAAAGCACATGTACAAGCACAATGATAGAACAACCAAGGTAGCACAGTTGAACAATGGTCCAACAGGATGGGTACCATTCACGGCAAATAACATACAATGATGATGCAACAACTGATGGGTACTGTCAAAGCTCTGGTGTCCAGGCGCAGGAGTGGCACAAACCAACCTCCCCCTCTGTGGTCTGGGTGCCTGCAAGGTCAAACTAACACAGGCCTTTGATACCCCGGCAGGGAAGGAGGGTCAGGGATATGTTGCATGGACAGGCATTGGTATTCAGGATAACCGGAAAGAGGGGCAGGAGAGTGGATGTGGATTTGCAAGGTAAAGTAGGCAAAATACAACTAATCACAAAAACACATACTCAATCAGAGAAAACAAGTTCATCATGCACATTGTACCAAATCAGTCAAATGAAAGCCAAAGAGACACTTATCTCTGGGGTGAGTGCTGGCCTCCTGCCTGCGCACTCTCAGGTCCGGTAACAGGAGCACTTCAGTGCTGCAAAGAGAGCGTGAGTTACTAATCTGAATGTGTGTTTACAACACACATGCACAACCCCATCCATGCCCCAAAGTAAGTGACATCTCCACAAACAAACTCCCCTGTCTGCTGCTATGTACCCATACGTTAGCTTGGGCCACTGATGGTACATACACTGTCAATGCAATAATGCCGGCGCATGATGTGGCCGCGTGGGAAATGGAAGACCAATGGGTCAAGAGTCAGACATGATACAATGGTCCCTGGGTGAGCTGCTAGACTCGTATAGCAAGGTGCAATTTCAGTACAATTTGCGTTCTGGCCTCCGGAGATTTCAGTAGGTAGTGCATGTGGCAATTTGTACTCGCAAATGACATGCACTCACCACAAGTCTGAGCCTCGCTGATTGTCCCTGTGCGCTGTATCAGTTTCTGGCCAGGAATGCTACTACCCTAATTACTGTGCTCAATGGAGCAGGGGGTACTCGAGGATATGTTTGATGGCCCCTGCATGTGCCCCTGACAACTAGTAAAGTCACTTGGCATTTGGCCCTCAACATATGTCAGCTGTACTGTGTGCTTCTCCAACAATGCCTGGCAAAGCTCCACAGCACTGGTGCCACTTAGCATCCATGTGCAAGTGGCCTGGTGGAAGGTAGTCTGCGGTGTGGGCCCTTGTGTTGGTCACCTTGCCAGGATCTCCTGGAAACACGTCTGCTTCTGTCGGACATCTGAGCACAAGCCCTGTGCATCTGCTTGCGCACACATCCACACGTCTGGACCACCGAACGTGCCCAGTTTTCTGTATTAGTCGTCCCTGTGTCTGCTGGCAAAGGTAGTCTGCAGGCTCAACTTCCTGCAGAAAGGGCATGAAATAAATTAATAAGGTTTGACAGTTCCCTGTGTGTATGTCTACATGCTGGTTGCCACTGGGCCAGGTTAAAGAGCTACATCCAAACTCCTCCCACCATCAGTGTCACTTTGACAGGCCAAGGTTGCAGGCTACTGTCTACGGCATGAAGTGCATCAAGCGCATATACAGGCAAGAAAATAACATACATCACAATCCACATCAACTAATGGAGAAATCAATCACATACTCACCCAAATTCATTACAGACATGGGGTGGATGAAACGGAACCAATCCCCACTAGGGGTGTTAACACAAGTAGAACAGCAGCAGACAGACCACAGTATTTAAGGAAGTCCAAAGCCCTTGTGAAATATTTTGTAACACCGAACCATCCTTGCGAGCCCATGGATAAGGGAAGCAGGAGTGGCCTATGTGAGTCAGGACCCCAAGCTGCAAACACATACACAAAACAAGCTTGAAGTACCCAGCTGGAATAGACAGTGGATGCTTTCAAAAGCCACAAAGCACCACACCGTCACATGAATGCGCAATAGACAAACAATATTAAACTATATTAACTAATTAAACTAACAATGAACAACCTACATAAAATATTTAAAATAACTATCAAATAGTTAATATTAACTAACTAAACTAAAAGGAAAAATCAAAAATGGCCACATACGACCTGGGGGGGAGGAGCCCAGGAGGGGGGAGGTACAGGGTGCACCTCAACACCCACATGCGATGATGTTGAGACAAAAAAAAACCTCCATGGGCTCAACGCCTGCACAACACGACCTGTGTGGAAGATAATCCGTCATCCGAGTCTGCCTCATCCTGTAAAGGACAATGTGGCACAGGAGCCTAACCACGCCTAGGCGTAGCTTGCCCCTCGTCAGCAGCAAGTCTGCCGGACGGGTGAACTTGGTTCTGTGTGGCAATGACACACAGGTGTGCATGCAGAACCTCCCGTGATACACATGCTTCCTCTTGCAAGGTAAAACATTTAGCACAGAGTTCTTCCTGCGTGGTCTGGCTGGACAAGTGATGCACCTCCCGGCAAGCATGTAGCTCAGCCGAGATGGTATGCTCAAGCTGCTCAAACCTCTCCTCTGACAGCATCCTCTGGGATGTCAAGAGGGCATCCAGAGTGGATCTGACAGACTGAGACTCAGCCCTCAGGGCCACCATGTGTGCCTCTGCGTGAGCAGTAATTGCTTGATGCAGAGACAACATTTCAGCCTGGCATGCCCTGTCAGAGGCCGCCATGCCCATCCTGAGCGAGCGGGCCGTAGACTGCATCGCCTGCTGTTGGAGAAGCACCTGCCTAGCAGGGGAGAGCACGGACTGGGCCACACGTTCGATGCTCGCAGCTATGTCATCAAGTGCTGCCCTCTGACGTTCTGAATTGGCAGTCATGTCTTTCTCCCACTCAGTATACCTCTGTGATGCGTGGCCACCGCGTTGCTGGGCTTGACACCTGCGGGACCCAAGGACTGTGCATCCTCGTTGGGTTGGCACTGCCCGCGGCTGCATGACTGCATGCCCCCATCTACTTGATGCCCCAGGCACAACAGCGACTGGTGTGGAGAATGACCCTGCATCCCGATCCACCACAGGCGGAGGTCCCACCATTGTCTGGCCCCTCAGTGCAGGTGTCGCGGACAGAGAAGTGTCCACATCAGAATCACTCACCCCTGACGTATGGACCTGATGCACGTCCAACTCAACATGGCTGTCAGAGTGGGAATCTGGGCTGGACTCATAGCCAGCCAAAGACAAGATGGACTGAAGCACACGTGGGTTCTTGTGGTCTACCACCCCATGACCCCCACTTGTGCCGGGTTGTGGTTGTGATAACAACCCTGTGCCTGGCATGACAACACCATCCTCTGGCTCCATTGCGTCATCACCTGAAAAGTGGAGAGAAAAACAAATGAGTACACATGTCAGAAGCACATGACACACATACACATAGACATCACACAGACAGCCAACACATGAAGCAGACATGTCACACACAAAACAGAACCTGCCATGCATGTCTGGTCAATTTCACATTGCATCAGTGAGTAGGCATGTAGAACGGTGTTAAACGGCTCAGAAGCGGGTTGATGCAGTGCAGAACATGTGTATGTTACTCACTATCTACATGAACAAGTACTTCATGATGTGTATCAAAAATCATGAAGCCAGTGGAAGGGCTAGTTCAGGCATCACGTGCAATGTGCATGCAATGGGTTGCATGGCTACAAGCAAAGCCCCCCCTCAGTGAAAATGCAGGGATGCCTTGCTTTGTAGCAAAAGGCTGAACAGAGACCTCTGTATTGGCAGACAGTGTTGACTAGCATCAATGGCATCATCTGGCTCAACTGACAACACAGCAGATGATGACGGGACAGTAAGCAGGACACATGACGAACCCTCAGTAGTACACCCAAGTGTGCAAAAGCCACTACACCAGTTGGACACAGTCTGTGGGCCTGAAACTGGGGGAGGACTGTGCCCCACACAGACTGTGACACCCTAAACATGTGTGTGATGCAGGACAGGGCCAGAGTGGGCATGGGATGGCTGTAGAAATCCCATGAAATGTTGCTCATACAAGACACGTACTACAATGATTATCCAGGCAAGGACACATAGGGGCATGCATGAAATGCACATGGAGCATGAATGGGCACTCATGTCCCTGCGGAGCATCTGCCACCTGCACAGTCCAAGTGATACACCCTGCATGAAGGGCAGAGGATGTACCCCACTGCATGTGTCTGGCAGGTTGGCTGGTGGAAGTTAGCATGTACACAGGAGGCTTGAATAGGCCATTGCAGTACGCCAAAATGATGCACAACAGTGCAATGGTGTAATTGGGGCACGGGGGGGGTGTAGGGGTAAGGGGGCATGCCTACGTGGAGGCAGAGGACACATGCACGTCAGTCATGCAATGACATAGTACCAGTGCTGAGAGGAAAACCACCCCTGGCTACATGCAGAAGGGCCAGAGAGCAGGAACATGGACCGGAGGGGCATCTGGGTGACTAACATGTGAGTAGGGTGCAAGTGTGGTGATGAGGACAGTCCCCGTCTGCTCTACATGTCCACCATCCTGCACAGCAAGCACGCATCAGTGAAGCATTGCATGACTAGCCTATGAAAACCATGTACACATTGCATGTAGTGGCAGTCAAGCACAACTCATCACACAGGCAAAACACACATGGGCTGGACTTATGATATGATATGGTATTCATAACGCACCTATACACAAATGTTTCAAGGCGCGACAAGGCAAGGGAAGGGGAACAAAGGGAAGACAGACAACGATCCTACTAGGCCAGGTGACATTCAGATCGCGCAAGTGCATGGGAAGGGGAGAGGGAGAAGTGCGGGGGGGAAGGAAGTGGGGGTGAAGTTCAGTACAAAGGATAGTACAATAAAATAAGATAAACAAAACGGCCAGCAGGTGGCAGTGTATGGTAAGTGTAGAACATAAGTGCTGGTAAGGATACAGAAAAACAGTCCCCAGGTGCAGGGGTTGCCAGGGAGGCAGTGCAGGTGGGCAACTGGCGGGCCTGGCACAAGATCAGAAGGGAGGCCAGCTATTCAGTGCAGTATCTGTCAGGAAAATCAACAGGGGAGAGGGGGAGTGAAAGCAGAAGCAAAGAGGAAGGTTTTGAGGTGCTTCCGGAAAAAGAGATGGTTCTCCTCAATGTTCAGGGAGGCAGGAAGGCTGTTCCAGAGGGAGGCCCCTGCCGAAGAGAGAGATCTATCACCAACTCGTTGTTTGGAGAAGCGACTGACCCTGAGGGAGTTGGAGCAGGAAGAGCGGAGAGGTCGAGAAGGAAGATATTTAGGAAGAGAGAGTTGAAGGTATTTCGGCCCCAGGCCCCAGAAGGTCTTGTGGACAATGCAGAGGGTTTTGAACTTAATTCTCACAGCCACTGGGAGCCAGTGCAGAGATTTCAGTCCTGGAGAGATGCGATCCCTGGACTTGAGGCCAAGGACAAGTCTTACAGTCCTGTTCTGGATGAGTTGCAGAGGGCAGAGAATAGAAACAGACAGATTTAGAGGCTGTTACAATAGTCCAGTTAAGAGAGAACAAGGGCTCTGTAGACAGTGAGCTTCTGGGGGAAGGAGAGGAAAGGAAGAATACATCTGAGGAGGTGCAGCTGGTAATTAGACTTCTTAGAGACATCAGAGATGTAAGGAGAGAAGGAGAGTGTGGAATCGAAGATGACCCCGAGGTTTGTAGCCATGCAGGTGGGAGCGGGAAGAGGGCCATGGGAGGCCGGCCAGAGAGCTGCAGGGAAGGAGGGAGTGGATGTGCTGATGAGCAGAATCTCAGTCTTACTGGCATTAAGGCAGAGGTCATTGGTGGCACACCACTCCTGGATGGCAGACAGACAGTCAGAGATGAGGGAAGGAGAGGCAGAGGCCGAGGGTAGCCTGAAAATGAGCTGAGTATCATCCGCATAGCACTGAAAGTTGGGGCAGGGAGCGACAATGCGGTGGGCAAGGAGTGGCAAGTATTGGTTGAACAACCAGGGAGAGAGGTTAGATCCCTGGGGGACACCACGGGTAGAGACAAAGATATCGGAGAGGAAAGACTCCAGCTGAACCTGGGAGGGTACGTTGGAGAGGAAGGAAGTCAGCCACGCCAGAGCCTGACCAGTGATACCCAGGTTATCACATAGATGGTTGAGCAGGATGGCATGGTTGACAGTGTCAAAGGCAGAGGAGAGATCAAGTTATCTGAGAACACAAGGGGTGTTAGAGCCAAGGTTGTAGAGCAGGTCTTCACGGATGTTCAGGAGAGCAGTTTCCATGCTTCTGGCAGCTCTGAAGCCAGACTGATGGTCATGAAGACAACCAAAAGATTCAGTGTGGAGATAGAGCTGGGAGATGGCCAGTTTCTCCAGGAGCTTTCCCAGGAAGGGGGTGATGGAGATTGGGTGATAGTTAGCCGGGCAGGAGGGGTCGGCAGAGGGTTTCTTAAGAAGAGGGTTCACAAGGGAGTGCTTCAGGGGGGATGGAAAGACTCCAGTGGTGAAGGAGTGATTGTAGAAATAAGCCCGGGCAGGAGCCAGGGAGTCGATGTGGTCCTTGATAGTTTTGGAGGAACAGGGGTGAACCTGTTTCGATGACACTTTCATAGATCAGACTTTTCTAGAAACCTCGTTTGCAGAGAACAGGGGAAAGGCAGAGAAGGAGGTCAGGTGTCTGCAGAGAGGCCAGGGGAGGAGCAGAGAGTGGGGGAAGGCAGGGGATAGGAGGAGAGAGAGAGGTTTAGAGATGAAGTGAGAAGCCAGTGCCATACAGAGGGCCTGGGAGGGGACAGGGGAGGTAGAGACTGCAGCAGGATTGGCCAGTTCCTTGCAGATTTTGAAGAGTTCGGCCAAGTTGTTCAATGCCACAGAGACGCGGGCTTGGATATGGGCTCTCTTCTTGGTTAGGACAGAGAGCTGGTATTGTCTTTGGAGCAGGCGGCAGGCCAGTTTGTCAGATGATGAACACAAAGCACGCCATTTACTCTCGGCCACCCTGCACTTGCGTTTTAGGGTGACGAGGTCCGAGTCGTACCATGAGTTGCACTTGGCTTTGGAGTTCAGGCGGATTCTCATGACACGGGCAAGGATATCAAGAGTATCAGATATAACAGAGTGGAGCATTGAGAGGGCTGTGTCAGGGTGAGAGTCAGCCAAAGGGAGAGGAGGAGGTGAGAAGGTGGCGGCGAAAGCCTCAACTGACACACGCTTCATGGGTCGGTTGACCGAGAAGGTGGGTGGCAGTGCTGGAGGTGGCTTGGCCTGCAGGGTAGGGAGGGTGAGGTGGGAGGATAGGAGAAAGTGATCACTCCAGGAGAGGGGTGGAGAGAGGGACAGAGATGGGAAGGTCTGAGGATATTAGGACATCCAGAGTGTGTCCTGCAGAATGAGTTGGGCCAGAGGGGAGAATAGTGAGTGAGAGAGAGTCGCAAAGGTCACAAAAGAGTCCAGAGGGAGGACAGGGGGCACCCAGGTGGATGTTTGAAGTCTCCAAGAAGGAGGAGTTGAGTGGTTGAGGCCAGGAGTGAGGAGGAGAGGTCCACCCACTCAGAGAGGAAGGAGGAGATCTGACCAGGTGACCGATAGATAGTAGCCACAGTAAGGGAATGGCTACGGGAGAGAGAGAGCCTGCAGACGAGGCATTCAAAGGAGGAATAGACCTGCATGGGAGTGACAGAGGCAAGAATCCACTCGGGGAAGATCAGGGCTACACCCCCTCCAGGGCGGTTGGGCCTAGGCGCGGAGAGGATCTTGTAGCCAACAATTAGGAGCGTGTCAAAGCTAGTGACAAAACTGGTCGTAAACCATGTCTCGGTGAGACCGAGGACATCGAGGTCAAGTCCTTCCAGGAGGCGGCAGATATCAGAGGAGAGTTTGACAGCAGAGCGAGAGTTTAGAGTGGCAATATGGAGAAGGTTCCGAGGAGGGGTACATCTCAGAGGTATGTTCTTCGGAGGTGTAGAAGGGGCCTGAGACACCCAGTGTGTGTGTGTGACGGACATGTGTTGATGTGCATATTTGACTTTTAGTTAGTGACAAGTAATAGACCTTTCAGTGTGAGGTGGATGGGAAACTTGATTGTGTCTAAAGACACGGGTGGCGTGCAGTGGGATTTTGGGGGACATGAGGCCCATGAATGTGCATCTTCATGACATGTTGGGTGGGGACCTGAGTCGGGGCCTGAACCTCAATGCTGGGTGGATGGAGGTGCTGGGGGACATGAGTCGGGATTGACCCTCAATGCTGGGTGGATGGAGGTTCTGGGGGACATGAGTCAGGCCTGACCCTCAATGCTGGGTGGATAGGGGTGCTGGGGGACATGAGTTGGGGTCTGAACCTCAATGATGTGTGGATGGGGGTGCTGGGGGACAAGAGTCAGGGCATGCTGTCAGGTGCTTGTCAATGCTGGGTGGATGGGGGTGCTGGGGGTCATGAGTCGGGGCCTGCTGGCAGGTGCCCGTCAATGCTGGGTGGATGGGGGTGCTGTGGGACATGAGTCGGGCCTGACCCTCAATGCTGGGTGGATGGGGGTGCTGGGGGACATGAGTCGGGGCCTGACCCTAGATGCTGGGTGGATGGGGGTGCTGGGGGACATGAGTCGGGGCCTGACCCTCAATGCTGGGTGGTGGGGGTGCTGGGGGACATGAGTCAGGGCCTGCTGGCAGGTGCCCGTCAATGCTGAGTGGATGGGGTGCTGGGGGGCATGAGTCTGGCCTGCTGGCAGGTGCCCGTCAATGCTGGGTGGATGGGGGTGCTGGGGGACATGAGTTGGGGCCTGACCCTCAATGCTGGGTGGATGGGGTACTGGGAGACATGAATCGGGGCCTGACCCTCAATGCTGGGTGGATGGGGGTGCTGGGGGACATGAGTCAGGGCCTGACCCTCAATGCTGGGTGGATGGTGGTGCTGGGGGACATGAGTCGGGGCCTGCTGGCAGGTGCCTGTCAATGCTGGGTGGTGGGGTCGCTGGGGGACATGAGTCGGGGCCTGCTGGCAGGTGCCCGTCAATGCTGTGTGGATGGGGGTGCTGTGGGACATGAGTCAGGCCTGACCCTCAATGCTGGGTGGATTGGGGTGCTGTGGGACATGAGTCAGGCCTGACCCTCAATGCTGGGGGGATGGAGGTGCTGGGGGACATGAGTCGGGCCTGACCCTCAATGCTGGGTTGATGGGGGTGCTAGGGGACATGATTCGGGGCCTGACCCTCAATGCTGGGTGGATGGGGGTGCTGGGGGACATGAGTCGGGGCCTGCTGGCAGGTGCCCATCAATGCTGGGTGGATGGGAGTGCTGGGGGACATGAGTCAGTGCTCACTTGTGCGTGGTGACATGTGGGCTGGCTGTGGGGCTTCACCAGGGTGGATGGGCTGCCTGTGGGGCCTGGCCAGGGGTGCTGTGTGTTCCCCTGTGTTGTGGTCTGCCTGCAGGCCCTGGGGAGGGGGGAGCGGGCACACCTGGGTGGTCACACACTGCCAATTTGCAGGTAAAACTTACCACGCAACCCCGAAATACACGTACCCCGATCGCACAGGGCCAATCGTGTGTAAAACTGCCCATGCACCCCCGGAATACACGTACCCCACTCGCACAGGGCCAATCGCATGTAAATCTTCCCGCACACTCCCAAAATATATGTACCCCGCTCGCACAGGGCCAATTGCGTCTTAAACGTCCTGGCACCCCTGAAATACACGTACCCCGCTCGCACAGGGCCAATCACGTGTGATTCTCCCCGCGCACCCCTGTAATACACGTACCCCACTCGCACAGGGCCAATCGTGTGTGAAACTGCCCGCGCATCCCTGAAATACACGTAGCCCACTCGCACAGGGCCAATCACATGTAAAACTGCCCGCGCACCCCTGAAATACACGTACCCCGCTCGCACAGGGCCGATCGCGTGGGAAACTTCCTGCAACCCTGTGATACACATACCCCACGCGCACAGGGCCAATCGCGTGTGAAACTTCCCACGCACCTCCGTAATACACGTACCCCGCTCGCACAGGGCCAATCGCGAGTAAAACTGCCCACGCACCCCCGAAAATACACATACCCCGCTCGCACAGGGCCAATCGCATGTAAAACTTCCCACGCACCCCCAAAATACACGTACACCGCTAGCACAGGGCCAATCGCGTGTAAAACTGCCCGTGCACCCCCGAAATACATGTACCCCGCTCGCACAGGGCCAATCACGTGTGATTCTCTCTGCGCACTCCCGTAATACACGTACCCCGCTTGCCCAGGGCCAATCGCGTGTGAAACTGCCCGCGCACCCCTGAAAAACATGTACCCCGCTCGCACAGGGCCAATCGTGTATAAAACTGTCTGTGCAACCCCGAAATACACGTACCCTGCTCGCACAGGGCCTATCGCGTGTGAAACTTTCTGCGCACCCCCGTAATACACATACCTCACTTGCACAGGGCCAATCGTGAGTAAAACTTCCCGCACACCCTGTAATACACGTACCCCGCTCGCACAGGGCCAATCGCGTGTAAAACTGCCCGCGCATCCCGAAATACACATACCCCGCTCGCACAGGGCCAATCATGTATAAAACTTCCTGCGAACCCTCGAAATACACATACCCCGCTCGCACAGTGCCTATCGCGTGTAAAACTGCTCGCGCACCACCGAAATACACATACCCCGCTCGCACAGGGCCTATCACATGTAAAACTGCCCGCACACCCCCGAAATACACGTACCCAGCTCGCACAGGGCCAATCGCGTGTGAAACTTTGCACGCACCCCCGTAATACACGTACCCCACTCACACAGGGCCAATCGCATGTAAAACTTCCTGCGCATCCCCGTAATACACATACCTCACTCGCACAGGGCCAATCGTGTGTAAAACTTCCCGCGCACCCCGTAATACATGTACCCCGCTCGCACAGGGCCAATCGTGTGTAAAACTGCTCGCGCACCCCCGAAATACACATACCCTGCTCGCACAGGGCCTTTCGCATGTAAAACTTCCTGCGCACCCCCGTAATACACATACCTCACTCGCACAGGGCCAATCGTGTGTAAAACTTCCCGCGCACCCCGTAATACACGTAACCCGCTCGCACAAGGCCAACCGCGTGTAGAACTTCCTGCGAACCCCCGAAATACACATACCCTGCTCGCACAGGGCCTATCGTGTGTAAAACTGCTCGTGCACCCCCGAAATACACATACCCCGCTCGCACAGGGCCTATCAAATGTAAAACTGCCCGCACACCCCCGAAATACATGTACCCCGCTCGCACAGGGCCAATCGCGTGTGAAACTTTGCATGCACCCCCGTAATACACGTACCCCACTCGCACAGGGCCAATCGCGTGTAAAACTTCCTGCGCACACCCATAATACACGTACCCCACTCGCACAGGGCCAATCGCGTGTAAAACTGCCCACGCACCCCCGAAATACACATACCCCGCTCACACAGTGCCTATTGCGTGTAAAACTGCCTGCGCACCCCCGAAATACATGTACCCCGCTCGCACAGGGCCTATCGCGTGTGAAACTTCCTGCAACCCTGTCATACACATACCCCACGCGCACAGGGCCAATTGCGTGTGAAACTTCCCATGCACCCCCGTAATACACATAACCCGCTCGCACAGGGCCAATCGCGTTTAAAACTGCCCACGCATCCCCAAAAATACACGTACCCCGCTCGCACAGGGCCAATAGCATGTAAAACTTCCAGCGCACCCCAAAAATACACGTACCCCGCTCCCACAGGGCCAATCGTGTGTAAAACTGCCCGCGCACCCCCGAAATACACGTACCCCGCTCGCACAGGGCCAATCACGTGTGATTCTCTCTGCGCACTCCCGTAATACACATACCGCGCTCGCACAGGGCCAATCGCGTGTGAAACTGCCCGCGCACCCCTGAAAAACATGTACCCCGCTCGCACAGGGCCAATCGCGTATAAAACTGTCTGTGCACCCCTGAAATACACGTACCCCGCTAGCACAGGGCCTATCGCGTGTAAAACTTCCTGCGCACCCCTGAAATACACGTACCCCGCTCGCACAGGGCCAAGTGCATGTGATTCTCCCTGCACACCCCCGTAATACACGTACCCCCCTCGCACAGGGCCAATCGCGTGTGAAAGTGCCCGCGCACCCCTGAAATACACGTAGCCCGCTCGCACAGGGCCAATCGCATGTAAACCTGCCCGCGCACCCCCAAAATACACGTACCCTGCTCGCACAGGGCCTATCGCGTGTGAAACTTCCTGCAACCCAGTAATACACATGCCCCACGTGCACAGGGCCAATCGCGTGTGAAACTTCCCGCGCACCCCCGTAATACACGTACCCCGCTCGCACAGGGCCAATCGCGTGTAAAACTGCCCACGCACCCCCGAAAATACACATACCCCGCTCGCACAGGGCCAATAGCATGTAAAACTTCCCGCGCCCCCCCTAAATACACGTACCCCGCTAGCACAGGGCCAATCGCGTGTAAAACTGCCCGTGCACCCCCGTAATACACATACCTCACTCTCACAGGGCCAATCGTGTGTAAAACTTCCCGCGCACCCCGTAATACACGTACCCCGCTCGCACAGGGCCAATCGCGTGTAAAACTGCCCTCGCATCCCCGAAATACACGTACCCACTCGCACGGGGCCAATCATGTGTAAAACTTCCTGCGAACCCCCGAAATACACATACCCCGCTTGCACAGAGCCTATCGCGTGTAAAACTGCTCGCGCACCCCCGAAATACACATACCCCGCTCGCACAGGGCCAATCGTGTGTGAAACTTTGCACGCACCTCCGTAATACACGTACCCCACTCGCACAGGGCCAATCGCGTGTAAAACTTCCCGCGCACACCCGTAATACACGTACCCCACTCGCACAGGGCAATCGCATGTAAAACTTCCTGCGCACCCCCGTAATACACATACCTCACTCGCACAGGGCCAATTGTGTGTAAAACTTCCCGCGCACCCCGTAATACACGTACCCCGCTCGCACAGGGCCAATCGCGTGTAAAACTGCCCTCGCATCCCCGAAATACACGTACCCACTCGCACAGGGCCAATCATGTGTAAAACTTCCTGCGAACCCCCGAAATACACATACCCCGCTCGCACAGGGCCAATCGTTTGTGAAACTTTGCACGCACCTCCGTAATACACGTATCCCACTCGCACAGGGCCAATCGCATGTAAATCTTCCCGCACACTCCCAAAATATACGTACCCCGCTCGCACCGGGCCAATTGCGTCTAAAACTTCCTGGCACCCCTGAAATACACGTACCCCGCTCGCACAGGACCAATCACGTGTGATTCTCCCCGTGCACCCCTGTAATACACGTACCCCTCTCGCACAGGGCCAATCGTGTGTGAAACTGCCCGCGCATCCCTGAAATACACGTAGCCCGCTCGCACAGGGCCAATCACATGTAAAACTGCCCGCGCACCCCTGAAATACATGTACCCCGCTCGCACAGGGCCAATCGCGTATAAAACTGTCTGTGCACCCCCAAAATACACGTACCCTGCTCGCATAGGGCCTATCGTGTGTGAAACTTCCTGCGCACCCCCGTAATACACATACCTCACTCGCACAGGGCCAATCGTGAGTAAAACTTCCCGCGCACCCCGTAATACAAGTACCCCGCTCGCACAGGGCCAATCGCGTGTACAACTGCCCGCGCATCCCGAAATACATATACTCCGCTCGCACAGGGCCAATCATGTATAAAACTTCCTGCGAACCCCCGAAATACACATACCCCACTCGCACAGTGCCTATCGCGTGTAAAACCGCTCGCGCACCACCGAAATACACATACCCTGCTCGCACAGGACCTATCAAATGTAAAACTGCCCGCACACCCCCGAAATACATGTACCCCGCTCGCACAGGGCCAATCGCGTGTGAAACTTTGCATGCACCCCCGTAATACACGTACCCCACTCGCACAGGGCCAATCGCGTGTAAAACTTCCTGCGCACACCCGTAATACACGTACCCCACTCGCACAGGGCCAATCGCGTGTAAAACTGCCCACGCACCCCCGAAATACACATACCCCGCTCACACAGTGCCTATTGCGTGTAAAACTGCCTGCGCACCCCCGAAATACACGTAACCCGCTCGCACAGGGCCAATCGCATGTAAAACTGCCTGCGCACCCCCGAAATACATGTACCCCGCTCGCACAGGGCCTATCGCGTGTGAAACTTCCTGCAACCCTGTCATACACATACCCCACGCGCACAGGGCCAATCGCGTGTGAAACTTCCCATGCACCCCCGTAATACACGTACCCCGCTCGCACAGGGCCAATCGCGTGTAAAACTGCCCGCGCATCCCGAAATACACATACCCCGCTCGCACAGGGCCAATCATGTATAAAACTTCCTGCGAACCCTCGAAATACACATACCCCGCTCGCACAGTGCCTATCGCGTGTAAAACTGCTCGCGCACCACCGAAATACACATACCCCGCTCGCACAGGGCCTATCACATGTAAAACTGCCCGCACACCCCCGAAATACACGTACCCAGCTTGCACAGGGCCAATCGCGTGTGAAACTTTGCACGCACCCCCGTAATACATGTACCCCACTCACACAGGGCCAATCGCATGTAAAACTTCCTGCGCATCCCCGTAATACACATACCTCACTCGCACAGGGCCAATCGTGAGTAAAACTTCCCGCGCACCCCGTAATACACGTACCCCGCTCGCACAGGGCCAATCGTGTGTAAAACTGCTCGCGCACCCCCGAAATACACATACCCTGCTCGCACAGGGCCTTTCGCATCTAAAACTTCCTGCGCACCCCCGTAATACACATACCTCACTCGCACAGGGCCAATCGTGTGTAAAACTTCCCGCGCACCCCGTAATACACGTAACCCGCTCGCACAAGGCCAACCGCGTGTAGAACTTCCTGCGAACCCCCGAAATACACATACCCTGCTCGCACAGGGCCTATCGTGTGTAAAACTGCTCGTGCACCCCCGAAATACACATACCCCGCTCACACAGTGCCTATTGCGTGTAAAACTGCCTGCGCACCCCCGAAATACACGTAACCCGCTCGCACAGGGCCAATCGCATGTAAAACTGCCTGCGCACCCCCGAAATACATGTACCCCGCTCGCACAGGGCCTATCGCGTGTGAAACTTCCTGCAACCCTGTCATACACATACCCCACGCGCACAGGGCCAATCGCGTGTGAAACTTCCCATGCACCCCCGTAATACACATACCTCACTCGCACAGGGCCAATCGTGAGTGAAACTTCCCGCGCACCCCGTAATACACGTACCCCGCTCGCACAGGGCCAATCGCGTGTAAAACTGCCCGCGCATCCCGAAATACACATACCCCGCTCGCACAGGGCCAATCATGTATAAAACTTCCTGCGAACCCTCGAAATACACATACCCCGCTCGCACAGTGCCTATCGCGTGTAAAACTGCTCGCGCACCACCGAAATACACATACCCCGCTCGCACAGGGCCTATCACATGTAAAACTGCCCGCACACCCCCGAAATACACGTACCCAGCACGCACAGGGCCAATCGCGTGTGAAACTTTGCACGCAGCCCCGTAATACACGTACCCCACTCACACAGGGCCAATCGTATGTAAAACTTCCTGCGCATCCCCGTAATACACATACCTCACTCGCACAGGGCCAATCGTGTGTAAAACTTCCCGCGCACCCCGTAATACACGTACCCCGCTCGCACAGGGCCAATCGTGTGTAAAACTGCTCGCGCACCCCCGAAATACACATACCCTGCTCGCACAGGGCCTTTCGCATGTAAAACTTCCTGCGCACCCCCGTAATACACATACCTCACTCGCACAGGGCCAATCGTGTGTAAAACTTCCCGCGCACCCCGTAATACACGTAACCCGCTCGCACAAGGCCAACCGCGTGTAGAACTTCCTGCGAACCCCCGAAATACACATACCCTGCTCGCACAGGGCCTATCGTGTGTAAAACTGCTCGTGCACCCCCGAAATACACATACCCCGCTCGCACAGGGCCTATCAAATGTAAAACTGCCCGCACACCCCCGAAATACATGTACCCCGCTCGCACAGGGCCAATCGCGTGTGAAACTTTGCATGCACCCCCGTAATACACGTACCCCACTCGCACAGGGCCAATCGCGTGTAAAACTTCCTGCGCACACCCATAATACACGTACCCCACTCGCACAGGGCCAATCGCGTGTAAAACTGCCCACGCACCCCCGAAATACACATACCCCGCTCACACAGTGCCTATTGCGTGTAAAACTGCCTGCGCACCCCCGAAATACATGTACCCCGCTCGCACAGGGCCTATCGCGTGTGAAACTTCCTGCAACCCTGTCATACACATACCCCACGCGCACAGGGCCAATTGCGTGTGAAACTTCCCATGCACCCCCGTAATACACATAACCCGCTCGCACAGGGCCATTCGCGTTTAAAACTGCCCACGCATCCCCAAAAATACACGTACCCCGCTCGCACAGGGCCAATCGCATGTAAAACTTCCAGCGCACCCCAAAAATAAACGTACCCCGCTCCCACAGGGCCAATCGTGTGTAAAACTGCCCGCGCACCCCCGAAATACACGTACCCCGCTCGCACAGGGCCAATCACGTGTGATTCTCTCTGCGCACTCCCGTAATACACATACCGCGCTCGCACAGGGCCAATCGCGTGTGAAACTGCCCGCACACCCCTGAAAAACATGTACCCCGCTCGCACAGGGCCAATCGCGTATAAAACTGTCTGTGCACCCCTGAAATACACGTACCCCGCTAGCACAGGGCCTATCGCGTGTAAAACTTCCTGCGCACCCCTGAAATACACGTACCCCGCTCGCACAGGGCCAAGTGCGTGTGATTCTCCCTGCACACCCCCGTAATACACGTACCCCCCTCGCACAGGGCCAATCGCATGTGAAAGTGCCCGCGCTCCCCTGAAATACACATACCCCGCTCGCACAGGGCCAATCGTGTGTGAAACTTTGCACGCACCTCCCTAATACACGTACCCCACTCGCACAGGGCCAATCGCGTGTAAAACTTCCCACGCACACCCGTAATACACGTACCCCACTCGCACAGGGCAATCGCATGTAAAACTTCCTGCGCACCCCCGTAATACACATACCTCACTCGCACAGGGCCAATCGTGTGTAAAACTTCCCGCGCACCCCGTAATACACGTACCCCGCTCGCACAGGGCCAATCGCGTGTAAAACTGCCCTCGCATCCCCGAAATACACGTACCCACTCGCACAGGGCCAATCATGTGTAAAACTTCCTGCGAACCCCCGAAATACACATACCCCGCTCGCACAGGGCCAATCGTTTGTGAAACTTTGTACGCACCTCCGTAATACACGTATCCCACTCGCACAGGGCCAATCGCATGTAAATCTTCCCGCACACTCCCAAAATATACGTACCCCGCTCGCACAGGGCCAATTGCGTCTAAAACTTCCTGGCACCCCTGAAATACACGTACCCCGCTCGCACAGGGCCAATCACGTGTGATTCTCCCCGTGCACCCCTGTAATACACGTACCCCACTCGCACAGGGCCAATCGTGTGTGAAACTGCCCGCGCATCCCTGAAATACACGTAGCCCGCTCGCACAGGGCCAATCACATGTAAAACTGCCCGCGCACCCCTGAAATACACGTACCCCGCTCGCACAGGGCCTATCGCGTGGGAAACTTCCTGCAACCCTGTGATACACATACCCCACGCGCACAGGGCCAATCGCGTGTGAAACTTCCCGCGCACCTCCGTAATACACGTACCCCGCTCGCACAGGGCCAATCGCGAGTAAAACTGCCCACGCACCCCCGAAAATACACATACCCCGCTCGCACGGGGCCAATCGCATGTAAAACTTCCCGCGCACCCCCAAAATACACGTACCCCGCTAGCACAGGGCCAATCGCGTGTAAAACTGCCCGTGCACCCCCGAAATACATGTACCCCGCTCGCACAGGGCCAATCACGTGTGATTCTCTCTGCGCACTCCCGTAATACACGTACCCCGCTCGCCCAGGGCCAATCGCGTGTGAAACTGCCCGCGCACCCCTGAAAAACATGTACCCCGCTCGCACAGGGCCAATCGCGTATAAAACTGTCTGTGCACCCCCAAAATACACGTACCCTGCTCGCATAGGGCCTATCGTGTGTGAAACTTCCTGCGCACCCCCGTAATACACATACCTCACTCGCACAGGGCCAATCGTGAGTAAAACTTCCCGCGCACCCCGTAATACACGTACCCCGCTCGCACAGGGCCAATCGCGTGTAAAACTGCCCGCGCATCCCGAAATACACATAATCCGCTCGCACAGGGCCAATCATGTATAAAACTTCCTGCGAACCCCCGAAATACACATACCCCACTCGCACAGTGCCTATCGCGTGTAAAACCGCTCGCGCACCACCGAAATACACATACCCTGCTCGCACAGGGCCTATCAAATGTAAAACTGCCCGCACACCCCCGAAATACATGTACCCCGCTCGCACAGGGCCAATCGCGTGTGAAACTTTGCATGCACCCCCGTAATACACGTACCCCACTCGCACAGGGCCAATCGCGTGTAAAACTTCCTGCGCACACCCGTAATACACGTACCCCACTCGCACAGGGCCAATCGCGTGTAAAACTGCCCACGCACCCCCGAAATACACATACCCCGCTCACACAGTGCCTATTGCGTGTAAAACTGCCTGCGCACCCCCGAAATACACGCAACCCGCTCGCACAGGGCCAATCGCATGTAAAACTGCCTGCGCACCCCCGAAATACATGTACCCCGCTCGCACAGGGCCTATCGCGTGTGAAACTTCCTGCAACCCTGTCATACACATACCCCACGCGCACAGGGCCAATCGCGTGTGAAACTTCCCATGCACCCCCGTAATACACATAACCCGCTCGCACAGGGCCAATCGCATGTAAAACTTCCAGCGCACCCCAAAAATACACGTACCCCGCTCCCACAGGGCCAATCGCGTGTAAAACTGCCCGCGCACCCCCGAAATACACGTACCCCGCTCGCACAGGGCCAATCACGTGTGATTCTCTCTGCGCACTCCCGTAATACACATACCACGCTCGCACAGGGCCAATCGCGTGTGAAACTGCCCGCGCACCCCTGATAAACATGTACCCCGCTCTCACAGGGCCAATTGCGTATAAAACTGTCTGTGCACCCCTGAAATACACGTACCCCGCTCGCACAGGGCCTATCGCGTGTAAAACTTCCTGCACACCCCTGAAATACACGTACCCCGCTCGCACAGGGCCAATTGCGTGTGATTCTCCCCGCACACCCCCGTAATACACGTACCCCCCTCGCACAGGGCCAATCGCTTGTGAAAGTGCCTGCGCACCCCTGAAATACACGTAGCCCGCTCGCACAGTGCCAATCGCATGTAAACCTGCCCGCGCACCCCCAAAATACACGTACCCTGCTCGCACCGGGCCTATCGCATGTGAAACTTCCTGCAACCCTGTAATACACATGCCCCACGTGCACAGGGCCAATCGCGTGTGAAACTTCCCACGCACCCCCGTTATACACGTACTCCGCTCGCACAGGGCCAATCGCGTGTAAAACTGCCCACGCACCCCCCGAAAATACACATACCCCGCTCGCACAGGGCCAATCGCATGTAAAACTTCCCGCGAACCCCCAAAATACACGTACCCCGCTAGCACTGGGCCAATCGCGTGTAAAACTGCCCCTGCACCCCCGTAATACACATACCTCACTCGCACAGGGCCAATCGTGTGTAAAACTTCCCGCACACCCCGTAATACACGTACCCTGCTCGCACAGGTCCAATCGCGTGTAAAACTGCCCTCGCATCCCCGAAATACACGTACCCACTCGCACAGGGCCAATCATGTGTAAAACTTCCTGCGAACCCCCGAAATACACATACCCCGCTCGCACAGGGCCTATCGCGTGTAAAACTGCTCGCGCACCCCCGAAATACACATACCCCGCTCGCACAGGGCCAATCGTGTGTGAAACTTTGCACGCACCTCCGTAATACACGTACCCCACTCGCATAGGGCCAATCGCGTGTAAAACTTCCCGCGCACACCCGTAATACACGTACCCCACTCGCACAGGGCAATCGCATGTAAAACTTCCTGCGCACCCCCGTAATACAGATACCTCACTCGCACAGGGCCAATCGTGTGTAAAACTTCCCGCGCACCCCGTAATACACGTACCCCGCTCGCACAGGGCCAATCGCGTGTAAAACTGCCCTCGCATCCCCGAAATACACGTACCCACTCGCACAGGGCCAATCATGTGTAAAGCTTCCTGCGAACCCCCGAAATACACATACCCCGCTCGCACAGGGCCAATCGTGTGTGAAACTTTGCACGCACCTCCGTAATACACGTACCCCACTCGCACAGGGCCAATCGCATGTATATCTTCCCGCACACTCCCAAAATATACGTACCCCGCTCGCACAGGGCCAATTGCGTCTAAAACTTCCTGGCAACCCTGAAATACACGTACCCCGCTCGCACAGGGCCAATCACGTGTGATTCTCCCCGTGCACCCCTGAAATACACGTACCCCGCTCGCACAGGGCCTATCGCGTGGGAAACTTCCTGCAACCCTGTAATACACATACCCCACGCGCACAGGGCCAATCGCATGTGAAACTTCCCGCGCACCTCCGTAATACACGTACCCCGCTCGCACAGGGCCAATCGCGAGTAAAACTGCCCACGCACCCCCGAAAATACACTAACCCCGCTCGCACGGGGCCAATCGCATGTAAAACTTCCCGCGCACCCCCAAAATACACGTACCCCGCTAGCACAGGGCCAATCGCGTGTAAAACTGCCCGTGCACCCCCGAAATACATGTACCCCGCTCGCACAGGGCCAATCACGTGTGATTCTCTCTGCGCACTCCCGTAATACACGTACCCCGCTCGCCCAGGGCCAATCGCATGTGAAACTGCCCGCGCACCCCTGAAAAACATGTACCCCGCTCGCACAGGGCCAATCGCGTATAAAACTGTCTGTGCACCCCCAAAATACACGTACCCTGCTCGCATAGGGCCTATCGTGTGAGAAACTTCCTGCGCACCCCCGTAATACACATACCTCACTCGCACAGGGCCAATCGTGAGTAAAACTTCCCGCGCACCCCGTAATACACGTACCCCGCTCGCACAGGGCCAATCGCGTGTAAAACTGCCCGCGCATCCCGAAATACACATACCCCGCTCGCACAGGGCCAATCATGTATAAAACTTCCTGCGAACCCCCGAAATACACATACCCCGCTCGCACAGTGCCTATCGCGTGTAAAACCGCTCGCGCACCACCGAAATACACATACCCTGCTCGCACAGGGCCTATCAAATGTAAAACTGCCCGCACACCCCCGAAATACATGTACCCCGCTCGCACAGGGCCAATCGCGTGTGAAACTTTGCATGCACCCCCGTAATACACGTACCCCACTCGCACAGGGCCAATCGCGTGTAAAACTTCCTGCGCACACCCGTAATACACGTACCCCACTCGCACAGGGCCAATCGCGTGTAAAACTGCCCACGCACCCCCGAAATACACATACCCCGCTCACACAGTGCCTATTGCGTGTAAAACTGCCTGCGCACCCCCGAAATACACGTAACCCGCTCGCACAGGGCCAATCGCATGTAAAACTGCCTGCGCACCCCCGAAATACATGTACCCCGCTCGCACAGGGCCTATCGCGTGTGAAACTTCCTGCAACCCTGTCATACACATACCCCACGCGCACAGGGCCAATCGCGTGTGAAACTTCCCATGCACCCCCGTAATACACATAACCCGCTCGCACAGGGCCAATCGCATGTAAAACTTCCAGCGCACCCCAAAAATACACGTACCCCGCTCCCACAGGGCCAATCGCGTGTAAAACTGCCTGCGCACCCCCGAAATACACGTACCCCGCTCGCACAGGGCCAATCACGTGTGATTCTCTCTGCGCACTCCCGTAATACACATACCGCGCTCGCACAGGGCCAATCGCGTGTGAAACTGCCCGCGCACCCCTGATAAACATGTACCCCGCTCGCACAGGGCCAATCGCGTATAAAACTGTCTGTGCACCCCTGAAATACACGTACCCCGCTCGCACAGGGCCTATCGCGTGTAAAACTTCCTGCGCACCCCTGAAATACACGTACCCCGCTCGCACAGGGCCAATTGCGTGTGATTCTCCCCGCACACCCCCGTAATACACGTACCCCCCTCGCACAGGGCCAATCGCATGTGAAAGTGCCCGCGCACCCCTGAAATACACGTAGCCCGCTCGCACAGGGCCAATCGCATGTAAACCTGCCCGCGCACCCCCAAAATACACGTACCCTGCTCGCACCGGGCATATCGCATGTGAAACTTCCTGCAACCCTGTAATACACATGCCGCGCTCGCACAGGGCCAATCGCGTGTGAAACTGCCCGCGCACCCCCGTTATACACGTACCCCGCTCGCACAGGGCCAATCGCGTGTAAAACTGCCCACGCACCCCCCGAAAATACACATACCCCGCTCGCACAGGGCCAATCGCATGTAAAACTTCCCGCGCACCACCAAAATACACGTACCCCGCTAGCACTGGGCCAATCGCGTGTAAAACTGCCCGTGCACCCCCGTAATACACATACCTCACTCGCACAGGGCCAATCGTGTGTAAAACTTCCCGCGCACCCCGTAATACACGTACCCCGCTCGTACAGGTCCAATCGCATGTAAAACTGCCCTCACATCCCCGAAATACACGTACCCACTTGCACAGGGCCAATCATGTGTAAAACTTCCTGCGAACCCCCGAAATACACATACCCCGCTCGCACAGGGCCTATCGCGTGTAAAACTGCTCGCGCACCCCCGAAATACACATACCCCGCTCGCACAGGGCCAATCGTGTGTGAAACTTTGCACGCACCTCCGTAATACACGTACCCCACTCGCACAGGGCCAATCGCGTGTAAAACTTCCCGCGCACACCCGTAACACACGTACCCCACTCGCACAGGGCAATCGCATGTAAAACTTCCTGCGCATCCCCGTAATACAGATACCTCACTCGCACAGGGCCAATCGTGTGTAAAACTTCCCGCGCACCCCGTAATACACGTACCCCGCTCGCACAGGGCCAATCGCGTGTAAAACTGCCCTCGCATCCCCGAAATACACGTACCCACTCGCACAGGGCCAATCATGTGTAAAACTTCCTGCGAACCCCCGAAATACACATACCCCGCTCGCACAGGGCCAATCGTGTGTGAAACTTTGCACGCACCTCCGTAATACACGTACCCCACTCGCACAGGGCCAATCGCATGTAAATCTTCCCGCACACTCCCAAAATATACGTACCCCGCTCGCACAGGGCCAATTGCATCTAAAACTTCCTGGCACCCCTGAAATACACGTACCCCGCTCGCACAGGGCCAATCACGTGTGATTCTCCCCGCGCACCCCTGTAATACACGTACCCCACTCGCACAGGGCCAATCATGTGTGAAACTGCCCGCGCATCCCTGAAATACACGTAGCCCGCTCGCACAGGGCCAATCACATTTAAAACTGCCTGCGCACCCCTGAAATACACGTACCCCGCTCGCACAGGGCCTATCGCGTGGGAAACTTCCTGCAACCCTGTAATACACATAGCCCACGCGCACAGGGCCAATCGCGTGTGAAACTTCCCGCGCACCTCCGTAATACACGTACCCAGCTCGCACAGGGCTAATCGCGAGTAAAACTGCCCACGCACCCCCGAAAATACACATACCCCGCTCGCACAGGGCCAATCTCATGTAAAACTTCCCGCGCACCCCCAAAATACACGTACCCCGCTAGCACAGGGCCAATCGCGTGTAAAACTGTAACGCTCACCTGATTCCCATAGAGGCGCCGGTCTTGACTGGGCGTATACCGTATCTTCAAAGGTGATGTGCAACACACGGCTGGCTCTTTGGGCTGGACCTCTGTGCACTGTATGTCTGACTTGAAGCGTGAGATGTCTGCAGATAGAAAATATGGGATTAAGGAACTGGGTTATTGAATGTCTCTCTCTTCTTCCCTTTCTCTTCGCCTGTAGAACCCCAAAGGTTAACGCTCTCACCTTAGGTAAGTGAATGCCGTGCCCTCCATCTGCCTCGGGGCAGGGTGCTGTAACCAGTTTCTTCACTGGATAAGGGGAGCAGGCCTCTTGACTTCAGAGGACTGCTGTCCGTCGTTTACTGCACGAACGGTAAGTTTCGAGTAACTCTAATGTCTTTAAAGTCTTTAGTAATGATGTTTCTTGTTTTGCAGGTTTCCGGCGATGGCGGATGACGGGCTGAAGTGAGTTGAAGATGGAGCCCGTGTGATGAATAGAAGCGCCTGGAAGCACGTAAGTAAGCGCTTGTTGCCTGCTTCACGATGCGCTCTAACTGTCTTTTTATTTTGCAGGTACAAGTTCGGAGCGGCTGCCGGGTGCCGGAATACCCACTGGGTTAGATGTGGAAAGGAGTAATGGCACGTGAGTATTAAAGTTCCCCAATGTCTTTAAACGCACCTTGTTTTGTCTTTCAGATGCGGGATGCAGCGCCGAAGGCCTCCGGAGCTTGCGAAGAGTTGGTAAGCTTTTGTCTTTCAGATGCCGGAATGCAGTGTGAAGACCTCCGGAGCGCACGAAGAGTAGGTAAGCCTTTGTCCTTCAGATGCCGGAATGCACCGCGAGGCGTTGGTGACAGCCGATGGACCAGGTAAGTGAAGAGCTGTCACTGAAGACCGTAATGCTAACCTGTTCTTTCTTGTCTTTATAGGTGTTGCTGAAGACTGGATTCAGGATGGTAAGCCTTTTTCCTTAGGCCCAGGATCAGATGCAGAAGACACGATGAGCGTTCTGCTGCAGAGGATGCAGAATAACGCAAAGCAAGATTCATCCATCGGGTGTGGTTTAAATAGCCTCGTGTAGTGCTTAGGTGTCTCCTTCCACAGCCACACCTAGTAAGAAAAGAGTTCCTGCTTTCCAGAAGAGTTCCAGTGTTCTGAATCTAGGGAGTGGCTCCTGCCCCACCCAACAGGAAAAGTAGTTCCAAACAGAAGAGGATCAGAGGCTCAACTGGCAGGCAAGTAAGCAGCATGGTCTGTTGCAGGTAAGTCCACCCAAGCATTATGAGCCCGGCGCTTCCAGCGCTGGGACTGGGCATATTTATGAGCCTGGTGCCACTGGCGCCAGGACTGGGTCCAAAAGGTCCCAATTGGGACTGGTTGGCACTCGGAACCTGGGTTATGGATCTGCTTCCAAGGGAGTTGGGAAAACCCTGACCTTTTGGAAGCAGAGATCATGACAGTACCCCCCCTCAAGGCCCCTCCCAAACCGGGCTCCTCTGGGGGTTTTGGCTTGTCAGGAAATGTTCGGTGAAATCTTTTGATTAGGCGAGGAGCGTGGACATATTCAGCAGGTTCCCAGGATCTCTCTTGGGGGCCGTAGCCTTTCCAATCAATTAGGTAAAATAGTTTAGATTTGGAGATCTTGGAGTCCAGAATGCTTTTGACTTCAAACTCGAGTTCTCCATCAACTAGGATAGGTTTTGGAGATTTAGTTAGTCGGGTTTGAGGTTGCACGGGTTTTAATAGAGAGACGTGGAAGACCGGATGTATCTTCATGTGCGGGGGCAAGTCCAACTTGACCGCTACTGGGTTTACTATGGTAGTGATGGAATAGGGACCAAGGTATCTTGGGTTGAATGTGCGTGGCCCTTTTAGAGGTAGATGTTTGGTGGATAACCAGACTTGATCCCCTACTTGATATTGAGGGGCTTCCTTCTGATGTTGATCTGCTCCTTTCTTGTATTGTTCTTTAGCCCTTTGAAGGTGAGAAACAGCTTCCTTAAAGGCTTGGGTGATTGTAGAATGCAGGTAGTCTACTGCTGGTGTTTCAAGATCTTGGAGGGGATCCAACTCTGAGGTTCGAGGGTGACTGCCGTACAAAAGAAAAAACGGGGTTTTCCCAGTTCCCGAATGGACAGAGTTATTGTAGGCATATTCGGCTATCCAAAGGATGTCTTTCCAAGTTTTTTAAGTTTGTTGCAGCATGCAGCGTAAATACTGTTCCAGAGTTTGATTGGTCCTCTCGGTTTGTCCGTCGGTCTGAGGGTGGTGACTGGTCGATAGTCTCACATCAATTTGAGCCGACCGACAGCAACTTTGCCAAAAATGAGAAATAAATTGACTACTTCGATCCGAAATTAGAACCGAAGGAAAACCGTGCAGTCGGACGATGTTTTCGAGAAATTCTCGGGCCATAGTTGCTGCTGTTGGCAAGCCTTTGAGCGGAATGAAATGCGCCATCTTGGAGAATAAGTCCACGATTACTAGAATCGTATTGTAACCGGAGCATGGAGGTAGATCAGTGATGAAGTCCATAGAAAGCGGATGCCAAGGGCGAGGTGGGATGTCAATAGGGCGTAAGAGGCCTGCTGGTCTTTCCTTTTGACTCTTGTTTTGGGCGCATACTCCACAGGACATTATAAAGTCTCTGATATCTTTTTTCCAAGACGGCCACCAGAAGTAGCGCTTGATCTTTTCTGAGGTCTTGGCCATACCGGGATGTCCTTCCATTAAAGAATCGTGATAACAAGCGATTACTTTTTTCTGTAAATCTGTGCTGGGTAGGTATAATCGTTCTTGGAAATACAATAAGTTGTCCTTTACTGCAAAGTCCTTTCCCTGCAGATGCCAATTCTGTATGTCTGCTGGAGTTACAAGTTGCCTGGCTTTATCCTTAACTTCCTCTATGGATTCTGTGGCGATTACACCCAGAATTTTTTGTTCGGGAATGATTGGTACAGGTTTAGGGTTGATCAAATGTTCTTCCACTCCCATCCGAGAATGGACATCAGCTTTACCATTCTTTGTACCAGGTCGATAGGTAATTATGAAGTCAAACTCGGCAACGAATAATGCCCAATGGAGTTGTCTAGAGGATTGGGCTTTTGCGGTTTTCAAATATTGCAGGTTTCGGTGATCTGTAATCACAGTAACAGTGTGTCGGGCCCCCAGCAGATAATGCCGCCAAGCCTTAAAGGCAAACTTGATAGCCAGAAGTTCCTTGTCAGTAATCGTGTAATTGATTTCAGGAGGTGAGAATTTGCGGGACCAAAATGCCACGGGATGCAACTGATTGGTTACCGGGTCCTTTTGTGATAGAACTGCCCCCATGGCAAGGCTTGAAGCATCAGTTTCCACGATGTAGGGGAGTTCGGGGCGAGGGTGTTTTAAGATTGGTGCAGAGATAAATTTAGTCTTCAAATCCTGGAAAGCTTGTTCCGCCTCGGTAGACCATTCAAAACGTTTGTTTTTCTTTAACAAGGCAGTGATGGGCTGGACTATTCGAGAGAATTCGGGGATAAACCTGCGGTAAAAGTTAGCGAAGCCTAACATGCTTTGCACACCTTTTACGGAGGATGGTGATGGCCATTTGAGAACTGCATCGACCTTCTTTGAATCCATACGCACTCCGCCAGGTGATAATATGAATCCCAAGAATTCAACTTCAGTCACGTTGAAAACACATTTTTCCAACTTAGCGAAAAGTTTGTGTTGACGCAATCTTTCGAGGACCATTTTCACGTGTTTCCGATGTTCAGATTCCGATGAAGAATAAACGAGGATGTCGTCAATGTAAACAACAACACACACATCTATGAGCTCTCTGAGGGCATCGTTCATAAAATATTGAAAGGCGGCCGGGGCATTGCAAAGTCCGAAGGGCATGACCTGATATTCAAATAGCCCATACTTGATGCGGAAGGCCGTCTTCCATTCATCGCCCTCTTTTACTCGTACCAAGTGGTAAGCTCCTCTAAGATCCAGCTTTGTATATATGCATGCTTTTCTGACTTGGTCCAGGAGTTCAGGGATCAAAGGTAACGGATATCTATTCTTAACGGTGATCTGGTTCAGGGAGCGATAATCTATACAAGTTCTAAGGTCTCCTTCCTTTTTTGGAACGAAGAACAAAGCTGAAGAAGCAGGGGACTTGGAAGGACGAATAAACCCATTTGCCAGGTATTGATCCAGGTATTGTCGAAGGTGAAGGTTCTCAGGCTCGGTGAGGGCATACATTCTAATACAAGGAGGAGTAGATCCAGGTATCAGGTCTATCTGGCAGTCATAAGACCTATGAGGAGGTAGAGAGTTAGCCTGATCCTTCCGGAAAACATCTTGGTATTCTAGGTATTCGGGAGGTAACTGGGGAGTCTCTGAAGAAATTGCTGCCAGTGCCACACCAGGTGGAGGGTGACAAGTAGAGACACATTCTGGAAACTGGACCGTTCTTGCTCGCCAATCGATCAGAGGATTGTGTTTCTCTAACCAAGGTATTCCTAGAATAATCTGAAACTGAGGGGCCTTGATCACATCGAACACGATCTTCTCATGGTGTCCATCTTGACTTACTAGCGTCACCTCTTGAGTGGTATGCGTTACTGGCCCGGAGGCTATCTCCGTACCATCCACCGTAGTAATGACGTCCTTTACAGCCTTGGGACAAAGAGTTAGATTCATCCTCAAAACCATTTCGTAATCCACATAATTGCCGATGGCACCGCTGTCGACGTAAGCTTCAATTGCATGTAATCGATCCGGATTATCAGGGCTAATGAGGACCATAGGTATCACGAAATGCGAGGTCACGGAACTGGTTTTCACGCTCGGCAAGAGGACCTCTATTCTTGTCGGGCGAGGTCGTTTCCCTGCTCAGAGTTTGTAACTTTGGTAACTGCAGCTCCTACTGCCTTCTTGGCAGGTTTCACCGGACAGTCTCGAAGAAAGTGCCCTGAGTTTCCGCAATAGAGGCATAATTGCAAATGTTTTCTCCTTTCCCGCTCCTTTTGTGTTAGAGGAACTTTCAGACCCCCTATTTGCATGGGTTCCCCGGAGTCTACTCCTTTGGAAGGAGTTGGCGGTTTGGAAAATACATGAGCATCAAACTTGGAACGATCGGCCTTCCTGTTCTGCACTCTGTGATCTATTTGAACGACTAAGTCTATATAGTCCGAACAATCTTGTGGGGGATTCACTACTTGGGCTAACACATCTTTGAGCTCTCCACGTAGACCTCTATAAAACAGCGTAATCCTTTTGTCCTTAGGCCATTGAGTTTCCACTATCAGTCTGTTGAAAGACGCAATATAAGCCAAAAGGTCTTGATTACCTTGTTGCAACGAAAGAAGCTCATTGTCCAAGGCCTGCCCCTGTGAATGTCTTGCGAACAGTTTTTCCATACTGAGCTGAAAAGCTTGAAAATCATGGAGGACCGGATCATCTTGATTTACTAGAGGGATCGACCAGTCGGCCGCATTGCCACTAAGGTACGAATGCACGAAAGCTACTTTAGCTTGATCAGTTGGAAAGGCTGCTGGCCGGCATAAGAAATGCAACCGGCACTGATTGATAAATACTGCAAACCTCTTTGGGTCACCAGAAAATCGTTCGGGCGGAGCCAGAGGTACATTCCCAGGTAGGTTGATCTGCACTGGATTCATAGAGGATGTAGAAGGAAGATTTCCCCCAGATGCGGGTAACGGGGTCTGTCCGGCTTGTGACTGTAGCAATTGTCTAGCGAGATCATCTGTTAGCTCCTTGGAAATAATCAGTTCCCTTCTTAGAGCGTTCGTTTCCTGACGGGCTGCATGCACTTCTGCCCTTAGTTCCCCAAGTAACTGGGCTAGCTGGTCGGTATCCGAGGTTTCCATAGCGCCTGGACGGGAGTTTTGTGGTAGGCTTTGCGTTCTGTAACGCTCACCTGATTCCCATAGAGGCGCCGGTCTTGACTGGGCGTATACCGTATCTTCAAAGGTGATGTGCAACACACGGCTGGCTCTTTGGGCTGGACCTCTGTGCACTGTATGTCTGACTTGAAGGGTGAGATGTCTGCAGATAGAAAATATGGGATTAAGGAACTGGGTTATTGAATGTCTCTCTCATCTTCCCTTTCTCTTCTCCTGTAGAACCCCAAAGGTTAACGCTCTCACCTTAGGTAAGTGAACGCCGTGCTCTCCATCTGCCTCGGGGCAGGGTGCTGTAACCAGTTTCTTCACTGAATAAGGGGAGCAGGCCTCTTGACTTCAGAGGACTGCTGTCCGTCGTTTACTGCACGAACGGTAAGTTTCGAGTAACTCTAATGTCTTTAAAGTCTTTAGTAATGATGTTTCTTGTTTTGCAGGGTTCCGGCGATGGCGGATGACGGGCTGAAGTGAGTTGAAGATGGAGCCCGTGTGATGAATAGAAGCGCCTGGAAGCACGTAAGTAAGCGCTTGTTGCCTGCTTCACGATGCGCTCTAACTGTCTTTTTATTTTGCAGGTACAAGTTCAGAGCGGCTGCCGGGTGCCGGAATACCCACTGGGTTAGATGTGGAAAGGAGTAATGGCACGTGAGTATTAAAGTTCCCCAATGTCTTTAAACGCACCTTGTTTTGTCTTTCAGATGCTGGATGCAGCGCCGAAGGCCTCCGGAGCGTGCGAAGAGTTGGTAAGCTTTTGTCTTTCAGATGCTGGAATGCAGTGTGAAGACCTCCGGAGTGCACGAAGAGTAGGTAAGCCTTTGTCCTTCAGGTGCCGGAATGCACCGCGAGGCGTTGGTGACAGCCGATGGACCAGGTAAGTGAAGAGCTGTCACTGAAGACCGTAATGCTAACCTGTTCTTTCTTGTCTTTATAGGTGTTGCTAAAGACTGGATTCAGGATGGTAAGCCTTTTTCCTTAGGCCCAGGATCAGATACAGAAGACACGATGAGCGTTCTGCTGCAGAGGATGCAGAATAACGCAAAGCAAGATTCATCCATCGGGTGTGGTTTAAATAGCCTCCTGTAGTGCTTAGGTTCTCCTTCCACAGCCACGCCTAGTAAGAAAAGAGTTCCTGCTTTCCAGAAGAGTTCCAGTGTTCTGAATCTAGGGAGTGGCTCCTGCCCCACCCAACAGGAAAAGTAATTCCAAACAGAAGAGGATCAGAGGCTCAACTGGCAGGCAAGTAAGCAGCATGGTCTGCTGCAGGTAAGTCCACCCAAGCATTATGAGCCTGGCGCTTCCAGCGCTGGGACTGGGCATATTTATGAGCCTGGTGCCACTGGCGCCAGGACTGGGTCCAAAAGGTCCCAATTGGGACTGGTTGGCACTCGGAACCTGGGTTATGGATCTGCTTCCAAGGGAGTTGGGAAAACCCTGACCTTTTGGAAGCAGAGATCATGACAGTACCCCCCCTCAAGGCCCCTCCCAAACCGGGCTCCTCCGGGGGTTTTGGCTTGTCAGGAAATGTTCAGTGAAATCTTTTGATTAGGCGAGGAGCGTGGACATATTCAGCAGGTTCCCAGGATCTCTCTTGGGGGCCGTAGCCTTTCCAATCAATTAGGTAAAATAGTTTAGATTTGGAGATCTTGGAGTCCAGAATGCTTTTGACTTCAAACTCGAGTTCTCCATCAACTAGGATAGGTTTTGGAGATTTAGTTAGTCGGGTTTGAGGTTGCACGGGTTTTAATAGAGAGACGTGGAAGACCGGATGTATCTTCATGTGCGGGGGCAAGTCCAACTTGACCGCTACTGGGTTTACTATGGTAGTGATGGAATAGGGACCAAGGTATCTTGGGTTGAATGTGCGTGGCACTTTTAGAGGTAGATGTTTGGTGGATAACCAGACTTGATCCCCTACTTGATATTGAGGGGCTTCCTTCCGATGTTGTTCTGCTCCTTTCTTGTATTGTTCTTTAGCCCTTTGAAGGTGAGAAACAGCTTCCTTAAAGGCTTGGGTGATTGTAGAATGCAGGTAGTCTACTGCTGGTGTTTCAAGATCTTGGAGGGGATCCAACTCCGAGGTTCGAGGGTGACTGCCGTACAAAAGAAAAAACGGGGTTTTCCCAGTTCCCGAATGGACAGAGTTATTGTAGGCATATTCGGCTATCCAAAGGATGTCTTTTCAAGTTTTTTCAGTTTGTTGCAGCATGCAGCGTAAATACTGTTCCAGAGTTTGATTGGTCCTCTCGGTTTGTCCGTCGGTCTGAGGGTGGTGACTGGTCGATAGTCTCACATCAATTTGAGCCGACCGACAGCAACTTCGCCAAAAATGAGAAATAAATTGACTAACTCGATCCGAAATTAGAACCGAAGGAAAACCGTGCAGTCGGACGATGTTTTCGAGAAATTCTCGGGCCATAGTTGCGGCTGTTGGCAAGCCTTTGAGCGGAATGAAATGCGCCATCTTGGAGAATAAGTCCACGATTACTAGAATCGTATTGTATCCGGAGCATGGAGGTAGATCGGTGATGAAGTCCATAGAAAGCGTATGCCAAGGGCGAGGTGGGATGTCAATAGGGTGTAAGAGGCCTGCTGGTCTTTCCTTTTGACTCTTGTTTTGGGTGCATACTCCACAGGACATTATAAAGTCTCTGATATCTTTTTTCCAAGACGGCCACCAGAAGTAGCGCTTGATCTTTTCTGAGGTCTTGGCCATACCAGGATGTCCTTCCATTAAAGAATCGTGATAACAAGCGATTACTTTTTTCTGTAAATCTGTGCTGGGTAGGTATAATCGTTCTTGGAAATACAATAAGTTGTCCTTTACTGCAAAGTCCTTTCCCTGCAGATGCCAATTCTGTATGTCTGCTGGAGTTACAAGTTGCCTGGCTTTATCCTTAACTTCCTCTATGGATTCTGTGGCGATTACACCCAGAATTCTTTGTTCGGGAATGATTGGTACAGGTTTAGGGTTGATCAAGTGTTCTTCCACTCCCATCCGAGAAAGGGCATCAGCTTTACCGTTCTTTGTACCAGGTCGATAGGTAATTATGAAGTCAAACTCGGCAAAGAATAATGCCCAACGGAGTTGTCTAGAGGATTGGGCTTTTGCGGTTTTCAAATATTGCAGGTTTCGGTGATCCGTAATCACAGTAACGGTGTGTCGGGCCCCCAGCAGATAATGCCGCCAAGCCTTAAAGGCAGACTTGATAGCCAGAAGTTCCTTGTCAGTAATCGTGTAATTGATTTCAGGAGGCGAGAATTTGCGGGACCAAAATGCCACGGGATGCAACTGATTGGTTACCGGGTCCTTTTGTGATAGAACTGCCCCCATGGCAAGGCTTGAAGCATCAGTTTCCACGATGTAGGGGAGTTCGGGGCGAGGGTGTTTTAAGATTGGTGCAGAGATAAATTTAGTCTTCAAATCCTGGAAAGCTTGTTCCGCCTCGGTAGACCATTCAAAACGTTTGTTTTTCTTTAACAAGGCAGTGATGGGCTGGACTATTCGAGAGAATTCGGGGATAAACCTGCGGTAAAAGTTAGCGAAGCCTAACATGCTTTGCACACCTTTTACGGAGGATGGTGATGGCCATTTGAGAACTGCATCGACCTTCTTTGAATCCATACGCACTCAGCCAGGTGATAATATGAATCCCAAGAATTCAACTTCAGTCACGTTGAAAACACATTTTTCCAACTTAGCGAAAAGTTTGTGTTGGCGCAATCTTTCGAGGACCATTTTCACGTGTTTCCGATGTTCAGATTCCGATGAAGAATAAACGAGGATGTCGTCAATGTAAACAACAACACACACATCTATGAGCTCTCTGAGGACATCGTTCATAAAATATTGAAAGGCGGCCGGGGCATTGGAAAGTCCGAAGGGCATGACCTGATATTCAAATAGCCCATACTTGGTGCGGAAGGCCGTCTTCCATTCATCGCCCTCTTTTACTCGTACCAAGTGGTAAGCTCCTCTAAGATCCAGCTTTGTATATATGCATGCTTTTCTGACTTGGTCCAGGAGTTCAGGGATCAAAGGTAACGGATATCTATTCTTAACGGTGATCTGGTTCAGGGAGCAATAATCTATACAAGTTCTAAGGTCTCCTTCCTTTTTTGGAACGAAGAACAAAGCTGAAGAAGCAGGGGACTTGGAAGGACGAATAAACCCATTTGCCAGGTATTGATCCAGGTATTGTCGAAGGTGAAGGTTCTCAGGCTCGGTGAGGGCATAAATTTTACTACAAGGAGGAGTAGATCCAGGTATCAGGTCTATCTGGCAGTCATAAGACCTATGAGGAGGTAGAGAGTTAGCCTGATCCTTCCGGAAAACATCTTGGTATTCTAGGTATTCGGGAGGTAACTGGGGAGTCTCTGAAGAAATTGCTGCCAGTGCCACACCAGGTGGAGGGTGACAAGTAGAGACACATTCTGGAAACTGGACCGTTCTTGCTCGCCAATCGATCAGAGGATTGTGTTTCTCTAACCAAGGTATTCCTAGAATAATCTGAAACTGAGGGGCCTTGATCACATCGAACACGATCTTCTCATGGTGTCCATCTTGACTTACTAGCGTCACCTCTTGAGTGGTATGCGTTACTGGCCCGGAGGCTATCTCCGTACCATCCACTGTAGTAATGACGTCCTTTACAGCCTTGGGACAAAGAGTTAGATTCATCCTCAAAACCATTTCGTAATCCACATAATTGCCGATGGCACCGCTGTCTTCGTAAGCTTCAATTGCATGTAATCGATCCGGATTATCAGGGCTAATGAGGACCATAGGTATCACGAAATGCGAGGTCACGGAACTGGTTTTCACGCTCGGCAAGAGGACCTCTATTCTTGTCGGGCGAGGTCGTTTCCCTGCTCAGAGTTTGTAACTTTGGTAACTGCAGCTCCTACTGCCTTCTTGGCAGGTTTCACCGGACAGTCTCGAAGAAAGTGCCCTGAGTTTCCGCAATAGAGGCATAATTGCAACTGTTTTCTCCTTTCCCGCTCCTTTTGTGTTAGAGGACCTTTCAAACCCCTATTTGCATGGGTTCCCCGGAGTCTACTCCTTTGGAAGGAGTTGGCGGTTTGGAAAATACTCGAGAATCAAACTTGGAACGATCGGCCTTCCTGTTCTGCAGTCTGTGATCTATTTGAACGACTAAGTCTATATAGTCCGAACAATCTTGTGGGGGATTCACTACTTGGGCTAACACATCTTTGAGCTCTCCACGTAGACCTCTATAAAACAGCGTAATCCTTTTGTCCTTAGGCCATTGAGTTTCCACTATCAGTCTGTTGAAAGACGCAATATAAGCCAAAAGGTCTTGATTACCTTGTCGCAACGAAAGAAGCTCATTGTCCAAGGCCTGCCCCTGTGAATGTCTTGCGAACAGTTTTTCCATACTGAGCTGAAAAGCTTGAAAATCATGGAGGACCGGATCATCTTGATTTACTAGAGGGATCGACCAGTCGGCCGCATTGCCACTAAGGTACGAAAGCACGAAAGCTACTTTAGCTTGATCAGTTGGAAAGGCTGCTGGCCGGCATAAGAAATGCAACCGGCACTGATTGATAAATACTGCAAACCTCTTTGGGTCACCAGAAAATCGTTCGGGCGGAGCCAGAGGTACATTCCCAGGTAGGTTGATCTGCACTGGATTCATAGAGGATGTAGAAGGAAGATTTCCCCCAGATGCGGGTAACGGGGTCTGTCCGGCTTGTGACTGTAGCAATTGTCTAGCAAGATCATCTGTTAGCTCCTTGGAAATAATCAGTTCCCTTCTTAGAGCGTTCGTTTCCTGACGGGCTGCATGCACTTCTGCCCTTAGTTCCCCAAGTAACTGGGCTAGCTGGTGGGTATCCGAGGTTTCCATAGCGCCTGGACGGGAGTTTTGTGGTAGGCTTTGCGTTCTGTAACGCTCACCTGATTCCCATAGAGGCGCCGGTCTTGACTGGGCGTATACCGTATCTTCAAAGGTGATGTGCAACACACGGCTGGCTCTTTGGGCTGGACCTCTGTGCACTGTATGTCTGACTTGAAGGGTGAGATGTCTGCAGATAGAAAATATGGGATTAAGGAACTGGGTTATTGAATGTCTCTCTCTTCTTCCCTTTCTCTTCTCCTGTAGAACCCCAAAGGTTAACGCTCTCACCTTAGGTAAGTGAACGCCGTGCTCTCCATCTGCCTCGGGGCAGGGTGCTGTAACCAGTTTCTTCACTGGATAAGGGGAGCAGGCCTCTTGACTTCAGAGGACTGCTGTCCGTCGTTTACTGCACGAACGGTAAGTTTCGAGTAACTCTAATGTCTTTAAAGTCTTTAGTAATGATGTTTCTTGTTTTGCAGGGTTCCGGCGATGGCGGATGACGGGCTGAAGTTAGTTGAAGATGGAGCCCGTGTGATGAATAGAAGCGCCTGGAAGCACGTAAGTAAGCGCTTGTTGCCTGCTTCACGATGCGCTCTAACTGTCTTTTTATTTTGCAGGTACAAGTTCGGAGCGGCTGCCGGGTGCCGGAATACCCACTGGGTTAGATGTGGAAAGGAGTAATGGCACGTGAGTATTAAAGTTCCCCAATGTCTTTAAACGCACCTTGTTTTGTCTTTCAGATGCGGGATGCAGCGCCGAAGGCCTCCGGAGCGTGCAAAGAGTTGGTAAGCTTTTGTCTTTCAGATGCCGGAATGCAGTGTGAAGACCTCCGGAGCGCACGAAGAGTAGTTAAGCCTTTGTCCTTCAGATGCCGGAATGCACCGCGAGGCGTTGGTGACAGCCGATGGACCAGGTAAGTGAAGAGCTGTCACTGAAGACCGTAATGCTAACCTGTTCTTTCTTGTCTTTATAGGTGTTGCTGAAGACTGGATTCAGGATGGTAAGCCTTTTTCCTTAGGCCCAGGATCAGATGCAGAAGACACGATGAGCGTTCTGCTGCAGAGGATGCAGAATAACGCAAAGCAAGATTCATCCATCGGGTGTGGTTTAAATAGCCTCCTGTAGTGCGTATGTGTCTCCTTCCACAGCCACGCCTAGTAAGAAAAGAGTTCCTGCTTTCCAGAAGAGTTCCAGTGTTCTGAATCTAGGGAGTGGCTCCTGCCCCACCCAACAGGAAAAGTAGTTCCAAACAGAAGAGGATCAGAGGCTCAACTGGCAGGCAAGTAAGCAGCATGGTCTGCTGCAGGTAAGTCCACCCAAGCATTATGAGCCCGGCGCTTCCAGCGCTGGGACTGGGCATATTTATGAGCCTGGTGCCACTGGCGCCAGGACTGGGTCCAAAAGGTCGCAATTGGGACTGGTTGGCACTCGGAACCTGGGTTATGGATCTGCTTCCAAGGGAGTTGGGAAAACCCTGACCTTTTGGAAGCAGAGATCATGACAAAAACTGCCCGTGCACCCTGAAATACATGTACCCCGCTCGCACAGGGCCAATCACGTGTGATTCTCTCTGCGCACACCCGTAATACACGTACCCCGCTCCCCCAGGGCCAATCGCGTGTGAAACTGCCCGCGCACCCCTGAAAAACATGTACCCCGCTCGCACAGGGCCAATCGCGTATTAAACTGTCTGTGCACCCCCGAAATACACGTACCCTGCTTGCGCAGGGCCTATCGCGTGTGAAACTTCCTGTGCACCCCCGTAATACACATACCTCACTCGCACAGGGCCAATCGTGAGTAAAACTTCCCGCGCACCACGTAATACACGTACCCGCTCGCACAGGGCCAATCGCGTGTAAAACTGCCCGCACATCCCGAAATACACATACCCCGCTCGCACAGGGCCAATCATGTATAAAACTTCCTGCGAACCCCCGAAATACACATACCCCGCTCGCACAGTGCCTATCGCGTGTAAAACCGCTCGCGCACCACCGAAATACACATTCCCTGCTCGCACAGGGCCTATCACATGTAAAACTGCCCGCACACCCCCGAAATACACGTACCCAGCTCGCACAGGGCCAATCGCGTGTGAAACTTTGCACGCACCCCCGTAATACACGTACCCCACTCACACAGGGCCAATCGAGTGTAAAACTTCCCGTGCACACCCGTAATACACGTACCCCACTCGCACAGGGCCAATCGCATGTAAAACTTCCTGCGCATCCCCGTAATACACATACCTCACTCGCACAGGGCCAATCGTGTGTAAAACTTCCCGCGCACCCCGTAATACAGGTACCCCGCTCGCACAGGGCCAATCGCGTGTAAAACTGCTCGCGCACCCCTGAAATACACATACCCCGCTCGCACAGGGCCTTTCGCGTGTAAAACTGCTCGCGCACCCCCGTAATACACGTACCCCACTCGCACAGGGCCAATCGCGTGTAAAACTTCCCGCGCACACCCGTAATACACGTACCCCACTCGCACAGGGCCAATCGCATGTAAAACTTCCTGCGCACCCCCGTAATACACATACCTCACTCGCACAGGGCCAATCGTGTGTAAAACTTCCCGCGCACCCCGTAATACACGTAACCCACTCGCACAGGGCCAATCGCGTGTAAAACTTCCTGCGAACCCCCGAAATACACATACCCCGCTCGAAATACACATACCCCGCTCGCACAGGGCCTATCGTGTGTAAAACTGCTCGTGCACCCCCGAAATACACATACCCCGCTCGCACAGGGCCTATCACATGTAAAACTGCCCGCACAACTCGAAATACATGTACCCCGCTCGCACAGGGCCAATCGCGTGTGAAACTTTGCATGCACCCCCGTAATACACGTACCCCACTCGCACAGGGCCAATCGCGTGTAAAACTTCCTGCGCACACCCGTAATACACGTACCCCACTCGCACAGGGCCAATCGTGTGTAAAACTGCCCACGCACCCCCGAAATACACATACCCCGCTCACACAGTGCCTATTGCGTGTAAAACTGCCTGCGCACCCCCGAAATACACGTAACCCGCTCGCACAGGGCCAATCGCATGTAAAACTGCCTGCGCACCCCCGAAATACATGTACCCCGCTCGCACAGGGCCTATCGCGTGTGAAACTTCCTGCAACCCTGTCATACACATACCCCACGCGCACAGGGCCAATCGCGTGTGAAACTTCCCATGCACCCCCGTAATACACATAACCCGCTCGAACAGGGCCAATCGCGTGTAAAACTGCCCACGCACCCCCAAAAATACACGTACCCCGCTCGCACAGGGCCAATCGCATGTAAAACTTCCAGCGCACCCCAAAAATACACGTACCCCGCTCCCACAGGGCCAATCGCGTGTAAAACTGCCCGCGCACCCCCGAAATACACGTACCCCGCTCCCACAGGGCCAATCGCGTGTAAAACTGCCCGCGCACCCCCGAAATACACGTACCCCGCTCGCACAGGGCCAATCACGTGTGATTCTCTCTGCGCACTCCCGTAATACACATACCGCACTCGCACAGGGCCAATCGCGTGTAAAACCTCCTGCGCACCCTGAAATACACGTACCCCGCTCGCACAGGGCCAATTGCGTGTGATTCTCCCCGCACAATCCCGTAATACACGTACCCCCCTCGCACAGGGCCAATCGCATGTGAAAGTGCCCGCGCACCCCCAAAATACACGTACCCTGCTCGCACAGGGCCTATCGCGTGTGAAACTTCCTGCAACCCTGTAATAAACATGCCCCATGTGCACAGGGCCAATCGCGTGTGAAACTTCCTGCGCACCCCCGTAATACACGTACCCCGCTCGCACAGGGCCAATCGCGTGTAAAACTGCCCACGCACCCCCCGAAAATACACATACCCTGCTCACACAGTGCCTATTGCGTGTAAAACTGCCTGCGCACCCCCGAAATACATGTACCCCGCTCGCACAGGGCCTATCGCGTGTGAAACTTCCTGCAACCCTGTAATACACATACCACACGCGCACAGGGCCAATCGCGTGTGAAACTTCCCACGCACCCCCGTAATACACACAACCCGCTCGCACAGGGCCAATCGCGTGTAAAACTGGCCACGCACCCCCAAAAATACATGTACCCCGCTCACACAGGGCCAATCGCATGTAAAACTTCCTGCGCACCCCAAAAATACACGTACCCCGCTCCCACAGGGCCAATCGCGTGTAAAACTGCCCGCGCACCCCCAAAATACACGTACCCCGCTCGCAAAGGGCCAATCACGTGTGATTCTCTCTGCGCACTCCCGTAATACACATACCCTGCTCGCACAGGGCCAATCGCGTGTGAAACTGCCTGCGCACCCCTGAAAAACATGTACCCTGCTCGCACAGGGCCAATCGTGTATAAAACTGTCTGTGCACCCCCGAAATACACGTACCCCGCTCGCACAGGGCCTATCGCATGTAAAACTTCCTGCGCACCCCTGAAATACACGTATCCCGCTCGCACAGGGCCAATTGCGTGTGATTCTCCCCGCGCACCCCCGTAATACACGTAGCCCCCTCGCACAGGGCCAATCGCGTGTGAAAGTGCCCGCGCACCCCTGAAATACACGTAGCCCGCTCGCACAGGGCCAATCGCATGTAAAACTGCCCGCACACCCCTGAAATACATGTACCCCACTCGCACAGGGCCAATCGCGTGTGAAACTTTGCACGCACCCCGTAATACACGTACCCCACTCGCACAGCGCCAATCACGTGTAAAACTTCCCGCGCACACCCGTAATACACGTACCCCACTCGCACAGGGCCAATCGCGTGTGAAACTTTGCACGCACCCCCGTAATACACGTACCCCACTCGCACAGCGCCAATCACGTGTAAAACTTCCTGCGCACACCCGTAATACACATACCCCACTCGCACAGGGCCAATCGCGTGTAAAACTGCCCACGCACCCCCGAAATACACTTACCCCGCTCACACAGTGCCTATTGCGTGTAAAACTGCCTGCACACCCCCGAAATACATGTACCCCGCTCGCACAGGGCCTATCGCGTGTGAAACTTCCTGCAACCCTGTAATACACATACCCCACGCGCACAGGGCCAATCGCGTGTGAAACTTCCCACGCACCCCCGTAATACACACAACCCGCTCGCACAGGGCCAATCGCGTGTAAAACTGGCCACGCACCCCAAAAAACACATGTACCCCGCTCGCACAGGGCCAATCGCATGTAAAACTTCCTGCGCAACCCAAAAATACACGTACCCCGCTCCCACAGGGCCAATCGCGTGTAAAACTGCCCGCGCACCCCCAAAATACACGTACCTCGCTCGCACAGGGCCACTCACGTGTGATTCTCTCTGCGCACTCCCATAATACACATACCCTGCTCGCACAGGGCCAATCGCGTGTGAAACTGCCTGCGCACCCCTGAAAAACATGTACCCTGCTCGCACAGGGCTAATCGTGTATAAAACTGTCTGTGCACCCCCGAAATACACGTACCCCGCTCGCACAGGGCCTATCGCATGTAAAACTTCCTGCGCACCCCTGAAATACACGTATCCCGCTCGCACAGGGCCAATTGCTTGTGATTCTCCCCGCGCACCCCCGTAATACACGTAGCCCCCTCGCACAGGGCCAATCGCGTGTGAAAGTGCCCGCGCACCCCTGAAATACACGTAGCCCGCTCGCACAGGGCCAATCGCATGTAAAACTGCCCGCGCATCCCCAAAATACACGTACCCCGCTCGCACAGGGCCTATCGCGTGTGAAACTTCCTGCAACCCTGTAATACACATACCCCACACGCACAGGGCCAATCGCGTGTGAAACTTCCCGCGCACCCCCGTAATACACGTACCCCATTCGCACAGGGCCAATCGCGTGTAAAACTGCCCACGCACCCCCGAAAATACACATATCCCGCTCGCACAGGGCCAATCGCATGTAAAACTTCCCGCGCACCCCCAAAATACACGTACCCCGCTAGCACAGGGCCAATCGCGTGTAAAACTGCTCGTGCACCCCCGTAATACACATACCTCACTCGCACAGGGCCAATCGTGTGTAAAACTTCCCGCGCACCCCGTAACACACGTACCCCGCTCGCACAGGGCCAATCACATGTAAAACTGCCCGCGCATCACCGAAATACAGGTACCCACTCGCACAGGGCCAATCATGTGTAAAACTTCCTGCGAACCCCCGAAATACACATACCCCGCTCACACAGGGCCTATCGCGTGTAAAACTGCTCGCGCACCACCAAAATACACATACCCCGCTCGCACAGGGCCTATCACATGTAAAACTGCCCGCACACCCCTGAAATACACGTACCCCACTCGCACAGGGCCAATTGCTTGTGAAACTTTGCACGCAGCCCCGTAATACACGTACCCCACTCGCACAGGGCCAATCGTGTGTAAAACTTCCCGCACACACCCGTAATACACGTACCCCACTCGCACAGGGCCAATCGCATGTAATACTTCCTGCGCACCCCCGTAATACACATACCTCACTCGCACAGGGCCAATCGTGAGTAAAACTTCCTGCGCACCCCGTAATACACGTACCCCGCTCGCACAGGGCCAATCGCGTGTAAAACTTCCTGCGAACCCCCGAAATACACATACCCCGCTCGCACAGGGCCTATCGCGTGTAAAACTGCTCGCGCACTCCCGAAATACACATACCCCACTCGCACAGGGCCAATCGCATGTAAAACTTCCTGCGCACCCCCGTAATACACATACCTCACTCGCACAGGGCCAATCGTGTGTAAAAGTTCCCGCGCACCCCGTAATACACGTACCCCGCTCGCACAGGGCCAATCGCGTGTAAAACTTCCTGCGAACCCCCGAAATACACATACCCCGCTCGCACAGGGCCTTTCGCGTGTAAAACTGCTCACGCGCCCCCGTTATACACGTACCCCACTCGCACAGGGCCAATCGCGTGTAAAACTTCCCGCGCACACCCGTAATACACGTACCCCACTCGCACAGGGCCAATCACATGTAAAACTTCCTGCGCACCCCCGTAATACACAACCTCAATCGCAAAGGGCCAATCGTGTGTAAAACTTCCCGCACACCCCGTAATACACGTACCCCGCTCGCACAGGGCCAAAAGCGTGTAAAACTTCCTGCGAACCCCCGAAATACACATACCCCGCTCGCACAGGGCCTATCGCGTGTAAGACTGCTTGTGCACCCCCGAAATACACATACCCCGCTCGCACAGGGCCTATCACATGTAAAACTGCCCGCACACCCCTGAAATACATGTACCCCGCTCGCACAGGGCCAATCGCGTGTGAAACTTTGCACGCACCCCCGTAATACACGTACACCACTCGCACAGGGACAATCGCGTGTAAAACTTCCCGCGCACACCCGTAATACACGTACCCCACTCGCACAGGGCCAATCGCGTGTAAATCTGCCCACGCACCCCCGAAATACACATACCCCGCTCACACAGTGCCTATTGCGTGTAAAACTGCCTGCGCACCCCCGAAATACATGTACCCCGCTCGCACAGGGCCTATCGCGTGTGAAACTTCCTGCAACCCTGTAATACACGTACCCCACGCGCACAGGGCCAATCGCGTGTGAAACTTCCCACGCACCCCCGTAATACACATAACCCGCTCGCACAGGGCCAATCGCGTGTAAAACTGGCCACGCACCCCCAGAAATACACGTACCCCGCTCGCACAGGGCCAATCGCATGTAAAACTTCCTGCGCACCCCAAAAAATACACATACCTCGCTCCCACAGGGCCAATCGCGTGTAAAACTGCCTGCGCACCCCCAAAATACACGTACCCCGCTCGCACAGAGCCAATCACGTGTGATTCTCTCTGCGCCCTCCCATAATACACATACCCTGCTCGCACAGGGCCAATCGCGTGTGAAACTGCCCGCGCACCCCTGAAAAACATGTACCCTGCTCGCACAGGGCCAATCGTGTATAAAACTGTCTGTGCACCCCCGAAATACATGTACCCCGCTCGCACAGGGCCTATCGCGTGTAAAACTTCCTGCGCACCCCTGAAATACACGTACCCCGCTCGCACAGGGCCAATTGCGTGTGATTCTCCCCGTGCACCCCCTTAATACACGTACCCCCCTCGCACTGGGCCAATCGTGTGTGAAAGTGCCCATGCACCCCTGAAATACACGTAGCCCGCTCGCACAGGGCCAATCGCCTGTAAAACTACCAGCGCACCCCCAAAATACACGTACCCCGCTCGCACAGGGCCTATCGCGTGTAAAACTTCCTGCAACCCTGTAATACACATACCCCACGCGCACAGGGCCAATCGCGTGTAAAACTTCCCGCACACCCCCACAATACACGTACCCCCCTCGCACAGGGCCAATCGCGTGTGAATGTGCCCACGCACCCCTGAAATACACGTAGCCCTCTTGCACAGGGCCAATAGCATTTAAAACTGCCAGCGCACCCCGGAAATACATGTACCCTGCTCGCACAGGGCCTATTGCATGTGAAACTTCCTGCAAGCCTGTAATACACATACCCCACGCGCACAGGGCCAATCGTGTGTGAAACTTCCCGCGCACCCCCGTAATACATGTACCCTGCTCGCACAGGGCCAATCGCGTGTAAAACTGCCCATGCACCCCCGAAAATACACGTACCTCACTCGCAAAGGGCCAATCGCGTGTAAAACTGCCCGCGCACCCCCGAAATACACATACCCCGCTCGCACAGGGCCAATCACGTGTGATTCTCTCTGCGCACTCCCGTAATACACGTACCCCGCTCGCACAGGGCCAAAAGCGTGTAAAACTTCCTGCGATCCCCCGAAATACACATACCCCGCTCGCACAGGGCCTATCGCGTGTAAGACTGCTTGTGCACCCCCGAAATACACATACCCCGCTCGCACAGGGCCTATCACATGTAAAACTGCCCGCACACCCCTGAAATACATGTACCCCGCTCGCACAGGGCCAATCGCGTGTGAAACTTTGCACGCACCCCCGTAATACACGTACACCACTCGCACAGGGACAATCGCGTGTAAAACTTCCCGCGCACACCCGTAATACACGTACCCCACTCGCACAGGGCCAATCGCGTGTAAATCTGCCCACGCACCCCCGAAATACACATACCCCGCTCACACAGTGCCTATTGCGTGTAAAACTGCCTGCGCACCCCCGAAATACATGTACCCCGCTCGCACAGGGCCTATCGCGTGTGAAACTTCCTGCAACCCTGTAATACACGTACCCCACGCGCACAGGGCCAATCGCGTGTGAAACTTCCCACGCACCCCCGTAATACACATAACCCGCTCGCACAGGGCCAATCGCGTGTAAAACTGGCCACGCACCCCCAGAAATACACGTACCCCGCTCGCACAGGGCCAATCGCATGTAAAACTTCCTGCGCACCCCAAAAAATACACATACCTCGCTCCCACAGGGCCAATCGCGTGTAAAACTGCCTGCGCACCCCCAAAATACACGTACCCCGCTCGCACAGGGCCAATCACGTGTGATTCTCTCTGCGCCCTCCCATAATACACATACCCTGCTCGCACAGGGCCAATCGCGTGTGAAACTGCCCGCGCACCCCTGAAAAACATGTACCCTGCTCGCACAGGGCCAATCGTGTATAAAACTGTCTGTGCACCCCCGAAATACATGTACCCCGCTCGCACAGGGCCTATCGCGTGTAAAACTTCCTGCGCACCCCTGAAATACACGTACCCCGCTCGCACAGGGCCAATTGCGTGTGATTCTCCCCGTGCACCCCCTTAATACACGTACCCCCCTCGCACTGGGCCAATCGTGTGTGAAAGTGCCCATGCACCCCTGAAATACACGTAGCCCGCTCGCACAGGGCCAATCGCCTGTAAAACTACCCGCGCACCCCCAAAATACACGTACCCCGCTCGCACAGGGCCTATCGCGTGTAAAACTTCCTGCAACCCTGTAATACACATACCCCACGCGCACAGGGCCAATCGCGTGTAAAACTTCCCGCACACCCCCACAATACACGTACCCCCCTCGCACAGGGCCAATCGCGTGTGAATGTGCCCACGCACCCCTGAAATACACGTAGCCCTCTTGCACAGGGCCAATAGCATTTAAAACTGCCAGCGCACCCCGGAAATACATGTACCCTGCTCGCACAGGGCCTATTGCGTGTGAAACTTCCTGCAAGCCTGTAATACACATACCCCACGCGCACAGGGCCAATCGTGTGTGAAACTTCCCGCGCACCCCCGTAATACATGTACCCTGCTCGCACAGGGCCAATCGCGTGTAAAACTGCCCATGCACCCCCGAAAATACACGTACCTCACTCGCAAAGGGCCAATCGCGTGTAAAACTGCCCGCGCACCCCCGAAATACACATACCCCGCTCGCACAGGGCCAATCACGTGTGATTCTCTCTGCGCACTCCCGTAATACACGTACCCCGCTCGCACAGGGCCAATCGCGTGTGAAACTGCCCACGCACCCCTGAAAAACATGTACCCCGCTCGCACAGGGGCTATCGCATGTGAAACTTCCTGCGCACCCCCGTAATACACATACCTCACTCGCAGAGGGCCAATCGTGTGTAAAACTTCCCGCGCCTCCCCGTAATACATGTACCCCGCTCGCACAGGGCCAATCGCATGTAAAACTCCCGCGCACCCCCGAAATACAAGTACCCCCTCGCACAGGGCCAATCGTGTGTTAAACTGCCAGCACACCCACAAAATACACGTACCCCGATCGCACAGGGACAATCACGTGTAAAACTTCCCGCGCACACTCGTAATACACGTACCCCACTCGCACAGGGCCAATCGCGTGTAAATCTGCCCACGCATCCCCGAAATACACATACCCCGCTCACACAGTGCCTATTGCATGTAAAACTGCCTGCGCACCTCCGAAATACACGTAACTCGCTCGCACAGGGCCAATCGCATGTAAAACTGCCCGCGCCCCCCCGAAATACACGTACCCCGCTCGCACAGGGCCTATCGCGTGTGAAACTTCCTGCAACCCTGTAATACACATACCCCACGCGCACAGGGCCAATCGCGTGTAAAACTGCCCGCGCACCCCCAAAATACACGTACCCCGCTCACACAGGGCCAATCACGTGTGATTCTCTCTGCGCACTCCCGTAATACACGTACCCCGATCGCACAGGGCCAATCGCGTGTGAAACTGCCCGCGCACCCCTGAAAAACATGTACCCCGCTCGCACAGGGCCTATCGCGCGTGAAACTTCCTGCGCACCCACGTAATACACATACCTCACTCGCACAGGGCCAATCGTGTGTAAAACTTCCCGCGCACCCCCGTAATACATGTACCCCGCTCGCACAGGGCCAATCGCATGTAAAACTACCCGCGCACCCCCGAAATACACGTACCCCCTCGCACAGGGCCAATCGTGTGTAAAACTTCCTGCGAACCCCCAAAATACACATACGCCGCTCGCACAGGGCCTATCGCGTGTAAAACTGCTTGCGCACCCCCGAAATACACATACCACGCTCGCACAGGGCCTATCACATGTAAAACTGTCCGCACACCCACGAAATACACGCACCCCGATCGCACAGGGGCAATTGCGTGTAAAACTTTGCACGCACCCCCGTAATACACGTACCCCACTCGCACAGGGCCAATCACGTGTCAAACTTCCCGCGCACCCCCGTAATACACGTACCCCACTCGCACAGGGCCAATCGCGTGTAAAACTGCCCGCATACCCCCGAAATACACATACCCCGCTCACACAGTGCATATTGTGTGTAAAACTGCCTGCGCACCCCCGAAATACACGTACCCCACTCACACAGGGCCAATCGCGTGTAAAACTGCCACGCACCCCCGAAAATAAACATACCCCGCTCGCACAGGGCCAATCGCATGTAAAACTTCCCGCGCACCCCCAAAATACACGTACCCCGCTCGCACAGGGCCAATAACGTGTAAAACTGCACGCGCACCCCTGAAATACACGTAACCCGCTCGCACAGGGCCAATCGCATGTAAAAATGCCCGCGCACCCCCGAAATACACGTACCCCGCTCGCAGAGGGCCTATCGCATGTGAAACTTCCTGCAACCCTGCAATACACATACCCCACGCGCACATACCAGGCTCACACAGTGCATATTGTGTGTAAAACTTCACGCGCACCCCTGTAATACACGTACCCCACTCACACAGGGCCAATCGCGTGTAAAACTGCCCACGCACCCCCGAAAATACACGTACCCCGCTCGCACAGGGCCAATCGCATGTAAAACTTCCCGCGCACCCCCAAAGTACACGTACCCCGCTCGCACCTGGACAATCACGTGTAAAACTGCACGCGCACTCCCGTAATACACGTACCCCGCTCGCACAGGGCCAATCGCGTGTTAAACTGCCCGCGCACCCCTCTAAAACATGTACCCCACTCGCACAGGGCCAATCACGTATAAAACTGTCTGTGCACCCCCGAAATACACGTACCCCGCTCACACAGTGCCTATCACGTGTGAAACTTCCTGCGCACTCCTGTAATACACATACCTCACTCGCACAGGGCCAATCGTGTGTAAAACTTCCCGCGCACCTCCGTAATAAACGTACCCCGCTCGTACAGGGCCAATCGCGTGTAAAACTTCCTGCGCACCCCCGAAATAGACGTACCCTGCTCGCACAGGGCCAATCGTGTGTAAAACTTCCTGCGAACCCCCGAAATACACATACCCCGCTCGCACAGGGCCTATCGCGTGTAAAACTGCCCGCACACCTCCGAAATACACATACCCCGCTCGCACAGGGCCAATCACGTGTGAAACATTGCACGCACCCCTGTAATACACGTACCCCACTCGCACAGGGCCAATCGCGTGTAAATCTGCCCACGCACCCCCGAAATACACATACCTCACTCGCAGAGGGCCAATCGTGTGTAAAACTTCCCGCGCCTCCCCGTAATACATGTACCCCGCTCGCACAGGGCCAATCGCATGTAAAACTCCCGCGCACCCCCGAAATACATGTACCCCCTCGCACAGGGCCAATCGTGTGTTAAACTGCCAGCACACCCACAAAATACACGTACCCCGATCGCACAGGGACAATCACGTGTAAAACTTTCCGCGCACACCCGTAATACACGTACCCCACTCGCACAGGGCCAATCGCGTGTAAATCTGCCCACGCACCCCCGAAATACACATACCCCGCTCACACAGTGCCTATTGCGTGTAAAACTGCCTGCGCACCTCCGAAATACACGTAACTCGCTCGCACAGGGCCAATCGCATGTAAAACTGCCCGCGCCCCCCCGAAATACACGTACCCCGCTCGCACAGGGCCTATCGCGTGTGAAACTTCCTGCAACCCTGTAATACACATACCCCACGCGCACAGGGCCAATCGCGTGTAAAACTGCCCGCGCACCCTCAAAATACACGTACCCCGCTCACACAGGGCCAATCACGTGTGATTCTTTATGCGCACTCCCGTAATACACGTACCCTGCTCACACAGGGCCAATTGCGTGTAAAACTGCCCGCGCACCCCCGAAATACACGTATCCCGCTCGCACAGGGCCAATCACGTGTGATTCTCTCTGCGCACTCCCGTAATACACGTACCCCGCTCGCACAGGGCCAATCGCGTGTGAAACTGCCCGCGCACCCCTGAAAAACATGTACCCCGCTCGCACAGGGCCTATCGCGCATGAAACTTCCTGCGCACCCACGTAATACACATACCTCACTCGCACAGGGCCAATCGTGTGTAAAACTTCCCGCGCACCCCCGTAATACATGTACCCCGCTCGCACAGGGCCAATCGCATGTAAAACTACCCGCGCACCCCCGAAATACACGTACCCCCTCGCACAGGGCCAATCGTGTGTAAAACTTCCTGCGAACCCCCAAAATACACATACGCCGCTCGCACAGGGCCTATCGCGTGTAAAACTGCTTGCGCACCCCCGAAATACACATACCACGCTCGCACAGGGCCTATCACATGTAAAACTGTCCGCACACCCACGAAATACACGCACCCCGATCGCACAGGGGCAATTGCGTGTAAAATTTTGCACGCACCCCCGTAATACACGTACCCCACTCGCACAGGGCCAATCACGTGTCAAACTTCCCGCGCACCCCCGTAATACACGTACCCCACTCGCACAGGGCCAATCGCGTGTAAAACTGCCCGCATACCCCCGAAATACACATACCCCGCTCACACAGTGCATATTGTGTGTAAAACTGCCTGCGCACCCCCGAAATACACGTACCCCACTCACACAGGGCCAATCGCGTGTAAAACTGCCACGCACCCCCGAAAATAAACATACCCCGCTCGCACAGGGCCAATCGCATGTAAAACTTCCCGCGCACCCCCAAAATACACGTACCCCGCTCGCACAGGGCCAATAACGTGTAAAACTGCACGCGCACCCCTGAAATACACGTAACCCGCTCGCACAGGGCCAATCGCATGTAAAAATGCCCGCGCACCCCCGAAATACACGTACCCCGCTCGCAGAGGGCCTATCGCGTGTGAAACTTCCTGCAACCCTGCAATACACATACCCCACGCGCACATACCAGGCTCACACAGTGCATATTGTGTGTAAAACTTCACGCGCACCCCTGTAATACACGTACCCCACTCACACAGGGCCAATCGCGTGTAAAACTGCCCACGCACCCCCGAAAATACACGTACCCCGCTCGCACAGGGCCAATCGCATGTAAAACTTCCCACGCACCCCCAAAGTACACGTACCCCGCTCGCACCTGGCCAATCACGTGTAAAACTGCACGCGCACTCCCGTAATACACGTACCCCGCTCGCACAGGGCCAATCGCGTGTTAAACTGCCCGCGCACCCCTCTAAAACATGTACCCCACTCGCACAGGGCCAATCACGTATAAAACTGTCTGTGCACCCCCGAAATACACGTACCCCGCTCACACAGTGCCTATCACGTGTGAAACTTCCTGCGCACTCCTGTAATACACATACCTCACTCGCACAGGGCCAATCGTGTGTAAAACTTCCCGCGCACCTCCGTAATAAACGTACCCCGCTCGTACAGGGCCAATCGCGTGTAAAACTTCCTGCGCACCCCCGAAATAGACGTACCCTGCTCGCACAGGGCCAATCGTGTGTAAAACTTCCTGCGAACCCCCGAAATACACATACCCCGCTCGCACAGGGCCTATCGCGTGTAAAACTGCCCGCACACCTCCGAAATACACATACCCCGCTCGCACAGGGCCAATCACGTGTGAAACATTGCACGCACCCCTGTAATACACGTACCCCACTCGCACAGGGCCAATCGTGTGTAAAATTGCCCGCGCACCCCCAAAATACACGTACCCCGCTCACACAGGGCCTATTGCGTGTAAAACTGCCTGTGCACCCCCGAAATACACGTAACCCGCTCGCACAGGGCCAATCGCGTGTAAGCCTTCCTGCGCACCCCCGAAATACATGTACCCCACTCGCACAGGGCCTATCGCATGTGATTCTCCCAACACAGCGGGGTACGTGTATTCGGAGTGGTGCATGGGGAGTTTTACAGGCGTATTCGTGGTTGGGGGGCTGTATGCTGGTCCACTGGCCTGTGCGCCATGTACAGGATTTGTGCGCTGTTCATGGCGCACAGTGAGGGGTTGGGGATGTAACTGGCGCTGCAGCAGGGTCGCTGTGCCACGGCTGTTTATGGATGTTTAAATCCATGAACACGCTGTGCGCGGAAATTGATTTTGGCGCACGCGGCTGGCACAGACTGCCGCATGCGCACACTGTGCGCCAGCCGCGTGCACCACTTGTGCGCTGAATTCTATGAATGACCCCCTTAATGCGTTAACATATACAGGGGATTTGGCTGAAGGCCTTGGCTAGTGGCTGGTTAATGTTATGTCATATACAGTGGACACGGCCAAAGGCTGTGGACACTGGTCATGGATGAAGTCCATAGCTAGTGGCCCCTTAATGTGTTAAAATATACAGTGGACATGGCCATGGCTACTATCCAGTTAGTGTTGTAAAATATATAGTGGGTACGGCTGAAGGCTTTGAACACTGGTCATAGCCAAACAACATGGCTAGACGTTTGTTAGTGTTTTAAAATATACAGTGAACATGGGCGAAGGTCATGGTCATTGGCCATATCCAAAGGCAATGGCTAATGGCTTCTTAATGTGTTAAAGTATACAGTGGGCACAGCTAAAGCCACTGGTCATAACTGTTTAGTGCTGTAATGTTATGTGTGATGTAACCAGTGATGTCATACATGATGTTATTAATGAGGTCACCAGTGATATCGTCAGTGATGTCATCTGTGATGTCATTATTGTGTTCAAAGGCTTTGCAATAGTGGAAGCGAAGTTTAGGGGGCTTTAGCAGAATTTCATGTTTTTTTATTAAGTTCTCACCTTAACGCCACTGCAACTAAATTGTTTTCCTTCAATAGAAATATATATGTGCACATGGAAATGTACTTATATGTTTATATAGCAAACAAAAGGGGGTGAGGGGCACCCTCTGGTTCCCAGCTCAACCAGCCTCCCACGGTCCAGATGATGTTCTCCTCCAAGCGCTTTCCTGTCTCTTTCACGCATCAGGGAGGCATTCTGTTCAGGTGGTGCTGTTTAATACAGGATTGTGGCCTCAGGGAATTCTGGTAGCTGTTGTCCCTGAAGACATCCCGGAACCAACTTTCCCTCTAACCCGCTCACACAGTGCATATTGTGTGTAAAACTGCCTGCGCACCCCCGAAATACACGTACCCCACTCACACAGGGCCAATCGTGTGTAAAACTGCCACGCACCCCCGAAAATACACGTACCCCACTCGCACAGGGCCAATCGCATGTAAAACTTCCCGCGCACCCCCAAAATACACGTACCCCGCTCGCACAGGGCCAATCACGTGTAAAACTGCACGCGCACCCCTGAAATACACGTAACCCGCTCGCACAGGGCCAATCGCATGTAAAAATGTCCGCGCACCCCCGAAATACACGTACCCCGCTCGCAGAGGGCCTATCGCGTGTGAAAGTTCCTGCAACCCTGCAAAAAGAAATATAATGTGCACATGGAAATGTACTTATATGTTTATATAGCAAACAAAAGGGGGTGCGGGGCACCCTCTGGTTCCCAGCTCAACCAGCCTCCCACGGTCCAGATGATGTTCTCCTCCAAGCGCTTTCCTGCCTCTTTCACGCATCAGGGAGGCATTCTGTTCAGGTGGTGCTGTTTAATACAGGATTGTGGCCTCAGGGAATTCTGGTAGCTGTTGTCCCTGAAGACATCCCGGAACCAACTTTCCCTCTAATTACACAATGTAAATCTGACAGCGGGAGAAGAGGGAAAAGCAAGAGTGTGGCTCTCTAAAGTAGGGCATATGTCACCCTGGTGCAGGCCCTCTGGAGTACGGAGCTCCCAAATATTTGTGCAAACAAACAAGGGTGAGGGGGGCACTCTGGTTCCCAGCTCAATCAGCCTCCCACAGTCCAGATGATGTTCTCCTCCAAGCACGTTCGTGCCTCTTGCACACATCAGGGAGGAAGTCTGTTCAGGTGCTGCTGTTTAGTACAAAATGTTGGCGTCAGGGAATTCTGGTAGCCATAGTCCATTAAGACAGCCAGGAACCAACTATCCCTCCATTTACAAAATGTAAATCCCACAGTGGGGGTAGAGGGGAAAAACAAGAATGTGGCTCTCCAGAAAGGGGCATGTGTCACCCTGATGCTGCCCCTCAGGAGTCCTTAGATCCCACATACTTTTGCAAACAAACATGGGTGAGGATGCACTCTGGTTAGCAGCACATTTGGCCACCCATAGCCCAGATGATGTTCTATAAGCGCTTTTGCGCCCCTCACACTCATCAGGGAGGCAGTCTGTTCAGGTGTTGCTGTTTAGAACAAGATTGTGGCATCAGGGAGCAGGCAGAGGGGGGAAACCAATGGCATGGGTCTCCAAAGTGGGGCATGTGTCACACTGGTGTTGCCCCTCTGTAGTCCAGTGCCCCCACATATTTTTGCAAACAAAGGTGGGTGAGGGGCACACTCCATTTCCCAGCTAAACCTGCCTCCCACAGTCCAGATGATGTTCTCTTTCAATCACTCTCGTGTCTCTCCCACTGATCAGGGGGCAGTCCGTTCAGTTGTTGCTGTTTAGTACAATATTGTGGCTTCATTGAATTCTGGTAGCTGCAGTCCATGAAGGCAGCCAGGAACCAACTCTCCCTCCAATTACACAATGTAAATTCCACAGAGTAGCAAAATGGTGGAAGTCTCCTTCCATTGACCCGAACACTCTTGTCTACTTTTATTCTGCCCCCTTCACATTGGGTGTGACATCAGAAGGGCAAGGTCCAGTCCATTCAAGAGCATGGTTTGGACCCCTAAGAAAGGCTAGCTTTTATCCAATCACCCGGGGACATTTGCCTTTGACAGAAGGGTTTCGCACCATTTCAGATCTTATGAAAACATGAAGATTTGCATTGAAACACCTGAGAAGAACTCACTGGGCTTACTTTGGAAAAAGTTGCACTATTTAAAGCTCTCAGCCTGAGGTGAAGAAGGAACCATCCAAGGCAGAAGAGCGATCTGCCCCTATCCACTCCAGGGCACACTGGGAGTGACCTTTTCTGGGGACTAGAAACTGCCACTCCGCATGCGAATCTCCTCATGTTGGGAGAGCAGACCCTTAACGGAACAACCATGTCCTTGCGTCCCTCTGAGTAAAGCTGGAGGGCCAGACCAGCCGAAACTTCATCTTCTTCTGCACTGAACTGGTCACATTATGGATGCACCTTGAATGAAAGGGGAGATGCTGGTGCTGGCTTTTGTGCTCCTCCACAAATCTGAACTTTTGCTTGCACTTCTAACCAGCTCAATGCTGCATCCAGCCCTAGTTGAGCCTGTCACATGCTAGGCCCAAATCAATTGCTCGATGCTGCAACCTGATCCAAATCACTGGTGAGTTACACGCTGACTCTGACCAGTGGCTACAGCCATGGCTTGAACCTGATAGCCCTCGAATGGCTGCCTCACTGACTTGCAAATCAGCAACCCAAAATCACCTATTTTGACAACCATTGCCCGCCAATTTGAACCACTGGAGCATCACATATTGACCCCCCAAGATGATAAAGCCTGATTTAGCCTAACCCAAATGCAAAGAGAACCTGTGACTAACCCGACCTGCATCGCTGAGAGCCTCCCTTCAGCCACACAGAGTGATCTCATTCAACCCTACTCGACATCTGCTTGCTGCTTGGTCCCACATGATCCAGCATGTCCTAAATGAGCTTCATTGGCTCACATCAATATGAAACAGAAAGTTCCACATCTTCAACTCACCCGAGAACCAAACCCAAGTACCCTTATCAAGGAACTGCCTCCTTGGTCAACGGGGACCCTAGGGACTGGTCAGTTCACCTCAGCACCGTCTTTCACCTAAGACATATCCTTTCATGGTTGGCATTTTCTTATCACTTCTGTACCCATGCACAGGAGCCAACATTCTCCAATCTGTTGCTTCCTCTTTGTCTTTCAAAGGGGTGGGTTTTTGTACAGTGTTTCACTTTCATTCTATTGCAGATGGTGTGTTTAATTAAAGTATATATTGTTATATATAATAACCTTTATTTTGGACTGTGGTAGTGTGTTGTTTGCCTCACTAATGGATCAAATTTACACCCCTCTTAAGAACATAGCCTTCCCTTGGCCCACTTTACCACAAAAGGCAAATCAGGAATATCTCAAAACTGGCCCTGTTTTACCTGTATGATTGCATTGGGTTTTGGTTTGTAGACGTGTGAGGGCTGAGTGGGCCATTTTACCCCTACTCATCCTTGTTCTTCTGCAGAGCAGAATCCAATTTGTTACAATCAAAGTTGGTTCAACTTTCAATTTATAAACATGTGTAAGCAGAATGTAAGAAAATCAATAGTAAATTCTGTTAATGACTTTCATCTGTGACCTTAAAGGTTTAAGCTTACGTGTCAAATGCCAGAAACTTTTTACATTCTTCTTTTCATGCTCAAAAAAACCCAAATATTTGAGGGATGGAACATGTTCCATTATCTTATCATTCACTCTACAGGAATATTTGGCACGATTTACACTACTAGCAGATATTAAGGTTTCAGATTTGTTTTCCATTTATTTTAAAGCTAGTAACTAATGCATTAGATTGAAAAGCATCCATTTTCCTCTGCAGACCAATTTCTGTTACATCAAATAACATGTTGTAATCTGCATAGGTTAACCAGAGACTTTCAAATTCCAAACTTTTGTAGAGAAAGAATGACAGTGGTCCAACTCTCTACCCAGGTCAGAGAGAAAGAGATTGAAGAGTGTATGCGCTAGGACACATCCTTGCCAGAGGCCTATTGATCTCCCTGGAGACTTGCCCAACCTACTAAGTCTGACCAGGATTTTTGTGTCTGTGTAAAACATTATGATCATTTTCAAAAGGCTAGGGGGAATGACTCACCTTTGTATTTTTGCCACACTAGAGGCCTCACTATTGTATGGAATGAGGCACTGAAGTCTATACAGGCCAGAAAGACATACATGTTGTCTGTTTGCAGAGCCCTTGTGTGAAGCAGTGACAAAACAAAACCACTGACAGTACTACCCAATCCTCGCCTGACGCCTGATTGTACCTTTTTACTCATTTTGAACTCACTGCCAGTTGTCCAGATCTAAGAGGACTAAAGATGCCATCATTTTTCTTGACTCATCAAACAATTCTGTAGGGCATTAATTGAGTGGGTCTATCCTTTCCACCTTCTTGTAAATAGGGATTACATATGAGTTGTGCCATGACTGCGCAATCATGTGCTTACTGATAATATCCCTAAATAAGGCATATATGATGTTAGCCCCTAGCTCAGGAGTGGCTTTGAGGAATGAGTTAGACATTCCAAAGTACCGGCAGCTCTGATAATATCCCTAAATAAGGCATATATGATATTAACCCCTAGCTCAGGAGTGGCTTTGAGGAATGATTAGACATTCCATCAGTACCGGCAGTTCTAAGCTCTAGATTTTTTTGCTTTATATATTAGGTGTTCTATGTCCGCTGTAACAAAATACCTGTTCTATGATGGCAGGTCTTGCCGCCTAAGGGTGGAGTTACAGAAAGGGAATCATTAAACCTTTTTGTTTACATACTGTTCTAAATCTCTTCTGGAAGGGGATTAGGAAGTATTCCTTTGTTTGTGGTATGAGTCTTTCTGAACAGAGACCAAACATTGATTGTTTTTCACCACAATCTTTAGCATGATCTCACAATCTCTATTGAGCATAGCATTTTTGGGAGCTTTCAGCCAGTTGTTATATCTTTTGGCTGATCTTTTTTGTGCCCCATATAATTTTTTTGTATTTGGTTTATTTATTTATTGGGTATTTATAATGTGCATTTACAGCAAATGGTGTTTCAAGGCTCAACAAGACACAAGAAGGGGAAAAACAGCAGTAGAATAACAAAAAACGATCCTACTATGGCTTTTGTCATTCGGATTGTGCAAGTCCAGTGACAAGAAGTGCAGGGGAGTGGGAGGGTGGGGAAAGTGCTGGTCAAAGCAGAATGTGCTAATACGAGGAGGTAAGGAAGTGCAGGTGGGTATGGAGAGTACACAGTGGTGGGGGGAGGAGGAAGAACGAAGACGGACACTGGACTAGGCGAGTGCTAAGGGGAGGCCAGGTGGACAAGTTCCAGGTGAATGCAGAGAGTGGAGGGGAATGAAGGTCTACATGCTAAGTGCAAGGATGAGGCTGGATGGCCTCCATAGGGGTGCAGGCCCAGCCAGGCTAGTGCAGGGACACAGGGCCCAATAGGGCAAGTGCAGGTTAGGTGGGGGGAGACCGATGTTCTAGAGTGGACTGGGTGAGGAGGGCTTAGTGCCCTGTATGAATCAGAAAGGTACCAGGCAGCCAGTCAATGTGGCACAGCGGGAAATTAGCTGGGAGGGTAGAGAGAGAAACAGAGGCTCTTGAGAAGGTTCTGGGACTTGGCGATCTGGCTCAAGTCTGAGAGGGCCAGGGAGGCCATTTCAGAGGGAGGCTCCTGCGGAAGAGAGAGATCCACCCCCACTCTCTGCTTTCAAAAGCATCTGATCTGCAGATATTTTGAACAAGAAGACTGAAGCGCTCTACCGGGACGGTAATTAGAGAGAATTGGATGTCGCTGGGTCCCAGGCCCCAGAAAGCAGTGTGGATAATGCAGAGGGTCTAGGACCTGATCCTAGCAGCAACCCAGAGCCAGTGGATTTATTTTAGGGCTGGAAAGATGCGGTCCCAGTGCTTGAGGCAAAGGATAGTCGCGCAGTCCTTTTCCAGATTAGTTGAAGGTGGCGAAGGGAGTATTAAGACAGATTGAGGAAAGGGCTGTTGCAGTAGTCCAGCCTAGAGAGGACTAGAGCTCTGGAGACATTGAGTTTCTGGGGGAAGGTAAAGAAATGGAGAATGCTTCTGAGGAGGTGCAGCTGAAAGTGGGCCTTCTTGGCGAGGTCAGTGATGTAAGGAGAGAAGGAGAGAGAGGAGTTGAAGATGACACCAGGGTTTTTTGCCTCAGAAGAGGGTGATGGGAGCTGGTCCCTGGGGGGCAGCCTGAGAGTAGGATGAAAGAATAGAAATGGCATCCCAATAAGAAGTATCTCAGTCTTACTGGCATTAAGGCAGAGATCATTAGCAGCACACCATGCCTGAATAGCAGTCAGACAGTCAGGAATGAGAAGGATAGAGGAGGTGGAAGTGGAGGGAAGCTGGAAGGAGAGCTGTGTGTCGTCCGCATAACACTGGAAATGAGGAGAGAATGCAGAGATCAAATGGGATAGAGGGGCAAGGTTGATGTTGAAGAGCAATGGTGAGAGGATAGAGCCCTGAGGGACACCAGAGGTGGAGAGTGTGATGGTGGAGATAAAAGGGCCTAGTTGAACCTGGGAAGATCGGTCAGAGAGGAAGGAGGTCAACCAGTCCAGTGCCAGGTCTGTGATGACAAGGGTATTACAGAGCCGATTTGTAAGGGTGGAATGAGTGACCATATCAAAGGCAGAGCAAGGGTCAAGAAGGATGAGAACAGAAGGAGAGTTGGAATCAAAATTTGAGAACAGGTTTTCATGGGTGTTCAGGAGTGCAGTTTCTTTGCCTCTGGCTGCTCTGAAAACAGACTGGTGGTCATGGAGACAACCAACAGATTTAGTTTGGTAGATCAGATGGGAAATGACCAGCCTCTCCAAGACTTTTCCCAGGAAGGGAGCAATGGAGATAGGGCGGTAGTTAGCTGTGCAAGAGGGGTCGGCAGAAGGCTTTTTTAGGAGAGAGTGCAAACTGAAGTGCTTGAGGAGTATCAGGAAGGAGCAAGTGGCAAAGGAGTGATTACAAAATCAGCCAAGGCTGGAGCAATGTAGGCAATGTTGTCCTTGATAGTTCTGGACGAGCAGGGAAGCACCTGTTTTGAGGAGACTTTCATAGAGTGGACTTGTCTAGAGACCTCACCCTATGATATGGGTGAGAAATAACAGAGTAGGAAGGAAGAGGAGAGGGGGGACAAGGGAGGCCTGAGAGCGGGTGTGTGAGAAGGGAGGGGCATAGAGGAAAATGAGGACAGGGTGTCCTGAGTTTTATTTATGAAGTGAGAGGCCAGTAAAGTTCAGACTGTCAGAGACAGTAGAGGAGAAGTGGAGACTGCAATAGGATTGGTGAGTTTCTTTCAGATTTTGAACAGTTCAGTCGTGTTGTTAGTCGCCCCAGAGATGCCGGCTTGGATATAGGCCTTCTTCTTTGAGCAGATGGAAACTCTGTATTGCCTTTGGAGCAGGCAGAAGACCAGTCTGTCAGAGGATGTGCAGAAGCCTGCCACTTCCTCTCAGCAGCTCTACACTTGCGTTTCAGAGAGGCTTGGCCGGAATAATACCAGATGTTGCGGTTGGAGGCAGGCATCATGCAGATGCTCACGACAGGGGCAAGGATGTCCAGAGTGTTGGAGATAGAGAGTTGAAGTTAGCAATGGCTGTGTCAGTGTGAGAGTCAGTGGCAGGAGTGGGAGGGGGAATGAAAGTGGTGGCAAAAGCGGCAACTCACACTCACTTCATTGGTCGAATGATGGAGAAGGAGACTGGCAATGCAGGCAGAGGATTAGCCGGGGGACCCAATTGATCCAGATAAGAGGAGAGCATGATCAGACCAGGAGAGAGGTGTAGTTAGAGGGTTGGAGAGGGGGATTTCTACTGAGATGAGTCAGTGTGAGAGTCAGTGGCAGGAGTGGGAAGGAGAATGAAAGTGGTGGCAAAAGCGGCAACTGACACTCACTTCATTGGTCGAATGATGGAGAAGGGGGCTGGCAATTCAGACAGAGGCTTAGCCGGGGAACCCAATAGATCCAGGTGAGAGGAGAAGAGAACATAATCAGACCAGGAGAGAGGTGTAGGTAGAGGGTTGGAGAGGAGGATGTCTACTGAGATGAGAGCATCCAAGGTGTGTCCAGCTCAGTGCATCGGAAGAGAGGGAAGAATAGTGCAGAAAAGAGAATCACAGAGGCTGCATAAGAGTCCAGAGGCTGCATCAGGGGAGTCATGGTGAATATTGAATTCTCCAAGGAAGACAAGTGTGGAGGTGGAGGCTAGGAGAGAAGAGGATAGGTCAGACCACTCTGAGAAGAAGAGGGAGACTGGATCAGGGGTCCTGTAGAAGGTGGCAAGAGGCAGTGGGAGGATTTGAGAGACACCAAGCCTGCAGACGAGGCATTCAAAGGAAGAGTAGTTCTGAGTGGGTATGGTAGTGGCAGTGACCCACTCAGGGAAGATAAGGGCCACTCCACCCCAGACCAGTTAGGCCTGGGCTTAGAGAGGATCTTGTAGCCATCCAGGAGAAAAGTATCAAAAATAGTGACAAATCTGGCCATGAACCACATCTCAGTGAGAGCAAGGACATCAGGGTTGAAGACTTCAAGGAGATTTCAGATGTCAGAGGAGTGTTTAACGGCAGAGCGCAATTTGAGGGTAGCTAAGTGGAGCTGTTTGCAACCTTTGAAGGTCTTCCAAGGAGGGGTACAGGAATGTGGTACTCCCGGTGGTGGTGCGAAGGGGCTAGATGGGTGGCGGAAGGAGAAGTGGCAGGAGAAGGGAGGAAGTTGATGAGAGACAGAAGATGCCTATCAAGAAGGGAGAGGGTCGGCTGAGACCCCTGGACCATTACATTGCCATTCTTTTAGACATTAATAATGTCCGAGGGGATTGGTAATATGTTAAGAGTACTTTCCATCGGGTTCCACCATTAATGGGCAGGGAAGAGAAAGGGGAGAGCACTGAGCCCGTATGGGGAATCCAAAGGTCCGGAGAGGGAATAATAAAGAGCATGTCTGTAACATTCTGCCTGTAAGAAGCATTGACATAGGTGTCTGCAATGGGCAGGTCTGGATTGAGACAAGGGTATCTTCCTTGAATGTTTTCCTTACAGACTTCAAAAGAGGAATATGATAGGTGATAGACTAGCAGTTAGAGAACATAGAGGAGATGGAAAGCACCAGGGAGGGAGAGAGAGAGAGAGAGAGATGGAAGGGGTGAAAGAGAGGGAGGGAGAAACTCCACAATGCACAACGCTGAACACCAACACAACAGCAATGCAAACACCTACATACGAGTTTCCTGGATAGAGGGGACAAGCCTCAATTTCAAGATACAGCAGACAATGAAATACACCTAGATTTAACATTCCTGGCAAGAGGGTAAAATGTCTACATTTCAAGACACAGCAGACACTGCAAAACATTCGAATTTCCTGGATAGGGGGGAAATCCGAAATTTTAAGTCAAAACAGACAATGCAAAAAACTAGATTCAAATTTCATTGATAGATGGAAAAAAAAGGCTAAATCACAAGATACAGCAGGCAATGGAAAAAACCTACATTTGGGTTTCATTGATAGACGGAAAAAAGTCAGATATGGATAACATACAAAATTGGGTGACTTGCAGCAGACTACAAGCTTTTGGTAATATGAGTAATAAGAGAGGTGGGACTGTTTAATAGGGTGCAGTAATGGCTGTTCCCCCTACTCACACCTTGCTTACCTTGTCAGTTGTTGCTTTTTGATGGCTGTGCTGCAGGCTCCACCAGCGAACACAGGCAAACACAATCTAGAGCTGCTATTGAAGGAGATGCCCTTTGCACTAGGGCCCTTCGATGCAGGGGCTGCAGGGCGATGAGGCTGCATGCTGGGTTCACTTAAGTGGGGCTTCTGGCTCAATCAGAGGCTCAGGGGACGGAGCCAGTGGTGGGAGGAAGGAACAACCAGAAAGCGGGTTGGGTGAGAGAGCAGAGAGTGCCGATGGCATGGAAAGCACTCAGGGAAGATTTCATTGGGAAAACAAAGAATACATTTAAAGGGCCTCAGTCTCAGATATCACTAACCTCACCTCAGGCACTGTGACAAATCAACTTCTGGGGCACCTGTGGTCCAGGGATGAATATCGTTTTCTAACCCATCACAACCCCACACCTCTAGAACACCAGAAGGCATCCAAACAGATTTGAATACAAGTGAATTATAAGACCTCCTTGTCCAATTTTGGTAAATTGCAACACAGCAGAAGTACAATTTTTACCCAATGATAAAAGGGACTGTCCAGTCAAGGTCTTATAAAAATATCTACTTTATTATTACTTCAACAGACAGTTCTAGCACACTACAAATACGACCCACTCTGTAAAGGAACACAGAGACACACATATTCACAAAGGAAAGGAATGCAATCTGGATACTGACAGGGGGGTAGTTGGTAAAGTAATCAGTCTTGGTGTTCAAGGTTGTTTGGTTCCAGCACCCAGGGGGAAAAGGGTAGTAACTGTCTCTAGGAGCCTTTGGAGAAGGACCAGGGTGGCAGAACCACAATGTACCTGGTGCTAAATATGTTATTTGTGCTCAACAGCATCAAGGCAGTTGCAGGGTGCTTGGCAGCCTTTAAGACAGAGTTAGTGGTGGGAGACAGCTGTGGGTACCAGACGGCATGCAGTTCAGCAAGCGAGGCTGGATAGATGTCTGTAGGCTGTCTGGCGTGACGGCTCAGTGCTGGTTGGTGGAATTAGGAATGCTGGTTGAGGCGGCTTGGACGTCTCTTGCCACGGCCGTGTGACAACAGTTAGTGGTGCAGCCAGTTGCAGTTTGAGCACTCAACTGTCTCAAAAATGTTCTTAAAAGATAGACACTGCATGATTGTCACAACCCACATCAGAAAACCTCTCTGGCAAGCTCAAGGGCCAGGAAAGGTCTTGGCTCGGGTCTCCAATAAGCCTTGGCATTTATTCCTAGGCCCTCTTGGAGCCAGTCCTGGCGCCTATGGCACCAGGCTCATACACAGTGAAGACAGGTGCTTGAGGAACTACTTTATTTTGAAGCTGCCAGCCAACATGGAGACATCCACATAGCTTGGCTCCTAGGAACCAAGCTATGCGGTCTAGTGTTTTGGGTGTGGTAGCCTAGGGACTACTTTACCTGGACTACTTACTTGAAACTATTTAAACCACACCCGACTTGGATAACACGGTTCGCGTTACTTTGCAATCTTGCAACGTGACGCTCACCGTGTCCAGCTATACCCGCGAACCTCGGAGAAGCAGCACCTGTAAGGAGACAAAAGGAACATTGTTAGCAGAAGCATCTTACCTGCAATTTTCATCTTTTGCTGCTCACAGCTCCTGCGAACAGCTTCCTAAGATCAGCGCGTCTCCCGGACTGACGGATCTGAAAAAAGGAAAGAAACAAGGTATTAGAGACATTACAACATTATGAACTGTGCCAAAAGGCTTACCTGGCAGGTCGCCCCTCAACGAGCATCGCCTCGGAATTCCACACCCTGGGTGAACACCGCGATCTATGGGAAAAGAAAAGAAAACAGGTTAGCAAAGGCAAGACATCACTGCGCTGCGCATAGCGCCTACTTAATGCATCATAGCGCTAATTAAGCACCAACATTTACCAGCGAGACACAATTCAGCAAATGCACCACACTGAACTTCTGCAAACCTAAGGAAGAGAAAGAGACATTATTAAACCAAGAAAGGCATGCAGGAATAACAGCACTATACAACAGCAATAAGACCTACCTGAAAGACATCAAACGGGTCGGCATCAGTGAAGTACCTAGATTGCATCCGCCCACAAGGACAACGCGCCCCTGCCAAGAAGGCAGGACGGAGAGCACACCTGAATCAACAATAAGGTGAGGAGTGGCCCGAGAGGGGCTGAAGGCATACGGGGTGGTGGGAGGCTAATTACCCCAGTTGGCCAGTCTTGAACATAGCCCTCCTTTATTGCAGGCAGAACCTCCCCCACTGGCCACATCTGGGAACTGCTGAGAAGGATACCAGTGTCCATACGGCTGGGTGGCGTCCCCGTGGATACCAGGTGAGTGTAACAATGATGCTTGCGTGGCACTCCTCCTAGCTCATTCACAGGGCTTGCATGTGTCATTCAAGACGGACAGTCCAAAGCTCATGAGAGTGATTGCAGGCAATGGCGTTCTCCTTTGACCAGAATCTTTTCGGCACATCCCACATAGGAAGCTTACTGGCAGAACCTAGCAGGGCATGCTGCGTGCTGGCTGGGTACCGGTTCTAAAGCTGCTGGATGGGTTTCTGAGTCCGGTATCTCCCTCAGTTCCCTGGGAGATGTTTAGGAGAGGGATCTTGCTTCCTTCTTGGAACTCCTGACCTTCCTTCACTGGTGGAACTTGTAAGGTAGACTGTACCTTCAGCTTGGGTCCAACTGAGTCCTTCTCCTGACTCCTTTCAAAGCGTTGGATGATCTGCTAAGTGAGGGGTTCAGCCCTCTTTTAAAGCTAAATGGGTCCCAGTGATTGGTGCAGCGAAAGCCTATCTTAATGAACCAATCCTGGGTCCCCACCAACAATCTTCTGTTATGCATGAGGTCAGACCATAGAGTTCTGCCACAGGAAAAGGTGAGGGGTGACAACATGTACCTAAGTCCCATCCATATTCCTGTCTGTTGTAGATCAAAGTCTCTCTCTGGTTAACTGAGCACTCAGTGACTCTTGAATAAAAAAGCGCAGTCTGCCTTTAAGTATGTGGCGAGAGCAGACTTCTTGTCTCCCCAAATCACATACTTCTCCCCTCTGAAAGGAGTCAGGTCCGCATCAGGTTGCCTACGGTAAATACTGGACCCAGACATGCATTTCACTGCCTTTCATACAGAAGGGTGGGAACTAGCTCCAAGTGACACAGTCCATACCAAAGGGGTGTTAGCTCTGCTTTTCCTGTTGTATGTTCCAGCAACCAATACACTTCAAGGCTTGCCTCAATTTCTCTCATTAGTATGCTTTGCCACCAGCTGGATTAGACAAAACAAAAGCAGATACATGGAGCCTTTGATATTTAAATTAAGCTGCCCATGGTTGGAGGATGGTGTGCCTTCCCCCTTGTTGAGATGCTTTGATGTACATGTGGCTGTCACATTCCAGCTGAATATTACAGGGGAAGATGCCGCCTGTAGGTTGTGTCTTCCTGAAGTACACGTGACTGTGTGTTTCATGCAGTGAGCAGCTAAAATGGGTGCGGAATGGCACATCATTAGTTTTTATCTATCAAATAATCAAAAAGCCCAGTTGAGCACACTCTCCCCATGCAGATGGTCGAATTCCTCACAAGGCACAGCGTATAAAAGTGCTTTACCAGTGGAGGCACGCTTGGGTGTATCGTCGCTGGCTTAGACAAATGGGCTTCTGCCCAATAAGAAGCTTGTGAGCCTGAGTGGGAAGTTGGACAAAGGAAGAACCAGGAAGTGGGTGGGGGAAGGGAGCAGGGAGTGCAGATGGCACAGAAAGCGCTCGGGGAAGATCGCAGTGGGAAAAATATATATTTAAAAGGACACAGTCACAGATATTACTGACCTCACCTCAGGCACAGCAGACTACATTCTATAGTGAAGGTGGTTACTCCCATTTGAATGTCGTTATTTCAGTTCTCGTTTCACTTATGTTTTGCACTATTAGCCTATGAAAGCTGTGAGAGTGTTTTTGAGGGTACACAGGAGGAGAGTGCTCTCATAAGCAAGTCTTGTGGAAAATCACATTCAAAGTTGTTACATAATTTGAGATTCCATGGAGAGGTAATGACGGAATCCGTATGGGAGAGGTGTACTTGTGATGCTATTTTCGAGATGAATCTGCACTTGGCTTCCGACATTGAAACTCTGTTTCTTCCATTATTTATCAACAAATTGGCCAACTGAGCAGTAGACCTATAGTAATTGTAGAGTACTTTTATAGATAATGTGGGGCAAGAATGATCACTTGAATCATATAATTTCAGGCTTCATCTCTCTATAACAAATTCTGAAACAAATATGTAGTTGATATGTGATTTAGAAGCACCTCACCTCTAAGTGCACAAAGTGGAAATATCCCAACAAATGTTCCCATTTATTTTGTACATATTCCAATCCTTCAGAACTGAGCCCAACTTGTCCCTGCAAAATTCTTACCTATTATTTGGTCTGTCCCTAACACTGTCACACCACCAGGTCAATCAGTATTATATTGTTAACATTCACATCTAAAACCAAATCTGTCAATAGATCCTCCAGATCATCCAGAATGATCCCCAATTTATGTTCGGGAGGGTTGCAATTAGTGCTTCAGGTAAGATTTGGAAGTGGGAGTAAACATGCAAGTCCAGTTCCCAATTTGAGTCTTTCATAAGTGAAACAAATATATGTTTGAACTGAAAAACATGTATTTCGTTGCACCTAGTTATTCATGCACATGAAAAGATACATGTTTACTTCTTCCAATCACACAGTTAAAATAGTAGTTTCTTTCTGTGGTACTATGTGCACTACTGGTCCCAACATATCCCAGGAGCTGTGAGGGTGAAAGCAAGGGGTGCACGATACTACATGTGTTTCACTATTTTTTAGTTGGGAGTATTTTCACTCCACAATTTTATGTTTTGGGAGTATTTGCCATTTAAATTTTTAGGGAGTAAAAGTGGCCAATACACCCCTTATCTGTAGGGCTGGTTCCAATACAAATTGGCTAGTAGAATCATTTCACTAGGTGGGTCGTCATGGGGTTTCACCTTGACAGCATGCAATGCATCAGATTTTGTTTTTATGTCAACGCAGGCTAATTGAAGGCTACTAGAAACTGCTATTAGTAGCTCATCCGATGGTTGTCCCACTAAGCTTGCTTTGAAAAGACTACAAAACCTTTCAATTAGGCATTCTCCAAAGGCCAGTTCTCTTAAAGCAATATGAGGGCATAAGTGCTTAAACAAAGGAGAAACACAGGAAACCCTAGTTTTGTGTCATTGTATCTCATACAGTTCCAAGATGGTAATGATATAGATTTTTGCTTAAAAGGTCTAGAAATCTGAGTGCCCCTAAATTAATCCTCAAGGGCTAACCTGGGCATCACCGATCCCTGGCTTGGCTGACCTCCTTCCTCTCTGATCGACCTTCCCAGGTCCAACTTGGTCCTTCCTCTCCTCTATATCTATCTCTACCTGCATTGTTCCCCAGGGGTTTAACCTCTCTCTCTGGCTTTTCAACCAATACCTGGCACTTCTTGCCCACTGCATTGCCACTCTCTGCCCCAACTTTCAGTGCTATGCAAATTAAACTAACTCAACTCATTTTCAGGCTCCCCTAGGCCACCTCCTTCTCACATCTCCGACTGTCTGACCGCCATCCGTGAGTGGTGTGCCGCCAATGATCTCAGCCTTAATGCTAGTAAGACTGAGATTCTCCTCATCGGCACACCTGCTCCCTCCGTCCTGTCACTCTCTGGCCGGCCTCTCTTGGCCCTCTTCCTGCTCCGAACCCGTGAGGCAAAAAACCTTCAGTCATCTTCAACTCCACACTTTCCTTCTCCCCTCACATCTCTGACATCTCTAAGTAGTCACCCTACCAGTTGCACCTCCTCAGAGGTATTCTTCATTTCCTCTCCTTCCCCCAGAAACTCACTGTCTCCAGAGCCCTGGTTCTCTCTAGGCTGGATTACTGCAAATCTACCTGCCTCCACTCTGCGCCCTCTGCAACTCATCCAAAACAGGACTGCAAGACTTGTATTTGGCCTGAAGCCCAGGGATTGTATCTCTACAGGACTGAAATATCTACACTGGCTCCCAGTGGGCGGCGAGGATTAAGTTCAAAACCCTCTGCATTGTCCACAAGGCCTTCTGAGGCCTGGGACCTCAATACATTCAACTCCCTCTTCCTAAATATCTTCCTTCTCGAGCTCTTCGCTCATCCGCCTCCAACTCCCACAGTGTCAGTTGCTTCTCCAAGCAGCAAGTTGGTGGTAGATCTCTTTCTTCTGGTAAAGCCTCCCTCTGGAACAGCCTCCCTGCCTCCCTGAAACTTGAGGAGAACCATCTCCAGTTCCGGAAGCACCTCAAGACCTTCCTCTTTGCTTCTGCTTTCTCTCCTCTTCTGCCCTGTTGATATCCTGGCTGAATCTGAAACTACATTGGTTACCTGGCTACCCTGTGATCTCGGGGCCAGGTCCCCCTCCCCGCCAGTTGCACACCTGCACTGCCCCCCTCGTAACCCTTGCACTCGGGGACTGTTTCTGCATCCCTACAGACCCTACAAGCACTTGCCACCAGCTGTCCGCACTTTATTTATTATTTATATATACCCCTCCCCTCCCCTGCATTTGAGCGATCTCAATGTCACCTGGCCTATTAGGATCGTTGTCTCTGTCTGCCCTCTGTTTCACCTCCCTTGCCTTGTCGCGCCTTCAAACACTTGTGTATAGGCGCGAAATAAATGCCATATCATATCATATCATATCGTCAAACAAAACCTGTCCTGCACTGTGTATTTTTCTTCTGATCTGGTGTGCATGATAGCTACAATGTGTCAGCCTGTTGTCCCACTTTGGAAGTTAACTTTGAATAAAGCGACAACCATTTGCTTCTCCTCCCGCTGTCACAGAAGGTAATACGGGTATATGTTTATAGCTATCATACCCTCTGGACAGAAAAGCCTCAATTTAATTTGTTTAGTAGGGAGGATCAATGCAGAATTAATATGTACCGTCAACATCACCAGATCTAATCTAGAGGTCAAAGGTTTCACCTGCACAATGTCAGTTGATTGAATCAAGCTGAAATAGAATGCATGATAGCTAAGATGCAGCCCCTATTTAAATTCATGAATATTCTTGTTGCTTGAGAGAGACTGATTTAGCGACTTAGGAACAATCTACTTATGAACAGTAAAAGAAAGTCTTGGAGTCTGTGCCACAATGGGCAGATGGACTCCTGGTGAAACCTGGCAAGAGAAGTCACTTGTGGATCTGAACTGGGAGATGTTATTGACTCTGGGATCATCACTTCAGGAGCAAAGGATGCATCACTTGAGCTTTTCACCATATTTGAGGCTATGTCCCTTTTCCCTCTTGGAGTTACCTCATTAAGTAGCAGATTATTAATTGGAACCTTCAGAGAGACCCTCTTTTGCTTTACTTTCTTGCTCCTGCTTGAAATGACTACTGCCAACTGCTCTCACATCAAACAAAGTGTGGCTTACTTCCCATTCATTTTCTCAAAGACAAACAATATACATTTTTGCCAAAGCGCACAACTCAAACTGCTGGACGATTTGGACCAGGTACAAAACAACTTGGGCACGAAGCGTTGACGCGATGCATGTGTGGTTTGGAGTTATTCTGTGCAGTAGTTTTTTAAATAGTTGATGGAGAAGGGGGGGGTGCCCCCTTCCGACAAATAGACAGTGATATTTAGGGAATTTACTTGAAACTGGGTATTTTTATAAAAGAAATGACCATCATCTTGTTTTTCTCTCGATGCAAGCTTTATTCGATGCTATAGCCAAGGATATGGGAACATTAAATGTTTGTTTGTTTGTTTGTTTTATTACTTATATTGCGCACCAGACCCAAGGGTAACCGGGCGCATTTTATACGACAGCTCAAAACTTTGTTACAAGATCACATGGCAAAAATAGCAAAAATAGAGCAACAAGAATAATATACAACAAAATATACAGGAGTATACACAAAATATACAGGAATATACAGCATGTGGAGTGTAAAAGCATGTGTTTACGGTCCTAGGCAGAGATTCCTAGGCTTCAATATGTCCAGGCAGTAGATGATCTAAAGTGTATCTGCATTTTTGATCCACATTAGAAGGTTGTGTCGGAAGGTGGGGTAGGGTTGGTCAGTCTTCAAGGTGGATGGTAGGGCGTTCCAGAGTTGAGCTGCTTTCACCTGAAAGCTGCAGCCGCCGACTTTAGTCAGTTTGACTCTAGGTATGGATAGGTTATTGGAGTTAGCAGATCTAGTAAGTCGTGTTGGTTTTAGTTTGGTGAATCTGGCAGAGAGGTACTGCGGTGCGGCGTTGTTAAGGCATTTGTGGACCAAAGAGGCAACTCTCTCCTGAGTAGAGAGCCAGTTATTAGCTCGTCTGAGTGCAGTGATGTGGGCTCTCCTGGAAATGCAAAGTGCTGCTCTAAGCGCATTGTTTTGCAGAATTTGAATTCTTTTGATGACTTCCTTGTTAGCCCCAATATAGAGCGAATTGCAGTAGTCCAGTTTTGATAACACGAGCGCTCTAGTGAGTGTGATGCAGCTATCGTTTGATAGGAAGGGTTTGCCTGCTCTTATCAATTTGCAGGTGTAGGCGGTTGCTGAGGCCATCGCATTGACCTGCTTGTTGAAAGAAAGGGTGGAGTCCAGGTAGAAACCCAGAGTTTTAACCACGTGGGCGGTTGTGATTTGGTTGTTGTCGATAATGAAGGAGGAGTTGTTGGGGCCCAGTTTTTTGAGGGTGGGTGTTGTGCCCAGGATGATGATTTCAGTTTTGTCATCATTCAGGCATAGACCGTGTGTGGCCATCCATGCCTGGATGATGAGATATACTCTGTTCACCAAGGCCAAATCCTTGTCGTAACCACCGGTAAGTGGTAGGAGAATCTGGGTATCATCTGCATAATTAGTGTAGGTGATATCAAGAAGGTCCACATTATCGAAAAGGGGCTTAGTGAAGATGTTATAGAGTGTAGGCGAAACACAGGATCCTTGGGGCACACCGCATGTAATGGGGATGGAGTCTGCTGCCGCAGTGGTGGAGAAGACTCTCATTGTCCTGTTATTGAGGAAGGATTGGATCCATTTTGTGGCTTCTTCTGAGAAGTGCGAGGCTGTATCCAGGTGCCTGCAGAGGACCTTGTGGTCAACAAGGTCAAATGCGGCTGATAAATCCAGGAGGAGGAGTAAGGCTGGTTTGCCTCGATCCCTTAGCTCGTCAATTTGCGCCTTTAGGTCTAAGAGGGCAGTTTCGGTTCCATGCTGGGGACGGAAGCCAGACTGCCGTACTCCTAGTAAATTGTTGATTTCAAGGTGTTTCTGTATTTGTGAGTACGCCACTTTGTCTATGATTTTTAAGAGGAATGGCACAGTGGTGATTGGGCGGTAGTTTGTGGGTATGGCAGGGTCTAGTGTCTGTTTTTTGAGCAAAGGGAGTACCCGAGATTCTTTTAGGTTGCTTGGTATGGACCCTGTAGCGAATGAGGCGTTAATGAGTTTTGAGATAAAGGGAGCCAGGTCTCTAGCTGCGTCCTTTATCAGTTGAGGTGGACATTGATCCCCCTGGCAATTAGATGGTTTGAGTGACAGTATGATTTTTTCTGTCTCAATAGTAGATACTTTTGAGAATTTGAAGCGAGGGTAGTTGGTGCTATTTTTAGGAGGGGTGATATCTGTTTTGGGCTTAGTGTCGAGACTGAGCGAGGATTTTTTCGTGGCAATTTTAGATTGGAGAGATGTTACTTTATTAGCTAGGGCTTGCTGAATGTTGGTGCACCATGTTTTATCTTTGACACAGTTGTCAGGCACTGGGATGGGGGATTCTATTTCCTTTAAGATAATGAAGAGTTCTTTCATGCTAGAGTTGGCTTGGGCTATTCTATTGTTGTAGGTTTCCCGTTTGCTGCTATTATTTCCTTTTTGTAGAGGGTGGATATATCACTCGGGGTGCTTTTATTTTCTTCTGATGGTTGTAATTTCCATGCGACCTCGCATTGTCTTTTTTTGGTACGAAGAGTTTTTAGATGGGGGGTGTACCAGGAGTTGAGGTGGGCTTTTGGTTTGCTGCGTCTCACTTTGAGTGGTGCAATTATGTCCAAAGCAGAGGACATGACTTTGTTGTACTCGTACACTAGTGTTTCAGGGTCCAGGTTGTCTGGTAGTGAATTAAGTGTGGGGAGGATGAGCGGGAGTAGGTTGCCGGGGTGATGTTTTTCTTATTTCTGGTTGGGATGGATGGTGCTGGCTGGACTGAGGCGGTAGTGGGTCTGATCGTTTCTAGAGCAAAAGTTATAAGGAGATGGTCTGTCCAAATTAGTGGGGAGATCGATAGGATGGAGGCATTGCAGTTGTGGTCTGCCACCCAATCGAGTATTCTACCCTTGTTGTGGGTGGGGTGAAGTACTTTTTGTGAGAAGCCTAGTTCAGAGAGTAGGTTGGCTATTCGAGTTGCCTGTGGGTCATTTTGGTCATTGAAGCCTAGGTTAAGATCCCCTAGCAGGATGACTTGTGATGATTGTTTTAGGTTGCGTGATAGGATGGTAGAAATGTCCTCCTCAAAGGTTCCAATAGGGCCTGGAGGTCTATAGATAAGGTGGATAGTGAGGGTTTGGGAGTTGTTAATAGCTAGTTTAGCTGTTAGGCGTTCGCATGAATTAGTGTTGTTCGAGGGCACTAGCCTGATGCATAGGTTAGATTTAATAATAAGGGCTATGTCCCCTCTGCGGGCTTCGCTTCTATCTGCTCTTAGGATGGTGTAGTCGTTGGGGGTTGCTAGCATAATGGCTGGTCCTGCAGCGGCATGTAGCCAGGATTCCGTGATGGCCAGGAAGTCATAATTTTCGGTCTGGATAAGATCAGCAATCTCAATGGCATGAGCAATCAAGGAGCTAGCATTAACTAGTGCACCTTTTAGAAGTGGGCTGGTGGATGGGGGTGTGCATGTCTTTTCCTGGGTTGTGGCAGGAGTGTGCATACATGCATTTTGTGTCTTTGGGTGTAGGCTGTGTGGTTTTTCTATGCCCCTATTATGTGAGGGTTTGCTACGGTTGGATGTGGTCAGTGTTCTGGAGCGTGGTTCATATAGTTTTGCAAGTCTAGCTCGGAGTCTAGCATTTCTAGATATGGTATTGCATGGTTTAGATTCAAAGGTTCTATGCAGGAAAAATGCTATTTGCAGGACAAAAAACATGTGGGAGGGAGGCTAGAGGGCGCCAAGTGAAATGTTGGAATTGTAGGGGGTCTAGGGACTGAGTTTGCAGCACAAGCTTTCCGTAGCCTCGGCTATAGCTGCGAATAGCCGACATCTGGAAGCAAACTACGTCACAGAAACAGTGTGTGTTGTGGGGGGAGAAGGGAGAGGGTAGAGGAGGTTACTAGTCCATCTAGGGAGTGAGGGAGCTGGCACGGATGAGGGAGGCACTTGGTGAGGTGCTGGGGGCAGGAAATATTTTTTTGCTTCAAAGGATTACAGATAACCGCGGATACGAGTAGTTATGTTCCTGCAGCTATACATTTTGGGGTGTCAGTGTTTCATTTCTTTTTGAAAGATATTTCTATAGCTATAGTTACGTGGGGGGTGAAATATTACTGGTCAGTGACCTGGTAGGTATTTGGGACTCTTTTTTTTAATTTGGCTGTGTGTTTTCAGGCTTTTGTATGTATGAGACTTTGGAGAAAAAGAGAAGGAATTACTATAACAAAATTAATATAAAAAGGATCAATTATATTCTATTTTTAGATTACCCGTACAATGTATTTTAGGATGTGTGTTTTTACTTATGGTAGTATTTTATGTGGCTGTGGAATGTTTGTTTACCTAGTTTACTGTTATGTATTATTCTCTGCTTGCTTTTTTTCAGCTACTTTATAAGGGTTCCATGTGCTAAAATTGAGGCAAAAATGGCATTTTACACCAAAAATCATGGCAAAAAGGCAGTGGCAACCCCCAAACCCATTACCACATTTAAGGGGCAGCGAGGGACACCCCGAACCCACGCTCCCCATAAATGGTATAATGGGGTACACCTTTACCAGCTCAAACCACAGAATGTTTGCCGCAATTTTTTGCACAGTTGACATTTATGCCGCAATTTTATTACTGCATACCTATATAAGTACATGAGTAGTGTTTCACTGTATTGATATTTTAAGTTGTATTGTAGTATACCGCAGGAAGTTAAGCCCTCTTTTAATCCAGTTTAGAAAAGTATGTGTGCGTGGATGAAACAATTACAGAAAGTGGAAATGATGATCCTATGCTTTCAAAGGATCAGGTCACTCAACAGTATAAAAGAAATATTGCAATGTTTGAGTTGACTTCTACTGAAATACCTGAAATTGTTTTAGTATCTTGTTGACCCACTTTTTATAAGTCTCAAGTGCAATCAGAGTACATTAAGAAGAAAATCAAACATACTGTAGAAGATGTTTGGAAATAACTTTATCTGTATTTGTTTGTAGAAGAACGATTTGACACAAGAGAGGCACTTTGTTTGTAGACACAGCGTTGAGTTTTTATAATCAAAGAGGTTATCCTCCAGAAGTGTTTTGAATTACATGGTAGTTCCTGATATCCCTTTTGTGCATCAAAAATGTAACATGCTTGAACTGATTGCATTGAACATTTTTCATCTTGTCCATGTCATTGTTAGATTGCAAACAACGTTATCCAATCTGCATAATAAGTGATTAGTGCAAGGTGTGAGACACAATGTTGTGTATTTACCTCTCAGTTTGGAAGAGAATGTGAACACTGTAGGAGTGAGGCGTGACTTTGCAGATCTGTTGATTGTTTTTAGTAAATGGTGTTGCCACTAAAGATAAGAGCATTTGGCAACAGGTTATAGATATTGGAAAAGTGAAAAACACATTGGCGTTTCTATTGGAGCACAATGATTTATACAAAGGCAGTCTGACTATACCAGACTTGTCTATGCTTGATGTTGAGTCAACAACCAAAATCAGTGAAGGTCAGTTTCAGTGTCTATCTGTTGCATAACGGAATAGTTTTTATGAACACTCATCCTCTACACTCACGTGAAATCATAGGTGACAGTTTAGAATTATATCAAATTAAAGCAACATACGGTGTACCAATAAGTATCTGTGAAAAGACATTAGAAGCCCGTTGTTTCCCAATACTTTTTACAACTGGTAAAGAAGGGAGATTGGATGATCGGAAGGTGCAAATCTCTGCTTCAGAATATCGTTGTATAAAAATGTATTCTGAAGATGCATTATTCCACACCAATGTTGAATATACTTTTCACTTATTGAATGAAAGTGAATTTTCAACTTTACGTTATGCTGTTGCTCGTATAATACAGACCGAAACTAGATTTCTAAATCTTTCTGCATGTGAGATGCTTCAATAGATGAAAGAAACAAATGAAGTTTTAGAGGGTAAACATACAAATATTCTGGCTACAATGAGAGGAACTAAACAATATTGGTATAGGAGACACTCTGAGGTTAGACGCATGATCAGAAACTTGGGATCTCCAACTTGGCTTGTGACTTTGAGTTGCGCTGCGTATAGTTGGGATGATTTTGCAGAGTGGATTCATGAAACTAATCCACAGAAAAAAAATATAGAGCACATGACAACAGGAGAATTGTGTTCTGCGGATCCTGTAAGTGTGTCGGATTTTTTTCATCACACATTTTTAGCCTTGTTACACTTTAAATGTAATAAAGAAAATGGTCTATTAGGTACAGTGGAACATTTCCTTTGGAATAAAGAGTGCCAGGCATGTGGGGCTCTACATATACTGTTGTGGATTAGAGATGCGCCTTAGTTTGGTAAGGAAAGTGATGGCTGTGTGATGGAGTTCATTCATAAATATGTTACTAGTTCAATTCCAGCTCAGCATGTGAATGCTGATCTAAGGAGCAAGATGGGACGTTTTAAAAACCACTCATGTGGAAATTACTGTCAGCATTGCTACCCATTTTAAGGGTAAGTCACCAAGAAATACATATTATTTCAACCAACGTAAGGAATGCCAATTTATTAATGATTACAGTCCTGTAGTTGCTCATCTATGGAATGCAATTACTGATATACAGTTTGTTACTGATGATTCAACAGTTGTTGCTCATTATGTTACAGCATAAATACAAAAGCTGAAAAGAGCAATGCAGCTGAAGTATGGGCAGAATTATTAGCAGATAAAAGTCTTAGTCAAAAACTTCTAAGCTTTGTTTTGAAGATATTTTCACTTAGAGAGTGGGGTAGCTACGTAGCAGCAGATTGGCTAAGTAGTTTGCCTATGTATGGATGTAGCATTAATGTAGTTTGGTTAAGTCTTGGACCAGCTAGTACTAGAAAATAGGTATTGAAGCATTTTAGTGAAACTGAGAAGGTAACTGAAGCAGTAACTGACAGTACAGACATTTTGAAAATCAACTTGATTGATGCATGGTATTCCAATTGATCTGAAATGTTGGAGGATCTTTGTTTATGTGAAGTAGCAAAACGCTATTCATATTGAAATGTTGAAGCAAACAATCACAGAGGACAGTTTAAAGTACAAGGATGTAGTGGTTGTCTAGGGAGACATGAGAAAGCAATTCTCATTAACCACATGAAACTGTCTTGCCAAACTGCAGAGAAAAAGGAATTATTTTATTTGTGTTGTGTGCTTTGCAGTTGTTCTTCACATGGTGTGCAGAGAGTGATTTGCTTGGAAGTTGTGAACCTTTTGAAAATGTTTTTTTTTTTTACTAAATATAGCTTAATTAAATATCCAACATTTGAGCAGTACTTGAAGTTACTTCAGAACAAATTACATCAAGAAGAACATTTGGCAGCTGAATTGGCAAAAGAGCCTCCTGAGGGAAGTCAAGATTCTGCAGTGGGAAGTCAAAATGTGCTTGGTGGAGCAACTACTCAAACTAATGTTGAGTTTCCCGTGGAGGAAATAAAAAGTGCAATGCAATAAAGTAAAGTTGCTGATGGAAATTGTGGTGAAACTGTTAGTAAAACCTAATATAGGGCAAAAATAAGTTTATTAGTTTATTATAAAATTAAAGATAGGTTCTTACATGGTTTACTGCATGACAAGTGTGAATGTTCTTGTGTGCAATACAAACCTGTATTTTATGTTAGTGAAGAAGCAGGAACAGGTACATACTTTTTAATACATGCAATGTGAGCTATGATCCAAAATGAAATATATTCCTCTTTGTCATGCATTGTAACAGATTCAACAGGTTTAGCTGCATTTAATGTAGGAGGTGTTACTTTACATCATCTATTGATGCTACCAGTGGAGCATGACATACAACTAGAGAATCGAAAAAACCTGTATCAAGTGCCGCACAAGAAGTAGGAAAAGCTCTTAGAAAATTAATGAACTTAATTATAGAGGAAGTAAGTATGGTGCCTAACTTGATGCAAGCTTTCATTCACTTGTGAACGCAAGAGGTTTTGAAAACTGACTACATTGTTTTGTTAGGAGTTAAACATGTACTTGTTTTTGGAGACTTGTTACAATTAACTCTTCTCAATGTTTAACCAGTTTTTAGAATCTTGCTATCTAAAGATACTCAAAAAAGGATAGGAAGTATTGGTCATTTTAACCTTTGGAAGTTTTTTGATTCCAGGAATTTACGATTAATAGAGTATGCAGGACAGCTTAATACGATTTGTATAGGCGTTCTTGAGGACAATGTGAAAGCAGTCTTGAAGGGAAGACTGATTTCCAACATTTTTCATGCAGATTGCAGTCCATCTGATGTGATGTTGACTCTTAAAGAAACATTTTGTGTGTTGATCGGATGTGTACATTTGCAGCGTGTAACATGTTTAACTCTACACTGCTACTGTCAGAGAAGCAAAATATTGTAGAGATAAAATTGTGTGTTGTTTTAGATGACCATGTTATGCCTTTAGAGTTGAATAAGAAAGCAAAAGCTTGAATAGGTCAACTAGAGAATTCAATTTCTAAAAGGAACTTGAATGTTGGAATTGGTCTAGCCAATTGGGCCATGTGAAGAGTGATTGCATTTCACACTTTTCCTCACAGTACATATATTGAATATGTTGAAGTTAAGTTTGATTGTTTAGAAGGAAGTCATTTGATTTCTTGGACCTCTGCAAGTTTCATGGTTTTTAAGAATACGTTTGTGAAAAGAGCACAGTTTCCATTGTGCTCCGCTTTTGTAATAACTATTCATGAATCACAAGGGTTGACTTTAGAAGAAGCACTTATTGATATTCGTCATACAGTGTTTAAAGAAGGAATGTCATATGTAGCTTTGTCACGTGTGAAAAATGTAGAGGTTTATTTTTTAATAAACTTTGATGAAAGAAAAGTGACAGTTGACATGTCTTGCACTGATGATTATAGGCTGCATGCTCTGTATGCTGCTCACCTGAACCTTATATATATGCCTGTGAAACACTCACCCAGGAAACATAAGGAGTCAGTGAAAGCACATTCAAATGACATCAGTCCTTGTAACACTAAGAAAACCACTGAATTTAACAGAGTTGGAGATTTGTTAAACTATAACACACTCTCATTACAGATTTAGTAATCAAACAGGAGTTGAATGCTATTGTAATACAGCTTTGTGTATGTTGTTTCAAATGGCCCTATTGATGCAAGAAAAAGCTTCCACAGCAGAGAAGCAGCTGTGTGTGGAACTTTAATTTCTCATAATTTCTGTAGTTTTCATTTGGCAATGTCTGAAATGTAGCAACTGTTGAAGTGGAAATCAACAATGTTCTCAAAATACACAGGAAGATAGTCAATAATGTTTAATGACTGTCTTTGATTTATTAGTGAAGGAAAATGTTAGTGTAGATAGGTATAATGGAATTAAATACGAGTGGAATCATATGTGTTCAAAATGTAAGAAAGGTTATTCTACCCCAGAACTCTATGAAAGATTTGTGTATGTGCATATGTCAGATCAGAAAAGTGTAATTTTGTCTGATATTGTAAATAAAGCATACTATGACATGCAATGCAGCGACTGTGGATGTAATTTACAATCAATGCTGTAAAAAATGATACAGGGCCTCATTACGAGTTTAGAGGTAGTCATGGAGCTATTAGCTCCATGGCTGCCTCCAAAACCCTTCCGACTCCGCCCTGGTGAATGGAGCAATTACCAGTCCATTCCAAGGTCGGAGAGACCGGTAATTCCCCATTCACCAGGGCCATTCCCCATTCCCATTTGAGCCCCCATAGGGTTCAAATGGGAACTGGGAAGGTAATTATAACGGTACCGCAAATTGCAGTACCGTTATTAGCTCTAGAGTCCCTTTGCGGGTCCCGTCCTTAACGCCTGCAAAAACCAGGCGTTAAGGAAGGACCCGCAAAGCGAACTCATAGTAGGGAGGTAAGGGAATACGGGCACCGGTGCCCTTACCGGTGCCGGTAATCCCTTACCTACCACCTCGTAATGAGGCCCACAGTGCAGATGGTAGGAAAATGTACACGCCAATAATGAATTTTAAATGTGGTGAAGTTTCTGTTAGTAAGAACAGAACACTTTTAAAGCATGTGCAATTATTTTTCATGGTGGGGCATCCATTGAATGTGGAAATTTCAAAACATGGGTGCTTACAGAAGTAGATTGGCTTGTTTGTAATGACTCTATATTCACACATCAAGATAGATTATCAAAGAGTTTAAAAAATGCTTGTGGATATAAACATGCAGAATAAAAGTTTGAAATGGAAGAATAGGGTAATGAGTGTTTTATATAAATTTGGAGATGGATTGTTAATAGAATGTACTTTAAAATTAGTACGAAATAAATGTATAGGTAATTTTTGAAGAGTTTATAAACTAGAAGAGAAAACAGCATTCTGCTATCTTCTACTGCTGTTTTAGTGTGTATAACACTGTATATTTTAATATGCACAAGTGTTCCCTTTGCGTCCTAGGTTACATAAATGGTCCGGTGTACATTATTTGGAGTGTTAGGGAGTGTAGAAAGGCATCACTGATTACATATGAAACAAATAAACAGTAGGTTGTATATACAAAAGCATATAGTTCATGTTATGCAACTACTGATAAGAGTTTTAGGGAACAATTTAGGTATATTGTCTTTAATTATTATATATATATATGAAGGTGGTACAAATAAGTATGCACACAATGTTTTTAAAATATTTTAAATGAAATAAAAAAATTAAATACCTCATTGAAAGGCTTAGTTTTTAAATGTATGACGAACTTCTGTATGTAGTGTGAACTTTTCAGAAAAGTTGTGCAATGTATCCAGTCATTAAACTGTGCATGTTTTTTTTTTATTTTGAATGGTAGGTGTATGAAAATTGTCTTTAAATTCTTAGGTGTGCAGGTGAGAAAAAAGGACACACACCAAATTATGAAAAATGTTATCAAATGGCAATGTAGATATCATTTTTATAATTTAGAGTGCATATTCATATAGTGAAAAAAGGCATTACACCCTGGGTACAACTATCAGTCCCAATAGACGTTTAACAAGTATGGACATGACATGTGTTAGGTTATTAGTATAGATTTTGCAAAATGTTAATATGTTTACACACAAATGTTTTTATTGTTTTGAAATATTGGTGTGACTATACTTTAAAAATATTAATACTCAAAATAATGTTAGACTATTTATTTGTAAAACTGAACACATAGGTTGCATGTCTTGGTTCCCTGGTTAAGGTTGCATAAATGAATCTGTGAATTTGTCATTTAATATTAAATAATGTTTGTACAGTATTTTAACATTTCTTCATTGCAGTGAAATGGCTTTATTGGTGTAAACACTGTTGATGATGTTGGCGCATCCTTTAAGAATTTGCCAATGCAAAACCAAGTTCATAGTTACCTAAATGGTTAGTAGAGTTGAAGTGATAATACTTAATTTTCTTTCCTATATGGCACTGTAACAGCTCTTACTTTTTGAAAGTGTTATTTTCTGATGGGTGTTTTTTTGTTACAATGTTTTTTTATAAAATGGTTTACATTTTTATAATACATGTTATTATATACATATACTTGTAGAAAGTGAGATTGTTTATAATTTGTATATGTATATATAATTATTGTTAAAATAACTGGAAAGGTTTTTTGTTCTCTCCAACTAGAATTGTTTCCCCTCTATAGTATGATTAATGACTACAACCTGGCAATGGTTGTGTATTGGGAATACAATCAGTATTCACTTAGTAGCATTATAAAAAAATTAAATATAAATAATGTTCTTTTTATTTTGTTATAGACTACATTTCATTTTGTTTCAGAGTTACACATATAGAATAAAGAAGAGAACATGAATACAGGTATTTGGTAAGTTATTTGATCAATATGATATATCAATCTCAAAAGTAGATATGTACAGACTCAGAGTTGTATATGTTTTTAATATGATTTTTTGTAGCTGCCTCTGCAGCATCACCTAAGGAATTGCAGGATTTTGCTAATGCGGCTAAAGCATCTAACACATGGGGGGCTTCGATTCGCTGCTAAATTACTTCACCTGTTAGCAGTGTGTCTGCGGCCACAACCAAACAATTTGGTGGTTTTGTTTACTACAACTGCATAGAATAAGTTACAATAGATACTGTAAAATATGTTTGCAGTTTGTGTTCAATTTGATCTAAATGTATAACCTGAATGGTGGCCCTTGAAAAAGAGCTATTTTGAGGGGCTGGAATAGGGGAGGACAACGCGTAAGCATGAAACATATAACAAAGGGAATTAAAAGAAAAAGCAACATATATTTGTTTTTGTATTTAAAAAAACATTTTTAGAAAAAAGATGAAACAAAAATTCCCACTTAAAAAAACTAGGCATGACAGGCAATCTGTTGTTCAGCGATTAACTTCTACCATTGCTTGAATGTGGCATCTACCTCGACTCCCCATTTGAGGCATTTTTTATACATGATGTACATCATGAAATGAGCCACTAAAATAAGAGTCTGAACAGTTGACACAGTTGTTGAAGTTGAGGTTTCATTTCCAGTTCATGTTGCTGGTGCACTGCTGGATTAAGGTGCTGCAGGTTGTGCTGATGTCCGTTGGCACAGGGCATTTGACCCATGCATTTTTCTTATATTATGTTTGAGAGCTTTTCAATTCTAATCATCAACAGCATCCAGTGGACTCACACTAGATAATTAAACATAATAGATGTTTCCAGGCTTTGAGAAGGAACATTGGAAGGCCCACTGTGTAGAGTTTTGTTGCAGATTGTGCAAAGTACCTCCTCTGCCTCTTTTCGGGAACAGTGTTTTTTGACTTGAAAGAAGTGCCAACTGTCTGCAGTGGTTTTCATTCCAGTTGCCTTCTCCTTTTGTGGCGATGAATTTGGAACCCTAAATGATGACGTCATCATCACTGATGATACTCTCATGGTTGAACATGTTGAAATGTCCAACCAGGGAGAAATATGTAAAATAATAAAAAATAACAACACAAAAAAGACAATTAAAATGAAAAAAAGTTAAAAAAAAGAAAACGAAAAAAGTAATAGACACAAAGAACACATCACAAGCCAAGAAAAATATTATTGGGAGTAACAACAGGGTAAAAATGAGAATTTAAGGGGTAAAGTTCCAGATGTTCTTGCAGTTACTCATAAACACTTTCACTAGCAAGTACAGAAAGCAATGATGGGTGTGGAGATTATTCATGGCTACAGACTGCAGTGCTCACTGATTAGATGCATTGTACACACAGATGTCGTGATACGGCGTGGGCGTAGCCACATCAATGAATCTGAGAGTGCGATTGGATGGTCTTTGCGCATTGGCTAACAAAGATGCGTAGGCGCAAAGCCTCAGCGTGAAATATGATTGGCTATACCGTTATTGACGTGGATGCGTAGCCATGTCGATGTAATTTGATGTGCTATTGGTTGATTTTGCATGCACAGATGTCGTGGGATGGCATGGGCATAGACGCATCAATACACCTCGGTATGCCATTTACTCGTATGTTGATGCGGCTATGCAACATAGGAGCTCAAAGTGCGATTTTGCCAGGAAGAAAGAAAGAGGCCTGAAGCTGCAAAGCCGCGAAGCTGTGTAGACATGTCAGAGGAAATTTGGGCCTTCTTTTGACACAGTTGCGGACAGTTCCCAGATAAACCACTTCTGTAGACGTGGCTATAAAACTGTACATTTTTCAAACATATGTAAATATGTATATGGGCAGTGTGTTGCAAAAATGTGTTTTAAGATATATTGAGTGTACTCTTTGTACCCAGATACTTTAACACTTTAATATATTTCTCTTTATAAACAGTACATATAATTGCAAACACTTTTAAAAGTTACATTAAAATGGAAAGAACATTTTTAAGAATAAGGTTATTTGGGGGAGTATGGGTGCACAATTGCTTTTTATTTTACTTTGTACACATCACACATCGTTTTCATTGGCCCAAGTGTCTGTATTATTAATGTTAATTATCTATGGAATAACAAAACTCTTTAAATTCAAGGATACACATTTTGTTGCAGGGACATTAAGGTGAGCAATATATTATTAAAATAAAGAAAATCCTTCAAATTCAAGGAAAAATCTTTAGTTGCAGGGACGTTAAGGTGAGAACCTAATGCAACAAAAAACCTGAAATTCAGTTAAAGCCACCTTAACTTTGCACCCCTTTTGCGCAGCATATGATCACAATGATAACATCACTGATGACATCACTAATTACATTACTACAGTAATTGGCATTAATCATGACTTTCAGCCATGGTCAGTGTGCACGGCCAAATATAGTTTAACTCATGAATGGGTACTAGTCTTTGCCTTTAGTTATGGACAGTGGTCACAACCTTCATCCGTGTGCACTGAATATTTTAAAACACTAACAGGCTAACAACCATAGATTTTTGCCTTTACCAGTGGATACAGCTCTGAACCATGTCCACTATATATTATAACCACTGGTCAGGCACTAGCAATGGCACAATACTGGCCAGTGGTCACAATCTTTGGCTCTGCACACTATATATTCTAACATATAAATGGGCCACTAGCCATGGCCTTTGACCTTGAACAGTTTGTACATGTGTTGGTCATGTCCAGTGTATATTTTAAAATAATAACATGCAATACGTGATGGCCTTTGGCCATGCCCACTGTGTATTATACAACACTAACCAGCCAAAAGCTATGGCCTTCGCCCGTGTCCACTGTATATTATATACACTAACCACCCACTAGCCATGGCCTTCAACACAATACTAGCCAGTGGCCACAGCCTTTGGATGTGCTGACTGTATATTCTAACATATTAATGGGCACTAGCTATGGCCTTTAGCCATGGCCACTGACTACAGCTTTCAACATTGCCCACTGTATATTTTAAAACAGTGATGGGCTACTAGTCATGGCTTTTAACCATGCACATTGGTATTTTTGAACACTAACCAACCACTAGCTATGGCCTTTGGTGCTGCCCAGTGTCCCCAGCCTTAAATTGTTATTACGGTATTCAAAGTCTTTATGAGCAAACTCATAAATGATGTTATGTCTAATTATATTATTGATGTAATCAGTTATATACAATGCAATTAGTGTTGTCACCAGTGATGGCATCAGTGATGTGATTTATAATGTCATAAGTGTTCTTATACAACATGTAATTAGTGATGCCATCAGTGATGTGATCTGTGATGTAATTATTGTGGTCATAGGATGTGCAACAGGGGTGCAAATTTAAGGTGGCTTAAACTGAATTTCAGGGGTTTTGTTGTGTTAAGTTCCAACTTAACGTTGCTTCAACGAATGTTTTTTCCTTGAATATATATATATATATATATATATATATATATATATATATATATATATATATATATATATATATATATATATATATATATATATATATTCTATTGTGGTTTAGATAAACATGACATAATATAGACCACACACTGTGAGAATGTTTTGGTAGAAAGATGGAAACAATAGCATTGAAAACGTGGGACAAAGCTGGAGACAATGTAAGATAACAATGAATTGGCTGAAGCATTTAGAATCTGCACTACAATATAGTTTTGTCTGTTTCCTTCCTGATGAGTTGTATTTATTTTTCTGTATTTTGGATTAATCCATCCCGCCCACCATGGGGATGGATAGAATGCTGCAGAGAGAATAAAGGAAGAACAAAGAAACATAACTCAACTACCCAAGAATGGCCTAGGCAGAGGTGAACATAATCCAAACAGTATTTAAAAAGAAGAGACAGCTGGAAAAAGACAGTTGGAGAAAAGGAGAAATAGTAAAAGGAAAGGGAAGGAAGGAAGAAAATTAAGAGGGGAGAAATAAAAGATACACTAGCACTCTGGGTGGGCCACTGCTTCAAACAGCCCCCAGGTCATAAAGGCATCAAGGCCACCACATCATGTGTGTGACGCGCCCCATAGCGTTTACTATGGGACTGGGCTACTTGGCAGGGTCAGCTTGTCTGCCCACAGGACCATGGTGGGTTTCAGCCCATCCAGGGCTAGACTGGCTATGCCCAGGAAGATCCAAGGGCCTGGACAGTCTACATGGGGAGCCAAGGCCAATGATGAACCGCTTTCTCTGGGTGGTGTGAGGGGAGCTGCTTGAATCAGGCAGCTTGGCCATTCCCCCAGTTGACCCGCCTCACGGCTGGTGAGGGGGACACATTCTAAAATCCTTCAAGGCAGCTCATGTCAGGTGGCCTGGGAGGTTAAGAGCAGGCACCTGCTCTGCCCTGGAGGGCAGAGCTGTGAAGATAAGTCCCAGGCTGACTCGCAGATCGGCTCGGGTGGAGAGCAGGATGGTGTCAGTCCCAGACTGCCTGATTGGGGCAGCCAGGTAAAAGAGAAGACCCAGGCGGGGAGGTAGTCTGAATTAAGCTCTGGCGGCTCGGTCTCTATGTCTCTATGATGCAATGCAGAGGGCGTGGGCTGGGAGGTAAGGGACACCACGGGCATGGCAGTGATCAATGGCAGAGTCCCTGTTGCCATGGGATGCCACCTGTACTCAAGATGGCTCTTGGGGCTTGGCAGTGAGTATGGTAGAGTGCCCATGACAAACGGGACACCACCTGAAGTAAATATGGTGCTGCAGAGCATGGTGGGTAACATCTGCAACTACAGAAGATTTTAAATATAGCAGTGGTTGCAGCAGTGAGTGCGGGTGGTCTTCTTGCTAACTGGGGCACCCTGAAGAATAAAGAAGGCCACAAGTATGGCAATGATGAACAGGCAGACCCCACATGAGCTGGGGGCCACCGGGATACAATTTCAACAGCGTAGACCATGCAGTGCATGTGGGTGGCCGGGCCAGCCAGAAGAAAGAAGAAGAAAGATATAAGAAGAGGGGTATGCCTCATATATCATAAGGAACAGGCCAACATTCAGCCACCAAGGACAGACCCATAGAAGGTATTGTAAAGGGGGTGACTGACTGCAGCAGTCAGCCCATTGTGGCATCATTTATTACATGTGTTTTATATGTTGTGTGTCATTGTTAGTATTGATGTATATTTAAGTATATAATTAGGTATATATAGTGTCTTGTATATGAAATGTTCTGTAGTGGCCTGTTACCCTTGTGTGAGGTAGCAGGAGGACGTGGTGGCCTGCTGGAGGCACCCCAGGTAGGGGGGACCACCCACAGAGGCCATCCTCTGGCCTCACACTCCATGTGGGTGTTACCTGGAGTTAAGGAAGTGGTCTGTTGCATTTGACTCACCCTGTAAGTCCCTGAGAGCCTTTCAATGAATGTTGGGTTGACATATTAGATGTCCATTTAGATGGTACAAAAGTCAAGGGGAAGAATGGAGGGTGTTAGAAAGGTTCAAGAAAGTTTACATGTTTTTATAAATTAAAAGTGTCTAGGTTGGTATCCCTATGCAATTCGCCTTGGTGTCTCTGTACAATAGTAAGTAAGAACTCAGGGTGTAGCCCATCTCCTGTTAACAGCAATTTTATTTTCAGATGCAGTGCCCCTCCTTATCCAGATGGTCTGGGCAGGGGTATTGCTAAGTCAGGAAAAGACCCGGGGCTACACTAATGTCAGAACTGTCGGGACTGGGGGCTATCTATCCTTTTGATCGTAGCTCCTGAGATTCTAACTGGGGTTACAACCAAAAGACCAGGGGCTACAGCCCCCTAGAGCCCACCCCCTAGCAACGCCTCTGGGTCTGGTGGTAGGTGTGGTGGTTTCCATAAGGACTCTCTCTGACCTGGGCAAGGAATGAGTGCTGGTTAGGGCTGGAGAAAGCGGCTAAGCATGCATCAGTAACTGGTAAACAAGGCTTGTGACATAAGTTTGTGTTTACATTCAGCACTCCCTAGACCATGGGTCCTGTGGCTTTTCGGATGTGTTGGGCTGCACCTCTTGAACCCTCACTTCTCATTATGCTGGCTCAATCTGATGGGAGTTGTAATCCAAACCATCTGGAGAGTTAAAGGTTGCAGAGTCCTGCCATAGAATGTTGGAAAATCGCCGAAAGCCGAAATACTATACTGAGAAGAAGTAGTCTGGCAAGGGCTGCTTTCTTCAATGCGCTTTGGAATACGTTTGCAGTGGTGCTGCACAGGCGCAGCCCATTGGTCTGATCACATCCACTGGTACAGTTTCAAAGAATGGGAATATTCGATTTTTGGCTCACAAATGCGGCGGACCGCCCATTAAATGCTGGGGTTCAATAGTACGTAACAGGCTCTGATTTCTTAAGGTATACATAAATGGAAACACTGCTTGGCTTGTTACACATTGTGCTAGTAACGATGCACATATGCAGCTCTGTGCTTCACTTTTTTTTTTCTCCATCACAGGCCGTAGGTACACCTGACCCCATGTACAACACTTCGCCTACCTGCCTCCTGCCGCCAAGTGCTCTGGTCCCCTGTGACACCTCGGTGTGTTGGCGGATATCCTGCAACATCACAGGCATGACCTGCGTGTAAGCGTCCTGCCAGGTCACAGTGGAACCCGCCTAGGAGTCCATTACTGTGAGCAGTTGTCACTTGTCACGAGCAGCACGCTACGTCCTTCCGTGCCGGCGCTCTCCTACGGGTTTGAGATGCATGGCATAGCTGATGAGCTTTTCTCGGAATGAAACAGTGACTGATTGCAGGTCAGTGTGTAATCAGCAACTTATTGTGGGGGCTGTCAGGTGAAGATAACAATCTGGCGCCACAGTATATCATTATAATGAGTATGTTCAAGTTCATTTAAAATTAAAAGCAATTTTCTCCTTGAGGTTCAGCCAGGGAGTGTAGGCCACCGTGGTCCGCAGCGCATTAGCAACAAGTCTGTCAGTTGTGGATGTGAGAAAATATAGTATAATGCGTTATCCTGCTCTGAGGGCGCTGGTATTACCTGCTTGATAATGATTGCAAATAACAGCATCATCAAAGCCTTTCCTCTTAGTCTTCAATGTTTTACAGTGCGTCCGGTCCTTGCTGAACCAGCTGCTGCGTCTTTATTCAGAGCACGTTTGAAATACGAATGTGCGGCAGCAATAGGAACAAAAATACTATAACGAGCTGAGACTATGAGCCACGCCATATTCAAATGAAATATTCAAGCCCACTGCCTGGCGGCATCATCGCGTTCATGGCTGATTTAAACGCTCCGCCAAGAAATGGACTTTAATCTTCCACATAATACGTCTTTAACAAATTAAAAAGGAAACCGCAGTTTAAATAAAATGCTTGCAGACGTTTTAGTCATTTACTTTCTAGTACATTGTATGCTCTTAAATGTACTGGTTACGTTGCACGACAAAAATCAGTGCCTTCTGTAATAGGGGTTAGGATTTAACGGTAATCGTTCGTAAGCTAGGTTGGTGCTTTTCATCTTGAAAATAAATAAAGCACATCCTAATTATTTTTTAGTTTGTGAGGAGCGCGCGCACAGAACTGAAAGACTGATAGGCAGGAAGCGGGGGTTTGACAAGTGGAAACACTCATCCTCAACTCATCTCAGGGCAGCAATGGGGTTGTGATAGAAGATAGATGAGCGCCATTTGTGTGCACTCTAGAAAAATGCCAATTGGCAGGGGTTACTTTCATCCCATATATGTGCCAAACACTTCATGGCCTTAATTCAGTTCTGTAGCTTGACATCTTATGTCTTGAAACGATTTTGCTAAGTCACAATTTATCGAAATGAAAATGCAAGCAGCTATGGCCTGGGCGATGGGGGTGGGGTGGGGGGTGGTGGTGAAGGGTTACCCTTGCAATGAATTACAGCAGTAAATCCCTATAATGCATGCCCAGATTTCATACTGTTCTGCTGCTTTTAAAGGTGCCTGGCATCGTTTATTTGAGGCAGACGTTTGTACAGAATCGCCTTTTACTTCTGAGGTGCCCGGTCCGCTGTCTGTAAACACACCGTTATCGATGTACTTTCTATCGCTCTTCCATTCATATTGACGGGAAGAAACTGCTACTTAAATGTTTTTTTTTCATTTATTATGTTACCATTGATAATTATCTTCAATTGTAAACCTGCTACTAACAGACTGCTGCACTGACCTGATGAAGCAGAAAAAACTTTTTTTCTCATTAGAGACAACATTCTGTCCTGAGCTGGGTTGTGACAGGGCGTCTCTGGCTGCAGGGCGCAAGTCAATGACGTGCACCCGCTGTGGCCTCGTCTAGCGTTGGAGATCCAGCCTAGACCAGGGGTCTGCAATCTCAGATGTCAAAAGGGTTCATGAGAGCTGTCGTCCAATTCAACGGAAGAGACAAGAGCTGCACACCCCTGGCCTAGAGTAACCCCTTATGTCTGTTTGGGTTTTGATGGCTTAAGTCAGAGGTCAGCAACGTTTGGCACACCAGTTGCTTTGGACTACCATTATCATCAGGCCTAACACACATATTCAATGATGGGGGATCATGGGAGCCAGACATCTGCAGGCATGCAGGTTAGGGATCCCTGGCTTACTTCAACCAGTGCTTTCACAAGTGGGAAAACGTCACAACAGATTGTGGTGCAAGCTTGCAGATAACCATGTGTCTGCAATTTTCAAGAGCTACGAGTGGTGGAATGGTAGCTCACTTTGTATAGGATGGGCTTTCTCTATCGTAGCACACCACATTCATAATTTCAGCTGTGGTACTGTCATGCTCGTCATTACGGAAACGGTTGTGGTTTGATTGATTTTTTAATCCTATGGAAACTGGTCATGTTCTTCCTCTATTGTTAGTTGGGGTACAGTCAAAAATGTGATACTGGAACTTATGAAGTTTGGCTGGTTATCTCTTTTACTTGAGCAGCCACATCCTTGGGATTCTATTGGCTTGAATTTTTTCATATCTAAGAGTATCTTAACATCCAAAATATGTCCCACCATGCTGTGTTTAATTAAAGGACATAACATTTGTTCCTGCTTATTTTATTTATTTATTTATTTATTTATTTATTTATTTATTGCATTTGTTATACGCCTAAACCCGGGGGTGTCACGGCGTAGATTACAGAAGGCTTAATTCTCTGTTTACAGTGAGAAATATAGTTACATTTCATACAGAATTGTTAGCAGTACATTTTAGAACAAAACATGGGTTGCCGCAGGCTTCAATCTCTACTTAACAATTAACATATCGAATAATTTCATACGGATTTGTTAATGTGCATATGGAACCAGCAAGTACAGTTACAAGACAATTGGGTGGACGTGGTAAGGGAGGGTTCAGCATGCATGGTTGGTAGTTTGTGTAGATGGATAAACAGGGGACCTACTAGTGGTTTCGAATTTGTTGAAGAACCACGTTTTTACCATTTTCTTGAAACGTTGGTGAGAAGGCTCGTTTATGGTATGAGGGGGGAGGGAGTTCCAGATTTCGGGTGCCATTACTGGGAATCTCCTCCCCCCTCCACTCGTACTTTTGAACAGAGGGACAAAGAGTTGGGTACTATTGTTGGATCTCAGTATTCTCATGGTCTTGTTTAAGGTGATGGCTTTGTTCAAGTGGGTGGGCGCCTTCTTGGCTATGCATTTGTGTGTAACACATAGGGCCTCATTACGAGGATGGAGGGCTCCAATACCGGGTTGCTGCAATGGGGACTTACCAGGTTACTCCGGCATCGGAGGACCCGGTAATTCCTCCTTTTAGGAACCCATCGCCATTCCCATTTGAGCCCCCATAGGGCTCAATGGGAATGGGTAGGGAGGTAATAACGAGCAGATTACATCTGGCCCGTTATTTCCTCCCTCTTCCGCTCACGGGACGCGGAAAGCACGCCTGGTTTTACCAGGTGTGCAATCCTGGCCCAGCGATGGGAAGCTCGTAATCGGCGCTCCCGCAACGAAGGGGGCCGGTCCTGACTGGCTCCCATCATTACGGGAGCGCCAGCCTTATAATGAGGCCCCTCGTGTTTTAAAAATAATTCTAGAAATATGGTCTGATTTTTATAAGCCAACGGCTGCTCTTAAGGCTTTATTTTGCAACAATTGGAGTTTAGCCAGATTTGAATTTGAGGATCCTAACATTAGAACGTTACAGTAGTCTAATTTAGACAAAATTAGTGCACAGGCAAGCGTAATACAGTTTTGCAGGGTCAGAAGTTGACGGCTTAAGGTGATAAGTTTAGAGGTATAGGATGTGACATGCTTAGTCATTGTTCGGTTGCCATCTAAGTGGAAGCCCGAGGTTGTGACCTGCTTAAGGACTGGGATGGTGTTCCATCATTGGTAATGGTTGAATAGTCTAAGTGGAGGGATTTAATTTTAGCAGTGGAGCCCACAATAAGGATCTCTGTTTTTCATCGTTGAGGCACAAGCTGATAGTGACCATCCAATTTTGGATTATGGCATAGATCTTCTTTATGGTGTTTGTATCTTCCTCATGGTTGCCTGTGATGGGAATCAGGATCTGGGTGTCACATGCGAAGCTTGTGTAGATGACACCCATAGCATCAAGGGCTGCAAATAACAGTTTAGTGTAGGCATTACAAAGGGTGGGCGAAAGGCAGGAGCCTTGTGGTACCCCTAAAGGGACTGGTATAGGGTCTGCTGCTTCAATTCCAATGGTTACTCTTTAGGTACGTTCTGCAAGAAAGTATTTGACCCAGAGGGTAGCTTCGTGCGAGAATTGGACATTTTCTGACAGAGTGACACATAATTTGTTGTGGTCGACCAAATCGAAAGCGGATGACAGGTCTAATAGGAGTAGGATGCAAAGATTACCGGTGTCTCTTATAGGCCATCTGAATGTGGACGTCCAGTAATGCCGTTTCAGTGCTGTGTGTGGGCCGGAAGACAGATTTTCTGGCTCTTATGAGGTGGTTCTGTTCGAGATGATTTTGTATTTGAGAGTAGGCAATTTTGTCGATTATTTTCAGTAAGAAGGGGACTGTGGTTATGGGAGGTAGTTTGTGGGTATGGAAGGTGTAAGTGACTTCAATCCAGCACTCCAACAAAGTCAATGCCTAGTCTGGGATGCCCAATGGAAGCCCTCATTTTTATATTTTTATGTCAGAGTTCTTTAAATCTGGATGATGAACCCTTATATAACACCCCTCTCGTTCAATCTCCCCGACCTCACTGAGCCAAGAAGTAGGTTTGTTTTGCAAATTAAAAGGTTTATTTGAAGAATTAAACAATATATATATATCACACTTTTATGAACAAAATAATATCTGAATAGCACACTTATGAAGATGGACGGTAATCAACAATGGGTTATTTTACAAAATCAACAATCTCTTTAATCACTTAGGAGTAGGAATAGGAAGGATACTGTAGCAGAGAATACTTTATATGATTCATGGAAATGCAAGGATCGGAAAAATGCAACACAAAAATAAACTTGATATGGTTTCAATCAACAGATAATATGATCACTTTTTCCCTTGTGACTACTCACTCCCCCGACTCTGCAATATGAAGAGATGGAAATGAGAGCAAATAGGTTTCAGAAATACAAACACTAAGCAGTTCAATCCCAGTTCCCCCAGCAAGCTTAGAGAGAACAGGTATGATTTTAAAACAAGCAAAAATACTTTTGAATGTGATTGCAATGAATGGGAAAATATGCTAAAATGATTTTAATTCACCAAAGGAGATTCAGCATAGGTGATAGTTATTTTGGATTGGTTCAGGTCAACATTAGCAATGATTCATGAATGATTATCAGATTGAAAATGAATCTCAGTAGTTCCAAACAAGAAACGGCTATTCTGACATGTGTTGAAATGGGGCTAAATGGCGATTCGCAGCATATTTCTTTTTGCGTGAAACACGATTATGGAAGAAATATAATTGGGATGTCGTATTAGGTTCACTGGAAAGCTTAGGATTTTAGCTTCAAAATGACAGTTAGATTTCGGTTCTAGGACATACGGTTCAACAGTTACAGAGATTTTTTGTGAAGGTAGATTTTCAGAAATAAAGTAAATATTTCAAAATGACAGATTGCGCTTTACAGATTTGGAATCAACAGGATGGACACAAGAGTCTATAATGCAGTTCTGGACAGGTTGAAATGGGTGGGATAAGATTACTTTAGACTAAGAGCTAACTATGCACAGTTCTAGACTAGATAATCACTCCTAGGCTTTAGAATGGAGTGGGACTCGTCAAAGATCTGGTCAAGGGTTTGGCTTCACTCTCGCCACCGGACAGGTCTCAGGCACTCTGGGTTCTGCTCTCAGCACTGCACTGTGGTCTGCACGGCCTCTTGTACTGGATCTGATGGTTCTGGTGACAGCTCTGCTTTCTGGGTCTCGACCTTGTTTCTAGCACAGGGTTCTAGGCTAGAATAGCAAAACAGCACAGCCCGGCTGTTGGATGTGAGAGCCCCTTGGCAGTTTAGGGGTTAGAATCAGGTTGCTAGATTCTGCAGGCCTGCTGAGAAGGGTTCAGCTTTTGGATTAGGCCTCTCTGCTTCAAAGTTCTAGAGTTTGGCTGTAGAGTCTGGTCTCTGGATTTATCTGGAGTCTTCCGTCAGGGTGCTTCGCCAAGAATAGTTGAGTAGAGGAAAAGAGTGTGTCTCTGGATCTCAACAGTCCCTATTTATGTATTTCCAAAGTGGGTGGGGAGGCTGCCTCCCTATGCCCAACCCTCTACGGATCCTGATAGGTCAGAGAATTTCCTGTCTCCTGATTTGAGACGGGAGCAGTGTGTCATATGTGACAGAGGGATGCTGTGTTTTATGGCTTAACTGAAATTCCTCCCCTTTGCTTTTTCATAGAAACTCTATTTTTCCCAAAAAACATATTTTTGAGATACACAAGTTGCCCATAATACATATACACATCACAGATTAATTAAGGCATGTCTCCATTCAAGTTCCATGATCCTACGAGCTTGGGTTCCGAAATGACCACTTATTTGCGCTTTTGGTGTGTTTCCCAATATTGGTTCTGCACCAAATTTTACACAGGCATACACACTCCATCGATCACATCTCTGTAATTTTTCTTGTCCCTAGCATAAACATAGCAGCTACAAGATGAATACATTCTGGAGTTTAGTCTTAGAACATTGCACAGATTTCAGCTTAGTCTTAAATTGTGAGTGAATTTTTCATTTCAACAATCCCAAAGTTTCATATTTTTGTCAGCTTTTATAAATCAGGAGACATTTGCATTATTGTATTTTATAGACTATATAGGGAATATTTTAGGGTTGGAATTTTATGGATCTGGAGTGGCCCCCTCTGGGGTTTCAGAATACTCCTCCAGTTGCCGCAGACTGTGCCTAGGATGGCAACACTTTAGCTGATTAATATGGACATACTTATCTTCCCCTTCTGCCAAACTGCCTTTGGGGAAGCGGATCTTATAGGCGACTGGTGAGATCTTGTCTACAATTTCAAAAGGTCCCTTCCAGGTAGGCAGAAATTTTCGCTGTTTGGCATGGTTCCTTTGGAAATTGTATAGATATACACTGTTTACTACATTGTATTCTTTTCTGGTAGTCTTCAAGTCATAGTGGGTCTTTGTGCTGTCGGCTGATCTTTCTAGATTTCGCTGAGCATAGGCAAAAGTATGTTGAAGGTGTTTTCTTAAATTTTCAACATACTCATGAGTTGTGGAGGCTTTTATCAATGTCTGCTCTTGGGTCCTGTAAATCAGATGCTGGGGAAGCTCCACCCTGCGTCCAGTCATCAGCTCAAATGGTGACATTTTAGTTACAGATGAAGGGGTAGATCTGATGGCCATTAGGACAAGAGGTAATCGAATATCCCAACTTGGCCTAGAATCTGCCACAAACTTTTTTAAGATGCTCACAATGGTTTTGTTGTCACGTTCTAATGCACCACTAGAGGCAGGCCGGTAAGAAATGTGTAGCTTCCTTTTAACCCCAAGTATCTCCCACATCTTTGTCAATACTTCGCTGGTGAAATGGCTACCTCTGTCTGACTCAATCCTTTGGGGTAGTCCAAAACGTGAAAAGATGTGATTGATCATCCGGGCAGCTGCTGTTTGTGCCTTGCAGTTTGGGGCCGGGAGACATTCCACCCATTTAGTAAATAAGCAATTCACGGTCAACATGTACTTATTACCCCTAGAGGAGCGAATCACGTACCCGATGAAATCTACTTGCAAATCTGACCAAGGCAGTGTCATCCCCCTCTTTTGGAGAGGCGCACGGTGTGTGAGGGATGTTGGCTGAAATTGTGCACACACAAGGCACCCCTTCAAGTATTGGTCGAGGTCCTGCCCCATATGTGGCCAGTATGCAACCTCCCTTAAGATTTCAAGTGTTGTATGAAACCCCCTATGACCAGCTGTAGCCGCATCATGGGTGTGACTTAACATTAGGCTTCGAAATGAGGTAGGAACCACCTACTGATCATGGCCAGCTTGGGATTTCCTTACCAACAAACCGTCTTGGATTCAGAACATTTTTGGACATTTCATCAACACTCTGAGGTCCTCTTTCCCAATATAATCGCTATCCGTCAGGGGAAAGTTCTCAGGGTCCTCAATGTGTTGATAAAACTTATCAATTATTGGATCCCCTTTTTGAGCCGTAATCAAATCAGCATCTGGGGTCTCCTTACTCCATTGTGCAGTTGAAAAATAATTTTGAGCATTTTTCTGGGACCTAGTGATAGCAGTGACCTGGATTTCCCCCAACAGGGACTCGATCTCTATTTGGTCCCCTTGGATGGCCCCGGTTTTGGCCAGCTGATCAGCTAAGTAATTTCCAGTTTTGTCTGGTCCCTCTACTTTGGAATGACCGTTGATCTTTTTCCAGTAGATGATCATCCCATTCGAGGTGACCAGATCATCAATATTTTGGATTAACCTCCCATGTTTCAAGGGTTTGGTATTAGCACATAGCATGCCTCTGGTTTTCCAATTAACCAGGTGCTCTACGAACCCGTTCCGTACATAATCTAAATCAGTGATTATGACCAGTTCGTGGAGTTGATGTTGGACAGCAGTGAGGATGGCTTGATGCACAGCCATCAACTCTACCACTTGACTACTTCGGGGACCAATCTTGTACTCAGCAGAAGGTTCTGGGAACTCATTCACCCATGCATTCCCTACGCCACCCACAAGTTCTTTTTCCCCCTTGTTGTCAACATGGTAAGAGCATCCATCCACATAGACAGTGGGTATTCCCTCACACTTGTCTTTTTCAAAGACTTTGTGTGGGGAATTGAGGTATGCCTCCATGTCCTTGATTTTTAGACTTTCGTCCTCGAGACAGTTTTCTCTGGTACAATCATGCAATTCAGCCAGACCTTGCGCGAGGAGACTCTTCTTGTTTTGGCCATATCTGACCTCCACAGGAAAGCCTTGCATTGACAGAAACCAGGAAGTTATTCGGGAATTACTCACATTTCCGGCCCGGATTCTGTCACTTTGGAGATATTGCAGAGGCTGGTGTGGAGTCTCCACTATGATGTGTTCCCCCTGGATAAACGGGCGGTAATTCTTCAATGCCCACACCGTTGCCAGGAGTGCCTTCTCACAGTCGTTGAATTTTTCCTCCACAGAGGATAAAGTATTACTCGCATAGGAGATTACTTTATTGACCTTGTCATGCTTTTGGTGTAATACTGCAGTCAAGCATTCATTAGAGAACCCTGTCTCCAAGAAGAACTCCTTGTTTCTGACGGGGTAAGCTAGGCAAGGCGCTTGTGAGAGGCTTCTTTTGAGGTGTCTTACTGCCTCGGATTGTTCTGGACCCCATTCCCACCTGATCCCCCTTCTAAAGATGAATCAGGGGTCTAGTGATCTCTGCGTAGTCCTCAATGAACTTTCTGTGTAATTAGTCAGTCCAAGAAGGCTCCTTAGTTTCCGCAGAGTTGTGGGGTCTTTCCGTTTCTGAAGTGCTTTCACTTTCTTTTCCTGGGGACAGAGATCCTGAGGGGTAATCTCATGCCCCAAGAAATTAACACGGGTTCTACACCCCTGTGCTTTCTGAAAGGAAAGTTTTGCTCCGGCACCCCTCAACTGTGTCAGAACATAACAGATCTCTGCTATGTGGTCCTCCACAGTTGAGCTTTTGATGAGGACATCATCTACATAAGCCAGGTTACCCCTCTCACCCAGGTCGGGCATGGCCTTATGAAGAAAAATGTTGAACTAATTTCCGGAGTTGAGGTATCCGAAGGGAGTCCGGGTCCATGAGTACTGCTGGCCCCCAAAGGTAAAAGCCAGCTTGTATTGGTCCTCCCTACTGACAGGTACAGTCCAGTATCCATTGTTCAGGTCTATTGCAGTGAATACCTGTGACCCCTGGATCTGGGCCAGCCCTTGGTCAATGTTGGGAAGAAGCCATCGGGAAGTATGGACCCGTTTGTTGAGCTCCCTAAGGTCGGCGCAAAGTCTCCACTGGCCATTTGGCTTCAATATCCCCAGCACCGGATTATTGAAGGTGCTGTGGACTGGACGGATGATTCCCCGGGACTCAAGGTTCTTAATTATTTCAGTAAAGGACTCCATTGATGCGAAAGGCAAGCGATATTGCTTCACAAACACTGGAGTCACTCCAGGGTCCGTGGGAATTGTTGTTGTGTGGATGTCGGTGGGACCACAGTGATATGAGTCCACCGCAAAGAGATCTTGAAAATCCAAGAAAACTTGTTTCAACTTTTGCTTCTGCTCCATAGTCTCACAGGCATCCGCGAGGTTGACTCTCTCTTCAACCATCTGTCTGAAGCCTGGACAGACTTCTGGTTTCGCTATCTCAGTGGCCTCCTCCAGCTGGGTTGAGAAGTCCCTGGTCAAAGCGCTGATTTGGACTGGTGGCTTCAATTAGGAAAGGCAGCCCTCATGGACCTGGAAAATCACCTCATCCCTCCTGAAGTCACAAGTCACATCTTCTTTGCCATAAGGGCAGGAAATGTACACCAGGAAGTTCCCCCCATGCTGGGTAAAGATCCTATCTGGTGTGGTGCTGTCATCACTGTCACTGTCAAAACAGTCCTTGGGGATTGGTCCTAACAGTTAATTTCCAAGATCAATGGAACAATGTCAGTCATCAACCGCCATTCCAATAATGGTGCCTGCGGCTATAGTGATACTCTTTAAGTCACTGTTATCCACCTCTATTGGAATGGTGTCATGTTCTACATTGACTAGTGGTGTTGGGTTTACCCCCAACCCTTGCTGTTTGAGAGTAGCATTTAGATGAACATAGACATCAAGGTTTTTTCAATTTTTGCTCTCTTTTAACTTTCACTTCCAGGGAGAATTGTCGGGTCCTTTCTGGGATGATGACTTCCTCTCCAATCTGAGTTTCAACTGTATAAGGTAGCAATTGAGCTGACCTAAATGCTTTCTCTGGATCATCAAAGCACATGGGATTATCCGCTAATCGGGACCAAGCTTTCAAGTTTATTAGGTCCAAACTAATGGGAAAGCGATTGAGAATGTCACTGCCTAAGTAAAAGGCGGCAGTGACGTCTCGCACGACCCAACAATTATGGACTACGCTCTTGTTGCCAATGGAGATCCTGAGCATACACTAGCTTGGCAGGAGATGTTTGGAATTGGGTGCTTCCAAATCGATTTCCCATTTGTCTATCAGTTTGAATGTGGGATTGGCTGGATCTTTTGGGAGTTGGCGGAACATGGCTTTGCTGATGAAGCTCTTACCGTTGTTCACACACACTCGGGCTAGAACAGAGTCCTTCCCTTCCTTTAACTGAAATGGGATGAACAAGCAACCGCTCTCCAATTTGCTGAACATCAGCCAGGCTCTTAGTTGATTTCACATCTTTCTGGACTATAGGAGTGGGAATGTCTGATTGTGGATTGGTAAAGAATTTCAGAGTGTTTCCTTCCAGTGTGGAATACCACCTCAAACTGGAAGGAAGGTTGATTTTCAGAAATAGAGAGGACCCCCCATCACCAGTCTGTTGTCCTACTGCTATTACTGTCATGTCTGGAATTTGGTTGTTCTGGAAGTGAAATTCTACTTGGTCAGAATTTTGTTCAACCTTGTGGCATGTGCCGTTTAAACTAACATGGTTGACACTCTGTTTCAATTTTATTGGTCGGCTAGTCTGGGTCCAGAAGACCTTGTTTACACAGTCTATTAGGGGTGACAACCTTCTCAGGAGGTCATTCCCTAGTAAACAAGAGGTGCCCTCTGGAGTCACTACTTTGACCGGGTGTTTCACCTTGTGTCGCCCAATTTTAATGTCCAAACCCGCAGTCCCCTCAATGGGAATTTCCTTCCCGTCAAAGTTCTGAAGTTGTCCAGGAAGAGAGGTGAGAGGAATTTGGTATTTCTCCCCCCTCCATCAATTAATTTAATCAAAGGCCTTTTTGGACAGAAGGGTAGCTTGGGATCCAGTGTCCACCAGGGCCAAAATTGTACCCTGCCCCTGTACTTGAACCGGGGCATATTATCTTCCCTCCTTCTCCGCGAGGGGGCACAGGTAATGCACATTTTTGGTGGGCTAATTTTCTGGTTTTGGACATTGAGAGAGAAGAGATTTGGGCAGAATTCTGTGGGGAGTCTTGGGAATCTGAAAGAAAAAGTTGGCAACTGGAGATAGGAGAAGTTTTGAGATCCCCTAGTTCCGGTTCTAGGCCATCCCCCCCTTTTTGGAGGCAGTCACCAGGATGGGTTTGAACCAGGGGATTTTCTTGCTGTTGGTTCTGAGATGGGATGATGGGCGGCACTAGCTCAGTCCCCACATCTATCCAGTCTGGATTTGAATCCCAAGGGACCCTTTTTTCTTTGGGAGACGTTCCCCCATCTCTGAAGGAGAAGGTCCTTTTCCCAGGATCCTCTGAGGATCCCTCTCCTTCAAATTGGAAGATGTTTACCTTCTCCTCAAAATGGGTCTGTTTGGGTCCTTTGTTTCTCCTACCCCCCCCCTCTTCTCCTTGGCTGGCAGGCTTTCAGGGGCATGAGATTTTGTTTCCGGTTCCTGGGTTTCCGGGGGCTGTCTACAAGTGGGGAAGGAAGCTTACTTCAAGGCTTTACAGCCCCCTTCCTCTTGTGCCTCCTCCCTGGGAGCCGCTGAGTTATCGGGTTGCTGTCCCCATCGTTCTTCTGGAGCACCAGGTCCAGAGTTTGGGGAATTCTGTGCCGGCATGCTCATCTTAGGGTTCTGCTGAGCCCTCAGCATGCAACCCAGATCGTGTGCCATGTTTTGGACCTGGCGCTCTAACTGTAAAACCCACTCAGGCTGATACGAGGTTCTGTTTTCTCCCCTGGTCTGTTCCGGTGAAGGGTAAGTATCCCTTCTCTGGTTGTACCCCGGGTTTGGTAATTTGGGTACCCATCCACCCTTGGCCTCTCATATCCCAGATTAGGTTGTCTGGGCTCAGGAAAGTGGATTAGGTAGTTGGTTGGATTCCCCCCCTCTTGGGCTGGAGGAGTCCACATATAACACATGATGGGTCAGTTTCCCTTGTAGCAGGGACTTGCATAGTCAGGGGAGTGAGGGACCCCATTTGTGCGACTACCTCCTTGACTCCCTGTTTGTGATTGGCCCGAGGGCCTTCTGGGCTTAGAATTATTCTGTGCAGGCAGGTTTTTAGGCCCCCCCCATCTCCAAATCTAAAATGGGGGCAACCTTTACATCTGCCACCTTAGTAGCGCAGGGGTGCTGCTCGGTTTGGGGCTTTTCTGAGCATTATTTTTATTTTCTATGGGCTTCTGCACCTCAGAGGTGCGGGTGGCCTTTTCAATGACCCAATCTTGTGACCTTTTCTCATGAAAATCTCTCACTAGCTGGGTCATGATATATTTGGGTAAGGCATGGAAAAACGTATTAACAAATTCTTTGCTATCCGTGCGCACCCTTTTGGTAGTCTGTGCAAAAGCACGCTTCAACTCCTGCACAAATTCTTGTGGGGCCTGATCCTCCCCGTAAATTGTAGGCTGCCTTGCCAGCCTCTTGGGGATTTCTATGAACAGAAAAGTGCTTTAAGATGGCCGCCCTATATGTGGACCATCTTGAATGATTTTGGTCCTCCAGCCCTGCAAAGAAACTGGAGTATTCTGGGAAGAATGTCCTTTCTACGTACTGAATGCAGCCACTGCCGTCTTTCAAATGGAATGTTTCCATCATTTGGTCAAAGAGCTCTAAGTGTTCCCACACAGAATACTTGGCGTTCTTGTGATAAGGCGTGTTAACACTCCTTATTGCCTTCATCTGTTTTAAGGGGTCCTTAAGCAAGGCCCCTTTAGCCATATTGGCCTTCTTGGTTCGGGTAACCCTGGTCCATTCATCCTCTGACTTAGAGGCATTGCTCCCAGAGGTGCCCGTCTACTCTTCCAGGTTTTCCCAGATTCTGTGAGCCTGGGAATGGCTGGCAGAATGTAAGGACCTAGTCTCCTGTGTCCCCCCACTGACCTAACTGGGCAGAGGTTTTCAGGATGCCCTTAGTGGGTCTACTCTCCTGGGGTTCCCCACTAAACTTCACAGTACTTGGTGCCCATACCCAGATGCCCGTCCATCCATGCCTGGGGGTACTGGTCCATGAGTCCCATATTTCTGACTGGATAGTAATCTGCCATTCCCGTGGCCCTGGGCTTATGTGTGCCAGCGGACATGGGGGTGGCAGCGTTCAGGGACTGGGAGAGATGGAGGCCTCTGGTACTAGGGCCCCTGAGGTTATGCTCAGGTGTTTCCCTTTCCCAGTGAACCTCATCTCTATCAGCCCCTGCTCACTGTTGCCATGCAAGAGCCTGAGCTTTCAATTCCTCAATCAAGGCCTTATTAGACTCTATCAGTCTCTCTTGCATGGCTACCTGTCGCTGGAGCCTATCATTGTGCTCTAACAAGTTCTGATGCTCTTGATGGAGGTCACCCAGTCCCTGGAGGGCCAGGCGATTTTCTTCCAGCTTCCCTTTTAATTTACAGACTTCCTGGCCTAAGGTATCCCTTTCCTGAGCAAGAGTCTGCCTCTGTGCCACCAGGTCGTCCCTCTGCCTTTGAAGGGCACCAGCTTTCTGGCGCTCTTCCTCAAATTCTGCCTGGGTGTCCAGGTTTTTCAGAAATAATTTTTGCACTCTGCCTTCTCTCTATCCAGGTGGCTTTGCAGGGTGACTACCTGCTCTGCGCATACCCTATTGAAATCCAGTTGTTGCTCCGGCTTTTTCTGGCTCTGCAGTAGGGAGTCCAAACCTTCTTGGTACTCCTTCTGCAAGGCCAGAATTCTGGTATCCTGGTCTGCCCTGTTGCAGGATACTCATGCCCTCTTTTATTTTAATTAGATACTGCCTACTTTTGTTTTCTGACTCCTGGCTCCTCTGCAGCCTGCGCTCAGAAGAGTGCAGATCAGATTGGGCCTTCTCTAATGCCATCAGTTGCCTACTTGCCAGATCTTGGCCTTCAGCACATTTGTCCTGTATGGCTCCCATAGATAAATATAAATATGCCGCTACCCTGGCAATCTTGCTGTGCTCATCCTTGGCCTTATGGGCCATATATAGTTCACTCAGGGTCACATGTAAGGGAGCCTGATCTCTCCAGATATCTAACCCAGTTGCAGTGACCTGTTGTGTGATCGTCTGCAACCACACATTCTGGTCCTGCTCAGTCCACTCACCTCTTACAAATAGCTTATGTAAAAGGTGCTCTCTAGCTATCTTTATGTCTACCAATGTCGCCATTCTGGAAATTGATTTCCTTCCTGACTTACAGAAGTTTATTATTTTATTTTGTAAAACAGACCGTTTCCTTTTGAGGGGTGCTTTTACCGGGTAACACAGCGCAGTAGCCCAACCGGATTTATGTATCCTGTCAGTTAGCACACTGGATTAAGCTGCACAAGTGGTAGATCTAATCCAGCAGTCCCGGCTACCAAGCCCCAATCTGTAAGTGACTTCAATCCAGCACTCCAACTAAATCAATGCCTAGTCTGGGATGCCCAATGGAAGCCCTTATTTATATATTTTTATGTCAATGTTCTTTAAATCTGGATGATGAACCCTTATATAACGCCCCTCTCTTTGAATCTCCCTGACCTCACTGAGCCAAGAAGTAGGTTTGTTTTGCAAATTAAAAGGTTTATTTGAAGAATTAAACAATATATATATATCACACTTTTATGAACAAAATAATATCTGAATAGCACACTTATGAAGATGGAAGGTAATCAACAATGGGTAATATTACAAAATCAACAATCTCTTTAATCACTTGGGAACAGGAATAGGAAGGATACTGTAGCAGAGAATACTTTATATGATTCAAGGAAATGCAAGGATGGGGAAAATGCAAGACAGAAATAAACTTGATATGGTTTCAATCAACAGATAATATGATCACTTTTCCCCTTGTGACTACTCACTCCCCCCACTATGCAATATGAAGAGATGGAAATGAGGGCACACAGGTTTCAGAAATACAATCAATAATGCAGTTCAATCCCAATACTTAGTTACTTTGGATTGGTTCAGGTCAACACTAGCAATGATTCATGAATGATTATCAGATTGAAAACGAATCTCAGCAGTTGCAAACAAGAAACAGCTATTCTGACATGTGTCGAAATGGGGCTAAGTGGCAATTCGTGGCAATTACAGAAAAACTTTTATCAACAGGATGGACACAAGATTCTATAATGCAGTTCTGGACAGGTTGAAATGGATGGGATAAAAATACTTTAGACTAAGAGATGACTATGCAGAGTTCTAGACTAGATACTCACTTCTAGGCTTTAGAATGGAGTGGGCCTCGTCAAAGATCTGGTCAAGGGTTTGGTTTCACTCTCGCCATTGGACAGGTCTCAGGCACTCTGGGTTCTGCTCTCAGCACTGCACTGTGGTCTGCACAGCCTCTTGTACTGGATCTGATGGGTTCTGGAGAGAGCTCTGCTTTCTGGGTCTGGACCTTGGTTCTAGCACAGGGTTCTAGGCTAGAATATCAAAACAGCACAGCCCGGCTGTTGGATGAGAACCCCTTGGCAGTTTAGGGGTTTGAATAAGGTTGCTAGATTTGGCAGGCCTACTGAGAAGGGTTCAGCGTTTGGATTAGGCCTCTCTGCTTCAAAGTTCTAGAGTTTGGTTCTAGAGTCTGGTCTCTGGATCTATCTGGAGTCTTCCATCAGGGTGCTTCGCCAAGAATAGTTGAGTAGTGGAAAAGAGTCTGTGTCTCTGGGTCTCAGCAGTCCCTATTTATGTATTTCCAAAGTAGGTGGGGAGGCTGCCTCCCTATGCCCAACCCTCTACGGATCCTGATGGGTCCGAGAATTTCCTGTCCCCTGATTTGAGACAGGAGCAGTGTGTCATATGTGTCGGAGTGATGCTGTGTTTTATGGCTTAACTGAAATCCCTCCCCTTTGCTTTTTCATAGAAACTCTATTTTCCCCCCAAAAACATATTTCCCAGATACACAAGTTGTTCATAATACATATACACATCACAGATTAATTAAGGCATGTCTCTGTTCAAGTCCCATGTTCCTACAAGCTTGGGTTCCGAAATGACCACTTATTCGCGCTTTTGGTGGATTTCCCAATATTGGTTCTGCACCAAATTTTACACAGGCATACACACTCCATCTGATCACATCTCTGTAATTTTTCTCGTCCCTAACATAAACATAGCAGCTACAAGATGAATACATTCCAGGGTTTAGTCTTAGAACATCGCACATTTTTCAGTTTAGTCTTATATTGTGAGTGAATTTTCATTTCAACAATCCCAAAGTTTCATATTTTTGTCAGCTTGGTACACTTTGTTATAAGCATTTTTATAAAACATACATTTGCTTTCAATTCAATTCACATCTCAGTCTGGTCCGCCCCTAGAGCTGGGCTGAGTCAGATGGTCACATGACTTGTTTCCTGCCAACACTTTGTTGACAGTTACACCCGAATTTAGCATATTCCTATTCAGTTCAAAGACTCTATCTACTCTTTCTCCTGCCAGCAGAGAAAATCCCCTCCCCATCTGATTAACATGTCCATGCAACATCCTCCCTTTTGGTGGGAAGGCACAAGGTGTGAAGGGGTCTCAGGGGAAGCAAGCCTTTTGGAGTTGTAACTGCATCAGGTTACTTTCTGAACAATTGCAACATAGTTCATTGTGAAAAAATAACATTTATAAACTTAAAATAAGCAACATATCTTTACAGCAAGCCTTTTTCAACATGAATCACTGTGTGGCATTCTATGTGGCATTTTGATGGAATTCTCTTCTTTGGCATATTTAACTTCTGAAACACCAGTTCTCCTGTTAGAATTATAAATCGCCAGTACCTGACAGAGGCGAGTAATGGTACTGCACCCATTTTGACAGCTGTCTTTCCATCAAATATCTTTAAAATAGGGGATTTTGCTCTGAGAACATATGATTCTTGCTGACATTGTATTGATGTGGATTCTTGCAGTAGAGTAATGTGGAACACCCAACAAAGAGGTTGGATATTTTAGGTGATTTGTGAGCCATGATTTTAGCACATTTTTGACAATCAAGAAAACGGATTTTCAAACAGCTCTGTGTTTCTTTTTCAATCAGCATTGCTATTTCCAAGTGGTTTCGGGCTACTTTGTGGGTAGCCCAATGGCAGTTTTTGGCATTGATCTCCTGTGCTCACTAAGATAGGCAAACGTGGATGGTGGCCTATTTTTCAGGTTTTCATTGCACACTTTCTGGTGATTTCTGGCAAGCAGCATGCTTTCCAGTGGCCATTATGATGTTTCTGCTGCCAGCAATGCACAGTGATGTTGCAAGGCTTGGATGAGTGGGTTGATACATCCCACAAAGGGTCCCGCGATGTTATTTTGAGGAGTGAGGTAACCCAAGCTTCTTTAATACTGGCTGGAACAACACTAGTACTGAAAGAGGCATGGACGAGTTTGGTAATGATAAGTGTTAGGGTTGGTGCACAAAGTTTAACTAGATGGACAGGGAAGCAGTCTCCTTTGCAGTTAGATGGTTTTAACATGGAGATGATATTCAGAACCTGGTCTTGGCTGACCTGTGAGAATTTTAATTGCATGACTACGTTTTCACGGTCAACATCAATGATTGGGAGCCATGTGCTTTTACTGCCCAGTAGCTTTCTTTTGGCTAGGATTTTGTATTGGAGCATACCTATTTTTGAAGCAAGTGAATTCTGTATGGTGGTACACCAGGCTTTACTAGAGTTGACAGGGGTGGTAGATGGGATGGGGTTTTCCAATTTTCTGAGTATAGTAAAGAGTTCTTTGGTGTTCGAAGAAGCCTTGCTTATACGCGTGTTCAGAGCATTTGTTTTGTGCGCTATGATGGCATATAATGTTTGTTGGCTTCCTGAAAAGACTTGGCAGTGTCAGAGGATAGGGTCTATTTATGGATGTGTCCTAGAGATCTTTAATTGCGCCAATGTACCACCAATTCTTCATTGAACCAGAAGTTGGAACGTTTAACCGACCATGGTATTTTAGTTATAAGTAGGGCTAAAGCATCAATAGTGGTTTTGAGACAATTATAATAAGTAGCAGCACGGTTATTGGGGTTGGGTTTGGAGGCGGTGTGGGAGGATAGAGCCTCCAACAGCACAGGGGTGAGGCTGTCTGCTGAGAGATTATGAGTCTTTCTAGTTTCGATGGGATCAAGTGTGGTAGAGATGGGGTTGATTTTTTTCTTGTGTCATTAGTTTGAAGTTGATAAGGTGGTGGTCGGACCAGTTGATTGCCATGATGGAATCCATTTTTAAACAGAGGTTTAATGTGAGTATCCAATCTAGTATTCTACCCTTGAAATGAGGGGGTGAGTTCACTAATTGGGTGAAGTTCATAACCATGAAGGATGAGTAGAGGGCACTGGCTTTATGGTCTTGTTTGTCGTTGAAACCTAAGTTGATGTCATCTAGAATCATGAATTTGGTGTTGGGCTTGAGGTAGGGTGTGATGAGAAGTGGGATATCAGATTCAGGGTGGTTAACATTGTTAGGTGTTCTGTAAATGATAACAATGTTGGTTGTTGTTTTAGGGTCCGTTGAGAGTTTGAGAAGAAGTAATTCATAGCCTTCCATTGTGTCTATTGGACAAATTGTAAATTGAAGATGTGATTTGGCAATGATGGCAGCACCTCCTCCCACCTTGTTTAAACTGTCAGCTCTAAGAATGCAATAGTTGGGGGGTGGCCAGTGCTGCAACAACTAGAAAGTCTTATATTTTCTCTATGATAAGTTCATGTGTTTCAGTCGCATGGGCTTCTAACGTGCATTGAGGAGGGCACCTTTGAGGATAGGCTAGGGGCTCTGGAAAAGGAGATAGAGGAGCTGTGTCTGGGTCTGGTGGAGTCTGGGCAGTTTGGGATGTTTTGGAGTTGTGTCAAGTTGTGATGTGGACGTATTAGAGGTTTGGCTGTTTGATTGTGGGAATATGTGGGGCCTCTGTATTTTTGTGTGGTGTGTTTGTCTGGAGGTAGAGCCATAGAGGTGACAGTGGCTGGTTCGAGAGGCTAGCCTGGCTATTCTGGCAGTTCCTGTGACGGGACACACAGTGTGTATGGGTGATAGAGGCAATCTAGATGTATGACGTGCATAATACGATAATCCAAATGTGTATGTGCTGTTGCAATGTGGGAGTTAGTGAAGGGAAACTCGGTAGGTTTGGTTGTGACTTTGGAAGTGGAGACGTCTCTGGGTTCGTTGTGGGAAACCTTATGGGGCTTTGTGAGTAGGCAAGGAAAAGGGGATGTTTTGGGTAGCAAGGTGGTGGGGCAGGCGGGAGGGAGGTGACAAAGGCAGCTGAGTTTGGCGAGGCCATTGCCCATAGGGGTGAAGTTGCCTTTAGTACAACAATTTGAAACATCAGTCGGGTGGTATGGATCCATACTGTTGGGACTAATGAGGTTAGGTACCATTAGGTGTGTAAGCTATCATTTGGAATGTGTATCAAATACTGGTTTGGGGTTAGGCACAATGGCTTTTGGGCTGGTTGGGTTTGCTCTGTACACAGGGGTGCCGATAATGGCTAGTGGAAACTAGGCTTCAGGGCAACTTGTAGTGGTCCTGGGGCAACGAGAAATCGCAATTGTGGACCCTAAGCTGTACAATCACATGGTACATCCTCAGTATAAGTGATCAGCACACATAATTACATTAGTAAGTGTTAAACATGTTCTTGCAGTAGCATACAGAAATCACCAGATAACAGGCACTTGCAAATGCGCCGTTCACAGCAATCCCAAGATCGGACAAGGCATTTGTATAATTTACAGTCAAATTTACGTGAAGATTAGCAGCAAAGTGAAAGTTGACAAAATATGGGTGCTAGGGAAGACTGCGTGAGTCACTCCCACCATTGATAGAGGCAGACAATAATCACCATACTGTATGAGTCAAGGCAATGTCATGCAGAGGCATGTAGCAGCATAAGCTGATGTTGGTGGAAACTGCAAGCTTCTCATTCAGCAGCAGGGGGAAGCCGCCATGGAATAGTCAATGGTTGGAATGATACTAATAAAAGCAACATTTGGACAGGGATCAAGGAAGCCGGCTGGTGCGGTACACAAGAGATATTATCATTAGCAGAGAAACTTAGTAGATACAGCTAGAGCAGTAGCACGGCAAGGACCTGAGTACAATACATATCTTGCTGTGTTAGCAGTGTGCCACTGGTAGGTGGAATGGCTAGCGCAAGTGTAATGAGTGCATCAGACAAAGCAGTTAAGAGTACACAGAGGATGGGTGCATAAAGTTTGTAGTAGAGTTGGCGGCAATACTTTGTTTACCTAAGGGCTTCTCTGTTTCCCCGTTCCTCCAGACTCCAACAGACTTGAACAGGAGCCTTGTTTGTTGGCCTTAGTTGGGGGCCGGCTTTCACCTGCCGGTGTGCCCTGATAGGTTAAGACCTATTGGGCCACCAATCTGCTTCAGGTAGGAAATGTGCTGGCACCATAGGTGCGACTTTAAGACGGCGGCCATGTTGGACAGATATTAACCTCGCAGTTAACTAATTGCAGCTTCCCTGGAAATGCACAAAAATGTGTGTTGCAGCACTTGTATGCTGGGCAATAGCAAAGTGGTAATCTAACATCAAAAAGCTGTCGGCTGTATTTAAATTTCGTATAATCACGAGTAAAGCTGCAGGCTTGGAAAGAGAGCCCACAAGCATGTAAAGACCGTAGGGGGGTGTCTGTACTTCTGCTCTCTATATGGTAGAGGAGAGGCAGAGGACCCCAGCCAAGATCTCTATTATTGGTACGTGGTTGAGTAATCAAGGCCTAGCTTCTCAGGAGGTGATGCAGGCTGGTTCTTAAGTACAGTGTAGTCTCTAAGCACCCACAAAGGAATATCTGCACACTGTATTAGTTAAAACACAGTCTTTATATAATTAATATTCAAGGTTATGTACAATAATACGATAACTCACTTTGTACTCAGTTATCTATAATCGCAAATGTACAGTTCTACGTGGTAACGCAATTACTATTAGATCTCTTTAAAGTGCATCAACTGTACAGTTAATGTCACACAAATCAGTTTGTAAAGGAAACCAAGAATAGATATAAGAGGAAAGCAGTTGGTTGGAACAATTGGCAGAATACTGGCCCTGCTACTAGACACAGTTATGTGTGGAGATCCCCCCACCTGGGAACCTATAAAAAAAGATAGATCACAAGCCCAGTTCATATATTGTTCACAAGAGACTTTCCAATTGTTCTGCAACCCCAAAGTACCTGGTGTTGTAGCGTTCCTTGTCGGGGAATCGACGGCCCTTCTTGAGTATCCTCCCTTTAAGGCAGGAGTCACGGGTCGTCGAACGTCCGACGGAGAACAGGGTGAGCTACGACAGTGAAGTGGCAGCTTATTTCCTAGCGGTGCTCGTCGACGGGAAAGCGTAAATGTCCTGCAAGGAAGAGGCATGTGGGGCACCTCGGTGTCGATAGTTTTGGACTGCAAAGAGTTTGAAGAACTGTGGCCCAGCATAGGCGTCGAGTCGTCGGCATCTCTGTGTTCTTCGGGTCACGGGAAACCGACCAGCGATTGCTCCTCAGCGCGTCGACGGTCAGGCCTTCTCCAGCAGTATAAGACGGGTGACGATGCAGACGAGAGCGTCCTTGGATCAAATCAAGTTCTTAGGCAAACGGGAGCGTGGCGGCTCCAGTCGGCAACGGCGGTCATCGACGGTGATTGACAACAGTCCAGGCGCTTCTCTTTGGGATTCCGCGGCAGTCCCTGTCCCGGGTCGGCAGCCTGTCGAAGGTTTGTCTACCAGGGAGCTTTGGCAAAGATCAGCTGGTGCACAATGGTCTCTCGTAGCTCGGGAAGAGGGTGCCTTACCAGGTCCTCTCTGGGTCAGTCCTTGGAGACACATCAGCCTTCTGATTGTGAAGGAGAGCAACAGCAATTCTTCTCTTCCAGCAGGTCCTCAAGGTCAAGCTTCAGTTTCACTCCAGTTACTCTTCAGCTTCTGAACACGAATTCTAGCAGTGAGAGGCCCCCAGATATACTAGTTGGTCTCCCATTCATTCTGCTGGGTGACACTCAGGCAACCAATCAGTCAGAAGGGCATTCATGCAGGCAGGCAGCCAATCAGGTGCATTGTGCATTCAGGTCATTATCTTCTCTCCAGACACTCACAACAAGTTATGTGTATTGGGACAAGTACCCAACCATTCAACACTCCACACTGCATTCATACCAGTTTCGGGCAGGGCTGTCTCAGTCATTGTTTCAAACACCAGATACTAGACACCCACAACACAGAATGCATATTCGTCACACACTCCATTCACCCAGGTCCCGCCCACAGGGTGTACCCACAACATACAGTCACTGGGAAAGCTCCCGCCAGTCTGGCCTGGACTTCACAAAAACACCATGTATGGAACTTCCACCCAACAGCCAGCCAGGTAGAAGGGACAGAGTCAGGGCTTCAGGGGACTTCAGGAACATCAAGGTAACAGGTGATGGAAGGCAAGAGGCCACGGGGACCATCTCGTTTCCATCAGAAATCTACCGATTCCAATGACAGGGCCTTGGCATCCCAAAATGGAGGACGCTCAGGGCACCAGTCAATTCAGCACGGAGCTGCCACCAACCCATACCCTGCTCAGTGGGCCACACACAGGTGCCCAAAAACATACACTAGGGTCACAGGGTTGTACCCCTTCCCATGGGTGCCATAAGGGTATCCCATGTGTCCGTTCACCAAAACCAAAGGAGAGAGCTGCAGCGCCGGAGTTCCACATGAACTCCTGCGCGGAAAACATGACAGAACACACAATGAAAGGCAGTAAAGGACAAGGATACTGAGTCCCTGTCCCTCCAATGCATTTCCAGCATCAAGTTGCCCCCCCCCCAGAGTGAGGTAAGGGTGCCTAGTCTCCCACAAGATAGACACCCTCATCCAGACGGTCAACATACCTTCTGGAAAGGCCATCTGCATGACCGTGACTCTTCCCTGGTATATGCTATATGGTGAAGTCTAGCCCTTGCAGGCTAATGGACCACCTGAGCAGTTTCGGGTTCTAACCCTTCATCTGCATAAGCCACTTCAGGGGCTTATGATCTATTTGGTCCTTGAAGGTAGACCCCATAAGGTAGGGCCTAAAACGCCTAAGGCTCCAAACTATACTGAAACTTTCCTTTTCAACAGTAGCCCACCTAAGTTATCTACCCGTGAGTTGTCTACTGATGAATATGATCGGATGTTCCCTCCCTTTGTCATATAAGTGGGACAAGACAGCTCCAATTCCGGTGTAGCAGGCGTCAGTTTGAACGATAAAGGGATACACATGGACAATGTTTATGAACTAAAACTAACTGTATTTAGCAAGGCATTTTTAACTTATGACTGAAGGACGGCACAGGGAGCGTATGCAGGCTGAACTTAATTCTAGATGTTTCCTGGCCTGTGCCATTCACTAATTCGTGCAGGATATGCAGGAAATAGAATGCTGTACTTCTGCTGATAAAAAAAATGGCACTATGCCCAGGGAACATCTGCAAGCAGAACTTATTTTTAGATGTTGCTTCAAGGATACAGGAAGCTGACTATTCACAGTCTATGGTAGCACTCTATAATTATTGCAAAGTAAGCAGAAATACATAATTCTGTGAATTGTTGATAATGAAACAACATCGAGCTTTCACCTGTTCAAAAAGGTCTCTTACTCCAGCAGGGGTATTGTCAGCCCCATTGGCAGAGCGCCAGCCTCATGAGGCCGGCAGGGTCAACTAATTATCTTGGAACAGATGCTTGTAATTCGCTGGGGAAACCATGCTTTTTGGCTGGATTTGATCGTGGGTCTGTGGACACTGCGAGAAACCCATGCAAAGCTATTTAATGGAAGCTGCACCTGCTGTTTATTCAGAGTTTATTTCAGCAACAGCAAAAAGGTGAGTTTGTCTGATATTGCAATACTTCAATTTATTGTTCTGTGTATTTTTCTAATAATGGACAATTTATGTGGTTGTATTCAAGCATTGTAAAGGCTTTCTTTACTGTATTTATTGATAGGCAGATCATTGCTGAGTCAGGCCCTTTCGAGGACAGGCTGTGCATTTCAACTAAACAGCTATGCACTTTCAATGACGTGTTTATAAATGTACAGTTTACTTAGAATGCTCTATGGTTATGCATGTCAGCTAGGATAGTGCATGGATATTGATAGCGCCAAATTGTATGTGTGTGTGTGTGGGTTTGTGTGAGAAACCACAGGGGCAGAGAGCTTCTATTCTCAAACTGTTTTTGAGATTTTGACTACATCGCTGTGGAAGTTGAAAATAGTAAAGGGTTTTGTAAGTGTTTGTGATTATAGCACTGTCACACAATCAATCATACACTTACACAATCAATTAGGCCCCCAATATTAAAGCTTGGAACCCGCCTCCCTTATAGCCATTCCAACCATTAAATTAAACATTGAACAAACCCCGACTGCACTTTTGGCACACTGATAGTTTTGTGATGTAGCATATTTGCATGTGCACAATGCTTTGTTTTAGTTTCACAGTGCTGATAAAGTTGTTGAAACATTTCAAATGCATGCAATGTCACATTAGTATTTGAGTTTTTGAGTTTTCACCCAAAGATAACACATGTTGCGCAAACGCTACATCTGCAGTTTATTGGTACAAAGTACTAGAGTTGATGACAATTCTAAGGGTGGTGAATGTCAGGGGTGCTACATCTTACTTGAGATCCGTGTGTGTGTGTCTGTGTATCTGTGTGTCTGTGTGTTAAACCGAATTGCACCTTTGGTGCACTTGTCTTTTTGTGATGCAACATATTTGCACAGGCACAATGCAGTATTTTAGTTTCACAGCATCAATAAAATAGTTTCAGTGTGTAAAATATTCAGCATAGAGGGATCAGAATGTGTCAAAGATGACACGTGTTTTGCAAGCGTAACAGCCGAGAATTATTGAGACAAAATGCCTGAGTTGATGACAATTCTAAGGGAGCTGAATGCCAGGGTGTTTCACAGGGCTTGAGATGTTTGGGGATGTGTAAAAGGTGGCTTCTATAGAAGTGTATGTTTTAGATTGTGCCAGAATCATTTTGTACTTTCAAGTAAGGTGCTACATTATATTTGATCCTGTATCTTTACATGTGAAAACTGCAATGTGTACTTTAAAACAAAAGTGTGAGGTAGAAGTGTGCTAGGACTTTTTAAAATACACTTCTAACATTTGCCATGTTCTGGCGGTGAGCCATGGCGCTATTAGCGCCATGGCTCATGCCGGTAAAATACCGGCACCGCCTTGGCAGAAAGGGGATTTACCGCCCCATTCCAAGGTTGGAGGGGCGGTAAATCCCCTTTCCGCCATTGCCCTTCCCCATTCCCATTTCTGCCCCATAGGGCTCTATGGAAATGGGGAAGGCGCTAATTACGCCACCGCAATTTTGCGGTGCCGTAATTAGCTCCGAGGTCCCTTAGCGGGTTGGATTTTAACGCCTGCAAGAAGCAGGCGTTAAATCCTCCAACCCGCAAAGGGACCTCGTAGTAGGGCGGTAAGAGTTTACGGTCACCGTTGCCATTAACGGTGACCGTTAACCCTTACCGCCGTCCGTGTAATGAGGCCCAATGAGTACAATGTGAAGGCTGAATTTTGGCAGAACAGGCACTGTCGGACTCACATTTTTGTCAAAGATCCCACCTTTGATGAAGTGGTGGTACCCCAGATTCTTTTAAATAAATGGATTGAAATTTCAAATTCTTAGGGGCCCTGTACCTGGTTGTCACATTGGATTTAATATGTCGATGCTGACATTGCAACTTGCAGTGCGCTGTGCATTGCAACAGTTGCAATATTGTGGATGAATATTTTAAGGTGCTAATACTCACTGTGTAATTATTCCCAATCTATTTGTTTTCAAATTTTTTTAGTGACATCACCTACACCAACAGATGGATGGCACAGCTGGCAGAGTCTCTTGATGTGGATTGTGGCAACCAACAACCGGCAGCCGTAGGATTTATGGTAAATGTTTCATCCAATGCAACATACCCCATCTGGTTGAGGGGCCCACAACATACAAGGATGAGAGAGTCAGCCAGAGTTCCAGAATGACCTATGATGGCACTTTAACATGGGTGAACAGATGGGGCAGTTCAAAGATGGAGATTGATTTTTTTTGATTTCTCAATGGAGCTCGGTATTCAGTGGTGCAGGGGATGTGTCGGCTTATGGATGCAGGCCCAAGGAACCGCCACGTTTTTCGCTGCTCTGTTGTCAGAAGGGGTTATACATTTAGGACAGTGCAGCAACCAGGCTCAATCATGGAACACTATAGAAAGTGGTATTGAACACCAACCAGCGCTGCAGGGTGTAACAGATGCCACAATAGTTTTTAAGCATGAAGCATTGTCCTGTAGGTTTAACCCTATAAATATTTCACAGCGCCCTCGCTGCCTCTACCTTTAAATCATCTAGGGCACACATGCGATGCACCCATCATAGCTGAGTGTCTGAGATCTCATTGCTTGAATCTACTTGTTTCTTCTTGGTTGCATCAAAACCTTTAATCTCTGCATTTACCTGATTGTGCACAATCTTTCTTCCTTTCTGTTTTAAATATGTCCTTCTATATAAATAAAATATGTGTTCAAAATTATAAAATGGTATGGCTCTTTATTACGTGTTCCTTTTTATTATGTATAATAACCCTCGCTGGTTGATTTTTTTAAAGTTATTTTATTCAGAGGTGTAATGCTAGGATGCGGTGAGGGCTAGCTATCTGATACAGGCTAGAGAAACAGTGTCTATGTTTTTAACCATACGCTGTAATTTAAACTGTCCCAAATATTAAGTAGCTCAACTGTCCCATGTGGTCCTAATGCTCCTTGTGTCCCTTGTGGTCCTGGTGTCCTAAGGGTCGCCAACCTGCACACACAAACACACACACAGACACACACACACATCTGTGTGTGTGTGTGTGTGTGTGTGTATGTACTCTCTCGAGGAGACTGCACTACAGCAGAAGGGGCATTCAGTGGCACAAATAAATGGACTCCATTCCACTCCATCCATAAAGCAATGTGTGACTAATACAGTCTAAGTATCTTGATGAAGACATACAGATTTTCAGACACATTCAGACTCATTGTAAATGGGGCAGAATGGGAAATTAAAATGTAAATGTGTGTCACGATGCTTTTATGCCTCCATTTCCCTCCCTACCAATGTTTCAGCTGACACAAGAAGGATGAGAGACAAAGAGCGGAGATACGTTTTCCTCCGTGCTCACTTCCTCCGTCTCGTGTGAGCACCCTGCTTTACGCATGCATGAGATTTTCATGCAGGTGCCAAAGAAATGGATTCCTATAGAATCCTTCTCGTTTTGCACTGAAGTGTATTTGCAAGTAAAGTTTACTTTACCATAAAACGGAGTAGAAATGAAATGGTAAAAGAGAGTTTGTCACCCTTTTGCTTGGACCTGTAAAATTGCATGCAGAGGATCACACAGCAGGTACGTGCAAACGTTGATGGCCCCCTGCATGCCATTGCTGCTTCTTGCAAAATGAGGGTGATTGTGATGAAAGCAAGGCATTGTCGATGCTTCGTCTGGTATTATAGTTGTTGCCTAATTAGAGAAGTGAATGTGGACAATAACATCATTAAAACATGAGATATGACTGTTGATCTTAAAAGAGCTGAGCAAATACAATTAAATACAAAACCGCACCACTAGCAGCTGAAGGCAGCATTATTATAATAAAGATAAATTGATTTCATACATTCAGGCTGTGCACAAATTAGAATGTTCTGTCACCCAGTCTGCTGTATAATGGAACGTGTTACTGAAATAAACAATTAATACTTAGATGACTACAAAATTATGCTAGACTTAAATTATAGTTGTAAATGTGAATGTCATACTTTCATAGTAACCACTTTCTGCTTTCATTTAAACTAGAATAACCTTGTATTTCGCATTAATTAGGTAATTTATAGTTGGTTCAGTTCTGTTGTGTTGATACTGTATTTCCCATTCAATTTTGACATTGAATTCAATTCCTGACTTGAGAAAATGTTTCTCTTTTTACTTGTGCAAAGAAACATGTAATACTCAATTTACTGCCTCATTATCAATGCATTGAACACGCACAATCTTTGGAAAACTATTTCACCCATATTTTCTTCACAGGTGAGTATGCACAATGGGGGTCATTATGACCCTGGCAGTAGCCGTGATGGTAAATACCGGCAAGGCTTCCGCCGGAGTCATGAATTTTCTGGCACACGTCAATGGGGATTTACCGGGGCATTACAGCCCCAGCGGTCCTGGTAATTCCCCATTACAGGGTGCCGGAAAATATTACTCCCCATTCCCCTTTGAGTCCCACAGGACTCAATGGGAATGGGGAGGCCGGATGCACAGGCACCATTCGTGATTGGTGCCGGTGCATCCGTCGAGGTCTGCGTGCGGGTGACGTTCCCCCCGCCAGGTCAGACCTGGTGGGCTGAAAGGCACCCGCTTACAGAACTCGTAGTTTACCGGTCTGGAAACAGTACCAGCAAGCTTACCAGTACCATTGTTTCCGGTCCGGCAAACTTATAGTGAGGCCCATGGTGTCTACATGAAGGTAACCCACCATGTGAGGAATAACCACACAAGCACATTTTCCATGTATTAGGCCACGGTGCACGTACATGACAAACATGTGGAGGATCCACAGATGCAGATTCTAAACAAATACATAGGGCCTCATTCTGAGTTTGCTGGTCTGAAAATAAAGGTGCCGGTAGCAACTTACCGGCACCCTTTCCAGACCGGGAGGGCCGTTGCGCCCGGCAGGACTGACCCACCAGGTGAAACGGCCCCGTAAAGCACAGTTGTCACGGAAGCACCGTTAGCAACAGTTCCGGTGCTTCTAAGTCCCTACTCTTGTGGAGTACTCCTCCGGAATGGGGACTAACATTTTCCGCCGCCTGACTTCCTGGGCTGCCGGAACTTGTAATGTCAGGGTAGCACTGGCAGGTTACTGCCAACATCATGATGAGGCCCATAGACATTGAAAAACAGACACAATACCACTTAAAACGTGCGCTGCTGTAAACCAGTCACAAATTACTGGTGGAGGCACTACAAAAGGGCAACATAAACAAGCATAACGAGAGACCATTGCGAGAGCAGCAAAAGAATCATTGCCCAGCAGCGGATTCTGTGACCACAACCAGTCATGCGAGTGAAGAAGGAACACAAAGTCCTGCAGGAAAAACATCAGGCATCACCACAGGTGCAGTAGCAGCCAGCCCACCAGCTGTCTCAGTGTCACAGGATGGACCAAATGGCAAACACGGCCAATTTGCACCCCATGATTTGAGTGACCAGCAAGAAGTCTGCACCTGCTGTCTAATCATGCCAACTGTACACTCCATTCCAGGAGCTCTGCTGTAGCGTCTTACTGTGCTACACCTTTGTGCAACAGTATCAATTCATGATACTGTGGCACAGCCTTCACTTTCAAAGACATTGCACATCTCATACATGTTCTTTGGTGACCCTTACATTGATTATACAAATAATGCAGTGATGCACGACTTAGCTAATAAGTTTCCTTGACATATATTACTTTCAAGGAAATGTTTCTCTGCATGTCCAAAGCCTATCAGAACACAGAAAGACGTACCTTTTTTTTAATCAAATGTTGACATATGTGGATGTTTAGCTGAAAGTACTGCGTGGTTCTTGCAGGTCCCAGTGTGGCCCCTACTGCTTTTTTGAAATCCCCAGGCTCAAGAGAGCACTGCAACACTTTCTTGACATGATTCCGAATGAAATGGCTGCACCTGAGAATTATGGGTAATGAACTCCATGATGTAAGAAGTGTTCATTCTGTCCATGCCCTGGTATCCCTTCACCCACATTGTTTTCCCAAGCCACAACCCACAATCCACATATATGCCCATCCACACCAGACTAGTCACTAGATTTCAACATCAACCATCACCTATCCTTTACAGGCAACATAGCTGCTGTCACCAAAACATGCAACCCACAGCTATGCTTCCTAAGCAATATAAGACACACCATTTCAACTTAAACATGTCTGTGCTGCTGTCCAGGCATTACCTCTCTCCAAGTTTGTCCACAGAAACACAATCCTCACTGGAATCCCCACCAACTCGTTAACCCCCTGCAAGCCATACAGAATGCAGCAGCAAGACTCCTTCAACAGCTACCCAGACACTCAAACAGCCCTCGTCCAGCTCCACTAGCTCACCATACTCCACAAATTGCTTTCAGTCGACTCTGCATCATATACAAGGCCACGCACCTCAAAACCCAGTTCTACCTTTACAACAAACTGAAACCTTTTACCCTTATAAACAGCAGCTAATCCAACCACAATGCCCTACAAATTCCACTCTGCAAGCTAACCTGCACACAAAAATAAGCCTTCACCCAATGAGCAACAAAAGAATGGACAGCCCTCTTATTCCACAGCTATTCTGCACATTCAATCATCACCTTCTGCAAACGCCTACCTGAGCCTTTCAGCGCCTGCCACATCCCCACTCACCGACTGAAACAATACATTGAACCCGACCCACATGATCTACCTGACCAGTCTGGTGTGGATGACCACATCAACAACCCGCCCTTTAGTGTGGTGCAACTATGCAGTGGACCCCTTAGTGCAGTAAGAGATTATTTGTTGCACAGACTGTAACCTACATACATGTATTGAACATCACACTTAGGGATTATGATGTGGAAATATGAAAACATGGAGAACAACTCAAAAATGTTATATTCCTAGGTCCTTTATGAAGCCAGTAAATATTGGCAAAAAACATGTTTGGAACATGGTGGTGTGAAATATTTTATGGATTTAAAGGACTGAATACCCGAAGCTAAAGTATATCACTATCGGCTTAAAAAAAAACATAGGGCCTCAAATGACCTACTCTGCTCTTCTTTACATTATCAGCCAAGCTTGCACTCTAATGAGGCCTGTGGCCTATGCTTTGTACAGTCAGCACTTTACTAGCAATATTTAATTAACAACACGATATTCACCTTATCATGGTTTGTTCTAAAATAGCATTTTATTATAAAAGCACCTTTTATTCGTTCAGACCCAAAAACCGTGTCCATGCTCATGAAGTAGAACAACGTTGCAATGGGTAATATTTACTTTTCAGAATGTTCATAACACAATCTGAGAACAGCATGTGCTGTCCACTGTACGTTTGAAGTTTTATTAGGTGATGTCTTATTTAAAGTTACAGGGGTAAACATCCTTTTGTTAATTTAAACACTGGCCAAGTAGGAGAATAATGCATCCTCTGATATAGAAACATCATCCATAGGAAACGATTACATAATTCTCAGGGGCCATAGAAAATTCAAGTGAAAGGAGATTTACACTACAAATGGTGAGGAAAGGCACTATGAACTTTAACTCAAAACCCTGACAACTCGAAAAATGAACATCACAGCTCTCTATGATTTTTTAGAAAAGCAAATTCAGGTTGGGTGCTAGAAGTCATGTGTTTGATAGGAAATCATGATTACATCCTGTATAAGGCTCTGCAATAGCGGAATGGAGAAGGAGATGATTCGGAACACCTGTTTGTTGCCTCTTACGAGGCCTGAAAGGAGGACGCGCACACGTAGGGGTATCTCAACACGTCTTTATTTCACCTTCACAACTAGTAACTGGCGCTTCTCGCGCCTTACCCAGAACTCCCTTCGTTCCCCCAACTCCCCGTTATAACTCCGCCTATCCAACGGCGGGGGCTAAGCAAGTTAACCCATTGGTGACCGGTAACACCACCCTAAAACAATATGTCCAAACATCAACTCAACATTCTTCAACAAGTCTTATAGGTCTCTTGATGGTTCGCCGTGGTCTCTCGTCTTGGGCATCTGGCCCTGACGTGTCCTGAGTTCCTGCTTCGTGCTACCGGAGGGGTCCACAGGTCGTCTCGCGGCTCTCGCGGTTCTGGGGAACACGGTCTCAGAGGTAGCTCCGTTCCCTCTCGTCTGACATAGTGTCTGAAATGCTGACAGTTCCTGGTGACAGCTCTGTTTTGATCTTCGGCTGTCACCATTGTACCTTTCACTGTGGTTACCCTCTTGGGACTTGGGGCAAACCGCGGATCTGTCTTTCTGGGCGTTGGCTGCTGGACGAGAACTTCATCTCCTATGTGGAAGTCTTTTGTCGCTGCGTGGCGGCGAGTGTCGTGTCTTGTCTTGCTCTGTCTTTGGCTTCTGCATCCCTTTGGAGTATGTCCATGTCCGGCGGTTCATCGCTTGACGGGTTGCGCGGTATGTGGGTTCACACTTCGTAGCAGAGCATTAGCTCGGCAGGTGTCTTGTTCGTGGCTTCATGGGGTGTGTTTCTATAGTCTCGTAGGAGTCGACACAGTGCCTGGTGGGGGTTGACTGCTTCGACTCTGGCCCTCTGTATCATCTTTTTAATTGACGCCATGAAATGTTCTGCCATTCCGTTCGCTTGCGGGTGGCAGGGGGTTATCTTCATGTGTGTGAAACCCAGATGCTTCGCCAATGCCCCGAAGTCGTGGCCGCAGAATGGTGGTCCATTGTCAGACTTGACTGTTTTGGGGATTCCCCACTCGCTGAATACTTCCTCGAGTGCTGCTGCTACTTGGGGAAACGCTGTGGTGGTAACCAGTTTGACAATCGGGAATCTGGAATGTTCGCCTATTAGCAGCAGGATATAATCATCCACTTTCGTGAGCCCATAAAAGTCCATGGCTACTCGTTCCCATGGGCGATCAGGTATCTGCGTGTGCTGTAGTGGTGGTGGGCTTTCAGCCGGGGCTGTGCACTGGCAGGCATGGCAGTTCTTCACCCATTCCTCTACTGCTGCGTCTAGGAAAGGGAACCAGATGTGGCACCTCAGATATTTTTTGGTGTTTTCGGCCCCTCTGTGCCCCTCGTGGGCCGTTCGGACTACCTCGCTCCTTAGTGTGGCAGGGATGACAATCCTGCACCCTCTGAGAAGAATGTTGTTGTCCTTGACAGCCAGTTCCTTGTGCACCCTAGCCAGCCTTTCGATCTCTTGCCTGCTCACTCCCGGGTGTGCCATCATTGCTCTGTGATGGTCTTTCCATTTGTTGGTCAGCGTGAGGCTGATAGCGAGGGCTGTCGTAGGGTCAGCAGCTGATGCGGTGGCGACCATTTCAAGGGATAGAGCTGGAGGTAGCGAGTTGGATGCTACGTACTGCACATAGGCGACATCGCCTTTCCGGGTCAATGGAGATCTGACAGGATGTCGCGACAGATAGTCAGCGGGGTTGAGGTCACCCCCGGGACGATGTATAATGTCATAGTCGTATTCCTGTAGACGGATGCCCCACCGCTCAATCCTCGGGGGCATCTTGGTGTGCGGGTTCCCGAACAACGACAGCAACGCCTGGTGGTCAGTGATCAACGTGAACCGTTTCCCAATGAGGAAGTTGTGAAAATGTTCACATGCCCAGACCGCTGCCAAACTCTCCTTCTCCGCCTGGGAATAGGCCAATTCCGGGGTCGACAATGCCCTGCTCGCATAAGCAACCACATGTCTGGGGTTGATGTCTTCACCGCTGGTTTGGGCTAAAATGGCGCCAAGGCCAACCGGGCTCACGTCAACCACCACTTCCGTGTGCCATGAGGGATTGAAGTAGGCAAGTCGGTGGGCTTCTGTTAGGGCGTGTTTGATGCTGGTAAAGGCCTGGTGGCACGCGGGGGTCCACTCAAAGGTTGAGCCTTTCTGCAGTAGCTTCCTCAACGGGTCAGTGAGAGAGGCGTAATGGGGTATGTACCTCGCACAGTATCCCACCAGGCAGAGGAAGGAACGAACATCCGCAACTTGCTGTAGTTCGCTGAGGTTGGTGATTGTGTCGACCTGATCCGGCATCATCCCTTCACTGGAGAAGATGTGTCCAAAAATGTTTAGTTTTGTCTTGCTGAATCGGCATTTGGTGATGTTGAGTGTGAGGCCCGCCTCCTGGAGCGCCGCACAAGTGGCGTGTAGTGCTTTGTCGTGGGACTCTTTTGACGAACCAAAAACGAGAATGTCGTCACTGTAGTTCAGCGTGCTTCTTATGGGCCTGATGACTTGGCGCATGGCTTCCTGGAAGATCTCTGCGCCGGACGAGATGCCAAAATTCAGTCTCTGGTATCTGAAGAGTCCATCGTGCCTCGCAAACGTTGTGATGGGCCTGGAGTCAGGATGCAGCTCCAGCTGGTGGGAGCCTTGGATGAGGTCGAGCTTGGAGAACATCCGGGCATTGTTTAGTTGTACAATCATGTCCTCAAAGCACGGGCCCGGATGCCTCTCCCGTTGAATGGCGGTGTTCGCTACCCTCATGTCCACACACAACCGGATCTTGCCTCCTTCCTTAGGCACGACCACGAGAGGGGATACCCATGGCGTTGGCCCGTTGCCGGTTCTATGATACCCTCAGAGAGCAGTTGTTGGAGGGCTTCTGGCACTGCCGCTTGCATGTGGAACCCCACTCTTCTGGGGTGTTGTGGCACCGGTCTCACTGAGGGGTCGATGTGGAGTCTGATGGGAGGGGCCTTGAGTTTACCCAGCCCTGTGCATAGGTTGGGGAATGTTCTTGTGATGTCGCCTTGTGTGATGAGGTTCTGGGACTGGTAGCATGCTACAGTGCCGACAGAGTCTCTCGGATTCAGTCTGTTCGAGGTTGCGGTAATGGTGTCTCCCGCCTTCACGTGTATCTCAATCAGTCCCATGCGGGATGCCGTGTGATAGCTGAGAAGGCATCGGCTTCTGGCAAGTGAGCGGATGATGTGAATGGTCGTATCCACTTGCCGACCATTCAAGAGGAGCCGTTGTGTGAAACGCCCCACTGTCTGCAGGGGGGGACAGCTCCCCATTGAACAATTCTCGAGTGTGATGGTTCGAGCGTTGGTGGGTTTGGTATTTTAGCGTAGTCCTGTTCGCCCATGATATTAACAGTAGCGCCTGAGTCGACCATGAATTGGAATTGGCAGTTCCCCATTTTGATCGGGATTTTGGGGGCTTCCCTGGCCTCTTCATTGTCAAGTATAAGTTTGACGTATTCATCCTGGTCGAATTGATCATGTGGCGCATTGTATGTTGCTTCCGGTTCGTCGTGGTAGAATGTTTCAGGCCTATATTCTGCTGGTGGGTAGTCATACTCATCCGTGAAATATCTGGTTTGGTCGGCCTGGTCTAACTGTGGTGGGTACCCCTGTGCTTGGTACTCGTCAATGGCTCTGACATGTCGCCTCTGTTCTTGCCCTGGTTGGAAGTATCTGGGTTGGTTGTATAGTGGGGACAGCAAGCGAAGAGACGTCCTGGCGGGCGCTTGGGGGCGCATTGGAGGAAATGGTATGCCTTCTCTACATACAGAGTGAAAATGCCCCTCTCTTCCGTATGTTTGTGCATCGCTGGGATAGAGCTGGGTATGACCCGGAGTCTGGGAAGGACATCCCACAGCGGTAGCATTGTCTCTGTTGGCGTGGAACCTGCGTAGCTTGTGCTCTGTATGTTTGCGACCCTCTGTCGCCTTGACGAGGGGGCTGTATGGCTGCAACAAGTTCATTGGTGTCTTGTTTGGGGTTGCCTGTGTTGCTCATGGATGAGGCTTGGGCATCAACCCTCTCATGAATGCGAGCAAGCTCGCTGACTTCTGGGATGGTGAGGTTTTTTTTTTAGTAGCTGTTTCTTGAGTGCGGTAGACAGGCACCCTTCTATGACTCTCAGCCTTATCGCTTCTTCTAGGGAAAATGCGTCGAACTGGCAGTTTACACCCTTCACTCTCAAGTGGGTTATGAATTCATCGACTGTCTCTTGTGGCAATTGAGTGCACTTGTTAAATAGATATCGCTCATAGTCGCGGTTGACTTCGATGATGAGGAGTTTGTCTAGGGCCCCAATCAGGTTCGTGAATGTGGTTTGTTGAGCTGTGGGGATCGTTTTCACAACTGTCTTTATCCCCCCCACCAGATTGAGGAAGATGTCTCTGATATTGGGGGAGTCGCCATCACTAGACCCCTGCACATAGTGCTGAAAGTCTTCCATCCAGTCAGTCCATCTCGGCCCCTTGGTGGCTTGGGGCGCCATGGTGAATGGTGGGGGCAACCGCAGCTGTATTGGTTTCGTCTTGCGGGCCAGTTGAGGGGATCCAGATTTGGACACAGGGTTTCTCATGTCGCTGGGCGGTGGGAGCCCGCGGGCATACAGTCAGTCCAAATGCTGCCTCAAATTCTCTGGGCCAGAGTGGCGGCTGCACCACAAACGATGGCGTACGCTGGTGTAGGCCTACCACGCAGGTGAGCTTGGACTTGCACTCACTTGAGGGTCCGGTGACAAGGATGGGCCCTTAGGCGAGAGGAGGTTGGAGGAGGGCGTGGGTGGGATCACCGGCACGCGTCGCTGGAGCTGACCTGGCAGACTGCCAGGACCGAAATGCGCACTTCCCAGTGCTCGCGCAGCTGTCTGGCACGCCGTCCCAGGCGTGACGATGGAGGAGGAGAGGAGTTTGGCGTGAAAACAAACGCCCATGCGCAGGCGGCGGATTGCCGTTGCTCGTACTGGAGGAGGAGGAGTAGGAGGAGACTCGGCGGACATCCGAGATAGGGTAAGGCGGATTGCCTAAGGAGGACTCTGTTGTGAGCACGGACAGCCATCGTCACCAGTGTTGCCTCTTACGAGGCCTGAAAGGTGGACGCGCACGTGGAGGGGTATCTCAACACGTCTTTATTTCACCTTCACAATTAGTAACTGGCGCTTCTCGCGCCTTACCCAGAACGCCCTTCATTCCCCCAACTCCCCGTTATAACTCCGCCTCTCCAACGGCGGGGGCTAAGCAAGTTAACCCATAGGGTGACCGGTAATACTGTTAAGGCAGATGTACATGCACCGATAGCCAGAGCTGATCAGACTGGCTTGGATAAGATGGAATCTGTAACTTGGTTCTGAATTATTGGTATTTTGACAATTTTTCGAAGTTATAATGTTATTCCTGTTCCTGTATTGTTTGGGAGTCTGAATTTTATTCATAAATTTGTCCACAATCTTTTAAGCTTAGGGTGGCCATGCTGTATTTTTGTCACGTTAACTCTTAATTGTTTCCTGAAGACTGGGGTAGCAATGAGGTAAACTGTGTTGTGACTTTCGTGTAGCACATTTCAGAACATTTGCTACATGCATTGGTCAATGCTATAGTTTTAGCTGCATCTTTAACCAGGTCTTTAAATTACATTTTACTTCCCATGGGTTTTGGTTGGGATCTATCCCTTTCCATTTATTGAGGTTATAACGGATGAAATAACATCACATGACTAGTGGCTCACCTGTCTTGACAACACTACTTGAGTATAAACTTAGGTCTACTGTGCCATATTTTACATCACTATACACATTGTTGATTGCATGTTGATTTTAGATCACAAGAAGCGAAAAAGGCGAAGACTAGAAGTCTAGGGCTATAGTACACATTTTCTTGTGAATTGCTTATTGTTGGACTATACTATTTTACTTCATATATATCATCTCTAAAAGCTAATACATATACATAAATACTCATAAGACATATATTTCTACTTTATAAGTAAAAAAGTTACACAATTCTGAGTTTTGGTATGCTTTATCAAGTGAAATGAGGATATTTTGGTGACATAACATTTTAAATGAGCTTTCGAAAGTCACAAAGATCCTCTTCATCATGGATGGTGAAAAATAAAAATGTGGGAAACAAAATAGTAATGAGAGTTTTACATGTAAGACTGTCTTTCAAGGAATTCAGTGTTATGCTTGACTTACCTAGCAGCTACGCATCTACACTACAGAACCATCAGCATAAAGACAGAGCACTTCGGAATATTTCACTATTTAAAAAATGCCGACTTTAACACAGATAAATCAGTCCATTCTTTTGAGCATTTCCAAATATGAAAAAAACAGATTTATAAAACAACATGGCTTAGTGAATTGGAATATGTATATTTCTGCACATTGTCAAAAAAGGTCTCAGGTTGCAGAGTTTAAAAAGGCAGAGTAAGCATGTGTTAGAGTACATTCTATTCTCAAGTAAATATTTAATTCCAGAAAATATCTGCTCTAAAAAATAAACTGTTTAAATCCTGGATTCGTATTCTGAAGGCCTAATACTGACTGACTGCAGTGTCTTTATGCTACTTTGAAAAGTGAAATTTACACTGACATGCATCATGAATTGTAACTTTTGTAGGTATCGGCAACAATTGGTTACTTCTACGTAAGAGGACTATAATACATAGCATCTACTTGAAAATGAGGAGCATAATACCAGCGTTTAGATGGTATGTCGCCTAATGGTGCAGGTTTTAAAGTTCCTCATAGTAAGGGCAAAGGCTCGATTGATTTAATATGTAAATGCAAATATTATTTAATAATTGTAACTGGTCTATCTGTAACTAACAGTTCTGTAGTGGCAATGTATAGCTGCCATAGAAGAGGAGCAACGCACTGCATTCCTTTAATGATAGTATGCCTGGGTGAATAAATTAATTTGAAACTCGAATCAAACACATTATTTATGCGTTGCAGTGATTGAGGTTCAGACAAACCTTTAAGAGATTCCGGTGACAGATTCAGGTTAAGCTCATGACAATTTCATGCTGTGGAAATGTTACTGTAAACATTACTTTGAAGGGGCCATTGCTTTCCCATGTTCAAAGCAAACAAAGTGTAAAATTAATGAAATAGATCATAACCCTTCCTTCTGGGGGACATTCACTGAGGGGACTATGCCACAGGCTAAAATGGCTCACTGCCTCTGCTATATCTGTGAGATTGGATGCATACTAGAGGAGTACGCCCAGGGTACCAAGACAGGGTGCTGTGAAATATTGAGGTGCGCCCCAGGGAGAGTACACAATGATTGGAGTACCTCAGTGGGAAGTGGGTGCAGGGAATGTGACAGCCCCGAACACTGAGAAGCTGAGCACAGGAGCAGCAGGAAACGGGCATTGCGGCAAGGTGTAAGGACAACCTGGCACTGGTGGTTGCAGCCCATGTAAGGTAGAGGTAAAGGCGGATGCCACAGAGAATTTGCAGGGAGAAGGGAAGAGGTCGTGTGGGAGGTGGCGGAAGTTGAGGGAGCTTGCTCACCTCTTAGACAGCCAACAAAGGTGCACACCGACGAGTGTAGCACTGAGAAACGCCAGATTACAGAAACTTTCACAGAGAGTGCCGTTCAGAATAAATCTACGCGAAACAACATCATCCTGTTGATGAAAGAATTAAAAGGGCGGGTTGAGACAATATAAGAGAAAGTTGAAACCTTGGAGAACTATCTGTTGTCAGCTGATGATATAGACATGTGACTGGTTGGTAGGATCAAAGAATTTGAAGTAAGGGACTATGTCATTTCCCTGAAAATAGATGACCTGGAAAATATTGAAAGGTGAGTGAACATCAGAATATTTGGATTATATGGGGAAGAAGGAGAGACTCCCAAAAGCCTCGAACAAAAGGTGAAGGCGATCGTACAGATCCTTTTTGCAGGGGTTGAGGCGAAAGAGTGTACCTTCTGCTTTGACAGACAGGATTCATAGGGTGGGAGGCCCATCAGGAGGTCTGAGATCAATATTGGTAAAGTGTCATTACTGCAAGGACAAAATGGAACTTCTGAGCAGAGCAGGGTCCCAAACAAACCTGTAAGGATCCAGGGTTAACATTTATCAGGACATATCATTCTTCTGGAAGCACAATAAAGCACTGGGTGCCTTAAGAGTAGTCAAGGATGCAGAGTGGAGATTATGAAAAGACTTCTAGAGTTGGTTAGAGTGGGATAGATCTGGTGGTGGCTTACCGTGATTCAGGCAAGCTCTTTTGATCTACCATGTGTAGCCATTCCCAATGCAAAAACCTTGAGATCTTTAACTTTTAAGAGGCATATGCATGCATGCACATTTGGAGCATTTATTCTTATCCGCCTTTCAAAATTAAAGCTCTCCAGGTTTTGCACTGGGAATGGTTTCACATGGCAGATCAAAAGAGCTCACCTGAAACTACCTTCACTCATTATAATCCCTATTAGTCGCCCTAGGTTAATTAAACCTTACAGAGTGAGCAAGGGGATCCATATTGCAGGGTAATTAACAGTTTGCAAGTTATTTCCCAAGCATAAGACATGGGCTAGAGGTTAAGGTAGCGTCATTATCTCAAGTGATAATAATCCCTCTTGAGGTCCTTAAGGCAATGAAAACATGAAACTAAAAATGAAGGTCTTTTTAGTGTTGAGGGAAAAATGAACGCACACAGGTAACTTGTAATGTTAATTTGATAAACATGGAACTGGTAATAAAAGAAACTTTACACATTGTGTGCTTCATTGATATTTGTTTGTTTGTTTGGGGGTATTGAACTGTAAATGCTATTTTCTGCCTTTATACAGCTGAAGACAATTGTTTCTATGCTGACTACCACACTACTGGAATGAGGTCTATTCCAGAGATTATAGAATGCAATCTGAGCATTCAGATTGTCTGGGAGTAGATCTATACTGGAATCCATGTTCCAATGCAGCATTTTTTTACTGCGTTGGGGGTAGGAATTGTTGGTAGCAGCCCGCTATCTAAGTCATGCCCTGTGAGGGCTTTGGGTCATTACCAGCCAAGCCTAGCCCCCGCCCCAAAATCAATTTATTAATGTAGTTAATATCCTAGTGCACCCTCCTGGATGCTTATATTGAAATTAGGTCTGTCTTCTAAAGCACTAGCCAGATTTCCGACTACAAAATTTACAAACGAAAACCAAGATTGTCACTGCATGTGACAAAAGGACTACTACCCCCAAGAAGTACATGGATGAATAGTTGCTAAACAGCCTACTCAGCCATTAGACATCTACAAAACAACCGTGATCACAATCCTAAAGATGAGGACAGGCTATATACTCTTAAGAGGGCTGTGAATGTGAGACATTAACAACCCAAACAGAAATAGTCCAACAGTCCAACATAAAGGAATGTCCAGTATAGGTTCATTAAAAAACATGTACACTTTAATTAACCACACCAACATGCAGTAGAAACTGTACTGCAAAACACTAACAAGAGCCCACCACTGTAAAGCATGGAAGAGAAAGGCAGAATGCCATGATGCAAGCGACTAACCAAGTGGAAAAGGCAATACAGTACTTTAATCACTTTAATATTATCTAAACGGATATGTCTTTGATTTAAAAGGGTTCGGAATAGGTGAGTTAGCAGTTTCTAAGGATCCACAAGTAGACCACGGCCATGATCCCTTACAACAGTACCTTAATGAGTTCTTGGTATTCGAAAGCATCAAACCAGGCTACTTAATGTTGTGTGAGCATGACAAACTAGCTTTGGGTGCAGCAAGTCATGGTGACCCAAACAAAGGGGCAGTCATCAAGTTGGGTTTTCGATGAAGCCCATTGCAGTTCGATGCAGCATTCAAAGGATGCAGTTCATTGAGGTAACCAAGGTTGTTTTGACCTTTTGAGATTGGGTTAATAATAAAGATGCTGGTGATTTGAGGCACTGTTTAAGACATGGCGATCAAAGATTTCCACAGTGGTAAGCATCTTGTTTGAGCCAGGGCAATCAACACACTCATCTCCTAAGGTGTCATAATGGACTAGTTTGAAGTGCAGCAACCTTGTTTTAAAGAGGTTTGAAGAAGTGTCAAACATTGTGTCCTATTGGTTCAAACGTATTTCAAAATGGTCGACAATGGTTCGGCACAGGGTCAACGAAGAAGAATGCAGAAGACCAGCTGCATTGCTTCTTATTGCTTTCTAGCACTGTGAGTCCAAATCAAAGGGTTCAGGGACAATATGATTCCCTGTTCTCATTCTCCCAACCCAGGGGAGCAGGATGACACCTGCAGATATCCTCTACCTCCAGCGTGGTGCAGGGTACCAATGCAGCTGTCAGAATGGCAGGACTTGACCCAGAAGCATTTCACCCCAATGTGTATTGGGGATGAGTAGGGAGCAGGGCTCGTCTCTTTCTTGAAGAATCACCCCACTGTGAGAGGACTTTGGAAAGGTCTGCTGTCCCCAAAGAGGGCCACATAAAGTATTCTTGAAGCCCTGGAATGAATCAGGGGGAGACCCCTAACTTATAAAAAAGCTATATGTGATTGGGCTAAAGCAAGCCTGCTTGAAGAGTTCCAATCCTAGTTAAAGTAGCATGTGACTTCTGCTTTTTTGCATTATACACAAAGTGATTTGTTGTTCGTGAAGTGCAGGAGACAAGAAGAAAAGAGAAGCCAACAGAAAATAAAGATGGATGAATCCTACCTTCTCTCTGTCCATCCTAAACCAACCACTTTGCTTTAATTAAGGTTTACTTCAGTGTAAAGGGCGTGCAACCCCCTTTTGTAAGGAAGGCCTTTGTTATGGAATTGGCACTTTGAAACCAGGTTCCCAGGGGATCTCCTTTTGTGACTCGCTGGGCCTGGCTGGGAGGAGATTACCCAACCTCCTTGACCAACAGCAGAGTGAGACATCATTCTCTTGATCCCATTCACAGGAATGCAGACTTTCAGGTGCTAGAAATTCACATTGCCTCTCATAGCTGGTGTGAGCACACAGGGTAGAAGTTTATAAACTACAAATTAGATGTGGCTTTTAACATTTATGTGCACCATCAGCCACCATACCATAACCAAGGTATGACTTATATTTCCAGATTATCCTGCCACCAGGTAATGGTTTAGCATAATTATGATGTTTTTGGAACAGAGGTGTAAACCTAAATTCAACTTCTGCAGTGGTGTGGCTTGGTTGTCAAAACAGCTGTCGAACAGGGAACATGTGAACTCTGAAGCTGCTCTGTGCCTCGGGAGAGCAGGATCAGCAGATCAAGAAGACTGATGGAGCTGGGCATCAGGTGTACACTATGCTTTTGCCATGCAGCTTAATGAAAGCGGATTCTGCTTAGCAGACCACCCTTTCTGAAATGAGTAACCAAATCAGATGGAAATCCTTCATGCTGCATAACACAGAAAAGTAAATAAATCCCTTTGATATGTTTCTGACAGCCATCTCAGCAGGAGGCCGGTGAGAAACTGGAGCAGTGGCCTGCAGGTAATTGTGTTAATGGAAGAGGGAAAATGAGGGGTGACTCTGGCAATGGTCCCATGTGTGGGGCAGTGCTGGAGCTACAAACGGTTGGGGAGCAACATAATGGCAGAGAGGGTAGTAGAACTGGCATCTTCAGTGAGATCTCGGATTAAACTGCATAATTCAATCCACATAACAGAAAATGGAAATGCACTGCACCTTTTTCCATGGTCCTAAAAGGCTGTATAATATGCCTGGATTTAACTTATGCATGTTTTGCTAGTGTCAATGGTGTGTGTGAGTGTTGCATTGTAAATTTTAATTATTGACCCATGGTGTTTACTTGCTGAAATGAAATTGAACTATGGTAGATCAAGCCCGTAAAATGTGTGTGTCTGATCTGCACACAGTGTCCTATACTCACTGCACCACATACACATAGATCTGTGTAACTTTCCCCCCCTGCATATTTAGTTGGGATATGACAGAAGGAGTACACAATGCATCTCAAGAAGGAGGGCAAACCTTCCTCCTGCCATAGCCATCCTAATTAACTAACAAAGGCTCAGTGGATCTGCCCTGTCTTTTTCTTTTAGCACTGTAGCTGGTGGCAGCCATTCACATATTAATCAGAGAGTAATTCAAGCAGGTGCACATGAGGCATGGCCACAGAGGCTAGCAAAGGATACAGGAAACACCACCAACTTTTCATATGCAACTGTGACATTGAAATGTCATCTGGTTTACAGTAGTCATGCCCGTAGGGGAGACTCCATTCCAAAGGTACAAGTTTGTTAAAAGTCTGATGCGAAAGTCTGATCTTGCTGCAGCTTCAAAGGAGACCTGCCGCTTTACTCAGGAAACAGGAGAGCTCCATTAACCAGAGAGACCCTTTGGTCTACAAAACACAGGAAAATGGTGAGACTTAGTTTCTCATGTTTTCACCCCTTTACCCTTTCTGTTGCAAAGCACTCTGGTTATGACCTCACGCATACAGGAGATTGTTGTTGGGGACTGAGAATTGGTTCATTAAGATAGGCCTAGCCTACACCAATCCCTGTGGCCCATTTGGCCTTAAAAAAGGACCAAACCCCTCTTTTGGCAAATCTTCTGAAGACTTTACAAGGAGTAACAAGAAGAACTCAGCATTGGACCCTGGCTGAAGGTATCATCTGCCTTACATTTTCCACCAGTAAAGGAAGAACAGCACCTACAAGAGAAAGGCAAGATTGCACCCCTAAACATCTCCCAGGGAAAAGAGGGAAATATTGAATACAGATGACCCTCCAACAGCTCAAGAACCTGTACTCAGGCAGCACACAGTGTGCCCTGCTATTCTCTGCAGCAAGCTTCCTAGGTGGGAAGTGCCAGAGAGTATCTGAACCAAACCAAGGACAAGGCAACTGCCTGCAACACTCTCCTCAGCTTTTGGCCATCCACCTTAAAGGATGACTCAAGCCCAGTGAAGAAGCTAGTAGAAGTGCATCACCAAGCATCTACCGACATCCACCTTAAAAGACATTTTCGAGCCAGGCGAGGCCCTTGGGCTGCAACTGACTATACTACTGACTATTGTCATGCCGCTGTCACTAAAGCCATCCGAGACACCTCGAGCAGTGCTGCAGAATCGCCGACCAGCACTGAGACAACGATTCATGGCCGAGATGCTATGTAGGCCAGCCTGCAGCGATCTGTACAGCCTCGCTCGCCGAACTAGTTGCTGCCTGATACCTGCAGCTGTCTCCAATTCTGAACTCTGCTGCAGAAACTGCAAAGCACCCTGAAACCAACTCGACCAGTTTAAGCACCAAGAACACCTACAGCACAAGGTCCATGGTGGTTCTGTCCCCCGGTCCTTCTCCGAAGGCCCATAGAGACATTGTAAGACCCACTGCTCCCTTTGTGCTGAAGCCAAGTATCCTTGCACTGATGTGATTATTTACCATACCGACTACCCTCCTGTCAATATCCAGAGTGCATCCCTTTTCCTTCTTTGAAACTGTCTGTCCTCTGAATTCCTGTTCAGGGTGGGCTGTATTTCGTAGTGTGTTGTCTGTTGTGTTAATAATGAAGTAGATATTTGTATACAACCTTGACTGGGCAGACCACTTTATCATTGGGTAATAATTGCATTTTTGCTGTGTTGCAACTAACCAATGATGTATAACCTTTCGGAGATAAGCCTGCCGTTGTGTCCGCGTTATCAACATTTGACAAAGAGGTTTATAATTTGCTTGTGTTTCCCATCCGTTTGGATTCCTTCTGGTGTACTAAAGGTGTGGGGCTGACTGATGGTTTAGAAACTGATGTTCATCCCTGGACCACTCGTGCCCTGGAAGTTGATTTGTCACATTGGCATTGGATGGTCCATCCAAACACCTGAGGTCTCCTCTGGGATTCAAGATGAAACTTGCTGTCGTTCAGGGTTCTATACCTTTGTTTTTTATCACGATTGCCACTTTCTGTGAGACCACATTGTATCTCTCAGTCACTCTTTCTGTAGGCCCACACTATTTTGTTACAATAAAGGTACCGACATTGGCTCTTCTTATAAAACCTGAGTGAGTTTATTTTTTAACAACTTTATTTTTCACGGTTACAGCGTTATTTATGCATTACAAGGTTATTGTGAGTCCCTTTACCATTAGTATGTCTGCCGCGAATTCTCCACCACCTCCCGCAATCCCTCCTCCCCCATCCCTTTAGTCTGTGGCACTCTGGTGGGTTGGTGACCCATCAGGGCTTAGGGGACCCAGATAGTGCGCCACCAGGCGGGGTTGGAATGTTAGCGCCGGTAATTTGGAGTGGTAGTCCAGTACTGGGGCCCAACAGTCAGTGAAACGGTAGAGTGCCCCCTCCTTTGCCGTTGTGACCTTCTCCGCCACCAGGATCTGCCAGACCTTTATCCACCAGAGGGCTAGCAGCGGGCCCTCCTGTGTCTTCCACTTCTGTGCCACTGTAATCTTTGCCGCCAGCAGTAGATGTGTCAACAGTTTGGCGGAACGGCCTGTTTTCAGATAGCAGTCCGGCTCGCCACCCCAAGGAGGACCACCTCCGGGACCATCGGCAGTTTACGCTGAGTGATGTCTTCCGCGATCTGCAGGACCTCCTTCCAGAAGGCTTGAACTGTCGGGCATCACCACCACATGTGGAAGAAGGATCCCTGCTCGCCGCAGCGTCTCCAGCAACCCGGCTCGACGGCGTTGCAGTGGTGCAGGTGGACCGGGGAGTAATACCAGCGGTGGAGGAGCTTCAAGGCGCACTCCTTGTTTGTGACACATATGGATGTTGAGTTGATCCTGGACCATATCTCCACCCATGTTCTTCCACGGGATGCCCCAAGTCCGCTTCCCATCTGGACATGTACGGGGGTCTGGTCTGCAGCATGCCCTGCTGGAGGAGGCGGTACAGTTTGGTGATCTGGCCTCGACCTGTGTTTTCCACTGACACCTGTTCAAGGGGGTGGAGGTCCCGGGCAGCTCCCCAGCGAACCGCTGGCTGTGATATCCAGTGGCGGATTTGGATGTATGTAAACCGCTCTCCTTCTGTCAGCTGAAAGCAAGCTTTGCATTCCTCAAAGCTGAGTGGGGTGTTAGCCGCGTAGAGTTGGGAGAGGGTTCGGAGGCCTCCTTTAGTCCAACGGTTGAAGCGGGCTGCCTCCATTCCCGGTCTGAAGGTCCTTAAGGCAATGAAAACATGAAACTAAAAATGAAGGTCTTTTTAGTGTTGAGGGAAAAATAAACGCACACAGGTAACTTGTAATGTTAATTTAATAAACATGGAACTAGTAATAAAAGAAACTTTACACATTTTGTGCTTCATTGATATTTGTTTGTTTGTTTGGGGGTATTGAACTGTAAATGCTATTTTCTGCCTTTATACAGCTGAAGACATTTGTTTCTATGCTGACTACCACACTACTGGAATGAGGTCTATTCCAGAGATTATAGAATGTAATCTGAGCATTCAGATTGTCTGGGAGTAGATCTATACTGGAATCCATGTTCCAATGCAGCATTTTTTTTACTGCGTTGGGGGTAGGAATTGTTGGTAGCAGCCCGCTATCTAAGTCATGCCCTGTGAGGGCTTTGGGTCATTACCAGCCAAGCCTAGCCCCCGCCCCAAAATCAATTTATTAATGTAATTAATATCCTAGTGCACCCTCCTGGATGCTTATATTGAAATTAGGTCTGTCTTCTAAAGCACTAGCCAGATTTCCGACTACAAAATGTACAAACGAAAACCAAGATTGTCACTGCATGTGGCAAAAGGACTACTACCCCCAAGAAGTACATGGATGAATAGTTGCTAAACAGCCTACTCAGCCATTACACATCTACAAAACAACAGTGATCCCAATCCTAAAGATGAGGACAGGCTATATACTCTTAAGAGGGCTGTGAATGTGAGACATTAACAACCCAAACAGAAATAGTCCAACAGTCCAACATAAAGGAATGTCCAATATAGATTCATTAAAAAACATGTACACTTTAATTAACCACACCAACATGCAGTAGAAACTGTACTGCAAAACACTAACAAGAGCCCACCACTGTAAAGCATGGAAGAGAAAGGCAGAATGCCATGATGCAAGCGACTAACCAAGTGGAAAAGGCAATACAGTACTTTAATCACTTTAATATTATCTAAACGGATATGTCTTTGTATTGAAAAGGGTTCGGAATAGGTGAGTTAGCAGTTTCTAAGGATCCACAAGTAGACCACGGCCATGATCCCTTACAACAGTACCTTAATGAGTTCTTGGTATTCGAAAGCATCAAACCAGGCTATTTAATGTTGTGTGAGCATGACAAACTAGCTTTGGGTGCAGTAAGTCATGGTGACCCAAACAAAGGGGCAGTCATCAAGTTGGGTTTTCGATGAAGCCCATTGCAGTTCGATGCAGCATTCAAAGGATGCAGTTCATTGAGGTCACCAAGGTTGTTTTGACCTTTTGAGATTGGGTTAATAATAAAGATGCTGGTGATTTGAGGCACTGTTTAAGACATGGCGATCAAAGATTTCCACAGCGGTAAGCATCTTGTTCGAGCCAGGGCAATCAACACACTCATCTCCTAAGGTGTCATAATGGACTAGTTTGAAGTGCAGCAACCTTGTTTTAAAGAGGTTTGAAGAAGTGTCAAACATTGTGTCCTATTGGTTCAAACGTATTTCAAAATGGTCGACAATGGTTCGGCACAGGGTCAACGAAGAAGAATGCAGAAGACCAGCTGCATTGCTTCTTATTGCATTCTAGCACTGTGAGTCCAAGTCAAAGGGTCCAGGGACAATATGATTCCCTGTTCTCATTCTCCCAACCCAGGGGAGCAGGATGACACCTGCAGATATCCTCTACCTCCAGCGTGGTGCAGGGTACCAATGCAGCTGTCAGAGTGGCAGGACATGACCCAGAAGCATTTCACCCCAATGTGTATTGGGGATGAGTAAGGAGCAGGGCTTGTCTCTTTCTTGAAGAATCACCCCACTGTGAGAGGACTTTGGAAAGGTCTGCTGTCCCCAAAGAGGGCCACATACAGTATTCTTGAAGCCCTGGAAGGAATCAGGGGGAGACCCCTAACTTATAAAAAAGCTATATGTGATTGGGCTAAAGCAAGCCTGCTTGAAGAGTTCCAATCCTAGGTAAAGTAGCATGTGACTTCTGCTTTTTTGCATTATACACAAAGTGATTTGTTGTTCGTGAAGTGCAGGAGACAAGAAGAAAAGAGAAGCCAACAGAAAATAAAGATGGATGAATCCTACCTTCTCTCTGCCCATCCTAAACCAACCACTTTGCTTTAATTAAGGTTTACTTCAGTGTAAAGGGTGTGCAACCCCCTTTTGTAAGGAAGGCCTTTGTTATGGAATTGGCACTTTGAAACCAGGTTCCCAGGGAATCTCCTTTTGTGACTCGCTGGGCCTGGCTGGGAGGAGATTACCCAACCTCCTTGACCAACAGCAGAGTGAGACATCATTCTCTTGATCCCATTCACAGGAATGCAGACTTTCAGGTGCTAGAAATTCACATTGCCTCTCATAGCTGGTGTGAGCACACAGGGTAGAAGTTTATAAACTACAAATTAGATGTGGCTTTTAACATTTATGTGCACCATCAGCCACCATACCATAACCAAGGTATGACTTATATTTCCAGATTATCCTGCCACCAGGTAATGGTTTAGCATAATTATGATGTTTTTGGAACAGAGGTGTAAACCTAAATTCAACTTCTGCACTGGTGTGGCTTGGTTGTCAAAACAGCTGTCGAACAGGGAACATGTGAACTCTGAAGCTGCTCTGTGCCTCGGGAGAGCAGGATCAGCAGATCAAGAAGACTGATGGAGCTGGGCATCAGGTGTACACTATGCTTTTGCCATGCAGCTTAATGAAAGCGGATTCTGCTTAGCAGACCACCCTTTCTGAAATGAGTAACCAAATCAGATGGAAATCCTTCATGCTGCATAACACAGAAAAGTAAATAAATCCCTTTGATATGTTTCTGACAGCCATCTCAGCAGGAGGCCGGTGAGAAACTGGAGCAGTGGCCTGCAGGTAATTGTTTTAATGGAAGAGGGAAAATGAGGGGTGACTCTGGCAATGGTCCCATGTGTGGGGCAGTGCTGGAGCTACAAACGGTTTGGGAGCAACATAATGGCAGAGAGGGTAGTAGAACTGGCATCTTCAGTGAGATCTCGGATTAAACTGCATAATTCAATCCGCATAACAGAAATGGCAATGCACTGCACCTTTTTCCATGGTCCTAAAAGGCTGTATAATATGCCTGGATTTAACTTATGCATGTTTTGCTAGTGTCAATGGTGTGTGTGAGTGTTGCATTGTAAATTTTAATTATTGACCCATGGTGTTTACTTGCTGAAATGAAATTGAACTATGGTAGATCAAGCCCGTAAAATGTGTGTGTCTGATCTGCACACAGTGTCCTATACTCACTGCACCACATACACATAGATCTGTGTAACTTTCCCCCCCTGCATATTTAGTTGGGATATGACAGAAGGAGTACACAATGCATCTCAAGAAGGAGGGCAAACCTTCCTCCTGCCATAGCCATCCTAATTAACTAACAAAGGCTCAGTGGATCTGCCCTGTCCTTTTCTTTTAGCACTGTAGCTGGTGGCAGCCATTCACATATTAATCAGAGAGTAATTCAAGCAGGTGCACATGAGGCATGGCCACAGAGGCTAGCAAAGGATACAGGAAACACCACCAACTTTTCATATGCAACTGTGACATTGAAATGTCATCTGGTTTACAGTAGTCATGCCCGTAGGGGAGAATCCATTGCAAAGGTACAAGTTTGTTAAAAGTCTGATGTGAAAGTCTGATCTTGCTGCAGCTTCAAAGGAGACCTGCCGCTTTACTCAGGAAACAGGAGAGCTCCATTAACCAGAGAGACCCTTTGGTCTACAAAACACAGGAAAATGGGTGAGACTTAGTTTCTCATGTTTTCACCCCTTTACCCTTTCTGTTCCAAAGCACTCTGGTTATGACCTCACGCATACAGGAGATTGTTGTTGGGGACTGAGAATTGGTTCATTAAGATAGGCCTAGCCTACACCAATCCCTGTGGCCCATTTGGCTTTAAAAAAGGACCAAACCCCTCTTTTGGCAAATCTTCTGAAGACTTTACAAGGAGTAACAAGAAGAACTCAGTATTGGACCCTGGCTGAAGGTATCATCTGCCTTACATTTTCCGCCAGTAAAGGAAGAACAGCACCTACAAGAGAAAGGCAAGATTGCACCCCTAAACATCTCCCAGGGAAAAGAGGGAAATATTGAATACAGATGACCCTCCAACAGCTCAAGAACCTGTACTCAGGCAGCACACAGTGTGCCCTGCTATTCTCTGCAGCAAGCTTCCTAGGTGGGAAGTGCCAGAGAGTATCTGAACCAAACCAAGGACAAGGCAGCTGCCTGCAACACTCTCCTCAGCTTTTGGCCATCCACCTTAAAGGATGACTCAAGCCCAGTGAAGAAGCTAGTAGAAGTGCATCACCAAGCATCTACCGACATCCACCTTAAAAGACATTTTCGAGCCAGGCGAGGCCCTTGAGCTGCAACTGACTATACCACTGACTATTGTCATGCCGCTGTCACTAAAGCCATCCGAGACACCTCGAGCAGTGCTGCAGAACCGCCGACCAGCACTGAGACAACGATTCATGGCCGAGATGCTATGTAGGCCAGCCTGCAGCCATCTGTCCAGCCTCGCTCACCGAACTAGTTGCTGCCTGATACCTGCAGCTGTCTCCAATTCTGAACTCTGCTGCAGAAACTGCAAAGCACCCTGAAACCAACTCGACCCGTTTGAGCACCAAGAACACCTACAGCACAAGGTCCATGGTGGTTCTGTCCCCCGGTCCTTCTCCGAAGGCCCATAGAGACATTGTAAGACCCACTGCTCCCTTTGTGCTGAAGCCAAGTATCCTTGCACTGTTGTGATTATTTACCATACCGACAACCCTCCTGTCAATATCCAGAGTGCATCCCTTTTCCTTCTTTGAAACTGTCTGTCCTCTGAATTCCTGTTCAGGGTGGGCTGTATTTCGTAGTGTGTTGTCTGTTGTGTTAATAATGAAGTAGATATTTGTATACAACCTTGACTGGGCAGACCACTTTATCATTGGGTAATAATTGCATTTTTGCTGTGTTGCAACTAACCAATGATGTATAACCTTTCGGAGATAAGCCTGCCGTTGTGTCCGCGTTATCAACATTTGACAAAGAGGTTTATAATTTGCTTGTGTTTCCCATCCGTTGGATTCCTTCTGGTGTACTAAAGGTGTGGGGCTGACTGATGGTTTAGAAACTGATGTTCATCCCTGGACCACTCGTGCCCTGGAAGTTGATTTGTCACATTGGCATTGGATGGTCCATCCAAACACCTGAGGTCTCCTCTGGGATTCAAGATGAAACTTGCTGTCGTTCAGGGTTCTATACCTTTGTTTTTTATCACGATTGCCACTTTCTGTGAGACCACATTGTATCTCTCAGTCACTCTTTCTGTAGGCCCACACTATTTTGTCACAATAAAGGTACCTTCATTGGCTCTTCTTATAAAACCTGAGTGAGTTTATTTTTTAACAACTTTATTTTTCACGGTTACAGCGTTATTTATGCATTACAAGGTTATTGTGAGTCCCTTTACCATTAGTATGTCTGCCGCGAATTCTCCACCACCTCCCGCAATCCCTCCTCCCCCATCCCTTTAGTCTGTGGCACTCTGGTGGGTTAGTGACCCATCAGGGCTTAGGGGACCCAGATAGTGCGCCACCAGGCGGGGTTGGAATGTTAGCGCCGGTAATTTGGAGTGGTAGTCCAGTACTGGGGCCCAGCAGTCAGTGAAACGGTAGAGTGCCCCCTCCTTTGCCGTTGTGACCTTCTCCGCCACCAGGATCTGCCAGACCTTTATCCACCAGAGGGCTAGCAGCGGGCCCTCCTGTGTCTTCCACTTCTGTGCCACTGTAATCTTTGCCGCCAGCAGTAGATGTGTCAACAGTTTGGCGGAACGGCCTGTTTTCAGATAGCAGTCCGGCTCGCCACCCCAAGGAGGACCACCTCCGGGTCCATCGGCAGTTTACGCTGAGTGATGTCTTCCGCGATCTGCAGGACCTCCTTCCAGAAGGCTTGAACTGTCGGGCATCCCCACCACATGTGGAAGAAGGATCCCTGCTCGCCGCAGCGTCTCCAGCAACCCGGGTCGACGGCGTTGCAGTGGTGCAGGTGGACCGGGGAGTAATACCAGCGGTGGAGGAGCTTCAAGGCGCACTCCTTGTTTGTACACATATGGATGTTGAGTTGATCCTGGACCATATCTCCACCCATGTTCTTCCACGGGATGCCCCAAGTCCGCTTCCCACCTGGACATGTACGGGGGTCTGGTCTGCAGCATGTCCTGCTGGAGGAGGCGGTACAGTTTGGTGATCTGGCCTCGACCTGTGTTTTCCACTGACACCTGTTCAAGGGGGTGGAGGTCCCGGGCAGCTCCCCAGAGAACCGCTGGCTGTGATATCCAGTGGCTGAGTTGGATGTATGTAAACCGCTCTCCTTCTGTCAGCTGAAAGCAAGCTTTGCATTCCTCAAAGCTGAGTGGGGTGTTAGCCGCGTAGAGTTGGGAGAGGGTTCGGAGGCCTCCTTTAGTCCAACGGTTGAAGCGGGCTGCCTCCATTCCCGGTCTGAAGTCGGGATTCCATATGACTGGGGATAGAGGGCTCAAGCCCCTGGGGACCTTCCTCCTCCGTCGGGCCCATGCCCATGCTTCCAGGGTCGCCTTGGTTGACGATAGCATCCGGGGTTCTCGGCTCCCGGGGGACCCGGGGATATGCAGCAGAGAGTGTAACTGTGGCTGGCATCTGGCTTGTTCAATGCTGGACCATTTCAGGGAGGCCTCCGGATTCGCCCAGGCCCCACCGCTTGTCAGTTGGGATGCCAGGAAATAGTTCATCAGGTTGGGGAGCCCAAATCCACCACATTTGGCGGCTCCGGTCATGACCCTCATGGGTATCCTGGCGCTGCGTCCCCTCCATACGAATTTCCCTAGTTTCTTCTGTAGGCGTTCCAAGGCCTGTTTTGGGAGGGGGATCAGGAGAGCGGAGTACAGGTACAACAGCCTAGGGAGGAGATTCATTTTGCACGCTGCGACCCGACCCAATAGAGAGATCTCTTGGCTGTCCAAACGTTGGAGGTCCTCCTCCAGTTCCTTGAAAAGCAGGGGGAAGTTAGCAGCGTATAGCTGTTTCGGATCGGCTGTGAGGCGAATACCCAGGTAGGTTGTTGAGGAGGAGCTCCATGCAAGTGGACAGAGCGTTTGGAGGCTGGCCACGAGGGGAGCACTCAAATTGACACCCAGGGCCTCTGATTTGGAGTAGTTCACTTGGAATCCGGCTACTCCCTCGAAGGCATTCAGCTCCTCCAAGGTAGTGGGCAGAGCGGACTGGCAGTTGGTGAGGGAGAACATCACATCGTCGGCGTAGAGGGAGATTTTGAATTGTTCACTGTTTATTTCTAGCCCAGTGATGCTCTCGTTGGCACGTATCCCTTGGGCGAATGGTTCCATAACCAAAGCAAAGATCAGCGGAGAGAGCGGGCAGCCCTGTCTCGTCCCACAAGAGAGCCGGATCGGGGTTGACAAGAGAGCCGGATCGGGGTTGAGGTCTTCTGGTTCAGGCGGAGTAAAGTTCTCGGGGCCTTGTAGTTTGCTAGCACCATTTTCTGGAATATCGGGCCAAACTGGAATGCCTCCATGGTAAGGCGCATGAAGTTCCAGTCCACCCTGTCAAATGCTTTGGTGGCATCCAGAGTCAGGATCGCCAGCCCCCGTTGCTCCTGGGTCGCAACCTCAATGAGGTTGAGCGCTCGACAGATATTGTCCATGGTGCTTCTCCCCCTGATGAACCCCGCTTGGTCCTGGTCTATATTAGTCGGGAGGATTTGTGCCAGCCTGTTCGCCAGCACCTTAGAGTATGCATTAGCGTCCACATCAAGCAGCGATACCATACCGGTCTGTACGACAAACACTCCTTTGGGTCTTTGCCGGGTTTCAACAACAGGATCGTGGTAGATTCTTGCATAGATGGCACAATAGTGCCCGAGTCCCGAAAGGAGTTAAATAGTTCTGTCATTGGCTGTAGCAGCAGGGGCCCTGGGCTTCAGGTTTTTGAGCACTTCCTCTACCTCTTCGGGTGCGATTGGAGCTTCCTGGGCAACACTATTCACCTCTGAGATGTGTGGGAGCCAGGCCTCAGCTACATATTGTTCCTGGAGCGTCTGTGGGCATGGGGCTGAGGTCAGGGTGTCAGTGAGATGGGCTGTCGCCACCCGCAATTTCGCTCCTTCTCCGTACAGGGTTCTGCCTGTCAGGTCCCTCAGTGCGATAATGTGGTTCCGCCGGTGGGTTTTGGCTAGTGCTCACCAGATATTTATTGGCTTTGTTGCCGTGCGCGTAGTAGCTCTGCTTGGTCCGAAGCAGGGTCTGGGCTGTTCCCTGCTTAGGTTTCTACTTCAGGTGAAGCAAGTTAGCTATGTCCGCTGATTTGGGACCCTTCTGCTTAGTCATCTTGGTATCCGGAGCACCAGTTGCTGAGTTGCGTGTTATCCGAAGGCTGGCGTGAGGGGGAGGGCAATTCCGAGTGCGGCCCCCTCACTGGCTCCGCTGGACACTTGTGTCTCCGATTGGGGGGTGTCCAGGGGCAGACCCACCCAGAGAGCCTCGGGTGATGGAACACTGTTGGCAGGCTCCAGGGGCTCCTGGAGCTGACTGTAGTCTATGCCGGAGTGCCCTCTTTCGGGCCATAAGGTGTGCGCTGGGGTGCGGTCCTCCTCCACCTCTCAGGGGCCAGGGAAGTGAGGACCCCCCGTGACAGTAACGAGGGTGAGGATCCTGCAGGTCGTAGCTTGTTGCAGTGCCTAGAGGGACCTGCTGCTATGTACGTTGTGTTTGGTTGTTGGGTGCCTGATAATCTCGTTGTTGCACTGATTTTGGAGTCCAGACCGGGCTCTGTGTGTAGTCTGCATCAGTCCTGGGACACCCGTGTCACGTGTGTAGATGGGGCTTCCCAGCCTGGTGGCCGCGTGCGTTGAGGGTGAGCTGCAGCTATGTCTCTGCTACCCCAGTGCTGAGCAGAGGTGAGAGAGGGGCCCCTCAGGCAGATCAAGGTGAAGGGACCCCAGGGGGCCGCTGTGTTGGGGAGGCTGGGGCCTAGCAGGAGGGGGCGGCGGCTCAAGCCCCTCAGGCTGTTGGGGGGGGAACGTTGGTCGGCAGCAGGCTAGGTGGTGCGGTGCCAGTGAGCTGTAGCAGAGTCTCTGCTGCCCCAGTGATGAGCAAATATGGGGGAGGAGCCCCTGAGGCTGTCCAAGGTGAGGGGGCACCAGGGGGCCGCTGTGTTGGGCAGGAGGGGGCCCAGCAGGAGCCCTCTTGAGTTGTTGGCAGGGATCGCTGGTTCGGCAGCAAGGAAGGTGGTGCAGCGCCATTCCTGTCCGGCTCCGGTCACTGCCGGGCTGTGTTGTTGTCCCCGGGGCCCCAAGGCCAGAGGGGGTGGGCCACGGGGGTGTTGTGGCAGTGTTGGCTTCAAGACCGGTGCGGGTGCTGTTGGCCCTGTCTCAGGTAGTCATGGGGCTCTCCACAGCCCCCCGCCGCCTCCGAGTCCAGATCTGCGAGGCCGCAGGGGATGCAGCGCCGGGTGTGATCCGACGCCAAAACAGTGGATGCTAGCGGTGGATTGCGGGATTGGGCAAGGTCGGTCAGCAGTTGAGGCTGGTGGGCTCGGGGGGTCCCCGCAGCGCCCCATGGTCCACAGCCTGTCAGAGAGGAGAAAGGCCGATTCCCCAGGGGGCCGGCACCCCGCCAACTCTCTGCCATGCCAAGCTCTGGTCCCCTCCTTACTGCCAGGTCTGGAGTGCAAGATCGGGAAGGCGCCGCGGCTCCTCGGCGCCCGCCTGCTGGTAGCCTGGGTCCTCGAGCCCGGGATGATGTCTCGGGCTGGTCGGTTGGTCGGCCGGGCTGTGGCCTCAGCCTGGGTCCGTGGGGGCCGCCATTTTGGAAGGCAGGCCCTTCTCGGGAGAGCCTCTCAGGCAACGAACTGAGGCTTCCGCGCTCTGGTTTCGCCCCCGGGTCTAGCTGCTGGCTCCCTGAGAATTCCGCTGCAGATCAAGGTATTTGCATGTCGGAATTTACAGTTTTGACGGCGTTTAGTGGCATAGAGTCCCGGGCATCCCACGGAACTCTCAGTGAGGCGACCGCATCGTCGGCGCCTCAAGCCACGCCCCCAACCTGAGTGAGTTTAAAAACACACTCTAGGGCTATTTTTGAGCCTCACCAATCGAATCATGTGTTCTCACTCTTTTGCAAGTATATGTTGAGGCTCATCCTATGGATCCAAAATGATCATTCTCCCTTCTTGGTGTATGTTATGGCTCACATGATATAGCCAAGTGATCCACCTCTTCTTCTGGTTCCTCTAGATGGCTTTTCTCCTGTATCACCACAAGAGAGTTGTTGCAGATGTAATTCTCACAATAGTGTACTTGAGGATTCTACATGATAGAAAGCCTGAACAAATGGCCAAACTCTTGTATGCACAGAATCGCAGCAATATACAGTGGCTCTGTGGAGAACTGTGGATGTGTCCCCCGGCATACCTCCAGAAGTTAATATTACCTGTAACATACTCTCCTTCTATGGACACTTAACTAGGGAAGTAGAAGGGCAGTGATTGCGTTTTTTAGAAGAAGGTCTACTTTTTCTAGCACTGTCCCCCTTCTTATCCAACTGTATATCCGGCAAGAAAGGTGTGCACACTGAACCAGGTATCCATAGGATGCTTGCCATGCTGGATGCCCCAGAAAACCTATTTGCTTGGATCTTACTACAGGAATTAAATTCCTGGAATGCACTAGAGAATATAATTCTGATAAATCGAACGTCCTTCCAGCAGGGGATCAATACCCTGGACAGTGTCCTGGCTCTTGCCACTAGCATACAGCAAGCCTGGATGATACAGAAGCAAATCAACTTTGTGGTATTTATAGACTTTAGTGCCTCATTCGACACAGGAAATAGAGAACGTACACACTTAAGAATTGGAATATACTGCAGTGCTTGCTCAGTATGATAGTTGCACTGCAAACTTCGACCAAGGTTTATTCTCAGAATGGATAATATCAGGGTGGTTTTCAACTTAATCCCCATTAACGCTGGCCTGAAGCAGGGCTGTATATTGGCCCCCAAGCTCTTCAATCTGTACTGAGCCGACCTCGGTGGTGCTTTGATTCAGCTCCCACTCCACCCGGATTGGATGACTTCAAGCTACACTGGCATGGTTATGCTGATGGTATTGCAACAATGGACTGTACCTCTGTGGGTCTACAAATACAGCTACACCTACTAAGTAAATATGTGAACCCGAATGGACTTAAAGTAAACACGAGTGCAATGAAAATAAAGGTATTTAGACCAAGAGATACCCAATCACTTCTGTTGGCATATAAATAACGAAAATGTTGAAGAGGTTCAGGCCTATAAATATCTCAGCATTATAGTGGATAATAATGCATCCATCCTCACTGGCATAGACAGCTTGGTAGTGTACAAGTAAAAGTCGCCTAATTAATTGGGGCAATTAATGCTTTGGATGTAGGCATGGAGGTTACACAATAAAGGCTATTATTTAGGCAATAATCCCCTCGACTGTGGGCGATTACTGTACAAGGAAATTCCCCCGGGGCCTTCGTTAAGGCCCTCACTATGCTAAGTCTGTAACTATGGGCCCCGGGCGCATTACCTTATGCAGTTTAGGGGCTTATTGCCATTAGTACCCTGGCCCGTTAGACCGGGGTACTAAAGGTCTTTCTTTTCCGCTGCGAGACGCATTTTGTTTCGCAGCCCAAAAAAAGTAAAAAAAATGGTCTCCAAGTGCAGTAAACATAGTCTGTTTTCTCTATTCGTGGCAGCCATAGTAAACAGAGAAAATGGCTGCCGCTATGGAATGGGAGAAAGGTCTACGTGTAGTCCCTTTTCCCTTTCCATTGTGGCCTGAAAAAAAAAACGCCACGAGGGTTGCGCAAAAGCGTAAGTGGGCTTATCATCGGGAAAGGCTCGCAAATGAAACAGTCTGTTCATTTGTAAGGGAATGAGAACACATGCGCTGGGTACTAATGGAGAATATATTGCTAGAATCAATCCCTGCTGCAGAAATGTGAGCACAAAAACTGAAAACTGAGCTGGGTTTGCTTGAGCGCAAATGATCACAAGCTCTCATGCATCTCCCGAAAAACACTCATGTTGAATACATTTTCTTAGACTACATCTGCCGGATGAGCGCCATACTAACATCTCACTGCCTTAACTGCTGTTGGAAGTGTCCCAACGCCACAGCAGATAGACTACAAGGGACTAGTAGGCAGGCCATTGCCCCTCTTAAAACGTTGATAGAGGGTAGTGTTTAAGAGCTGATATTAAGAATTTAGTCCTACTGGGAAGGGTATTTGACACAATGTAATACCCCCTATGCATACCCTATGCATAAAGAAGGCACCCGAGAGTTGATTCATGACTATTGCAAGGAGAAATCACTTTTTGATCTTGTCACTAAAAACAATAGCACATTGTTCATTCACCTTTATGATGGACCGTAAATCTGCTAATAAATGGAGTCCTAATTATGTATTGGAATACGTCAAACAAAATGTAATATATAACCACTTTGGAAGTCACTGGTCATAACATTGCTAGGCCGGGTAGAATGTGCAGAACAATTCATTGAATGCAATATACACTTATTATTAGAATGCACGACAATAATGAATATACAGCATACATTCCTAATGGCTCTGGGACCTGGATTAGAGGACACTACGAATCCTGATGCTCAGTGAAATGTATTTATGGAAGGTATTTTTATTTGTATTTTATTTTTGGATTTGCGAGTTGATTAAACAAGTAACCTTAGGCAGTTTGACAAAACATTTAACAGAGTACTCATTTAGAATACATAAATATATACAAACATATTCATAGAAAGATACAGAAATTAGCAATACAAACAATATGTGCAGTATGTGCAAGATTACATTTTAGAAGAAATCCACTTTATAGCTACTGTTTTTCATTAGTTATCTTAATAACACGTGACAATGTTAAAACAGAAACAATAGTTAAGGCATTGCCGTTGCCACTCGAGACTCTCAGGCAAAATGTATGATTAGTAAGCCACTTATAGTCTTGTACATATTTTTCAAAATAAAATTCTCCAAAAGTGCACAGTGCCATACAACCCATCAATAAATGTTGTAGAGATTTAGTAACGTGATTCCTACATAATGTACAGCAGTTCAGAACCTTAAGAATTGCCCTTGTAGGTAGGAATTGGGAATTTATTTAGGTATCGTGGTCGATTTCACAGGGGTTTATCTACAGTAGGCGGACTGGAATGGATGTTTATCTTTCTCATCTGTTCAATAGTATCCATCCAGTCCTTTAGATTTAAGCATTTCTTGATCCTGGTAGGACTCTCACATAATATCTCTTCTGTTTGTTCAGTCTGAAGTATAATTTTTTCAGCTGCTGTACAAAACTTTCACAAAGATACAACTCTGTTTTATAGCAGTTCTACGTTTAGATCTATATACAGAAAATTGCTTGATGGTACCAATAGGTTCCTATAGAATGCTAATATTTTCCATTCTATGAAGCCTTACATTGCTGTTATTCCTATCTCATACCTTATGATCGGTATTAAGTCAGGCATATTCGGCACTTTTTTCCAGAGAAGAGATTCTAATGTTTTATATTTCAAATTAAATGCAATATTAAACATATCCTGTCCATGTAAAAGAGTTTGTTTTACCTTGCACCCACAAAATTCAATCAAAGGAATTATGGAAAATCTACACATTTAAAATTAAGCCTCTTCATCTGAGGAACACATGTACTAGCTTTTTCTTTTAATCTTGCACAGCATGATTGTGCAGTAAAAAGTTGTCAGTGGAGATGGATCTATCACTACATTTTCAACCCTTCAAGTATAACCATGTAATTTCCTTATGTTGGAAGTGAATCTCATAATGGTGGTTTTGATGGGTTGATTCTTAAGTCATTAGCTCTAGCATACTGACAGGTCGCATTTATCAGGTACTGAAGACTACAGAGTGTGTGGTCAAGCAAAACCACATTATCCGCATATGAAATCCACACCATTGGTAGGCTTACTATTTTTGGGGTGGCAAGTGCAGCCAGCTGCAGACTTTCTTCAATGTCTGCCAAAAAAACATCAAATAGGCAGGGCACAAGGACAAATCCTTGCCGTAAGCCCCTAAAGACCTCAATTCTTTCAGTCAGTTATCCCTGCATGTTCAACCTTACCTGAAGATGTTTTTTCATGTAGGTAAACTAGTAATGCTAATAAATAGTCTGGTACATTTCAGGATTGCAGTTATTTCCATAAAAGAGCCCGGCTAACCATATTGAAAGCCTTGGAGAAATCGATAGAGGCCATGCAAATCGGTAGACTATGTTGTACCCACACCTTTTCCTGTAAACAGCCAAGAAAAACCACATTCAATAGTGTTCCCATCCTTTTCCTGAAACCCAGCTGATAGTTGCTGAGTCTAGCAGTACTAACCACACAGGCTTCCAAGTCGCTAAGGGCAAAAGATCGGAAAATGTTACTTTTCCTATCAATTAGTGCTATTGGGTGGTAGTTGGCAGGGTTCAAAGGTCCCCTTTCTTCTATTTATTAATTTATTGTTCATTTGTTAGGCACTCATACAGTCAGCCACTTCTGTTTCAAAGCGCCGACAGCGAGGGAACATGGGATTTAAAACAACAATACAGTGCAGGATAAAGACGAACCTGCTATGCCTTGTGAGTATTCAGAACGTTCAAGTGCAGCGAGAAGAGGGGCAGTGGGAGTGGGGTTAGGCACTGGAATGTCCATGCTCGTGGGTGAGCAGCAGATGAAGTGCCTCATATGGTAAGTGCTTTGCCGCCTGGAGCCGCATTGGGTGGATAGTGCAAGCCTATAGACGAAGGCCGGTGGGTGCTGAGGCAAGTACTGCAAGGTAGGCAAAGGCTGAAGCCATTGGGTATGGAAGGACACGACTCTGAGGATGCATATGGGCCGTGGTCACCAATCACAGCGACTCTGAGAGTAGCAGAGAAGGGAAGAAGTGAAGGAGGAGGTAAAGAGGAAAGTCTTGTGGAGATTCCAGAATTTGAGGAAGTCCTGCTCAAGACGGAGAGGAAGGGGGCGGCTGTTCCATAAGAGGACACCAGCTGAAGAAAGTGATCGGCCGCCGGCCCTTTGTTGAGCAAAATGCTTTACACACAGAGAGTTTGTGCCAGAGGAATGCAGAGGTCTAGAGGGAGATTAATGAATAATAGAGAGTTGCAGATAGAGTGGTCCCAGGCCCCAGACAGCCTTGTGGATGATGCAGAGTTGTTTGAATTTAATCTGTGCAGCAACCCGGAGCCAGTGAAGAGTTTTTAGGGCATGAGAGATGCAGTCCCTGGCTTTAAGGCCAAGGATAAGTACAATTACTCATTACTTACAAGGATAGGTAAGATTATAGAGTTTTTCCATGAGAATGGAGTTGCCCTATTCACTAAGATGTTTTTAAACAAAACGAGCAAGATCTTGGCCCACACAGCAGAGTCTGTTTTGAGGATATAATTACTTAGCCATTCGGGTTCGGAGCTCTAGAGCTAGATCATTTCCAAATCCACTTCTCAATTTCCTCAATCTCAATATTAAACGACCAGTCCACATCGATGAATGATGCATGCTCTACTATCTGAGTATTGGAGAAGGCCTCTAATAAATCGGTTCTCCATGCGTTCCCTGGGATGGGATTTCTTTGCATATTCTTATTCCTCTCAGAATAACTGTTAGTAAGATCAAAGAAGTTACAGTAAATATTTTGTATGACAACCTGAAACATGTGCTCGCCGTCACTTTGCTTTAGAAAATACCAATAACCTTTGAGACAGTTTTTGTAGGCCATTTTAACTGCTGTTGTTTCTTTATCTTCTCCTCTGTGGTGATTAAATAGTTATGCAGCAACTTCAAGTTCTTCCTTAGAAGCGTTTTATTTCTCTTGAACTGCTGCATCCAAACACTGATATATTGGGGCTGATTCATGGAATTTTTGCGCCAAAAAACGGGAATTTGTGCCCCAAATTCTGCCCGCAAATCCCCATTTGTTAAACAGGGATTTGCGGGCAGAATGGCGCACAAATCTCAGTTTTTCGGCGCAAATAATTCCTTGAATAAGCCCCATTGTCTCTTAGGGAGTAAGGTCCAAGCTTCCTTACCTGATTTTCAATTATGTATTGCTCAAAGCATTTTGGTGTAGTCAACGGTTCTTTCCATCCCCAAATATATGACCTCATTTATTGTTAAAGGCTTTAGTATCATCAATCTGTCGAGATGATTACTAGCCTCGTTAACCCTCAGATTCGTCAGATCTACCACCATCATAATAGACAATGTCAAATTAAAGACTGAACACAATAAATTATGATTACTTGCATCTGATTCTACAATAGAACAATTAGTACACTGATTACACAAGTCCTCCAATAGAACCAAATAATCTATACAGGATTTTATGGGTCAATTATTCCTAGTTGGCCAAACCAGAATGTCCTCATACACACAACCATTAGCAAATCAAACATATACATTCTCAAATTAATTGATCCAGATCTTCCCATTCTTATCCCTTCTATGAGAAGAGAATTTTGAATCCTCAAAATATCAACAGAGTTCAATTCGCCATTCACAATCAAATGGGTTGCATCATCCCCTGTGATGCGTCTGACAAGTATTTAATTCAGTTGAATTAAAAGGTCTTCAATGGCACACGCTGCTGGATTCCAATATAAGTTAACCTATACAATGGCTGGGAATACATTGTTTACCGTTAAAGTTAATTCGAACGTCTAGTAGTCCATAGAAGGTAATGGAATAAACTTCATGATGTAATAAAATATCTGATTTCAGAGCCATAATTAAGCCTCCTGAAAGTCTACCTCCAGAAGACGGCGTTGGATCCTGCTGGATGATTATATAGCCTTGAACCATAAGTCGCAACTTCAAACACGTTTCCTGCAGACAAATAATACTGTGATAATTAAATGTCTTCAATATTTCATTTTTGTTTATAAAGCTATTAATTCCATGCGAGTTCCAGGAAAGAAGTGACCGCTCGATATTGGACTGAACTCTGTAAAAGACCAATTACCACTTCTCCCAATCTTCTGAAACTAATAAATAGGGCTCCCGGGAAGCAACGCCAACCATCCCGCATCACAGGTTCATAAGGGATAGTTAGTGCGGTCCTCCATCAAAGGTCCATGTGCCATTCCAGTCAAGTTAACATATCTTTCCTCATAGGGGAAAAGGTCAAAACCCTCTGGCGAATTACGTCCAGTTTACTCATCAACATAGGCAAGACTATCTTTGACGTAAATGAAAATCTGACATCTGTTAGGAAATCGCAATGGAAAATACAGCTGAAAAACATCTGCACATGTAATCAATCTCAACCAAGGGATTTCATGAAATAAGCAACATTCATACGGTTTAGAAATACATGGTCCTTAGTGTTCAATAAGAACTCCAAAACCATATGATACATGTAATCCTCCCTAATATCATTACAGTGATTAGATTCATAAATGTCTGGCCCAATAGAGCTCTGAGAAGTTGATACAGAAGTCATTAACAGAAGAGACTGCTGTGTAGTGTTTTTCCCAGAAGTCGGTTGCTGTTTCAAATGTGCTTTTGCAGTAACACCTTGGAGGACAGACTGCGGGTGAAAATCAGTTTGAGTGCTGATACAGATATTTCCAACAACTACTGTGGTGGGACACAATAGTGCCAAGTTGGCTGTACCCCCGCACAATTGGCCCAGTAGTTTCTGTTTGCGTTACATTATCTTTTTCACTTCCGTGGACAGAGATTCAGAGTTATCAGAAGTAATGTCAACATCATATAAATCACTTGTGTTTTGTTCCAACACCAACAGACTACAAATAGGTGCAATCTTATTTTTTGTTTGTTTCAAACTTAAGCACCATTTGAGTCCTGAGCCTCCAGTGCTGCTTCTTCAGTCAGATGCAGAGTTCTAAGGAATATTTTGGAGTTCATGTTCTATACTTCAGACTTCTTGGTGTTTTTTAGTCTTTTTAGATGCTTTGCGAGACCCAATGCGTAGGGACGATCTGTGGAGGATCTAAAGTAATGTGCTTCAAAGGAGACCCACCTCGGACTGTCTGGGTGACATAACTTTCCTATTGGCACCAACAAAATCAGATGTCCCCTCTCTATGGATGTTCATCAGTTCTAATTGTATTTGGATGTCACTCAAAATTAGGGTGTGAGACTCAAACTCCGTTTTTACATTGTCATTTAAAGCATCAAATTAGCTTAATATGACATTGAGAGCTGATATGGAGGGTGACGTGAGCCAGATGTTGTTGTCCATTTCTCTAAGTGTATGATGTAGCACGTGACAGGTAGCAGAGTGGAATGAAAGTACGGAATTAGAGCCCACTTCTTCCCCATGTTCTGACAGGAGTGTGAGCAACTAGCTATGATTAGGAGCCTTAGGTTGCTAGGAGTTCGGATTGATCAATACTGGGTCTCTGCCTGGTCTATATATATGTCTTCCATAGCTGCATCCTGCACTAGATCTAGATCCAGATTTAGAAGACTACCATCAGCTATAAAATTACTATATGTGCGCTCCCGTATCCGGCTATCTCCAGCTGAGAAATGACGACTACCCATCCTAGTACCTGCCTTAGGGTAAATGTCCATTATTGTTTTATCAGACTTCCCTACTTTAGGTCTTATAACGGCTGAGCTTTTAAGACACCTTGCTTTCAAGTCGGGATTTGCCTTTAATAACCTCACCTATTCGGGCTGGTGTTTCTATGACTTGCCTTGACACTTGGAGTTGCTACACCATTCAGAGCTCTGAATATCATGGGTCAAGGGCTCATGGGTTTATAGGCATTCAGTCAGTCACTAGACAAAGGGGATTTGGGTACAGGGTCATCTATTCGTAAATAGTCATCCGAAGCAGATTTGCTTCGTAGGTTATACATAGTTACGGTTCAAATAAAAATAAGTTGCAACCTTACCAGGAAAACTCATTAACACAGACTTAGCAGAGGCCCTCCTTGCGTCCAACTGCCTCCAACTGTGTGAACACTCATCACACTGCAAAAAAGCTCTGCTGGTGAGGCAAGGTTGTATATTTGACTGTGCTGCCCTGTGTCAGGCTCTCCGTGCAACAGGCTCCAAAGTAACAGGTCCCTCCTACTCTGCTCTGCTCACACTAAACGCTGCACCACTTCGTTGGTGCAGCACGTTTTTAGATGTGCCATTGTTGCACTGTATCAGGCTCGTCGCACAACAGGCTCAGAAGTGACAGGTCCCTCCAACTCCAATGGCTCAGAAGTGACAGGTCCCTCCAACTCCAATGGCTCAGAAGTGACAGGTCCCTCCAACCTCAATGATTTTGCATGCATACACCATCTTATGAGGCTCTGGTTCTGGATTAACTCTGTACTGAAGGATCTATGTACATGTTCCTGCTGATGAGATTGTGGAGGGAGAAGATTTATAGATCTACTTTCTTACTTACCTGCATGGCCATTCGTTGCTATCCAACCGTATAAGGGAAAGCTTTAGCCATTCATGATACTTTCTTTGGATATATTTGGTATGTTCTTAATATTTTTGTAATTATTGCATTGCACGCCATTGTGACTGTTAAATACTAATAAAAAATAAAAATGAATCCTGCTAAAACGCAGCATGCACTCTTCAATCACAAGCTGGTTCCCGCGCACCATGTGTTGACCTTCGCTCTGTTAACTGCCTGTCGCTCTACCATTAGACTACAGTCCACCCCGCCAGTCCAAATGTAACCACTCTGATGGGCTTTATGAACACTCTAAAATATCAGCGCTAGTATGTACTTAAGAGATCTACATAGGCATCAACCACTATGTGATTACCTTCTCTTCTTTTTTCCCGTACTGTTCTTTAAAGCTGACTGGCATAAATAATTGCACTGTTTATGTCGTGCAAAAAACTGAACGTTGTGTATGTATTGCCCATTTCAATATTTACCTATGTGTACTCATAGTCCACTCCCCCATTACTGCAAATCATCTGGAGACAACACTGCCCAACCATTTGTGAATTCTCTCAGACAGTGTTTCTTTTCAAATAATGATTGTTCTGTAAACAAATAAAAACAAAGCTTGCCCATCCTCTGCTACATATAAAATAAAATGACTCGACAGCAACATACCGACAAAACAATACAAGGATCCACTTATCAATAACCCTTTGATAGGATATTTTATATATTTCCTGTTTTATTAAACATATTTTAATGGCAAACCTGACCAAATATATTTAAAAGAGCATTGCACACTTAACAAAAGCAAACCAAGACAATGGGCCTCATTACGAGTATACCGTACCGCCATACTAGGAGTTCTGCTCGCGGGTGCCCTTGCAGTCACCAGGTTTGACCTGGTGGCCGTACCAGCACCCGCGAGCAGAACTTGATGGTAGCAATGGTACCGTTAACAACGGTACCGCTGCTACCACGCTCGCCATTTCCATTGAGCCCTGTACTAGAGGAACGGCTACCACCAGCCTCATTATGAGGCCCAATGTAATCCATTACCATAACAATTATCATCAACCCCTAACTGAATAGAAAAGACAATAGAAAACAGAAGTGTTAAAGTGGATAGCGAGGACCTAAACACTAATTCAGCTGGAATATGGGAAGCTGTAGCCAGTTGTTGGGAAGCAGGCACACTTTTCCAAAAGCCTGGAATGGCACATACCATTGTCTGATTTTGAGTCCTAGGGCCTCATTACGACCCTGGCGGTAAGGGGTTTACGCCAGCGTTAGCTGCGCCGACCCCTTACCGCCAATTACGAGGTCCCTTAGCGCCATGGAGGTTTTAACACCCGTTTTTAGCGGGTGTTAAATTCCATGGCGCTAAGGGACCATGGAGTTAATTACGCCACCGTAATTTACGGTGGCGTAATTAACGCCTTCCCCACTCCCATTATGCCCTATGGGGCAAAAATGGGAATGGGGAAGGGTAAATGGGGATTGGGGACTTACCGCCCCGCCAAGGTCGGAATGGGGCGGTAAGTCCGCCAACCACCATGGCGTAAACGTAGTTTACGCCATGGTGGTAAAGTCACGGCCCAGGCGGTAACTTACCGCCTGGGTCGTAATGAGGCCCCTAGACGTTTTCACATTTGGGATTTCAAGAATCAGAAAGATAATTTTACTCATGAAGAACTTTACATCTTCCCTCCTGATTTTAGACTAACAGGCAGTTATCGAGGCTGTTGTATCGATAGAACCTACACATCAGACATCCAAGATTAAAATGATGAATACAGAAAAGCCAGTACTTTACAAATGCAGCGATACAAGACCACATTTTATACAAATATTATTCACAACTTGCATAACATGGGTTCACGTAAGATGACTATGGAGGAGAAATTCCTGAATTGGTTGGATGCATGCTAGATATTCCCATTCTGTCACTGCAAATCACATTGCCATATGTGTTACTGCTGCGGAGATAATAGCCTAAGTGGCCATCCTGCATTCTGTACCTAAAAGTGGCATTGCTTGTCAGCGAGTCTGTGAAAAGGAAAGATACGCTCAATGACTGTCTCTGATTGTGGTATATACCTGTGCTTACTTATGAGAAAATACTTGGGAAGATAAAGTAGCAGAGTTGTTTGGAGGCAAGCTAATATAATATGAGGATACTTTTCAAGGGCTCGAGTTGGTAGACCAAGGCTTAAAACAAGGAATAAAGAGGTGTATGCTTTCGTATTATTTGCGGAACATTTAAAAAATATTGTTCAGGCCCAGCAGAATAAAGCATGAGAAAACCATGTCCTCCTGTTCCTATAGATTCAACCTGTAAAGCATCTTTGTTCTAAACTTGCATGAGATGTTCATGCAGCCGCACAGCAAATGGATTCCTATGAAATCCACCCACATAAAAGACGCTGGAGGCCTTAGAAATTAATTGAATATACTGTCTGCACTGCATTATTTGCAGTCGGCATTGATATTGTTTACAAAACCTATTGCAAAAGTAAAGACTGAAGAGGATTTTGCCTCATTTTCATTTTGCTCTCCTTTTTACATAAATCGACAATTGCATGCAGGGGACCCGAAAGCACGTATCGCGGTCCCATACATGCAATGAGCTTCTTTTGCAAATTGACCAGCTTAGTGTCTGTAAGTGAGCATGCTGTCTACCTCTGCATGTTAGAAGCCCTAAACGTTCACATGCATACAAGATTACTTGTGAGCGAGTAGGGCAGGGACATTCAGAGGATTAGTTGTAAAGAGGGTGGCGATAACATACATTGACTGAGAGTGAGCCATATTTTCAGTTCAAAAGAGATCCCGCAAGTTATCCAAATTCGGGGGAGTTTGAGATAGTTCGGGCCAAACTCATAAACACTGGCTAATCTCCCACACAGTCTGGTGAATTCGGAATATGGCATACAGTGTAATTTACGAGTTAAGAAAATGGTACCAAGCACAACATGAGAGTGAAACCTAGACATATTGCTCTGTTTTCTTGATTAAGTGGTCATTTCATCAACACAAGTCACCATTTTGGTCCCGAAATATCTCCCAGAGCTCTGTCAATCGGTTGCATACTATGTCTTCACTTGCCAATCAACGAAGTTGAACATAGGTAAATGTGCATGCATACACATGTTCTGTCCACAATGAGTGCGGACATCTGTGACTGACTGCCCTAACAAGATTTCCAGACAGTCCGATCTATGAAAGTATCGTCAAAACAGGTTCTTCCCTGTTTGTCTAAAACCATCAAGTACCACATTGACACCCTTGCTCCAACTCTAGTCGACTTCTGTAACCATTCCTCCACCTCTGGAGCCTTCCCCTCCCCTCTGAAGCACTCTCTTTTGCACCCAATTCTCATAAAATCCACAGCCGACACCTCTTGCCCAGCCAACTATCACCCAATCTCTATCACTCCTTTCCTAAGCAAACTCTTGGAAAAGATGGCCATCTCCCAACTTAATCTCCACACCAACCCTGCTGCTTGTCTCAATGACCATCAGTCTGGCTTCAGAGCTGCCAGAAGCACGGAAACTGCTCTCCTGACCAACCTTCTCCCTCCCTCATCTCTGACTGTCTGCCATCCAGGAATGATGTGCCGCCAATGATATCTGCCTTAATGCCAGTTAGACAGAGATTCTCCTCATTGTCACACCTGCACCCTCCTTTCCTGTCACTCTCTGACCGGCCTCTCTAGGCCTTCTCCTTGCTCCGACCTGTGAGGCTAAGGGTCATCTTCGACTCCACACTCTCCTTTTCTCCTCACATCTCTGATGTCTCTAAGAAGTCAAACTATCAACTTCACCTCCTCAGAGGTATTCTTCCTTTCCTCTCCTTCCCCCATATGCTTACTGTCTCTAGAGCTCTGGTTCTTTCTAGGCTGGACTACTGCAACAGCCTTTTTCTAAATCTGCCTGCTTCTACTCTCCGCCATCTGCAACTCATCCAAAACAGGACTGCAAGACTTGTCATTGGCCTCAAGCCCTGGGATCGTTTCTCTCCAGCCATGAATTCTCTTCATTGGCTCTCAGTGGTTGCAAGGGTTAAATTCAAGACCCTCTGAATTGTCCACAACGCTTTCTAGGGGCTGGGTCCAAAATACCTTCAACTCTCCCTCCATAAATACCATCCCACTCGAGCTCTTCGCTCCTCCACCTCCAAATCCCTCAGGGTCAGTCGCTTCTCCAAGCAACAAGTTGGGGGTAGATCTCTTTCCTCGGATGGGGCCTCCCTCTGGAACAGCCTCCATGCCACTCTGAAACTTAAGAAGAACCATCTCCGTTTCCGGAAGCACCTCAAGACCTTCTTCTTTGCTTCCGCCTTTGCTATTCCTCTCCCCTGCTGATCTGACTTCTCCCGCTGTGTGCACCTGGCTACCCTATGATTTCAGGTTCCAGGTCCCTGCCCACCCAGCCACACACACACACTGCCTTCTGGGAACCTTTGCACTTGGGTCTATATCTGTAAGCCTACAGTCCCCATTCCTCCACTTATTAGACACCCCTTGTCTGCGTTTTAAACCTCACACTTGCCACCCTGCTGGCTACACTACCAGTTGTTGCTGTTTTTATCCCTTGCTCAGCACTTTCCACCTCCCCCCGCTCCCTTGTACTTCCCCCCTTCTCTCTCCCCTGCACTTGCGCTCTCTCAATGTCACTGGGCCTGTAAGATCGTTGTTTTATCCTCCCTCGTTCCCCTCCCTTGCCTCGTCACACTCTGAAACACATGTGTCTAAGCGCGATACAAATAAAATATCATATCATATCATATCATGAAATAAGGTTTATGGCTGCATAGGTGTGAATCATTGAAAGAGCATTGGTGGACCAGAGGTACCCCATTGCCTATATATAAATAAAGAACTATTGCTATGGAAGAAAGAAGGCTATTGTTAGCATATGCAAACATACTCATCGTCGGATGGTCCACATTCTGTTCACACATTTGGTCTGCTTCTCATCAGGAAGGTTTTATTAAAGTTGACTTCAGTGGGTTAGACACATGAGCATCTTTGGCTCTTAATCTGAGGACCAAAATTCTGCCCTCTGCCCTCTCAAAGTTCATAGCGGATCACATACAGCACTGCAACAATACTACACACGGATTCTTCTGAGTGAAATGACACATGCTTGCCCCACTAAACCTCACAGCAGTCCACCTTAGCGTCCTATGGCTTCCCCTATCAACAAATTCACGTCCCTTGAAACTTCTAACCCCATTCCGAAATTACTACTACATCACTACGCAGAATTCTACCAAATGAACAACCCACTGACAAACTCAACTTGACAGAAGGAGCCAGAATGTATGTATTCCTTTGTTTACATTTATTAGAATTATTCATGTTGAGTAAATAAATGGAAATAATATATATATATATATATATATATATATAAGCTAAACTATATCAGGGTCATTTTGTAGAATATGTTAACTGTGCTCTGCAAAACGCAAGTGTTAACAGTTTGTACTGTGCCAATCGTCAAGAAATCATTTTTATGATATTAGTCTTTCGGGGTAATTCATGGAAAAAATGTGTGCCGAAAACGGGGGCGCAAGCATGAAAATCACAGCGCACGCTTGCGAACGCATCACAGAAGGACCCTGCACGAGACGCTCAGAGAAGGTGCACACCGTCCAGCGCACACACCTAAAAAGGGGGCGGAACACGCGGAATGGGGAACAACACGCAAAAATATGGGCGCTACAGGGGAAGTACCGCTGTGAAATCCTCGCAGCGACTACACGTGCGCTAACAACACATGTTCATGGAATCCAAAGGGCAAACCCGTGCGTGCCAAAAGACGCGGAAAGCCGGAAACACATTCGCCAGGTGAAAGCTGTTGTAAATGCCCCTGCGTACCATTGAAGTGGGTGCAAACAACAAACAAGCATATACAGCTACAATGAACGTACCATTTCCCGCAGCAGTGATCGTGGGACAACGCAGGAGTAGGAGGATAGCCAGGCCCTGCATTTCTCTACCCAGGTTCAGCCTTTTTGGGATGCCTGTTGACCAGGTCTATGGCAGGTATAGGTTTCCACCTCATATCATCCTAGACCTGGTCACTGAGTGGGAGGATGGCCTCACATCAACCACCCTGTGCCCCCAAGCACTGAGCCCCTTGGATAAAGTGCTCAATGTCCTGCATTTTTTGGCCACTGGGTCATTTCAGTGGACAACTGCCATAGTTGGGGGTGTCTCACAGCCTACGCAGTCACGCTACCTACACCAGGTGTTGGCAATCATGACAGTACGCCTCTCAGTCTGCAGGCACATATACATGCCCAGAACACCCGCAGAAAGGCAGGCCGTGGTCCAGGACTTTTACGGGGTGGAACACTTTCCCAAAGTGCTCAGTGCCATTGATTGCACACATGTGGCCCTACGTCCACCTAGGGCCATTGAGCACATCTATCGCAACCGCAAGCACTGGCATTCCATCAACGTGCAGATTGTATGCGATGCCAAGGGAATCATCACCTCTGTCTATGCAAACTATCCAAGGTCCACCCATGACAGTTTCATAATTAGAATGTCAGCCCTAAAATGGGACCTGGAAGCTGCGAGGCATGGCAACACATGGCTCATTGGTGAGTATAAATGCCTGTGGACATGCATGCATGTCACACACAGACAAATAGACAAACCCAACTAATGACAACCATTCTCAACTCCCCAGGAGGCATTGCTTACCCTCTGAGCAACTACATGATGATGCCAATATGGAACCCCACCATACCACCCCAGGTAAGATACAACGCAGCCCATATTGCAACCAGGGGCATAGTGGAGTGCACATTCGGAGTGCTCAAGTCACGTTTCCACTCCCTTGACCGCTCTGGTGGACAGCTACTATATGCAGTAGTGTGCAGGATCATTGTGGCAGCATGTGTACTGCACAACGTAGCAACAAGGCTGGCAGTACCAGTGGACATGGTGGTGCCCTCACATCCCCAACCACACGCACGACTGCTGCGCATGGGAGGGCAAATGGACCATGGCGAGGCAGCCCGTACCCAGCTTGTGGCCCCATTTTTCACCTAAAAACCCCTGCGGAGTGCACACAGGCCTGGCACATTCCAGGCGACAATCGATGATGACAAATGGACAGTCAACTGTCACAACCTTACCAGCCTGAGAATGTGTCCTTGGAAGTGCTACATTGTGTGCATACCTAGCTACTCAAAAAAAACAATCCTGTGTGACCAAAAGACACACATGCAAGGTGCATAATCCACCACCCCCATGTAAAACAGCACATCCAAAACCTGGTATGTCCCCTAAACCCTCCCAAACCCCATGTCACCAGCCCGACACACCGTGCCATGGCATGCAATGTGAAAACTCAAAATAAATGCACAACACATGACACATCTGTCACAAAGTGCACCGTGACAAATGGAAACAGGCCAGAGACAATTCCCTCTGACACGTAATCTGATGAAATGATGAAATGACCAACCAAAAATGACCAAAACACGTGTCTGGGGTTTCTGTTGGTACTCTTGTTCAGAGGAGAATTGCCTAGCATTTCGCCGCTGGACTGCCCCAGGGCAGGACAAAGACTGATATGTTTGGGATATTTCTTCTCTGTGAAAGATAGTGAGCTAAAGACTCTGGGTAAGTCGTCTCTCGTAACCAGGACTAATGTCTGGCAGAGGGACTCCCAGGACCCCCCTTGTTAATTTACAAAGTGCACCGTGACAAATGGAAACAGGCCAGAGACAATTCCCTCTGACACGTAATCTGATGAAATGACCAACCAAAAATGTCCAACCTGTACTAAAAGGACATAAATGCATGCCACCAAAGGTTCAAACACCCACATTTTGAACCTTTGGTGGCATGCATTTCAGGTAATAAAAAACCAAATGCGGGTGCTGTGGGGGGTGTCCCCCACAACACCCCGCTCACTACACTACACAGTATAGTGAGCAGGGGTTGCGGGGTGGCACCCCTTGCACCTGCCCAAAAAAATAAAAAAATAAAAGAGCCTGCGGCGCCAGTTCCCGATCACAGAGTGAAAGTGAACTGGCACTGCAGGGACACAGCATGTCTCAGAAGGTAAGTAGGGTGTGCATGGGGGTATTTTGGGGTGGTGTTGGGTATGGGGGTCAGGGTGTGTTGTGCGTGTGTTGTTGGTGGTGTGTTATTGTAGGGGTATTCAATGCATGTTTCAATGGGAAATGTACAAACCTTCAGTGTTGCGTACATTTCTCATTAGAATTTCTCAGTCGCGGACTTCTCAGTGACGCAAAAATCACGCTGATCCCCTGACACATAAAAAGGAAACCCAACACAGGACTATCTATTCACCAGCTTAACATATAATGAACACAGGACCCAACAGTGACAATGTCAGACAGTGACCAATCACTATAGCACAAGTGTCTCAATGTGACATTGCCACCGCACGGCCACCTTCCATCTTGAGTGAGTCTCTGACAGCTAAAGGGGGCATGGTACCGTATACAGCATGAAGTGCATCAACAGTATAGACATGCAAGGCAATACATGTATAAGCAACGTGAAAACATGCACATTTAACAATATACAAACCACAATGCAGGCCAACCATGCCCTGGAGAAACCATCAAGAATCCCCACTGAGGGTGTATACACAGGTTGGACTTCAGACTGGCCACAGATATGACGGAAACCCAATGCCTCTGTGTAAGTTACTGTCACACGGTGCCATCCTTGCGAGCCCATGGAAAGGTCGAAGCAGGAGTGGAATATGTGTCTGGACCCCAAGCCACAAAAAACAACATGAGACAAGCCTGTATGGGCCCAGCCGGAACACATAGTGGATGCCTTTGGCTGCCACACAAAGCAACACACTGTCACATGAATGCACAATAGACAAAAATGCATTGATGTTGAGATAAAAAAATCCTCCATGGGCTCATGTTCTGCACGGCTAGGCCATAGTAAGAAATCAGTCGTCGCTGTTGTCACCCTCTGGTTGAATATCAGGAGGTGTGGGTGGTAAGGGTGCCTGCCCAATCATATCCCCGGCATGCCCCTACATGGCAGCAAGCATGCAGGTTTGGTAAGCCTGGTCCTGCAGGAAGATGGCACAGATGTCCCCATGTAGCACCTCAAGTGTAGCACGGAGGTCCTCCTGCAAGGTCTCATGTGTATCACGGAGTTCTACCTGCAAGGCCTCACGTGACAGACGGACCTCCTCATGGCTTGCATGGAGTTCAGCCGAGATGGTGCGTTCCAGCTGCTCCATCCACTGTTCCGCCTGTGTACCCTGGCTCATCAAAACTGCAGCCAGAGTAGTTCTGAGGGAGATGTTCTCTTCCCTCAGGGCCTTCCTGTGGGCCTCTGCCTCAGCAGGAATGGCTGTGCGCAGAGCCTCCAGTTCAGCCTGTCGATCCCTGTTGGCGGCCAACGTGTTCAGCCTGCGTGAGCAGCACGTGGACCGCGTTGCTTGCTGCTGGAGCTCCACCTGCCTTTCAGGGGGAGAATGGAATCAGCCACACGTTCCATGCCCTGAGCCATGATGCCCCCTGTTGCTGTGCAATGGCATACATCGGATTCTCCCACACAGTGGTCCCCGGTGATGCACGGCCACCGCGTTGCCAGACAGCACACCTGTTGGGCCCAAGGAGACCTGGTCCTTGCTGCACTGGCACGGCATGTGGCTGCAGGACTGCATTCCTCCATTGATCTGCTGCCCCAGGAACAGGAGCAACTGCTGTGGAGCATGGCCCTGAATCCTTAACCACCACAGGTGGACATACCAACATTGACTCGCCCCTTCAGAGGTATACCCCCACTGCAGGTGTGTCGGGCAGAACAGCATCCACTGCAGAATCACTCACCTGCGACGGCATGGTTGGATCAATATCCGATTCAGCATCAGAGGCAAAGAGATCCTCAGAGGTGTACCCAGAGCCAGCCCTGGACAGTATGGTCTGGAGCACCAATGGATGCTCATGGGCAACAACACCACGCCCTCCACTGGTACCTGGTTGGTGCCCTTAACGCTCCGCTCTCTCTGCCATCTCCCCTCCTCTGCTCCCAATGCCTCATCACCTGCCAAAAAACAAAAGAACACATGAGCACACATATCAACAGCATATACCACACACATAGGCATCAGAATGTTGATAGCCAACATATGAAGCACCCATGTCACACATGACACAAACTCCGTCATGACCGCAGTGGCAATAAAATGGAAGGGGACCCCGAAAGCAGGCATGAATGTGTGTCAAATGTGAAGCCAAAACATGTACTGCATGTTGCATAGCACGTGCATCACACACAAGCTTCTGCCTGTCATAGATCTTACACAAAAATGACAGCTGCTAACCAACAGATGTTACGTAGCATAGCCATGGCAGAACTGTCAACCAGCCCCAGATGCATGTTAAAGAGTACTGTCTGTGACACATGTAAAATGCATGTCACCATACAGTACTTATAAACCACTATGACAAAAAGGACACATGTGTTCCAGGATGCACCAACACTGGTGTGTTGCAATACATTGAAGGAAGGCACGTGGATACATTAATGCTAGGTCACTTTGATATCACACAAGTGAATAGGCATGTAGAAGGGTGAAACAGGGCTCAGAAGTCTGTGGGTGCAGTGCAGTACATGTGTACGGCCTTAACCATCAAAATAATCACAAATGCTGTAATGTTAATGTTGTGTCATGGTGGTAGTGTAAGGGCAAGTGCAGTCATCATGTGCAAAGTGTTGGCAGTGGGTTGTAGGAGTACAGTAACCCCATAACCCCCCGCCCCCCAAGTTCAGGGAATGGCTGGGAGGCAGTGCATGGCTCAGAATGGTGGAAGAGAGTACTGTGTTGTAGCAGACAGTGTTGGCATGTGTCAATTGCATCATCTCAGTCATCTGAGACTACAGCAGATGAGAGTATGACAGAAAGCACAACACATGAGGAATCACCACAAGTTCATCCAGACACCAGAGAAGCCACAACACCAGTTGCACAGAGGCAGGGAGGCTGTACCAGAGGGAGGCTTGCGCTCGACACAGACGAGGACACACCAAAAATGCGCGTTATGTGCAACTGACTGAGTGAGCATGCGAGGGATAGCCAAATACCATGAGACGGATGAAATACCGGAGATGGAGTCGAATGAATAGCTTGACATGGACCCATAGGGGCTTACACTCATGTCCACTGTGAGCCTGTGCCATCTGCGCAGTCTGAGTGAGACACCCTGCATCAAGGACAAAGGAAGTACCACACAGTACAGGTCTGGCAGAGTTGCAGAAGAAGTTTGTATATCCACAGATTTTGGAAACAGGCCGTTGCAGTATTCCAACATGTGAATCACCAGTACCATGGAGACAGTGATCTGCTGGAGGATAGAGAGGCAAGGATGCATGCCCCTGAGGAGGACCAGCTTGCAGGGTGACCTCACAGAGACATTAGTCATGTGATGACATGACATAGGCCGAGTGTTGAGTGGAAGATCATCACAGGCTATCCACAAACATGTCTGGGAGCAAGAAAATGGACTAGAGATGCTGCCGAGTGATTGGCATGTAAGGAGGGTGCTGGTGTGGTGATGAGGATTGCCTCCGTGTGCAGCACATGGCCTGTATGCAGGCTGCATCACAACAAGCACGTATCAGTGAAGCATCGCATGGGTCACACATGGCGTCAATGCTACATCGAATGAACTGGGAGTCAATCACAACACATCTCCCAAGCAAAATACACATGGCCTGGACACACACGCATCAACACTCACCGGACATTACATCATAATCCAGCATTTCTCGCACTCCTTGGATCTCATCCTCATCGATGAACCCTACAGCGATCTCTTCATGCATAGTGAATTCCTCGTCCACTGGTGCTCACCCACTGCCAGTCACCAGAGTAGAGGTGTAATTAGAAGCCTGCTTGTTTTTTGCTCGGCATGCCAACGCTTATAGCAATTATCAGCCGTGTGCTTCTCAAATCCCATTGCGCTGACACGTTCCGTGATGCACTGACAGTGGGCCTTACGCTGGGCTGGCATAGTGTTGCACCCTGCCTTCACCAGCATTTTGCGGTCGTGTCCTGACACATAGCCCACAAGTGCGCCCAGTTCCACCTCATTGAAACTCTTCTTCCTTGACGTGCTGGAGGCCTCAGCCGTGTCTGGGGTCCCAGCCTTCCACCTCTTGGTAGGTGGTGCGGACCCTGAGTGGCTTCTGGCGCTCAGGTCAGTAGGGACAGGAGCGCAGGTGGTCTGGCCAATAGGAAAGGCAATGGAAGGTCTGAGTGGAGACATTGGCTGCTGGGTGCTGTCGCCAAGACCCAGCGCCACAAATGCCTTGGTGCCAAGGGCCGTGACCGACACAGCCCTGGCTGGCTGACTCAAATCCGGGGTGGTGTCGGCTGCATCTGCCCCTGCAGCTTCCACCACCTGCCTGCTTGAGGCAGCAGATGTCACCACTGCCCCAGATACATGTGGCTTGGTCACAGCACCTTAGCCACACATGCCTTGGCCTTCCCGACACGGAAATCGGCCCGGGAGACTTCCTGTGCCTGTGCCAGTACAGCCCACAGTAGCTGACCCCGAGCCTGGGTGGTGTAGCCGCAGCTGCACCTGCAGCTTCCACAACCTGGGGGCTTGTGACAGCAGATGACACTGCCTGTCAGGTCAGACGGGTACTGGAATGTCCGCAGCAGCTGCATCACCCTGACCCGCTGGGGGTGGGGGCATAGCTGTCTCAGCATGTTCCTGGACATCCTGCCCTCGTGGACCACCCTGTCCACATCCCCGACTGTGGCCAGCTTGGACTCCCTGGACTCCCTGGCCACCCTGGCCACGTGACCCACCACGGTCACCTCTGGGAGGTTGCCCAGCTTTGCCGCACTTACCACTTGGTGGCCTCCCAACCATGGCACTGATGGACTAGTGCGAATGGAAGGTGAGCACAACAATTGTCCTGTGCAATTGGGGTGAAGGAGGCAGGGTACGTGATGGTAAACATACCCCTGTGCTCCTGCGAGGCTGTCTATGACCCTTGGGGAAAAATGACAGGTCACACAACTCTCAGGCATCCCAAAAACAACAAAAAACACGCACGCAACCCCTCGCTAGCCCATCTGCATGGAATACATTTCCTGCAGTCAGCCATGGCTCCCAGGAACACAAACAATGCGTACACATGGAACACGCAGGCTACTCAGACCTCGTAAATGGGGTACGCGACACACAGGGGCAACCACAGTGAGAAAAAAGCATGTGTGACTCACAGTCTGCCTTGAATGAAAACTAAAAACACATGCGCGTAGGCAACTCCCCCGCCAAAACAAGAAGTACGGACTGTAACCGTAGTGAAGATATCGATATCGCGTGTGAACCTACAAGAAGAAGAATCACACATATCGGTCCCCACGAAAGGCACGTACAGCAAACTGTACTTGGATCTTTACCCATTACAAAGGCAACGCCCGTGTGTGCAACGTCACTTATGCGCTAACGCGGTAAGGGCCTTTCCTTGAGTTCCACGCTAACGCTCTGTTTTTCCACATGTAGAGTCACTCTGCATCAAGCTGGCCACGCAACAACACACGGAAGACCACGCTCCTGCCCACAAGGCCATTTACCTGCCCCCCAATCCTACGAGCTGCCTCCTACGAGCCATCTTCTGCTGCCAGCCCACTCAGTGTGCCTGCTGCCTACGTGCCCTGCAATTTGGTGCCTGCACAGAAGCCTTTCCAGGGATCCTGTTGCTGAGACCATCTCTGCTGACACAGAAGACTCCCAACTGCTGTACCATCGCTCCGTAGCCCAGCCCCAGGAACCAGTTGCCCACCTACACCTGCCTCGGGGTTTGCCATGTCAGACCAAGCAACATCTGGGGCTAGTGGCAACCCCCGGCAGAGAGGCAGAGGGCTGCAGCTTCAGTCCCAATGAAGTTGGCATCCTGGTGGAGCAAGTCCTAATGTCCTCTTCTCAACATTGCGCCTCGACAAGGAAGGATGGAATAGGATCTGGGCGGACATTGTGGGTGCCATCAACATGCAGGGGGTGGAACCCCGCGACTATGATCACATCTGGGGTCACTGTGGGATGTTAATTCCATGCACGTGGGTACCGAGGGATCGCATACACGTTTTGTTCGTTTTTGGGCTGCCTGAGCGTTGCGTGACCCATCATTTTTCCACAGGGGTCACAGACAGTCTTGCAGGAGCAGAGCGGTACCTATTCCATCTAGTACCCTGCCCCCTTCACTCCAATTGCCCAGGACAATTATTTTCTGCACCCCCTATTCGCACAAGTACATCAGTGCCATGGTTGGGAGGCCACCAAGTGGTAAGGGAGGCAAAGCTCGGTGACCTCCAAGAGGTGTCCGCGGTAGGGGACGTGACCAGTATGACCAGGGTGGCCAAGGTGGCAGCGGTGGGCAACGTGGGCAGGGTGGGCCAAGTGGTCCATAAGATTGTTAATAACTCTACGGGGGAATTTCTTTGTAAAATTGATTTTTTGGAATGGTTTTGCTGAGGCTACGCTATGATAGATTTAGTATTAGGCTCATTTGTATGTCTGCTTTTGTTTGTACATCTTGTTTTGCTTTGAATTTATGCAAGGCAGGCCTTAATTTCTTTACTGGTGTTTGGTTTAGTTCCTTTGAGTGAGGTTACAAGCTGTTCTGTTTTAATGTGTCCTATACATTGTTTTAGAGGCAGATGACTATAAGGCTTGTTTTTAATTTTTATCCGCTCTATATTTTCTCTGTTTTCTACATAGTTGATTTTGAGTAGGCATTCTGTTTTGTTTGTTTTCGAAAAGGTGTGTTTGAAAGTTGTGGAATGTTTATGCATACATTATGCATGGGTGTGTGGGTGTTATTGTACAGATCACTAGAGTATTGTGTGGTGGGTGGGATGATAGGTGTGGTTGGGAAGGTTGTACGAGTAATAGTAAGAGGCTGTATAGGTTTGATGGCTTGGGTAAATATGACATTGAAATTGGGTAGTGCTGTATAAAATAATTATATTCATGTGATGTGGAATGGGTAATAAACTATTGATAGTAGAATGTGTTGAGCACTGCTGGTGTTAGTGAGTAAGGGAGTGGTGGTGTGATTGAATAAGTAGGAATATTATGATGTGTTGAGGAAAACAGTGGTTGCTGTAATGGTGTGATTTAGTGCAACGGTATGAGTGTTGTGTGGATGTAATTGAAAAGGGATGAGTAGGTCTGTGCATGTGTGATAAAGTGTTAGTAATTTGGAATGCAATGAGTGTTAAAGTTGTTGGTTTAGAATTAAGGATTTCACTTGGATAGGGATATGGAAGAGTAAGGACATTAAATTGTGGCATAGAAGTTGATGAGATTTGGATGTGTTGTTAGGCAGTAAGGAGTTGGTGGTACATTGAATAAAGAGCAATGTTTGGATAGAAATAGAAAGAGTGTGAATGCTGCAATAGAATGGTTATGAGTGAAAAACTATATTGTTGAGTAGAAAAGAATACTCTAGGCTATTATATAGTGACAGTACATTGTTACAATCATACATGATATATTATTCTACTTTCTTTGTAGGATGTGAAGAGTTTTCTTTGTTTGATAGCTTTCTTTGTCAATCTTCTTTTTTCCCTGTAATTGTAAAGGAACGTTAGTTGGTATATGTGGTAATGGTGAAGTAGTTTTACTAAGAGAGGCTGTTATTTATTAAGGTAGGAGGAGTTGTTGGGAAAAAGAGTGAATAAAGTTGTGTTATGGGTGGAGTAGTAAATATTTGACTATGTTGTTAGAACAATTTTACTATGACTAGTGCTGTGTGGGACATTATAAGGAACAGGGTAACACTTGGTGTTAAAAGAGAAGCATATGAGGTTATTTTTGCAGCACAGGAATGTTTCTTGTAGGGATAATGTTTAATGGTATTAGCTATACAGCGAAGTTTGGCTTGATGTAAAAACGGATGAAAAATGTACATATTTGCAGTAGGGCAATTTCTGTGCTGCCACTTTCAATAAGAAAAGTGCAGTGTTTGTGGTGCAATGTAGTTGTAATATGTTGCAGTGTTTTTTAAAGAAAAGGTAAACTGTTGCGTAGTGGTAATGTAATTGCAGTTTGTAGTTGGAGCAGTGTATGGTGCCTTATAGTGGAAGTAGGAAAAGACTAGTATTTTGTATGTAAGCAGAAGTGTTGCATAAAGATACATTGGTAGTATACACATATGTTTGAGCAGGTGGAGAATGATGGCACTATAAGGGATGCTGGAAAGAATGACATGTATATGTAAGGAAAAATGTTATTTTTAAAATGTTTTAGATTTGTAGAACACAGTTAAGTGGCAGTTGGTGTGTGGAAGTTGAATATGTTGACAGTACATGTAAGTAACTGGCACTTGATATGACCAAGTGTAGAAAATTGCAATACATGGAATTTGATAGCAGTGGTTAAAAAATAGAATATGCTTATTGAGATGTGTATTACAGGGTAACTGGCAGCAACCCTGAATAAATATTTATAACGGTGTTTAATTTTATTATACTTAAAACAATATAAGCATACCTGTACTATGTTTTGTTAGATGTAGGTATTGATGAAACTGCAAATAGAAGTTTTGTAGAGTGCATAATCTGAAGTGTTGAACTCTGCTTTCCAAGGCCCAGAGACCTGCTTTTAAACAATTTTTCCGCATTCATTCCAGCCTGGCTGTCACTCACACAGCAGGGTGGTGTCCTTGCCGGACATTCAGCCAGCCAATCATGTCAGAGTTTATTTAGGTATCCTCGGAGACTAAGCACAGGGAGTTTCGGGCACCTCCCTCACATCCTGTCCACCCCAGACACTCAGGCACCACAGGAGGGCTTCAGCACTGAATCCCGCCAAAAGCCAATGAACAAAGGGACCAAACCTGGTTTGGCACGCAGAAACAAGTACAAGAATGATCTTTCCTAAAATAAATGGTGAAAAAAAGATGACCAGAGTCTGTTTTTACAGATAGGTCTTGGGCGCCATATTGACAAACATGGCTGACCCGATTTTTAGCTACCGTTGTAGGCGGGCGAGAAAAATCTCAGTAGTTGATCTAAACCACTGCCACCAGCCATTTAAAGTAGGAAAGGGTAACATTTTACTGTTACATGAGTGTTTTCACCCAGGGGAAGCTAGGCAACCCCTCCAGCACTCTATAGGAAGAAAGTGGGTGCTTGGTTAATAAAGTTAAAAAGACTACTAAAGCCAATTTAATTTTACATGCTCTGGGAGATGGTAGTCAGTCCCAGAGAAAGTATTTAAACCTTGGGAAGTCTGAATGACATCCTTGTGTCACTGCACTGAAGGTGCTGTGTGACACACAGACAAAGATGATGCCTATGGAGTTGTTTTACATCCTCATATCCAAAGAACACAAAAGTAAAACACACATCAAAATACATGGAAGAGTGGAAAAAAGGCTCACACGCTTCCCAGGTAAAAAAAAAACAAATCCTAGAAATCCAGCAAAGTTGCTGGGGGTCTCAAAAGGTAAGGGAAATTAGAACATTTTGAGAATTTTCCCTAACACCTGTTTTGTGGGCTGCCTTCGGGGCATGGTCATGGGTGTTGTGGGGTCCCTTGTAGTGTGGGCTGCCTGTGGTGCATGGCCACTGGGGTTGGGGGGTCCCCTGTGGTGTGGGCTGCCTGCTGGGAATGGTCATGGGTGTTGTGGGGTGCCCTGTGCTGTGGGTGGCCTCTGGGGCATGGTCATGGGAGTTGTGGGGTCCCTTTGTTTTGTGGTGTGCCTGCGGAGCATGGCCATGGGTGTTGGAGGTCCCATGCGGTGTGAGCTGCCTGCGGGGAATGGCCATGGGCGTTGGGGGTCCCTTGTGGTGTGGGCTGCCTGTGGGGCAAGGTCATGGGTGATGGGCTGCCAGCTGGGTATGGTCATGGGTGTTGAGGGGTCCCCTTTGGTGTGGGCTGCCTGCGGGGCGTTGCCACGGTGTAGGGAGGTCCCTTGTGTTTTGGGCTGCCTGCGGGGCATGGTCATGGATGTTGAGGGGTCCCCAGTGGTGTGGGCTACTGCCTGCGGGGCATGACCACGGGTGATGGGCTGCCTGCAGGATATGGTCATGGGTTTTGAGGGGTCCCCCGTGGTGTGGGCTGCCTGCAGGGCATGGTCACGGGTAATAGGTTGCCTGCAGGGTATTGTCATGGGTGCTGAGGGGTCCCCCGTGGTGGGGGCTGCCTGCGGGGCATGGCCATGTGTGATGGGCTGCCTGCAGGATATGGTCATGGGTGTTGAGTGTTAACCTGCGGTGTGAGCTGCCTGCGGGGCATTGACATGGGTGTTGGGGGGTCCCCTGTGGTGTGGGCTGCCTGCAGGGGGTGTTTGTGGCTGATGGCAGCATGCAAGGGCCTTTTCACACGATTTGGCCGGTGTGAGCAGGGGACACGATTTTGTGGGGTACGCAAGGGACTTTTCACGCAAATTGGCTGGCGTTAGCATGCAAGGGCATTTTCACGTGATTTAGCTGTGGGGTGGACCCCTCCATCACCCGTAACCATGCCCTGCAGGCAGCCCACACCACAGGGGACCCGTCAACACCCATGACCATGCCCCACAGGCAGCCCACACCACGGGGGACCCCCCAACACCCGTCACCATACCCTGAAGGCAGCCCATCACCTGTGTCCATACCCCGCAGGCAGCCCACACCACAAGGGACCCCTCCAACACCCGTCACCATGCCCTGAAGGCAGCCCATCACTCGTGACCATGCCCCAGAGGCAACCCACACCACAAGGGACCCCCAACACCCATCACCATACCCTGCAGGCAGCCCATCACCCATGACCATGCCCAGCAGGCAGCCCACAATGCAACATACACTGCAGGCAGGCCCTGCCTCATGTCCCCCCACCAGTGACGGCAACCTGCAGGCAGGCCCTGCACACATCCCCCCCAAACACATTGACCCAACTTACATTCCTGAATGACATTTCCACCAAAAAGCCAACACACACTGCCCCCCCACAGTGCAACTGAACACCCATCCATCGGTCATACTCCCCAGAACATACCCCATGCCATGTGAATCACAATACATCACATGCATGACTGCACACACATCACCAACATTGATGAACAGCAGGGACACGTAACATAGTAAGTGAAGAGTGACACATGCACCAAATCATTGAGAGTAGACACAACTTACATTTGAATGAATGAAAATGTATTAAAACTGTAAAAACACACCAAATGAAAAATAAACATGCAAATAAAAATGAATTGCAAATCAAAAAGGAATCCGAAAATCAATACAAAATCTAATCCAGAAAGTGGTCCATGTCCAAAGTCAGTCCTGTTCCAACTGCAAATCAGAAAATAAACCATTAATCCATGGTGAAATTAAAAAGAAAAAAAAAACAACAAAGTCCAACTATATACAAGGTTGAAGGGTCCATTATCCCAAAAGTCAAAACAATATACCCCAAAAACCCTATAAAAAATAAACTATTTACAAATCGTGGAGCTAAGTCCATGGACATCAAATAATAAATAAATAAAGGAAACCTAACACTACAGAACTATATACAAGGGCAACGGGCTAGTCCTATGACTCACTGAAAGATGGGCCAGGGCATCATCAAACTTTGTGTCAATATCCCTGAGGCGGGACTCGGCTCTATCGTCGAGGGCTCGCAGGGACTCTGTCATGCTCCTCTCAAACTCCCTGCGATTCTCCTCGAGGAACTCCACCCGCCTCTCTGCCCGAAGCATGGAGTTCTCCGCCCTGGCCATGGTGAGTCGTACCCAACGTGCCCGCTGCCGGTCTGCATCTATTTGCTGGCCCATGCGCTGCCACACAGAAGACACACTTGTTCCTGGATGAAGAATCAATTGGTTGAAAAACCGTGGGGCAAGTCTTGCATGCGCAAGAGCCGAGACACTGCAGGTCGAGGTTCTGCAGAGCAACACATGCATCTAGGACACATTTACAAACATCCACCGCAACCTTAGTACTACAATCAGTCAACTCAGTCTCCATCTAGGACTTGCCCCACGATTTTTCAACCAAATGATTCTTCAGCCCTTATCCATTGATTTCTATCTACTACATCACAACCCTGTGACCATCAACTAGTCTTTCCAGGTAGCCGCTGCGCACTAGAAACTTCTGCAACTGTACGCAAGACAGTCCTGATTCTCTTCACCTCCCTAGCTGTCATTAATTTAAGATGAACACTCGCATATCTATTTAATCCTTTTATTGTCCTGAAAAAGGCTCAGAGCCCCCAGAGTCATTCTACCATCAACAAGACTTTAGTGTTTACACTCCTTGTATTTGATATACACACACTAATCTGGGTCTCCAAGCTAGAAACACCAAATCTGTGTTGACAGTTAGAATGTGTTTAGTATCTGTTACCACACATAAATTAATAACTTTTTTTCTTGCTAATGTCAACACACATGTCCTTTTGTCTTCTTTTTGGTCAACAATTGTAACCCTGTTTTTTATTATGTTTTTTAACATGTTTCTTCAAATAAACTTTGTTTTATATGGATAAACCCTAAGTGTGATCTTCTATAGCTAGTCTAAGCAATCACTAGTTTTTCAATAGGTCCTCCCACCATACGCCTAAAGGAGGGGTAGCCTGGTGTCTAATCCTTCTTGTCCTCATAGAAAATAATGGCCTTGGCTATGAAGTAGTAGGAGACACTATTATGGCAAAAGAAACCCTTATAGAAAAAACCTTGTTAACAAACTTTCAACCAAAGGTTCCTTTTGCCCAAACAAATCATCCAGTGTACAAATGGACGTGCAGCCTAATATGTAATATATGCCAACGATCCTTCAAATCTTTATGACAATTTCTCAATCACCATGTGAGATTAAAAGGCAAAAGGATAATTAAAACTTTACAAATCATGGTCTCCTGCCCAGTAGGCATCCACACCAGACTGCAAGGACATTCATGGGCCTGCATTTCAGGAAATGCTTGCAAAAGCACCTTCCACCACATCAAAACGTTAGCAACACACTATTCCACTATTCAAAACTTGTGCATAGACTGTACTGTGCAAAAAGGTACTGCTCTGGAAAAACAAAATTGAAATAACATTCTCCTACATGGAACAGCCAAAGAACTCCTTTGAGAAATAGAGCACTTCCAATGTAAATATTGTGGAACTGAAGTTGACTTCAGCAAACATTAGCGAAAAACCTCACAAACACCAACCTCCTTACAAACACGTATAAAAAAAAAAGAAATAGAAACATTTTAAAACACATCTGCTGAAATACTAAAGTATGTGTCTGTTGTTGCAGAACTTTTTATAAAAAGAGCACAACAATAGTCGATATGGCCTACAAAATAGAGGACAATGAGGAATCCCAATGGTTCCAATTAGCTTTATATCTAACAGCAGAAAATAAATACAAAATAACTGACCCCTCAGTAGTTTGCATGTACTTCAATACAAAGCTTGACAACAACCAAATGTCATCATGTGCTATCAGTTTTATGTGATATTTCCGCAACACGAACACAAAAGAGACCGATTTTTTTCTGCCTCTCGCAAGGTGAACTGTTCCTCAGCACCAACCTCTCCCATTGGCTATATTGTTAATCAGGGGGTTTGACTCTCCAAAACCCCATTTCCCCACCCCCATCCCAGCACATCACACACTAACTACTGTGAGGAGGGCATAGTATTGAGCAGTAGACTCAGACACAATGGATGCAAGTTTCAAAACCCTTTATTTACACTTTCGATTGGGACGGTAGAATTCCTAACTGGCCCTAACTCTAAAATGGGAGTAATCTCGACCATTAAACAATGACAAATCCAAGTCAGTCTCGTCAAACAAAAAGGCCTATACTAAGAAACTTTAACCTTGCCCTCCTTCTCGAGATAACAAATGTGTTAAGGGAATACAAAAAGGAAAATTGTGTGTCAAAAAGAAATGTCAGAATGGCTTCACTACCAACTCCCTTCCCCAGGTCCAACCGAACGGGTTCTAGAGACTTTCGCAATGAGCAAAGGATAGGTGAATGGCACCGTTCTATCAGTCCTGCACACTTTGGCTTACTGGTTTGTTCAACAGTTAAATTTTAGGCTTTCAACTTTTGGTAGTTCAATCCCTTCTGTAGGCTTCACCCGCCTTGCCATCAATACTCAGTTCATGTGCTTTTAATTTCCCACAGTTCTGCACAGGATTCCCTCTGCTGGGCCTAAGCCAGTCTTGTTCTTCAGTGGGGTTCCCTTCCCAACATTTTATCTAAAATATCTTTCACTGTGGAAGACTTTATAAACTGCAAGGAATTTACATAGACCTCTGCATGACCACTTCAACCTTTCTTTCAATATTCCTTCAATTCTCAATTCAGACTCATCTTGTGATAGCAATACTTCTTGGTACTTATAATTCTCATTATTTTTAGCCTGCCCTCTTGGCCTGTTCAAAGGTTTGTGTGTAACACCAATACCTCTTGGTATCTCTTCCCCCCTCCATGCCTCTTAGCACTTGTAGTTCTTATTCTCTTTTGTCTTTTCCAAAGTTCATATTCAACACCAATACTTATTGATATTCCTCTCCCACCTATTTGTAGTTCTTTTATTTTACTTTTGCTCTCTTAGCATATTTCACAATTCACATCTTCTCTTGCAGCACCAATGCCTCTTGGTACTTGTGGTTCTTATTATCTTTCACTTGCCTCTTTGGCTTTTTAGTTTTTATATTTAACTTTTGCTCTTGTGGCATATTTCATTTTCCTCTGATTCAACTTCTTTCATTTGATCTCTGCTTGTAATATCTTTCAAAAGTTCATAACATTTCACAGAGAGTTTCGAATGTGTGACTTCCTCTCGCAGGACCACTCTGCTACTTTGTATCCTTTTCTATTTACAATCGTTCTCTTCATTCATGTTTTATCAGCACACGTGCAACCTTCAACTTTCAAATCCCAGTCACTTTTCCTTTAACATCAACCGGACTATTGTTGCCCTCGATAACTCACTGGTTGTGTTAAATTAATATATTTCATCTTTTCCCTGCAGTTTAAGGCTGTTACCAATGCATCCTCTGCTTCTCCTCAACTCTGCCATTCACCCAGGAGGGTTGAGGGCCTTTTCCTGGCACCTCTAAGGTTTCTTTCCTCTGCTCGCTCGGCTTCACGTTTTGAATACTCACGGCTTCCCAAAGGCTTAGAAATCTTGCATGACTTTCTCTTGATCCTCTCAACTCCTGATCAGCGCGTTGACATTCCAACTCCCACAGCCTGGTTTGCAACAGCCTCGGAAGAGCTGTTCCTTTTCGTACCCATCCTCGCTTAAAGTGTGCCTCTGCACGACACCTTTTATTTTCACTGGGAATATTAATATCTGGAGGGTGTACATTATTAGAGCTACTTGCCTGACTCTGCCTGGACTCATTACAGGGATAGGGCCCATCCATATTAGGGGAGGTAATCCTTCTGACCTCATTCCTCATCTTTCTCAGTGCAGCTCTTTTGTCATTACAAAGTGGGGAGGAATGATGGGAGTTGTAGTTTCCCATAAAATAAACAGAGATAGGTGTTAGATGGGTTGTGGAAAAAAAGGGGATACAATGTCTCACTATTGGGTGCTTCTCCACCACTCTCAGAGGAACCCCAGCCAGGAGATCCTCCCTCGCCTGTCCACACCCAGGGTATGGATCCAAAAGTGATGGCCTTTCCCTGGGCACCTGAGTATGGGATTCCCAGGAGCTAGGTTGTGAAACACCCTCTGGTTTTTTTAACTGCACACACACACACACACACGCAAACAGACAGACACACATACACAGACCAACATACACTCACCGGACACGCCTGTGAAGATTCGTACGGGTCTCACTGTGCCTCTCAGTCACTGTGCGGTCACCGAGCGCTCGTTCTAAATTGAACATTTCTGTATTTGGTAAAGTGAAACCTATGTGCATTCTTCCAAAGACTCACCAACAACTTAACTTGTATGAAAGCAGGATAATCCAAACAGTACACCCATTTCAAGTATAATACACCTTCAACCTAAAACTAACCGAATTCCCTCCATCAGAGTTACTAAAAGGCATTTGTTGCAAAGTAGTATATTTTTCATTAGATCTTAAAGAAAATATGGAACTTCTAGGAGTAGGATGGTCAATACATGATTATCTGATTGTACTAGTTAATGTTGTACCAATAAAAGACAAACCAATTTGGCAACAACTAGTCGACTTAAACAAAGTTAGACAAGCCCTACAATATCTCAAAGAAAACAATGATTACTACAGAGCTATTACCATAAAGGAAAACTCAAGAGAAATCACTCAAATAATTGAAGATTCATCACAAACGGGCACATTGTAATGTGTAGATCCTGTTACTGCAACCAACATTTTAGACCAGTATAGAATTCACACACTACATTCCAAAGACTACATAGACGATGCATTAGAAATATATCAAACTGACATACACTCACCTGTCACTCCTGCAATGACTCTTCCGGGTCTCGCCGTGCTTGTCAGCCCCTTTGCAGTCACAGAGAGGTCTTTTTAAATCAATCTCTTTTTTATTCGGTAAAGTGAAAACTATCTTACCTCTTCCAAAAGCGCTCCAGCAACTTAACTTGTATGAGAGCATTATAATCCAAAAAGTACACCCATTTCAAGCTATAATACGCCTTCAACCTAAAACTAACCAAATTGCCTCCATCAGAGTTACTAAAAGACATTTTGTTGCAAAGTAGTTTATTTGCCATTAGATCTTAAAGAAACTATAGAACCTCTTGGAGTACGACGGCCAATAGATGATTCTTTGATTCTACTAGTTAATGGTTTACCAATAAAGACAAAACAATTTGGAAAACAATTAGTCCACTTAAACAAAGTTATACAAGCCCTACAATATCTCAAAGAAAACAATGATTACTACAGAGATATATTCATAAAGGAAAACTTAAGAGAAAACAAGCAACTAATTGACGATTCACCACAAACTGCCACATTTGAACATGTAGATCCTTGTTACTGCAGCCAACATTTTAGACCAGTATAGAATGTGCCCACTACATTCCAAAGACACTACAGACGATGCATTAGAAACATATCGAATGGTCAAGCCAAAGGATCCCCAATAAGCATATGGGATGAAAAAAAGAGTAGAGGCACTTTCTTTTCCTTTACTCTTTCATACATGAAAAGGCGGATGATATGATGAAAAATCCACACAAATTAGTACATAAGAATATTGCTCTTTGCCAATGTATTCTGAAGACCCGAGATTCAGACAATATGTAGAATACATTTTCCACCTCCTGTTCGAAAGTGAGCTAACAACTCTATGTTATGGAGTTCCAGACTCATTAAAAACAGACTGTAATTTCTTAAACTTGTCCGCTACCCAACTGCTTCAAAAGATAAAAGACAAAGATTAAGTTTTGCCATCAAGTATCACAAATCTCTTGGCAAACATGCATTGTACAAAAGAATATTGCCTTTTATGCCACACTTATGTACGTTGTGTGCTAAGTGACCTGGGCTCAATCACATGGTTTGTTAATATAAGCTGTGCAGAATATACATTGCTTGACTTGCACAACTTCTTACGTGCTGCAATCCAAAAGAAAGAGGGAATAGACATAAAAACACAAGGAGAAGTCTGTTCTCTTGACTCTGTCAATGTATCAAGGTACTTTAACCATTGCTGCATTGCCATGCTGCACTTTATCTGCAATACAATAACCCCTCCACTTGGAGAAGCAGAACACTTCTTTTGGAGAAGTTTTGTTATATCTACTAATGTACTTCCTATGTGATGAGTACCACATATACACATGCTTTTGTGGATAGGCTAAAAGATGCTCCCATATTTGTCCATGACAGTGATGCCACTGTTTTACAATTTATTGAAAAATACATTACCTGTATCATCCGTTCACAAAACACACATAGTGACCTACATACACAAATTTTACACTTCCAAAAACATGACTGTGGCAAATACTGCCAACTTCGATATACAAAAAAGGTAAAAACTATACCAAATATTGCTTCGACTTTCCTAGATCAGTTTGCACAGAAGGACAAGTAACTAGCTTGATGTCTTCTGTTAGACACAGTGTAAATGGAAAGTCCCCTAAAAACACATGTAACATTAAAATGGATGAGGCATCCAAGTAAATCAATGTTTACAATGCAATCATTGCCCTCTTGTGGAATGCAAATATAGACATACAATACATTGCCAAAAATTCTACTGCAGTTGCAAGATATGTCACAGCATATCCAATCAATTCTGAGAAGACAGAGCTAAAATACCTGTTGGATGACATATCATCTGACAAATCCCTGTCAGAAAAATTGTACAGCTTTGGGATAAAAATGTTCTCCCTTATAGACTGCAGGTGTAACAAAGCTGCAGACCATTTAACAGGTAAACCCTTATATTGGAAATCTTAAAACATTGGGCCTCATTACACGGAAGGTGGTAGGGGATTACCGGCACCGGTAAGGGCACCAGTGCCGGTAATCCCCACCGCCCTACTACGAGGTCCCTCAGCATGTCCCGTCCTTAACGTGTGGTCAGACCACACGTTAAGGATGGGACCCGCTGAGGGACTTCAGTGCAAATAACGGTACCACAAATTGCAGAACCGTTATTTGCTCCTTCCCCATTCCCATTGAGCCCTATGTGGGCTCAAATGGGAATGGGGAATGGTTCCTGGAATGGGGACTTACCGGTCCCGCAAAGGTCGGAGTAGGCCGGTAAGACCCTATTCCGGGGACCCGGCCTCCGAAGGCGGTAAGGGGTAGCCATAGCGCTAATAGCGCTATGGCTACCGCCTTCCGTGTGATGAGGCCCATTGTCTGGCTAAACCTTGGTCCAGCTTCATTATGAAAAAGGCTACTAAGCTCCTACCATGTGATAGAAGCAATAGCCGCAAAAGGATCCCAACAGCCAGGACATTTTAAAAAACAATTACATTCACACATATTATACAAACAGAAGTATTGCTTTGGAAAACATGTGCCTGTATGACATAGTCCAAAACTACTGCTACAAAAACAATGGGCCTCATTCCGAGTTGGGCGGTAGGGGATACAGGGCACCGGTAAGGAGACCGGTGCCGGTAATCCCCTACTGCCCAATTCCAGGTCCCTTAGCGGGAACCGTAAGGGACGTGTGAATTGGACCACATGTCCCTTACGGGTCCAACTAAGGGACCAGTGTGCAAATAACGGGCTTACCATTCGCAAGCCCATTATTTGCGCCCTCCCCATTCCCATTGAGCCTTATGGGGGCTCAAATGGTAATGGGGAATGGTTTGTTCAATGGGGATTTACCGGTCCCTCCAGGATCAGAATGGATCGGTAAGTCCCCATTGAACAACACCGGAGGTGCTACAGGTATGGGAGGCAGCCATGGAGATAATTGCTCCATGGCTAGCACCATACTCGGAATGAGGGCCAATGTCATGCCAGATGAAACATCTGGCAAATGTTCAGTCCCAACTTGTGAAGGAAGCCTAGTAAATCTTGCCAAACCAAGGCTAATAATCATATAAAGTTATCATTTGAATCTCCCAAGCATAAAGAACTTTATTACATGGCCCTACTACAACTTTTCAAACCCTGGAGAAAAGAAGTATTGTTAGGTCACCACTACTCATTTGAAACTGCATTCAATGCAAATGACAGCAGTATAACAGATCTCAATAGAGACAAATGTTGGACAATGAATGCCAATAAGAGGAAGACATTGAAATTCTAGATAAAGACAATTCTGAAGGCAGTCAAGCTTCTCTTGCAGGAAGCCAAGAACCACTTGGGGAACCACTCATTCTAAATGGAGCAGAAATAGCCATGACTGAGGTAGAAAATATCATGTATGAATCTAAACAATCTGAAAAAAAGACTTGTCAATGCACAAATCACAGCTAAATGATGAACAACTCACTATGTATTTAGAAGTCACTAAAGAAATTGAACATGGCTTTAAACATGAAATTAAAACTTGTAGCTGTAAACATTGTAAAGCTCTGCTCCTGTATCTAAGTGGTGAAGCTGGTTCTGACAAAACATTCTTAATTAAAATAATCAGCACATTTCTACAATATTTAACAAACAACAACCTTTCAGCTGTTGTAACAGTGCCCACAGGTCTAGCTGCCTGCAACATAGAAGGTTTAACTTTATACCAACTACTGCTCCTCCCAGTAGACCACCAAACCAAATTAGAATACTACACATTATCAGCGGACGTTGCTAATGAAGCACACAGAATTCTGAAGCAAATGGAAGTCCTCCTGACTGATGAAGTTAGCATGGTTTCCAACCTCATGCTGGCTTTAATCAGAATGTCCCAAAAAACAACTACAAATAACTATTTGGACATAAACATGTTATTGTTTTCAGAGACCTCCTATAGTAAACACCAGTACAAGGTCAACCTGTTTTCAAAATATTAGGAAACCCTAATACACTTGTCAGCATTGAAAAGGTGAATATCTGGCAACATTTTTGGTACAGAGAGCTAATTAAAAACATGGGTCATTCTGCATATCTCACCTAAGATAACATTTCAAAAAGCGTAAGTACTGGTATGCTTACTAAAAATACAAAATCCATCTTAAAAACTAGACTAATTCATGAGCTTTATGGGCAAAAGACATCTGCCCCTGATGTCATGGAACAATTACCTCAACAATATATAAAATGCATGTTCTTAATGCTAACCCTTGCAAGCTGTAGTCAATTCAATGTTACAATGTTGAACAAATAAATGCAACCCATAGTGCTTAGTTCCATAGACAAACTAGAAGTTCATGGCATGACAATCCCTGTGTGTCAACAAGCAACAGCACGACTAAATAGCTCAGAAAAATGTGTCTCCAACATAGCTGGATTAGAAAAAGTATTAACTCTGTGTCTAAACTGCAGGGTCATTTTAAATAGTAACCTTGACGTAGAACAAGATTTAGTCAATGGAGCAATTGGTACAGTTGTTGGCTCCCGAACATATGCACATGACAACAACATTCAGTTTGTCAACATTCAATTTGACAAACTTGCAGGAGTTAAAAGAATAGGCCACAGAATAGCATGTTTCCTTTTTTTCAAAGACACATACCTATGCAGAAAACAATTCTCTCTATCTCTTGTATATGCACTCACTAGTCACAAATCACATAGTCTAACTCTAGATCACACACAGATTCACATTGGCAGCACAGTCTTCAAAGAAGGTATGAGTTATGTAGCACTTTCACATCTATGTATACTCAACGGTCTATTCCTAGTTAACTTTGATGCAATCAAAGCCAATGCAGACATTCCTTGCATCCTCAAATACAACAGGCTACATTCACTGTACACCCCCCTAATCTAGATATGCACCCTGTACCTCAAAAAAAGGAAACATTTCAAAAGAAAACTAATACAAACAGTAACTAAACCAGATTTCCCTGCAATGCCACTAAAAAAAACAAAGAACAACTGCTGCTCCATCAAATAATACAACCACACAACTCTCTAGTCCAAAATTAACTGTACATCCTTCAGAAGACAAAGAGAGAAATATCTCTTCTCAAAAAATAACTGCAGGCCCATCAAAGGATACAGAGGTACAACTCTCTGTTCCTTTTAAATTCAGCAACTCAACTGGAGTAAATTGCTATGCAAATGTTGCAATCAATCTTCTCTTCAAGTCGCCACCAATTGTTCACAAGGTTTACTTAAATGGTTCAGACCAGTTATGTTTGCAACTACTCATCCTTCATAGAAATGCCACAACTAATCTTGACAGCACTTACAGTGTCTCAGGTATAAGGCAAGAATTGGACTACTGTAGAGGAACAGTAAAATACACCATAAACACACAGGAAGATCCATACAAGTTCCTAATGTACTTAATACAAGTACTAGTACCAAAAACATCCCTATAAATGAAATATTTCAGTTTCATACACGTGGAAACATAAATGCACTCCCTGCAACCATGTTTCACAAGAGCACATCCCTAATGAACATTTGTCTATGCATTCATACCAAATCATGAATCCATTCGATTTCACCAGCTTCTGCAGAATGCAAATCATGGCATATTATGCTCGTTTTCAAATTCAGACAATTGTTCCACATAGAAATAAAACCACATGGACAATATGTCATATTCATGCTTCTAAGGTACAATGTAGATGGAATCAAAAATAACTGTAATCTCACTAGCTTTACACACTGTCAAGTATCTCTTGGCAATAAAACTTTGACAACAGTAGGCATAATAAACCACATTGGTGCCACAACCACTTCAGGTCACTATACTGCATACTTCAAAAAAAGAAGTGGTTGGTTTGAATGTAATGACACTTCCATTACTCCAAAACCTAGGTTATCAGCAAATCTAACAATTGCCTACTTAATATTTCTTCAACCCAAATGTACTCTCTAAAATATAGTACAATATACACAGTAAGAATACTCCTAGTGGTCTATAACTGTTTTAAACATACCCTTTATTACAGTGCACTTCAAATATGCCATCAGAGTTATACATCCATACTAATACAATGCTTCTTGTAAAATCCAATATAGTTAGAATACGTGAGCGGGTACCTAACTACTTTAAAATACCCTTCATTATAATACACTTCAAAAATGCCATCACAGTTATTCTTGCACTACACATCTATAGTACTACAATACTACTTGTAAAATCTAATATAGTTACAATATGCCAAAGGGTATCTAACTACTTTAAACATACTCTTAATTACAACACACTTCAAACAAAAATCCTATCACACTCACACTTACACCCACATAATATATCCATGCTACCAGACACATGTCTTATGTAACATTATATTGTATTGTATTGTATTCTATTGTATTGTACATATATTTAATAAAGTGCAAACAAGACCAATGAAGGCATCAGGGCGCTGGAGAAGGAGAGGGGAGGAAGATACCCAAGATGACTAGAACAGGAAGGTTTTTAAATGTATGCGGAACAGAAGAAAGTGAGCAATGCTATGGATAGCAACAGGAAGAGCGTTCCACAAGGTAGGGCCAAGCATAGAGAAGGATCTTCCACCGGAGTGAGTCTGTAGGAAACAAGGGATGCAAAGCAGAAAAAGGTTGACCGAATGGAGAGCTCTTTGAAACGGTAAGGAACCAGTTTGGAATGTAAAGATTCCACCCAGCATTCTGGATAGCTTGATGAACGAAACAAAGGGCTTTAAATTGAATTCAGCTTTTTACAGGGAGCCAGTGAAGTTGATGGAGGAGCTCCTGGGAGTGAGCAAGTCTAGGATCATTCAGAGCCAGAAGTGCTGCTGAGTTCTGAAGAGTCTGCAGCTGCTGAAGAAGGTATTCAGGTTGACCAAGGTAAATCCCATTACAACAAGTGATACACCCCATAATAGAAGCCATAACAATTTTGGAACAGGAATAAGCTGGGAGAAAGGGAAGAACCTTTTTCAATAGATTGAGTTTTAAAAAAAAAACACATTTAGCAAACAGCTGATACCTGGCTGGATCTAGATCCAGAGTACATGACTTTTAACAGTGGAAACCGGGTTGGGGCAAGGACCAAGAGAAGAGGGCCAGTAATTGGAGGTTCAAGATGAATTAGGACAAGTAGCACTAACCAGTTATTAAGCTTGCATGGCGGATCAGTAGAGGAGGAATTAAGGTGAAAGAGGAATTGTGTGTCATCCGTATACGGAAAAAGGCGGATGCCGTGACTGGAAATAATTTGTGCGAGAGCCAGCATATACATGTTGAACAGCAGGGGAGAAAGATCAGAGCCCTAAGGAAGACTGCAGTCCAGGGTAGTGAAACAAGAAGAGAAAGGAGAGAGAGCAACTGTTTGAGCTTGATTGGATAGAAAGGAAGGAAACCACTTAAGGGGGGTACCAATAATTCCAGCTTCACAAGGCATTGGATGAGTCTGTGATGGTCAACAGTATCAAAGGCCAGAGAGACATCACGAAGAATAAGAACACTAGTCTCTCTGCGGTTGTGGAGTAAAGCAATTTCATCCAAAAGACAGACTAGCACAGATGCAGTGACTATGCCAGGATGGAAACCCACCTGAATAGGATGCAGAAGATAGTTGGTCTCTAGAAAAGTTGAAAGTTGGGGAGTGGCAATAGCTTCAAGCTGTTTCATAAGAGCAGGGAGAAGGGAAATAGGTCAATAGTTTTCCACAACAGCAGGATCAAGATGAGGTTTCTTCAATAGAGGAGAAATGATAGCATGTTTAAGAGAGTCAGGAATATATTCAGTGAAAATAAGAATATTGAAGAGCCGAGGTGAGGAGAGGGACACGTTTATGCAAGAGAGTTTGTACAGTATGAAGAGAAATCGGTCGGAGGGAGAGGAAGATTTAAGTTTCAGAAGAGCGGTGGATACCATGGTGTCTGTCACTGTCACAAACTCAAAACTGATAGTGGAGGTATTGACTGGAGGAGGACAGGCAGCAGGTGGATGTCTATAGCATGTCTTTCAGCGCTGATCCTTTCACAAATATTACACATTTTGTCTTTGATGAAGAACGCAATAAGATCACAGTGTTCTTGAGAATGTAGAGTGGCTGGGGGGAATGTATTGGAGTGGTCAGCTCCTGGGCCACCAGAAACAATTCTTTCGAAGAACAGTTAGCCCTTAGAATGTGGTCATCAAAACATCTGTGGTCATCAAACATCTGGGTTTAGCCTTTTTTAAGGCACCTTGATAGTAGGCCGCTTTTGGAGAGGGATCAATAGAACGGCGCCATCTGTGTTTGACTTGCCTACATCTCTGCTCCATAGATTGCAGTTCAGAGGAATACCAGAAACAGATTTTTTAGCATGAGTGGTGGAGAGCTTAAGAGGGGTAAAGAGTCTGCAGTAGATTGTAGAGCAAATAAAAGGATTGATGCCAATGAGAGTGCCATGGTGAGTGAGGCTCTCAATCGACATAACAAGGGTTTCAAAAGAGACATCAAGCCATCAGCGTTGATAATTAACCAAGGTGGTCGGTCGATTTCTGGACTGGGCAAAAGAGATAGAAAAAGGCAGCAAAAAGTGATCAGACTAGAGCACTGGCAGAGGGGGGAAAGAGAAGAGATCAGGAACATCGAGAAGATGAGATTGAGCTTATTCCTAGAATTGTGGGTTGGGCTGTGGTTTCTAAGATGCAGACCAGAGTCAGTAAGAGATGAAATAAGTGTGTCAGCTCAGTGATCCAAAGGATTATTACGGTGGAGGTTAAAATCTCCAAGGATAACAAGTTCAGGGTACATCAGAGTAAATTCAGCCATAAGGTGGGTAAAACTGTTAAGGAAGGCGTTAGTAGCATACCATGATACCATGGAGGGCGGTAGACAATAATAAAAAACAGAGACTGTTCAGGAGAAACCTGAGTTTTAATCAAGAGAAGTTTGCAAGTAAGTTTGTGACTATGTTAAACAATGGAACAGCTCAAGAAATGTATTTTAAACAGGAAAGCAACTCCACCACCTGCTTTGGAGGAAGGTCGGTCAAGTTGTAGGATGACGTTTTGAGGAGGAAGCATCTGGACCAAATCAGGCCCAGAGGCGGCATTAAGCCAAGTCTCTGTGATACAGAGGAAGTAAGGAGTAAGCTCATCGAGAATAGAAAAGACATAATCGCAGTGAGCCACTGCTGAACGCACATTAATCAAGAGGCAGTATAATGTGAAGAGAGGAATAGGAGAAGTCTCCAATGTGGTCGGCAAGGGGAGAGCTTTAAATCCATTAGGCCAATTTACTCTAGGAGGAGCCAGATTGATAAGGGCAGTGTGCCAATACAAAATAGCAGGAGATTTACAGTTGTTGCCAATAATAGTGCCCCAAGGCCCAGCGCAGTCCCGGACAGGCACAGACAGGCTTGACCACTGTGTGGGCGTTCTCTATGGCGCACTTATGCCAGAGAGAAGGCTCAGCGAGGCGTGAGCGTCACCTTAAGAACAAAGAAAGAGGACTCTAAAATCAAAGCAGAGTCTTATGAGGAGAACTCCTTTCCGGGTAGGCCGTCACAAGGGACAAAGTAAAAACACTCTAATAGCACAATAAATGAAGTAAAATAAATGCAGAATAAAAGAAGCAATGTATATTATATGTAACATGTACATTCTTTAAATATGTCCACTCCCCCAAGCCATGTAAATGCCATAGTTTGGGCCTCATTCCGACCTTGGCGCTAAGTGGTTAATGGTGCCGTAAAAGGCTGCGGCGCCGTTAACCACTTAGCTCCTTACTACGAGGTCCCTTTGCTGGACCCGATCTTAACGGCTGGTCTGGACCAGCCGTTAAAGTAGGGACCCGCAAAGGGACCTCGCAGGCAATTACGGTACCGCAATTTGCGGTACCGTAATTGCCGCCTTCCCCATTCCCATTGAGCCCTATGGGGCAAAAATGGGAATGGGGAAATGGGGAAATACCGCCCGCCAAACTTGGAATGGGACGGTATTGCCCCATTTCACCATGGCGGACCGTTACAACACCGGCACCAACCATGGTGCTAATAGCGCCATGGTTTAGCGCCGGTCTTGTAATGAGGGCCTTTTTTATTTTAATCCACTATGGATTTTTTTCCCAATCATCCAATGATTATTTCAAGTTAATACAACAACAATGTACCACGCACTAATGTTGTACCAAACATAGTACAATGTACTATATATGAGTGTCAAAAAAGTGAATCTATGGGCCTCATTATAAGGCTGGCGCTCCCGTAATGAAGGGGGCCGGTAAGGGACTGGCCCCCTTCATTCTGGGAGCGCCGATTATGAGCTTCCCATCGCGGGACCCGGACTGCATGCCTGGTAAAACCAGATGTGCTTTCCGGGTCACGCAATGGGAAGAGGGGGGCTCAAATGGGAATGGGGATGGGTTCCTGCAAGGAGGAATTACCGGGTCCTCCTATGTCGGAGTAACCCTGTAAGTCCCCATTGCAGGAACCTGGTAATGGAGCCTGGAACGGAGGCAGCCATGGAGCTAATAGCTAATAGCTCCATGGCTACCTCCATTCTCGTAATGAGGCCCTATGTTTAGAATTGTATGTAATTAAAGGTGTTAAACTATCCTGTTTAATACATTATAATGTTTTGTTTTCACAGAAAATGAACCAGAGATTCCAGCCTTATTACCATTTGCAACTAAGTATCCATAGCCAGTATTATACTTTTTTTCTTCACAAAGAAACAACTACATATTCGATTATGTAAGGAAGGCATGGTATCACCACAATACAGACACAAGTGATTACATCTCAAGGGTGTTTATTAAACTGTAAAATGGGTGAGATAAATGCATTATCTAAATCTAAATCTAAATCTAAGATGGGACCTTGCTACGAACATGAAATATAATAAAACAGTCCTAATGGAGTCTAGTCAAATAAAAAGGGCCTGTACTAAGAAAACCTATTGCCAATCCTTACTGTTATGCTACAAAAGAGTGTGGGGTAATGTTCACAAGAAAAGAAACAAGTGTTCACAAAATGATAAGTCAGGATATTATGGCTGGTGTCTCCCTTCTTCACATTTTTAGCATGGGACAAGGTGGAACTCTTGAGCTCAGCACACTCCTGGGCTTCTCTGGCACACATTTACAGTTCATTTTCTCTACATCAGGGCCTTGTGTGTCCAAGTCTCTTCTCATGCAAAGTCTCTTGCTTCAGAGGGCCTGATATGCCCAAACAACAAAACAAAAGTTACTTCTGTTAATCTTCACATTGGGTGATTACTCTTCACCCTTGGATCCCCCTCAGCCAGCCTCCACGATGTCAAACGCGTCCCCCCTGGCTATCAGTGCGGGAGGGTTCCATGTACCGTTGATATCCGTCACACCATTCGCCAGATGCAAATCCGCTCTTATGTTTCTTTTATCAGACGCTTTGCGGGTCTGGGTTGAAAAGGGCAAGGGCAACTCCCTCCTTGATGTCCTTTCAGGTCTTGCGGCTTTTCTCCTCCATTTGAAATGCCATCCTGGCATAGCTGCTTCCTCATGCGTTTGTGCATCCTTGATGCTGTTGTTGTTCTTGTTACCTAGCAATGGGGTCCCTGCCTGCACGAGAGGTTCTGGAATGTGTATGTTTGAGTGGGATTCGAGGTTGAGGTGGTTGGTGGTTAAGGAGATACATGCAGGGTGTGAGCGGCAGTTCAGGGCGCCGGTATTATATAAGTAAATAAACGTCATTTACTTACCTCAGTTTGGCCTCCTGTCGATACTTCAATTGGCGACGAGGATGCCGGCGTCCTGAGGACCCACAGGAGCGAAGAGGAGCCGAGAGCGGCCGCTCCGAGCCCGACGCGTAACATCGTGTTGGCTTGTGCTGGTGATTCGGGTCTCCAACGAAGGAGAAAAGGAGAGCCGATGCTCCGAACGGACACGTAACATCGCGTTTGGTTTGTGCTGGTAGTTCGGGCCCCCAACGATGAAAAAAAGAGAGTGGATGCTCCCAACTGACGTGTGACATCGCGTTTGGTTTGTGCTGATGTGCCCTGATATCCGTTTTCTGCCAGGTTTGGGAAGTTGAAATTGGACACCAACAAAACGCTCACTTAGTGGTGTTTTAGAAGAAAGGACCCATCACAGGAATTCAGGTCACGTGATTCGTCCAAAACACTAGAGGCCAGCGAAATGAAGAGGAAACAGTGATCCCTTCATCTTCGATACAGTTCTTAAAAAAAAAAATTAAAAAAAGGGGAAAAGGATTTGAATTTTATTTTCTCCTTAGATGTACAATCTGACATCCTGCATTTGATATTAAACCTGCAAGAAGTTTATAAGATAAACTAGCAAAGGAATTGGAGTGCACCAATAGGCATCTTACATTTGATGCAAAGACTATACTATTTAAACATGCAAGGTATTAGCATCCAACCCCGGCGAGTTTGCTTCCAGAACCAGGTCAACCAGTTGTCACTTGGTCAGAGTGGAAAGAATTCTGGTTGAATTATGTTCAAACAGTTGACCAAGAGGGCCTTACCCCTCATAAGAAGAAGGTGTTACTACTTCACGCTTTGGGATTGGAAGGCCAAAGAAAATACAGGGAGTTTACGGAGTTGCCAATAGATGAGGCTGGTGATGCTGATGAACATGAAAAGACAATAAGACAATTGGACAAATACTATACTCCGGACACTAATGTGGCCATAAACAGATACAATTTCTGCACCAGGGCTCAAAGAGAGCATGAGTCTATTGAGGATTACGTGTCAGCTTTAAGGGTTTTGTCCCGCACGTGTCGTTTTGGCAATGGGATCACTTTGGATGAACTCATAAGAGATCAGATTATCATACATGCAAAGTATTGTTTGGTCCAGGACAGACTGTGGATGGTGGGGAACCTGTCCTTGCCAGAAACTATGGCCATTGCTAAACAAATTGAACACAGTCATTTGTGCTCCAAAGAAATGAAAAACAAAAAACAAGAGGCTGCTTTAATTCTGCAGCAACAAAACGACAAGGTCTCTTTGGATTCTGGAGAGCAAGGCATGGTCAACACACTGAGGACCAAAGAACGTGCAGAAGCCAATGCAACTAAAAGTAACAGATTGAAAAGATCTGAAAATAGAGGACACTCATTCAGAGGGAAGAGTTGGGTGAAAAATGACCTCAAACCGATGAGTGCGCAATCTAAAGAAGGAGACAGATGCTTTAATTGCGGAAGGCTTGGACATTATGCTTACGCCAAGCATTGCCCAGCAATAGGGCAGAAGTGTGGGAATTGTGGAGTGAAGGGGCATTTTGCTGTCGTATGCAGACAGAAAAAAAGAATTTCAGTCGTACAGGATGAAGATGAAGAATCAGATGAAGAAAGAGTATTCATGATTCGCGAACCACCAGAGGGAGAGTTCAAATTCCCAAGTTGTGACATAATAATTGACAATTGGAAACTCAAGGTAAAGGTAGATAGTTGCTTGCCATGGACGATCATCACGAAGAAAACCTGGAAGAATCTGGTGGCGCGTGGTCTTAAAAGCAGATTAAATGCATCTGATATAAAAAACCCTGGTGGATTTGAAGGATCAAGATGATTGGATGGTTTTTATGTATCATTCAGTTCAAGGGCAGGCGCGCAGAAGTGAAAGGCTATGTGGCTGAAAAAGGAGTTAATATTATTGGATGGAGAGATCAAGCTGGTTTGCGGATCAGACTAGATCCATGTGAAGAAGAGCAAGTTTTGGTTGTCAATACCTGTCATAGGCAGGGAAAAGAATCTAAGGCTGAAAGTTGTGATCTACAGGAGAATATGGGGTTGTTAAAAAATGTTGCACACAGGATTTGTCTAAAGAAAGGATCTTTGCCTGTCAGACATATGAAGTCCAGACCCATACCTTTCGCCATAGCTGACAAGGTTGAACAAGAGTTGGCGAGGTTGGAGTCGGAAGGGGTGATAGAAAAAATTGAATCTTCAGCGTGGGTGAGCCCCATCGTGGTTGCAATTAAGAAAAATGGCAAGGCTAGGATTTGTGTAGACCTGAGGGATGTTAATATGAACATCATAGTCAACATCTTTCCCCTTCCTGTGATATCGGAAATGCTGAATCGCATAGGAAGTGCGGATGTGTTCTCTACACTGGATCTTTCAAGCGCATACCATCAGATATCCCTCACGGAAGACTGTAGGGACATCACAGCATTTATTACCCCACATGGATTATATAGATACAAACGCATGCCGTTTGGTTTAGCATCCACGGCAGCAGTGTTTCAAAGGGTTATGATGCAAGTACTAAAGGGTCTAAATGGGGTATTTGTTTATCAGGATGACATCATTGTGTTTGGCAATGGTCATGAAGAGCATGATAAAAGACTGAGAGAGGTTTTGTCAAGACTGGAGAATGTGGGGTTGAAGATTGAAAAGAGTAAATGCAAATTCAGTATGGGTGAAGTTGAGTATTTGGGACACACAGTTAATGGTAAGGGATATAGACCTAAGAGTGATGCTATGAAGGCTATCAGGGAATCACCGAATCCCAGTAATAAAGATGAACTTAGATCATTCTTAGGTTTATGTGAATTTTACAACAGATTTGTTGAGAAATTTGCTGATGTTCCTTGACCATTAAGGAAATTGTTGAAAAAGGACGCTAAATTTGTGTGTAGTGAAAAATGTAATGAAGCTGTGAATTACATTAAAAGAGAAATTTGTAATTCAGTGTAATTGGAAGGTTACATGTTCGGAAGGTTAACCAAAGTCACCGTGGATGCCAGTGGGAATGGTCTAGGAGCAGTGTTATCCCAAATTGATGAAAGTGGCAGGGAGAAGATAATCAGTCATGCCTCCAGAGCTATTTCAGCCACGGAAAGCAGGTATTCAGTGATCGAAAAGGAATTGTTAGCTTGTTCGTGGGCCATGAATTACTTTAGAAAGTATCTGTGGGGTTGCAGGTTTATCATACAGACTGACCACAAGCCCCTCATAGAGGTTCTTACAGTGAAGGGAATGTGTAAAGCCTCACCTAGGTTGGCTAGATTAAGTATTAAATTGCAGGACTATCATTTTATGATGAGGTATGTGCCAGGGAAGAGAAATGTTCTTGCTGACTATTTGTCACATTTGCCGTTGGAGAATGTTGAGATGGAGAAGGAAGGTAATGAAGAAATGGTGGCAGTTGTTCTTGAGGTAACGTCTAGGGAAAAGTGGTTGGATGAAGTTGCCAAAGATGTGATTTTGCAAAAAATTAGAGATTATACAGAGTTGGGTTGGCTTGAAAAGAGATTGATTGGTGAAGAATGCATGACGTTTTGGGAAGTAAAGGATGAGTTATCCATGGAAGATGGGTTTTTACTGAGGAGGAATAAATTGATACCTCCGAAAGTATTGTATGATGAACTCATAGAGAAGGCACACCAAGGACATCCATGAATTACTGGGACAAAGAGTAATGTGAGGTCTGTATACTGGTGGCCGGGAATGGATTTATTGGTTGAAAGATTTGTTAGGAATTGTTGTCCATGTCAAAATAGCGACAAGAGTTGTAAGAGTTTCAAGTCAGAATCAATCGTCATTGACAAAGGAGAGGCTCCTTGGAATAAGTTAGACATTGATATCGTGGGACGCTATGCTAGATTAGTAGGTGAAAAGAGATTTTTAATAGTTATGATTGACTATTACTCAAGTTGGGTAGAGGTGAAAGCTGTCAAAAAGGTTGATTCAGTACAAATAATAAAATTTCTAAAAGAAATTTTCAGGAGAGAAGGATTTCCCAAAACTATCATTAGTGATAATGGTGTTCAATTTAAAAGCAGGGAGGTCAGAGAATCTGCAAGAGCATCAGGAATTAATTGGAGGTATTCTGTGTTATATCATCCCCAGACTAACGGGTTAGTTGAGAGATGCAACAGGATGGTAGTAGAGACAGTGGAGTTAGCTTTGAGAAACAACATGCCAGTGGATGAAGCACTTATGGAAAAACTGTGGAGTGTGAGGATGTCAGTCAAAAGAGGGATGGAGGTATCTCCTTTTGAATTGATGAGAGGGAGACCTCCCAATACTTTACTTTGTCCCGAATGGGTTAATTGCAAAAGGGTACCAGAAACCAAGGGAGAGAGGAATTGGGGACGCCAGGATTATAGGACTAAATTATCGTCGAGAGAATCCAAGCACAGGATTGGAATTTCAGCAGGTGACTTTGTGAGGATAAAGTTAGGGCGTAGTGTTAGGAAAGGTGATTCCAAATACAGCAAACCAGTTAAGGTGTTACAGGTGCTCGGAAGGGCAATCAGAGTGAGTGGTGGGTCAGTGTGGAATCTTGACAGGGTGAGCAAAATGAATTGGAATGTGGAGTGTGGTAGAGGTAGACATTTGGTACAGGATAGAATGACTATTGACCGGATGGGGAATGATGCTTTTGTTCAGAGTGGTGAAGAGATTGGAGATGTGGGTGTTGGGTTGCAAAATGGTGAGGAGGATTGGCAACTGAGAGAGAATCTGGATGCTGTTTCCGTGTGTTGAGGTGTGGGTAACGCTCATCAAGAAAATAAACTTGGAGAAGATGACATGCATCAGAGAAATAATTTTGGTGCTGTTGCTGGAAACAGAAATGTTGTTAACATTCATCAAGAAAATTATTATGATGTTTTGGCTAGAAATGAGATGTCACGTAAGCCGAGAGAGAAGAGATTACCATTTTGGTCCAGAGACTATGTCATGGGAAAGTCAAGTTTTAGACCATCTGCTTTCCTTTTTGGACGCCTATTCACATGCTGTATTTTTGTAAATATTGTTGTCAACGTTTTTTTTAAGTTTGTTCTCATTTTGTTATTTGGTAAAAGGGAGGGGTGTTGTAGTATTCATCCTTGATGCTGTTGTTGTTCTTGTTACCTAGCGATGGTGTCCCTGCCTGCACGAGAGGTTCTGGAATGTGTATGTTTGAGTGGGATTCGAGGTTGAGGTGGTTGGAGGTTAAGGAGATACATGCAGGGTGTGAGCGGCAGTGCAGAGCGCCGGTATTATATAAGTAAATAAACGTCATTACCTACCTCAGTTTGGCCTCCTGTCGATACTTCAGTTTGGCCTTGCTCTGAGTGTGCTCTCATGCTCTGCCTGTTATTCCTATGGGGAACGGAAAGGGCAGTCAGGTGTGTGTAGTTGTCAGCAATTGCCTGACTCTGCCGGACCCTTGTATTGGGACATGTTAAGTAAATGCCTCTGCTATTAGTCCATTGTCATTTCAGGTGTGAGAAAGTGTTTGTGTTGGAAAAGGGGGAGGGGTGTAGAGTTTCTAAATATCCTACTGGGCAGGATGGGGAAAAAGTGTCATAAGGACGGGGATACTGCATCGCACCCTTCAGTGTCCCACTTCCACTTCCCGAAGACCCCCCATCCTTGTGATCCTTCCACACTGGTCCACCTCCAGGAACTGCATCCAATAGCGATGGCCATGTCCTGGCCACCTGGATGAAAGATCCCTGGGGACTAGTAGTTAAGACACCTTCATGTTTCACACAATAAAAAATACCCTCATGTGTAATTCAATCAAAAATACCATGTGCTCTTCAATTATATCATTGCACCATATTGCAAATACTGTATACTCCCCCTACGGTACCATTAATTACTGTACACATATTACTATGGAGCTGGACCAGTGGCTAGATTCATGGGCGGATGGCCTTTGGCCATGCCCCCAAGAACCCGTTCCCTGTCCACAACCACAATAATAGAATGAAACCATATAGCACGTACGTACAATACACCTTCAAATAACAAGACTCACCCAGTACCACCCCAATCCCAATGACGTCCGCAGACATATGTTTGTGTCCGCAAACAGGAAAATTGACTGTGGACTCAGCTGCACCTGAACAGCCTTTTTCACCTATAAAACAGCTGCATACACACTTTTTGTACTCCCCCACTCTTTCAACCAGAAAATGTATGATGTTCGCAGACACTAAGCCACTTCCTGATTGGTCCGGAGGCGTCTGCGGACTCCGAATCAGGAAATGAGTCCGTGGATGCTGACATCACAAACAATGTTTTACATCATTTTTTACCATTTAAAAAAAAGAAACTGCTGGACGGATTTACTCCAAATTTGCAAACGCACTCTTTCGGGACCAAGCTGCCGCTCCTTCCAGATATTTGGTGATGATCCATCCAGCAGTTTCAGTTGTAGGAGTGAGCAACATTCTACTTCCTTTATGCTTATGAGGATTTAAATGTTTGGTGAGGATTCCACCAACGGCACCAATATTATAAGCTGCCCAAAAAGTCCTCTTTCTATGAGTTGCGCAACTTAACCTTAACTACACGGCCACTACTGCAGGCTGTGTAATATTTGTTCTACATTGAATAAGAGTGTTTGCTTGCACTTTAAATATTTTGCGACATTGTTTTGTTGTTATACCTGTCTTGCCAAAATTATGTTATTAAATAGTCATGATGCTAATATAAATACATTGTTTCCATTGAGATTATTGACAGGAGCAATATATTATACAGTGTTAATGGATACAGGCATATAAAAAAAGAAGACAGCTTCAGTTAATTCCAAATAAAGATGGCAGATTAGTTTTGGGCTTCAGACCATTTACTAATTGATCTTTTATAGACACATCCTCAGCACTGTAATTTCTCCATACAACACCAGCCTTGAAATCTGTTTAATGTAGTTATAACGTAAAGATTTGTACACTAGAAGACCAATTCACAAACTCCTTTTGATGCCTGCAAAAATGTGCACATTTCAGCTAGTAAATGATTCAAAGGCTTGTGCAAAAGGCCATTTGCGACCAGTTGCATTGAACATAGAACACATATAGCTGCAACTAAGGGGCCGATTCATGGAACAAACGTGCGCCGAAAATCTCAGCGCAAGCTGGCGCAAGGTGGCGCAAGCGTGAAAAAGCATGCGCACGCGTGCGATTCAAGGAAGGGCCTGCGCATGTTTTCCACTGGTTGTGTGCCAAATCCGTGTGTGGCTCACACGGGCGCACACGTCATTGCAACAACCTGAACACCGTGCGCGATGCGTACAGGGAAAGTGCAAAACATCGGCGCACACACCAAAAAAGGGGTGGGACATGGGGCGTAACATGCAGAATGGGGAACAAAAGAAGGCGTAACTGTGGAAGTACTGCAGGAAAATACACGGAATTCCCACACGCACGCAAACAACTTGTATTCATGGATTCGAATATGGGAAACAAGCGCACGCTAAAAGACGCGCACAGGCATCAACACGCCCGCTACAGGAAGGCAGGCATGAGCGTCCCTGCGCACAGTATAAAAGTGCGCGCAAACAACAAACACGTATATACAGCTACGATGAATGCCCCATTTGTCGCAGCACTGATCGTGGGACACCACAGGAGGTGGAGAATAGCCAGGGCCCACATTTTTTCCCCACGGACTAGCTTTTTTGGGATGCCTGACGACCAGGTCTACGGCAGGTATAGGTTTCCACCTCGTATCATCCTAGAGCTGGTCAGGGAGTGGGAAGATTACCTTACATCCCCCACCCTCTGCTCCCAAGCATTGAGCCCCTTGGAGAAGGTGCTCATAGTCCTGCATTTTTTGGCCAGTGGGTCATTTCAGCAGACTACTGCCATAGTGAGGGGGGGTCTCACAGGCCACGCAGTCACGCTGCCTACACCAGGTGTTGGCAATCATGACTGCGCGCCCCTCAGTCCGCAGGCACCTATACATGCCCAGAACACCCGCAGAAAGGCAGGCCGCAGTCCAGGACTTTTACAGGGTGGCACACTTCCCCAAACTGCTTGGTGCCATAGATTGCACCCATGTGGCCCTCCGTCCACCTAGGGCCACTGAGCACATCTATCGAAACCGCAAGCACTGGCATTCCATCAACGTACAGGTGGTATGCGATGCAAAGGGAATCATCACCTCTGTCTATGCAAACTACTTAGGCTCCACCCATGACAGTTTCATATACAGAATGTCCGCCCTGAGCCGGGCCCTGGAAGCTGGGCAGCATGGCGACACATGGCTCCTAGGTGAGTACAAATGCCCGTGCACATGCGCACATGTCACACACAGATAAATACACAAACCCCAATAATCAAAACCATTATCACCTCTCCAGGGGACAGTGCCTACCCTCTGAGCAACCACATGATGATGCCAATCCGGAACCCCACCACACCACCCCAGGTAAGATACAATGCTGCCCATATTGCAACCAGGGCATAGTGGAGCGCACATTCGGAGTGCTAAAGTCACGCTTCCGCTCCCTTGACTGCTCTGGTGGGCAGCTACTCTATGCACCGCCAGTAGTGTGCAGGATAATTGTGGCAGCATGTGTCCTGCACAATGTTGCAACATGGCAGGGTGTACCGGTGGACATGGTGGCGCCCCCACATCCCCAACCACAGGCACAGGCGCTGCCCATGGGAGGGGATAGGGCACATGGCGAGGCAGCCCGGACCCAGCGTGTGGCTACATTTTTCACCTAAACTCCGACCCCTGCGGAGTGCACACTGGCATGGCACATACCAGGTGACAATCCATGATGACAAAGAGACAGTCAATTGTCACAACCTTACCACCCTGAGAATGTTGCCATGGAAGTGCTACATTGTGTGCAGCCCTAGCTACTAAAACATGAACAATCGTGTGTGACCAAAAGGAACACATTCAAGGTGTGCATCACACACCCCTGCAAAACAGGCCATCACAATCCCTGGTATGTCACCCAAACCCTCAAACCCTCCTCCTAAACCACATCACCCTTGTTTGTCACACCATGACATGGCAAGCAATAGCAAAAGGCCAACACATTACCAATAATATACAAAGTGACATGTGATAAATGTAAATTGACGCCTGTCATGGAATCTGATGAAATGACTGACCAACAACCTCCCACACAGAACAAGTCATACCCAAATGCATTCCAACAGTTGTAGCATGAGCATATCAATCAATGCCTGTTCACATTCACATTGGCCAAGACAAAATCCCTACTCCTGAATATGTGTGCTGTGTGCATCTCCTCCAACACACTGCTCAGCACACAGCATAGTGACCAGCCATTGTCTCAGAGACACACCTTGAGCATCACATGAAAAGGACAAATAAAATTAATAAATACACAATTGATGCATGTACAGGATCCACAAATGGTCAGAGATCATGTGCTGCAGGGACACAGTGGTCCCCAGAAGGCAAACTGCATACACATTTGGACATGGAAGGGTGGATGTACATGTGGTGGAGCATAGTGCGACTGTGTGTGTCAGTAGGGACATGCACTCAATACATGCATGTTCAATCAAGTGACCATCAGTGTCCTCTACACATCACATGTGAACATTGCCCATGTACACACCCCAGCAGGTCAAACCACACCAATCTCCTCACACCTGAAAGGTAAACACAACACAGGAACAGGCATTGACCAGCAGAACACATCATGTACATAGGACACCACAATAACAATGTCAGGGTGACCATCACACTGTAGGCCAAGACAACTGTCCAATAACCAAACACCCTCCCTCATTCACATATCACCATGACCTACTGAACAACTGTGTCTGGGGTATGTAGCCTTCTTCCTTGAAGTCTACCTGGCCACAGGATCACCCTACCACTTTGTCTCCATCGACCACCTTCCATGGAAATAGTGTCCAGCACCCTCAGGGGCCACATTGACTGGCAAAAATACCAAATGGAAGAGAACTCAATTAAGCCAAACACACAAGCCAGGCAAAAAACCTGTAGGCAGCAAAAACACTTGAAGAGTCTCCAGTAGATGACTTGAAGAAGCAGTAAATTTCAAAGCACATGTACAAGCACAATGATGGAACAGCCAAGTTAGCACACTTAAATAATGCTACAACAGGATGTGTACCATGTTTGCTACATAATATACAATGCTGCAGCACCAACTGATGGGTAGTGTCACTGCTCAGGTGTCCGAGGGCAGGAGTGGCACAAACCAACCACCCCCTCTGTGGTCTGGACACCTGCAAGGTCAAACTTACACAGGCCTCTGAGACCACGGTGGGGAAGGATGGTCAGGGATATGTTGACTGGACAGGCATTGGTATTCTGGATAACTGGAAAGAGGGGCAGGAGAGGGGAGTCGGATTGTCAAGGGAAAGTAGGGAAAAGACAAAAATCTACTATTCACAATAACACATACTCAATCAGATAAACCATGTACATCATGTACATTGTACCAAATGACTCAAATGGAAGTCAAAGAGAGACTTATCTCTGGGGTGAGTGCTGGCCTCCTGCCTGTGCACTCTCAGGTCCGGTAACAGGAGCAGTTCAATGGTGCAAAGATATTAAGAGTTACGTATCTGTGTGTATCCATAACACACACACACACCACCATACATGCCCCAAAGCAAGTAACTCCTCCACAAACAAACACTCATGTCTGTTGCTTCATACCCATACCTAAGACTCCCCCGTGATGCTTCATACACTGTCAATGCAGTAAGTCAGTCGCACGTGGGCGCGTGGCAAATGGAAGACCAATGTGTCAAGATTCACACATCATGCAATGGTCCCAGGGTAAGCAGCTACACGCAAATAGCGACGTACGACTTCAGTACAAGTAGTGTTCTGGCATCCCCCAAATAAAAGAGGAAAAGAGGTAGTGCATGTGTCAATTTGAACATGCAAATGATATGCACTGCACACCATTCTGTCCCTCGCCAGGCTTTGAACGCTAATGGCTTTATACATCTGCTTCAATGGAGCATGGTGCACTGGAGGATATGTCCGACAGCCCCTGCATGTGCCCCTGACAACTTGGAAAGCAACTTGCCATGTGTCCACCAACTCATCTTAGCTGTACTGTGCGCTTCAACACCAATAACTGTCCAAGCTCAACTTCAGTGGCGCTACTTAGCATGCATGTGCAACAGGCCTAGTGGAAGGTTGGCTGTGGTGTGTGCCCCTTGTGCTGCTCACCTTGCATGGATTTCCTGGAAACACGTCTGCTTCTGTTGGATGTATGAGCACAAGCCCTGTGGCACTGCTAGCGCACACATGCGCCTGTCTGCACCACCAAACGTGGCCAGCTCCCAGACATACACTGGCCCATGTCTGCCGGTAAAGGTGGTCTGGAGGCTCATTCCCCTGCAGAAAGGGCACAAAACAGAAAATTAATGCAGGAAAGTCACCTGTGTGTGTCTCTTCATGCTGGTTGTGACTGGACCATATCCGAGACGTACATCAGATTCTATCCCACTATCAGTGTGACTTTGACAGGCAAAGGGTGGCGGACACTCTCTACAGCATGAAGTGCATCAAGCACATGTACATTAAAGAAAATAAACGTACAACACAAAGTATAGCAATTAATGGACACCTGATTCCTGAAACCACCCATTTCTAATGCTGAAATGCTGTCGATAAGACCCCTTCAATCCCCACTAGGGGTGTTAACACAAGTAGTACAGCAGCAGACAGGCCACAAATATGACAGTCCAAAGCCCTTGTGAAATAGACTGTAACACCAAACCATCCTTGCAAGCCCATGGATAAGGGAAGCAGGAGTGGCCTATGTGAGTCAGGACCCCAAACTGCAAACACATACATGAGACAAGTTTGAAGGGCCCAGCTGGAGCAGACAGTGGATGCTTTCAAAATCCACAAAGCACCACACCATCACATGAAAGCACAATAGACAAGCAATTTTAAACTATATTAACTAATTACACTAACTATAAAAAAAACCTACATTACCTAATTAAACTAACTATCAAATCGAATGTTAACTAACTACACTAAAAAGAAAAAACAAAAATGGCCACATACGGCCCGGGGGGGAGGGCACCAAGGAGGGGGGAGGTACAGGGTGATGTTCAACACCCACATGCGATGATGTGGAGGAAAAAAAAACCTCTGTGGGCTCAACGCCTGCACAGCCCGACCTGTGTGGGAGATACCTCGTCGTCCGTGTTTGGCTCATCCTGAAAAGGAGGACGTGGCACAGGAGCCTGACCACGCCTAGCCGCAGCTTGCCCCTCGCCGGCAGCAAGTCTGCCGGACGGGTGAGCTTGGTTCTGTGCGGCGATGACACGTAGGTCTGCATGCAGAGCCTCCCAGGATACGTGTGCTTCCTCTTGCAAGGTAACCAGTGTAACATGGAGTTCTTCCTGCAAGGCCTGGCTGGACAACTGATGCACCTCCCAGCAAGCATGTAGCTCAGCTGAGATGGAACACTCAAGCTGTGCAAACCCCTCCTCTGACCACGCCCTCTGGGACATCAAGAGGACACCCAGAGTGGGTCTGAGGGACTCATACTCAGCCCTCAGGGCCTCCATGTGTGCCTCTGCGTGAGCAGCAATTGCTTGACGCAAAGACTACATTTCAGCCTGGCGTGCTCTGTCTGTGCCCGCCATGCCTAGTCTGAGCGAGCGGGCCGTGGACTGTGCCTCCCGCTGCTGGAGAAGCACCTGCCTGGCAGGGGGGATCACGGACTGGGCCACATGCTCCATGCTCACAACAATGTTTACCATTGCTGCCCCCTGGTGTTCTGAATTGGCAGTCCTGTCTTGCTCCCACTCAGTATACCTCGGTGGCGCGCGGTCACCGTGCTGCTGGGCTTGAAACCTGTGGGACCCAAGGATCGGCCGTCCTCGTTGGGTTGGCACCGCCCGCGGCTACATGCCCCCATCGACGTGATAGCCCAGGCCCATCAGCGACTGGTGTGGAGGGTGACCCTGCGTCCCGATCCACCACAGGCAGAGGTCCCACTGCTGTCTGACCCCTCAGTGCAGGTGTCGCCGACAGAGGAGTATCCACATCAGAATCACTCACCCCTGACGTATGGACCTGATGCACATCCAACTGGATATGGACATCAGAGTGGTCATCTGGGCTGGTGATGACAACCCCGTGCTTAGCATGACAACACCATCCTCTGGCTCCATTGCATCATCATCTGAAAAGTAGAGAGAAAAAAGATGACTACACATGTTAGAAGCACATAACACACACACACATAGACATCACACAGACAGCCAACACATGAAGCAGACATGTCACACCCAAAAGAGAAACTGCCATGCATGCTGGGTCAACTTGACATTGCTTCTGTCATTAGGCATGTAGAAGGGTGTTATACCGCTCAGAAGTGGGTCGATGCAGTGCAGAATATTTGTACGTTACTCACTATCTACAAGTACAAGTACTTCATGATGTGTATCATAAAACGTGACGGCAGTGCAAGGTCAAGTTCAGGCATCACGTGCAATGTGCATGCAATGGGTTGCATGGCTACAAGCAGACCACCCCTCCCCCTAAGTGGAAATGCAGGGATGCCTTGCATGGTATCAAAAGGATGACCAGAGACCTGTGTATAGGCAGACAGTGTTGACTAGCATCAATTGCATCATCTGAGTCAAGTGACATCATAGCAGATGATGATGGGACAGTAAGCAGGACATATGATGAAGCCTCAGTAGTACACCCATGTGTGCAGAAGACACTACACCAGTTGGACAGAGTCAGTGGGCGTGAAACAGGCTGAGGCCTGTGACCCACACAGACTGTCACACCCTAAACATGTGTTGGACGCAGGACTGAGCCACAGTGGCCATGGGAAGGCTGATTAAATGCCATGAAATGTAGGTCACCCTGGACACGCACTGCAATGATCATCCAGTGAAGGACACATAGGGCATGCATGGAATGCACATGGTGCATGAATGGGCACTCGTGTCCCTGCGGAGCATCTGCCATCTGCACAGTCCAAGTGAGAAACCCTGCATCAAGTACAAAGGATGTACCCCACTGCATGTGTCTGACAGGTTGGCTGGTGGAAGTTAGCATGTACACAGGACACATGAACAGGCCGTTGCATTATGGCAAAATGATGCAGACCAGTGCAAAGGTGATATTGGGGTGCAGGGGGGGGTGGAGGGGCAAGGGAGCATGCCTACGTGGAGTACCCACATGCAGGCAGAGGACACATGCACGTCAGTCATGCTATGACATAGTCCCAGTGCTGAGAGGAAGGACACCCCATGCTACATGCAGAAGGGCCAGTGAGCTGGAACATGGACAGGAGGGGCATCCAGGTGGCCAGCATGTGAGTAGGGTGCAAGTGTGGTGATGAGGACAGTCCCCGTCTGCTCCACATGTCCACCATCCTGCAGAGCAGCCATGCATCAGTGAAGCATTGCATTACTTGCACATCAGAACCATGTACACATGACATGTAGTGTCAGTCATGCACAACACATCACACAAGTAAAACACACATGGCCTCGACAAACACGCAGCAACACTCAATGGACTGGGCATCAAAGTCCGGCATCTCTCCCACTCCTTCGACCGTTTCAGGTGGTATGAAATCCTCAACGAGTGACTCGTGCGGAGTGAGATCTTCCTCCTCAGGTGCCGGCCCACTCCCAGTCACCAGAGTCATGTTGTAATTTGAGGCACGCTTTCCCTTAGCGCTGCGTTTGAGGTCATTCCAATGCTTTTTGCACTCTTACGCTGTGTGCAACACATGGCCGAATGCACTCACATTTTCTGCAACTTGCTTCCAGTGGGTATCACGATGGGCAGCCGTAGTTTGACAATTAGGCCCCACTAGCATGTCACAGTTGTGGTCCCGCACGTAGTCCATGAGGAAGTCCAGTTCCTGCGCACAGAAAGGCTTCTTCCTCAACGTGCAGGAGGTTGTGGCTGTGTGTGGGATCCCAGCCTGTGCTGCAGGTGCAACCTTCCTCCTCTTGGATGGTGGCGTGGACCCTGGCTGGCAAATGCCGCCCTGATCAGTATGGCCAGTGGCACCGGTGTATTGAGCCAAGGGAGTGGCAGGTGGAAGGGCGACCAAAGGCCTGACTTGCGTCAGTGGCTGCTGGGGGCCCTCTCATGGACCCTGCGCAGCAACATCCGCTGTGGCAGGGTCATGGCCGCGACTGTCCTGGTTGGTGGACTCACAACTGGGGTGTTGTTGGCTGCATCTGACATTACTGCCCCAGGGACACGTGTCTCGGTCAGGGCAGCCCTGCGTGCAACTACGGTGTTCCTCCTGCCCTGTTGGAAATCTCCCATGGACTCTTCAAGTGCCAATGCAGCCTGCGCTGGCAGACCCTGAGCCTCAGTGGTGGTGTCTACAGCTGCACCTGCAGCTACCACTACCCTTGGGCCCGTGGCAGTCGATGAAATGGACTGCCGGGTCACATGGGTGCCAGTGCCAGATGCAGAAGCTGCATCTCCCAGAACCACAGGGGGTTGTGTCATGACTGCACCAACACATGGCACAACATTGTGCCGAAGGCGCCCCCCTGCCTCTTCCCCCTCTGCGGCCACCCTGGACACCTTGGAGTCCCCCCACTCCCTGGTCACCCCGGCCACGTCCCTGACCACGCCCACCATGAGGAGTACGCCCAGCTGAGGCGCCCCTCACCTTTGGTGGCCTCCCAACCATGGCACAGATGGAGTAGTGCCGGCACAGATGGAGAAGTGCCAATGGGAGGTGTACACGACAATTGTCCTGGGCAATTGGGTTGAAGGGGATGGGATGCAAGATGTTAACAGCACCTCTGCACCTGCAAGGCTGTATGTGACCCCGGTGATTAAGTGACGGGTCACGCAACGCTCAGGCACCCCAAAATCTGCAGTAAAACCGTGCACGTAACCCCTGCAGCCTACGTGCATGGAATTCATCTCCCGCAGTACGCGGTGGCACCCAGGAACACGAAAAACACGTACGCGTGGGACACACAGGCTACTATGACCTCAAACAGGTACGCGATACACAGGGGCACCCGCAGTGGGAAATGATGATGAAAAACACACATATCCAATACCCCTGCCAAAAGAAGAGATACGTCCTTGATCCGCTGTGAAGTTGTGGTGGCGCACAAAACAACACGAAGTAGCAACACACACGTCGGTCTCCACAAAAGGCGAACTGCCGGCCACGCTCACCTTTTACCCGTGCTGAGGGTGACGCATGCGCGCATCACGGCACTTACGCGCTTAGGCCCTTTCTTTGGATTGCACGCATTGACACACAGATGTGTGGTTTTTTCACGTGCTGATCCACTATGCACCCGTGTTGAGGGAAACACATGTGCGCATTACGTCACAGACGCGCTTACGGGCTAAGGGCTTTTCCTCGAATTACACACTGACATGCATGTTTTCATGTTCCAAATCAGTCCGTATCAAGCTGGCCACACGACAACACAAAGAAGACCACACTCCTGCCCAAAAGGCCATTTTCCTGCCCCCCAGATCCCCGAGCACGTTCCCACCTGCCGTCTGCTGTTGCCTGCCTGCTGCCCCCGTGCCCTGCTATTTGGTGCCTGCACATCAGCCATCAGCAGGGGTCCAGTTGCTGTGTCCACCCCTGCTGGAACAGAAGACTCCCCACTGGGATACCATCGCTCCACAGCCCAGCCCCAGGACCCAGTTGCCCACCCACACCTGCCTCGGGGGTCGCCATGTTGGGGCAAACACCATTCGAGACCACTGGCGACCCCCAGCCAGAGAGGCAGAGGGCTACCAGCTTCAGTGACAAGGAAGTTGGTATCCTGGTGGAGCAAGTTCTGGGGCATTATGCTGCCCTCTTCACATCATTGCGTGCCGACAAGGAAGGACGGGAGAGGATCTGGGAGGACGTAGTGGTTGCCATCAACGCAGAGGGTATGGCAACCTGTGACATCAAGCACATCCAGAAGTGCTGGGAGGACTTCAGGTCCAGGACCCTCAACAAAGTCCGGCACCTCTTGAAGGCAGAGGATGCAGAGGGATGCCGGGTCAGCCTGAGCACTATAACAAGGGGGTTTGTCCTACCCTCTGTGAGTCAAAAAAGGGTGCACACAATACATCAAGTGCACACTGGTTTTTAAACCCTTAAGGGTGCCCATGTGATTGGGGCAACCATGATTTGAAAAAAACACATGTTTGCTGCTGAAAAACACATCTCGAATTTTTAAGAAAGTGTCAGCATTTATTAGTTTTAGCTAATGCTTTTTTAAGTTTTAAGTGACCGTTGTAATAAACAAACAAATAGTTCTATTGGCAATTCAGTGTAACATTTTTACAGATGACATACGTTGTTAAACATCCATATACACATTTTAACAGTGAATTTTGCTTGTGAAAAAAATATATCCCATATGATTGGGTATAGAAAACACAGGAAAAGGAATGTGAATGGAGCAGACGTTGATAGTAGGTCTCTAATGCCCGGCTAAAGTCTGACCTCATATACGGTCTACGTCTAAGAAGAATGTTAGGAGTGTGAGTGCAGCACTAAATATAACCCATGATGATTATCGGTCTCTGTGCCGACGACGTTTTGGCAGAAATGGATGGAAGCCTTCTTCTAGGGCCAAAGAAGTCAGGAAACTCTGTGTTTTAGAAAAACAAGAAGTAATTGAAAAGTAGTGTTAAAACAGCAGCAATGTGCTGGGGTGGGTTGGCAAGGTGTATATAATACACGAAAAACAAGTCCTAGAAGGTTCCGGAGAAAAACTCCACTCACCACTGGTCGTGCTTTCACTGGGAGCAGATGAACACAAGAGGTTTCATGGTAGGGCAGAGAAGATGCCCGTGTGGGCACTGGTTGTGGGGGCGTCCTGCATGTGGGCGGACGGCCCGTGGGGATAGTGCGAGGATCCCCTGTTGATCAGTGCCAGGTCCGTCTGGATACTTTGGATGGCAGACCTAGTGTGCACAGAATGAGGGGAGAGTGCTAGGGTCAGAGGGATAGAGAACAAAGTATGCAGCAGCAATGCCCATGATAGGAATATTGGTAGTACCTGATGGTGATCGGAGATGTAAGTCCGGAGTGGAGTTGGAGCCTCAGTAGTCTAAGGTAGAGTCATCTAAAGGGGATGGCCCAGGGATATTTTCGTCTGGTTAGCCCTGGATAAAAAAGGGGGGGGGGAGGAGAACAGGAAAAGGGAGCGAGAAAAGGGGGCTTACGTGGGTGAGGATACTGACACCCAGCAGGAGCATAGTCAAGAAGGTGTAGGGGAGCGAATGCCATCCGGCATTAAAAGGTCAGGCCAGGCATACCTGCAAGACTCGAGGCGAACTGGAACAGGACCGGCGTCTGGAAATGGTGCCTGTGCTGTCTCTGTAAGACCGAGCTGTATTTATGCAGTGTTGTCCAAGAGTTCTATTGCGCATGCGCGGGGTGAAAGTGTTCGAAAAAGTGTCTCGCAACATGATTGCGCATGCTCGGGAGAGTAGTGGCTCCCTGCCGAGATGACTCCCCGGGGCCGTGGATGCAGTTCGGGGGAGCAGAACTGGGTAGGCAGAAGGTAAAACCTGCCGGACCATATGGCCTGGTGGGGCACGTAAGGACAACGTGTCCACAAGGAGAATGGGTGGTGAAGTAAGTTGAAGCCTGGGTGGGCAGCCAAATGAGGCTGGTCGAGAGGGCACTCAAATTGTAGAGGCCCATGGGTAATAATGGGAGCCATAAGTGGACAAAGTATGGCCGAGCCTACGAATGGGGAAGGGGGCAGGGGACATATGGTCAGGTACCAGGTTAAAAAGTGGTCAGGTACCAGGTTAAAAAGTGACATGCCCTCATGTCACATGTCCTATGGGAATAAAATGGTCAGCAATAACATGCTGGTACATGAATCGAACATCAGATTTTAGTAAAATTATCTGTGTGGAGCAATGGGATCAACATTTCAAGCATAGCTAAATGCAGTCAAGACACAAAAATGGCATGCAATATAAATGCATTGATATTAAAGTGATATAGGAATTGTATAAATACAACAAAAGATGCATACATCAGAAGCATCTGAGGTACATACAGGCATGAAACGATAGAACAACACATTGAAATGATTATCACGTCTAGTATGCAGAGGGCAACCAGCTTCAGTGACAAGGAAGTTGGTATCCTGGTGGAGCAAGTTCTGGGGCATTATGATGCCCTCTTCACACCATCGCGTGCCGACAAGGAAGGACGGGAGAGGATCTGGAAGCACGTAGTGGTTGCCATCAACGCGGAGGGCGTGGCAACCCGCGACATCAAGCACATCCGGAAGCGCTGGGAGGACTTCAGGTCCAGGACCCTCAACAAGGCCCAGTGCCTCTTGAAGGCAGAGGATGCAGAGGGGTGCTGGGTCAGCCTGACCAACATCCAGATGAGGGTCCTGGAACGCATAAGCCCATCATTCCACATCCAGATCCTTCGAAGGAAGACCCGTCTGCAGTCGAGCGGTAAGTGGCCATGCATTGCTGTGTGAGACAGGGCATGTTGCAGTGTGCTGGTAGTCAGCTACTTGCCTGTATGTGTTACATAGGCCATGTATGGATGTGTGTGTGCAGGGACATCATGTAATGCATGTGAGACCACTAATGCATGAACCACATGGATGCTGCATGTGTTTCAATGCAACATGGGGAGCTGCATGCGGAATGCACACATGAATGGATGCCTGTCTCTGTTCTTGGACATGGATGGTCGTGGGAGATGGGTGCTGCTCTCATATACATTTATGGTGTACATGTCTGTGTGTCTGAGAAGCGTGTGTGTGACTTTGAAATGCCATGGATGCATGACACATGTCTGTGACGATGTGTTGATTCACTTATGCAGTCTAGTCACCCTTGTATCCACTGTGTCTGTGGTGTACGAGCCCTGATGCATGACCCTCTGGTGATGTGTGTGCATGGGATCAGTATGAGCCATGATGCATGTGAATTTGAAGCCAAACCTTTATGTCAATAGAGGCCCTTGTACATGGATGCCGATGTTGATTGCATGCGCCGTGCCTGTTTCTGCATGTGTGTTGCCTGCATTGAGCCATGTGTTGTGGAGCGACAGGATGGAAGTGACGTTTGACAGTGCCACTCATGTGTTATTGCTTCCTGTTTAGGGGACTATTGTTCAGTACCCTGATGCTTGTGTTCTATGTCTCCCTCTATGCAGCGTCGAGTGAAGAAGAGGGCCGAGACGGTGCTGTGGAGCAAAGCGGCGGGGCTGCCTCATCCGGGAGTGAGGGGACTGGTGCCGCGTCTGCCACTACAGCTGTAGCAGAAGGGCCAGGTGAGCCTCCACAGGGGCTTGCAATGGCGATGATGGTGCGGAGACATCAAGGTTGTTGGTCTCCATAGAGGAGGAGGAGCCCACTACTGAGCCGCACATGGGGCCTGGTGGGGGTAGTACCACTGGTGCAAGTGGTGCAGTCCAGGGCCAGGGGCAGGAGGCAGCACAGGTCGCCGCGGAGGGGCCTGTGCATGTCGCTGTCCCTGACCCTGTGACTGCACCACCATGCACCAGAAGGGATGCCCTGTCCCAGGCCCATCCGCAGGTAGGGGGGAGGCCCACGTCATTTTACACTCCACTACCTGCGGACGAGGAGTCCCATGACCATATGGGCTCCGTCCTGATTGGTATCGCGTTGCGCACACATGTCATTTGTGATGACGTGTGTGCTTCCTGGGGGGACCATGCATGCCATCAAAAAGAGCTGCGTGGCAACATGGCACAGTTGGGAGGGGCCATGGTCGGAGGGTTCCTACATGTGTCGCGCACTCTGGCGGGCGGACCTCTCCTCCTCTGTGGAGACTATGCACCAGTCGTTCTCCCTGCCGTCTTCCGGCCCAGATTCCACCAGGGCCCCCTGTGGACCTGGCTCGACCAACACAGCCAGCTTGGTGGAGATCCCATCCCTTCCACAGTCGGGAGTTGGAGGTCCAGCAGGGGTGGACACCCCACCAACTGGAGACCAGCAGATGGAGGATGTGCAGGCATCATCGGACAGGGCACATGGACAGCAGCAGCAGCAGGCTCAAGGTGGGAGCGATGATGGCTCGGGAACATCAACATCAGAGGGGCAGGCATCGGCCAGAGGGCAGGAGGACACTGGAATGGGAGTGTCTTCCGTGTGGCTGCGGTTGGGCCAGAGGATAGATGTGGAGTGGCGGCGGGCAGAAGAGGCGCGGCTCACCACGGTCAGAGCGCAGTTCTCCATGCGCCGGGTGTTGAGGCAGGCTGAATGCCTCGAGGCAACTCGCAGGGTGTTGGAACAGGCCATGACTGCAACCCTGCAAGACCTTAGGGCCAGGGCAGAGGCCTGCCTCCGGGACATTGACATGGAGTTCGAAGATGCCCTGGCCCACGACATCACAGAGTGAGCCGTAGGACTTGCCCGCCGCCATTGTATATAGTTAGTTAGTGTTAGGTCTCCTTTCTGTTTTTATTTCTTTTGGGACGCTTGGACAATGCCCCACATTTTTGTATATAGTTCTTCATTAGGTAGGTTATTTTTTATAGGTTTCATTTCATTCGTTGGGCTCATGGACCCTTGATTGAATCGTTGTACATAGTTGAACCGTGGATTTATGAAAAATATTTTTTTTTAAATCACCATGGATCAATGGATTTTACAATTTACGTTTCCTTTGGATTTGCTTTGGTGGACGGAGAGTTTGGACTAACTTTCTTTTGGATTACTTTGGATTGAGACTTCATTTCTTTTTTTCATTTTTGGACATGCATTTCTTTTCTTGTTTAAAATAATTTTCATGTTTTCATTCCATTAACTTCATTTTGTGCAAGATACATTTTGATTTATTACTTCCATGTGTGGTATTCGCTCATTGGTTTACTGCATGTCACAATGTGGGTTTACTCAATCACTGGCACCCAGTGTGTGTGTGTGACGGACATGTGTTGATGTACATAGTTGACTTTTTGGTTTGTGCCATGATATAGGCCTTTCAGTGTGAGGTGGATAGGAAACTTGATTGGGTCTCACGACTGGGGTGGCATGCAGTGGGATTTTGGTGGACATGAGGCCCATGAATGTTCATCTATATGACATGTTGGGGGGCATGAGTCGGGGCCTGCTGGCAGGTGCCCGTCAATGCTGGATGGGTGGAGGTGCAGGGGGACATGAGTCGGGGCCTGCTGGCAGGTGCCTGTCAATGCTGGATGGTTGGGGGTGCAGGGGGACATGAGTCGGGGCCTGCTGGCAGATGCCTGTCAATGCTGGATGGGTAGGGCTGCAGGGGGACATGTGTCGGTGCTCACTAGTGCATGGTGACATGTGGGCTGGCTGGGGGACATGCCTGTGGTGTGGGCTGCCTGCAGGGGCTGGGGAGGGGGTAGAGGGCACACCTGGGAGGACCCACACTGCCAATTCACGTGTGAAACTCCCCGCGCACCCCTCAGAATACACGTAGCCCTCTCACACAGCTAAATCGCGTGTGAAATTCCCCGTGCACCCCTCGGAATAAATGTACCCCGCTCGCACAGGGCCTATCGCGTGTGATTCTCCACGTGCACCCCCCACATAGACGTACCCCAGTCACACAAGGCCTATCGTGTGTGATTCTCCATGCGCACCCCCAAATACACGTACCCCGCTCACACAAGGCCTATTGCATGTGATTCTCCATGCGCACCCCCCAAATACATGTACCCCGTTCGCACAGGGCCTTTCGCGTGTGATTCTCCATGCGCACCGCCGAAAAACATGTACCCCGCTCGCACAAGGTCTTTTGCGTGTGATTCTCCATGCGCACCCCCGAAATACACGTACCCCAGTCGCACAAGGCTTATCGCATGTGATTCTCCATGCGCACCCCCAAAATACATGTACCCCGCTTGCACAAGGCCTATCGCGTGTGATTCTCCACGCACACCCCCCAAATACATGTGCCCCGCTAGCAAAAGGCCTTTCGTGTGTGATTCTCAATGCGCACCCCCGAAATACACGTACCCTGCTCACACAAGGCCTTTCACGTGTGATTCTCCATGTGCACCTCCGAAATACACATACCCCGCTCGCACAAGGCCTGTTGCATTTCATTCTCCATGCGCACCCCCGAAATACACGTATCCTGCTCACACAAGGCCTTTTGCGTGTGATTCTCCATGCGCACCCCCAAAATACACGTACCCTGCTCGCACAAGTCCTATCGCGTGTGATTCTCCACGCGCACCCCCGAAATACAGGTACCCCGCTCGCACAAGGTCTTTCACATGTGATTCTCCCCATGCACCCCTCAGAATACACGTACCCTACTCCCCAAGGCCTATCGCATGTGATTCTCCACACGCACCCCGAAATACACGTTCCCCGCTCGCACAAGGCCTTTCGCGTGTGATTCTCCACGCGCACCCCCGAAATACACGTACCCCACTCGCACAAGGCCTATCACATGTGATTCTCCATGCGCACCCCCCAAATACACATACCCCACTCGCACAGGGCCCATCGCATGTGAAACTTCCCATGCACCCCCAAATACACGCAGGCACCCCATCCACCCTGGGCATGCCTCGCAGGCAGCCCACGCCACAGGGGGTGCTTTTTGGACACAATTTACCTGGCGCGAGCGGGGTACGTGTATTCGGAGGGGTGCGCAGGGAGTTTTACACGCGATTTTGCTACTGCGAGAGGGGTACGTGTATTCTCAGGGGTGCGCGGGTAGTTTTAGAGATGTTTTTGTGGTTGGGGGCTGTATGCTGGTCCACTGGCCTGTGCGCCATGTACAGGATTTGTGCGCTGTTCATGGCGCACGGGGCAGGGTTGGGGGCGTTACTGGCGCTGCTGCAGGGTCGCTGCGCCACTCTGCGCCACGTAGAAATGGATTTTGGCGCACGCGGCTGGTGCAGACTGCCGCACGCGCACACTGTGAGCCAGCCGCGTGCAACACTTGTGCGCCGAATTCTATGAATTACCCCCTAAATGTAAGGAGCGAGAGCACATCCAGACACCCACTTTGCATATGCAAAATGGGTGTACCTTGAGCAGTGCCAGTGGTCAGCCAACACAAACGAGGAAAACAACTTCACAAATAAATTGGCAAACCTAATTAGCAAAAAAGTGATTGCTCCTGTAGTATTCTTCCCCCCCTTTATTTTGGTCTAAGTCATATTTGGGATACAGGGAAATACAAAGGAGCACACTTAACGGTTTTCATCATTTGTCAATGAAAATGGGTTTCTTTCACCAAAGTTTGGCACCACTTTAATTGAAAAAAGAACTACACAAGCTTTACGTCTAAGGACTTGCAACTGCTTCTCTTTGATGTATGTGGCTGATTAGTGTGTGCACAATGTGGTACCAAATGTGGAATTCTTTGTGAATTGCCCTCTGCAATCGGATTGAGAATGCTTTGTGCATTCACAGACTTCTTCACAAGATGTTGCAGGGTGAAAATGCAATTCTGAAACATCTGATGATGGGCCTCATTCCGAGATTGGAGGTTGTCATGGCGCTATTTGCGCCATGACTGCCTCCAATAACGGTAGCGGCACCGGTCTCGTTCAATGGGGACTTACCAGTGTAGTCTGACCTTTGCGGGACCAGTATATCCCCATTGAAAAAACCATTCCCCATTCCCATTTGAGCCCCCATAGGGCTCAATGGGAATGGGGAAGTAGCTAATAACGGTACCGCAATTTCCGGTACCGTTTTTGGCTCTGATTTCCCTTAATGGGTCCCGTCCATAACGCTTGGTCAGACTAGGCGTTAAAGGAGGGACCCGCTAAGGGAACTTGTAGTAGGGCGGTAAGGGATTACCGGCACCGGTCTCCTTACCGGTGCCCGGTATCCCTTACCGCCCTACTCGTAATGAGGCCCGATGTCTGTAAGACATCGGGCCTCATTACGAGTTTGGAGGCAGCCATGGAGCTTTTAGCTCCATGGCTGCCTCCAAACCGGGCTCCTTTACCGGGTTCCTGCAATGAGGAATAACCGGGTCATTCTGACATAGGAGGATCCGGAAATTCCTCCTTGCAGGAACCATTCCCCATTCCCATTGGAGCCCCGATAAGGCTCAATGGGAATGGGGAGGGAAGTAATAACGGGCAGATTACATCTGGCCCTTTATTACCTCCCTCTTCCCCTTGCGGGACCCGGAAAGGATGCCTGGTTTTACCTGGTGTCTGATCCGGGTCCCGCAAAGGGAAGCTCGTAATCAGCGCTCCCGTAATGAAGGGGCCCGTTCATTACGGGAACGCCACCCTTATAATGAGGCCCTAAGAAATTTAATGCTTTGTTTCCATCTTTGCATAGTATTTTCAGCTAGTCCAATAAAAGGTATCAAAATCTGCATCTTGTGTGGATATATAAAAATGATCGCTCTCAACGTGATACTATGTTGAAAATAAATGACTATTATGGTCCTATACAATGACCTTTAGCCAATTATCAAAGAAACTCATGACGTATATATTATTATGCATATATGCCTTAAAGTAGACAAAATATATCATAGGGTGAAATGTGTTTGAAATAGAGATATCAGGGATTTAAAACACATGTATGTTATGTAACGGAAAGAAATATTAAAATAATGTCGGACATTAGTTCATAGTTTTTAGATGTTTACCCCTAATACTAAAAACAAAACATTTTATGTTGAACATTATATAATATATGGTGAAAACATGTGTTTAAATATTGACATCATTATAGGACACATATGGAATGCACATGCACATGCATTTACATGTATGCTGTACATTCTGACAATGGAAAATAAAAAACAACTGTTTATTAACTGAATTCTATACATACAAAAATAAAACAAATGTACACTCTTATTGGCTGAAACCAACGCAAGGTTTTTTGAGGGAATTGCATGTCGCATGAATGAAAACCTTGTTGAGAGAAAAAGACATTTCCACATATTGGGACCCTGTCTCTTCTGTGACCCTTGTCCTTTTCTGCAGCTCGTTGACTTTTTTATTTTTTTTATTTTATACTTAATTAACCTTCAAGGTTTTTACAAGAATAAGTCTTTGTTGTATTGCTCTACTGTACTTTTCAGTCTATTTTTCTTGAACGGCCGAAGCCAAAATTAAGTCAATTATTTTGTCTGTGGCTGTCACCCAGGCTGTTTTCTCTCCACTGATCAATCTTGACCACCAGACGTCTTCATCAAAGATGTGTGCAGAGGCCAGGATGGGTTTCAGGTAGGCTTGCCTGGTGTTTTCCACTCTGGGACATGATAGAAGCAGATGCCTCGTTGTCTCAACCTCGTTAGGTGTTTTTACAAAATCTGCATTTGTTTGACATTGACTGCCCACGAATGGTGAGGATTTCATTAGTATGTAGAAGATTAAGGCAAGCTCTTAAAAAGGTGTTCCTCAGTTTCCGGTTTGGGTATTTGCCCACAAAAGGCTGTAATTTCTGAGGCACATATGGAAAAAGTGACGTCTAGTTATAGGTTGCAGCTTGCTCGCATGTATTGATCCAGTCTTGTTCATTCATTTTTTTCTGGATCCTGGTTGGGTTCTCGATCAGATCTTGATTGCAGCATTGGATCGTTTCTAGTTTGGTCGCCTGATCAGAAGACCAGTGATTTGGAACTGTGCAGCGTCCCCCGGTCAGCTCGTTTTTAATTATCTCTAGGAGCTTGGGACTGTCTTCCAGCAGGAGTTTCCTGAACAGCATCTAATGAGTTTCTTTCAACCACCGATTGTAATGACAGCTGGCTCAGTTTGCACCTTATCAAGACCATAGGAGTTGAGGTCGGCAGGTTCAACACTTTCTGCCAGAAGTTACTTTCCAATGTGAGCCAGATCTTCTTAGGTAGCTCTGGCATGGCTTCCACGCAATATACAAGTGATGGAACAACCTTGGCTTTATAGAAGTCTATGGGCCTCATTCCGAGTACGGCGCTAACCAATGGCGCTATTAACGCCTTGGTTGACGCCGTACCCGGACCGGCAGCGCCTTGGTGGTTGGCGGAATTACCGCCCCATTCCAAGGTTGGCGGGGCGGTAATTCCCCAATCCCCATTTACCCTTCCCCATTCCCATTCTTGCCCCATAGGGCATAATGGGAGTGGGGAAGGCGTCAATTACGCCACCGTAAATTACATTGGCGTAATTAACATCAAGGTCCCTTAGCGCCATGGTATTTAACGCCTGCTAAAAGCAGGTGTTAAAAGCACCATGGCGCTTAGGGAACTCGGAGTATGGCGGTAAGGGATTACCGCCACCGCTCTCGTTAGCGGTGGCCGCTATCCCTTACCGCCATACTCGGAATGAGGCCCTATAACTTGTGTTAGAGAGAAGCGGCCGAACTTCTTGTCAATAGCTTTTGCCTGAGATATTAGGCTCTTCGTTTTGTTATGCAGGTAGTTTTGCATGGCATTTTCATGCTGAGAGTTATCTATCATGACACCCAGGTATTTGAAATTTGTGACCTTCTCGATCCGTTGGCCTTCCAGGTGCTAGACAAAATTATCTGCTTTGCCTCTCCCTTTCCCAAATGATAGTATTTTGGTTTTCGATTTGTTAATTTCTAGATCATTTTCAGTGATGTATTCGGCAAAGTTAGTGAGCTGTCTCTGTAGACCGATGGTGGTCTGGTCTAAAAGTATAATGTCATCCGCATATAAAAACCTGGGTAATTTAACATGGCCCAATTGCGGGGGGAAAGCTCTGACTTTTTCCATGTAAGCCACAAACAGAGCTGAGGCCAAAGGACAGCCTTGTTTGACCCCTCGATTTGTGGTTATCTCTTCTGATAGAAGCCATTGATGGTTTAACTGGACTTGTATCCTGGTGTTGTTGTAGAGCGCCCTGATAGGTTGCAAAAGTTCAGCCACAGTCTTGATCTATCTACTTGATCGAAAGCTTGGCTTATATCGATAAAAGCCATGAGGATTAGGTTGCCTCCTGCCAGAGTTTTACTCTTCAGGATGCACAAGGTTAATATGTTAGTGTTGCTGCCTGCATTTTTCTTGAAGCCAGACTGAAATGGGTCCTCACAAGATGCCGTGTTCGACCATGATTGGAATTTACATAAAAGCATGGATCCGTAGACCTTGCCGATCACATCCAAAAGTGCAATAGGACGAAAGTTCTTGGGGTCGTCTCTATTGCCTTTTTTGAAGATAGAGACTACTACCGAAGTAGTCCAGGACTCTGGTAGTTTTTTTGCTTTTGCTGATCTTTGGAAGACTTGACCAATGAACAGGGACCATTCTGCTGGATGCTGTTTCAGGTGCATATTCGACAGTCCATCCAGACCTGGGGCTCGTGAGTTTTTAAGTTTCTTTAAGATTTCCAGAATGTCCTGTCTGTCTCGGAGGTCCACCCAGGAAGATGCATCTTGTTCCTCCGATTTTGAGACGGTCGCAGATGGATCATAAAAGAGACTTTTGTAATGTGTGACCCAGGTGTCTTCACCGATGCTGTTGATTAGTGAGTCACTCGTAGATCCTTCAGTTGCGTTGATCAACGCCCAAAATGTGCGCATATTTTTACTGCAGATAGCCCTGAGCATCTCCTATGAGTCCATTTGGTACAGGGAGAGGTGATTGGATTTTAGCCAGGTCTTGAAATGCTCCAGGCCGTCAGATAAGGCTTGTCTATTTGCCTCTGAGCTATTGCTGGCTATTGCTCTTCTCAGTTTCCTTAAGGGGCATCTCTTTGCGACCAGTATTTGGTCATAATTGTGGGTGGGTTTCTTTGTTGCCCTGCCTTGATTCAGTTTAGGTTTTTTTAAAGGGGTTAAGCAGCAGGCGGTAGTCTGGATCATGATTATGCACTCTTGATGTTCCCAGATTTGCATAGTTATTGGTCAGGGCAGTGATGTTTTTTGCACCGAGTGAATGATGATTTCCTTTGTGGTTGGTAGCTAGGTTTGAATTTGGCATGACTTTTCCCTCTGAGGAAGATGGCCACGTTATGCTCAATAGATTGTGGTTGCTGGCTGTGGTTTTGGTAATATTGAATGAGGTGATGATTTGGAGCAGAGGAGTAGAGGCAAAGATATAGTCAATTGTAGCCGATGAGCTGCGGCCTTCCCAAGATGGAGTTTGGTTGGTGCGGGCATAGATGGTGTCTAAATTTACTAGGTCTCTGGAATTCATCAGTGAGAGCCACGCTTTAGCAGGCTGCTCTGCCGAGGTACCCGAGGACCATGAAGTCTCTTTTGTTTTGTATACTACATTTAGATCCCCACAGATAAGAAGGTGAGGTTCTTCGTGATTAATGTATGATCGATCTATTTCTTTCGCTATCATGTCCAAGAAGTCATTTTCGGTGATGGCATCTGGATTCCAATAGGTATTCATGATTATTGCAGAAACAGTCGATAACTTTTCTTGTTCCGAGTTCCAGTAGTTCCACTTCGACTTGGACAGTTAATAGGAATAGAGTTGAAGTGAGAGTTTTGGTCATTTTCATTTCTTTTCCTGAGCGTATTGTCGTTAAAAGGCCTGAAGATGGGTGCCCTTGGGTCCTTTTTTTCCTGGAGCGAGGACCAGATCAAACCTGTCTAAGGCGGGCTTTTCTGTGAGCCACGTCTCCTGAAGAAACAGAATGTCAAGGGAATTCAAATTGACGTCTCCCAGAACCATAAGGTGAGAGAACCCTTGTGTGTTCCATGATGGAAGTTTCATTGCTGCGGGTTCGTTGAGTTGTCAATTTGTGTGGTGAGTGGTCTTGGGTTGCTATTTTCTCTGGAGGGCCAAAGACTTCGGGAGCCATGCCCATAAGTTCTGCAGGGGGTTGAGCTTCCCCCCTTCAGTCAGCTGTTTGGGGACTTTGTCGATGGTCTCCGTGAATGTTCTTTTTATTGAAGTCAGAGGGCCGGTTGGTCTACGTGTGGTTTCTTCGATAGTCTCAGGCTTTCTTTCTTTCTTTAACTTTTGGATTGGTTCTTGTCTTTTTGCCTGGTTGAGTTCAGAAGTGTTTCCTTTATCCACGTTGGTTTTTCTCACCGTGTGTATTTCTACAGAGCCAGATTTATGAGGCTTGTTTTTACTATTGTCAGATGGTAATCTGCTTCGACTGGTCTTTACTTTTCTTGTTGATGAGCTCGAGTAAGTGTGGCCTTTTCTATGAGAGTCCTGTGATTATTGATGTCTTAGTTCTTCGATTTCACTCAGCTCATAACCAAGTTTACAGAGATTTCTCTTGGAGTTGCATAGCCTTTGTTTTACTGATCTAGAGGTTATGTACAGGTAGGAGGTCACCTGTCTTCCTTCGTGGGTAGGTTCTATTAATTTTAGATCATTGGATTCCAATGATCTAAGATTAGGTACACTGTGAAGCAGTGTCATAACTGTTCTTCTATTGAAGATGACATATTCTCTGCTGTCTCGCATTTGGTTGAGTCTAAAGGCTGGTTTGGGACTCTTCGCTGTTTGAACATTATATTTTTTTGGGGTGCCTCTACTTCAGTTTCCTTTATCTTTATGATCATCGCTCCACTTCGTTTTTCCTCTTTCTTTTGGGGATCAATTTTCAGATAATGTACTTGATGGTTTCCTGAAGCTGAGATTAGGAGACCTTTGTGCTTTTCAGTAGTAGTGACGCTGCAGTCTTTCAGAGAAGGTCACGGGTTCTGTGTTTACTTGACTATCAGGCCCCCGCTTTCCGTTTTGAGTCGCCTTCTTACGGCATTCCTCCAAGGTTAGGAAACAAGAGTCATCTTTTGCCTCACTGGTATGTTCTGTTGATGACGTTTCGTGGCACTGAGCTTTATGTTTTGCTGGGGGTGGTGTGTCATCAGGTATAACCACCGGAGGGTCGTCAAGGTGTTGACTTAAGTTAGTTAGGGCCTCTTCCATCAGGAGGTCCTCTGTCGCTCTTGATGTAGGTGGGTTTGTTTTCTCCACCAGGTCGATGTGAGCTGCTGGGTTTCTCACCTTGGTGAGGTTAGAGTCGGTGTCAATCAGATTGCGAGTAGCCTCCAAGCCTGTTTTCTGGCCCGACTTCTTAGATTGTTTTGCAGCCAGTCTCTTTTCTGATGGAGCTAGGCAGAAAACCAGTTGCTTCTCCCTCATCGGGGTCTCAAGTTGTGTGGCCTTCGGATCTGTGAAGATTGGAAAGTCTTTGTTCAACTGCCATTCGTTTTCCTTAACAATGGGTTTGTCAAGGTCTGCTGCCAGTATTACCTTGTTTCCTTCACACACACAATTTGATGATTGCTTTGTTTCTGGTTGACCATTTGCTTTGCCTCTGTCTTGGATTTTGCTCAGAGGATTTTGGCTTTTCTCCGTTGCTTTTGGCTTTTTTTGAAGTAAGTTATGGATCGGGTGGTCGGCTCTCCCCAGATCACCTGGCATGTTGGATGGTGCTTGATTAGATTTATTCAGGTTGCACAAAGTCTGGCGTTCTATCTCTTTAGAGATTGTTGGAGTTGCTTACCGCTGGTCTTCAGGAAATTTGTGTCGAGCTGTTGGTGCACGGATATTTTCTGGTTGTTTTTCCATGGTAGCTATGTAACCCTCCAAGTAGAGAAGTTTGGAGTGCATCATTGCTGAAATGGTTCTGTGGTCCTTTAGGGTTTTGTTTATTGACTTGTACAGTTTGGTGAAAGGAGCGAGGGCCACTGTTACTGCTGACATGATGGTCAGAATATCTATCTTTTTCTTTGGCGAGTCAGCTGGTGTAGACTCTGATAGTTCATTGAGTCTCCGTGCTCTTAGAGGAGCTTCTGGTTAATCACCGTACCTTCTAGCTTTTGAAGGAGTTGGTGCCGAAGGTATCAAAAGATCTTTTTTGAAGGATCTGGCGTGCGGAGGCGTTTTACTTACAAGGACCAGTTCTGCTGTTTCTTCGAGTTCCCTTGGGAGTCGTTTGGCATGAGGTTTGCCCCCTGATCTTGCTCCAGTGTAGGGTCTGGGCGTTCTTGACTGCTCAACTGTTTCTCTTCCGCTATGCTTTGGTGCAGAATGGCTCCTGGTGGTTTGTCCTCCCTGGTTTCTATTGAATGTGTACAGGAATTTGCCTGGGCGGCTGATTTACTCAGAGGTAGTTCTGAAAAGGCCCAGGGGGTTAGGACACCACTGGGCGAGTCCTTGTCATGTAAGTCAGTGGTTCCCCAGTCTGGCGTTTTTCCTGGCTTGGAGCAGAGCCCCTTGTTGGTGTGGCTTGGAGGTGATGCAGATCCAATGTCTCTGAGATCTTAAGGTTTTCCCCCAACGGTTCTGACTCCATAGGGGTGTCCATCAGCATCGGTTCGACTTGTTGCAGAGAGGGAGGCGAGTTGGAGTTTGTTTCCTTGGGGTTGGGGGCCTCTACGGGCTCCTCCGTTCTGAAGACGACTTCCAGCATTTCGCTGTCACTAATTTCACAGATCTTATCCTACCTTCTTTTATATTGTTTCCCAAAGAAGTCTTTTAACGTGTGGGTTAGAGCAGGTTTGTATTCCACTCTTTTGGGAGTATCCTTATGTTTTGGTAGTTTCCTGACTGCTTTTTGCCGTTGGTAGGTGAGGTTGGTTCAGCCCCTTTTTTTGACAGCCCTCCAATGTTGATGGTTGGGTGTGTCTGGGCTGCACGTAATGTTTTGGGCCTTGTGGGTCTTTTACTTTTCTTGGCTTGGGGTCCTTCACCCTTGGTTGGGGTAAATACCCGTGTTGGTGAATGATCCGAGTCACAGCTGTAGATTTCCGCATCCTCCCATTCCCCATTTGGGTCGGGTGCATTGGGTGAAAGTGGGCCTGGATGGACGGCCTCGTTCAATTGTGCGGGCAGGACTGTCCATTGTATTGGGGTTTGGTGCACGTCGATGCTTTCTACGATGGATTGGGGGAGCTGTGGGCTCCTTTCTAACTTGTTGTCTGGGGCCTCAATGGGCTGATTATTTTTGGATATGTGTTTGTTTGTCCTGTCGATCGATTCAAAGACAGCTTCCTCTGATATTGAGGTGCTCAGAACTGGTGGCTCCTCTCCTGAGCCCGTAGGTTTCCTTCCTTGAGGTTCACCTGCTCCTCCTGGGGCGCTCGCCTTCTCTTCGGTCAGCAGCGCCACTCCGGCCCCGCCCATTACTCAGCGGCTCGGCACCGTCCCACCTCCAACAGACAGCGTCGAGTCAGCGGTCGCAGGGGAGGGGAGAGGAGCAGCTGCAGTCGATGGCGCCGGCTGGGTGGCCACAACATAAAGTGAGACTTTGTCCACAGAGGCGATGTTCCGGGGGGCGGATGGAACCTTTCAGTGGCATATACAGGCTCATTGCTTGGCATTCCTTGTGCTTGGAGGGGCCCTGCCAAAACAGTGTTAGGATACGGCATGGGCGGATGAGGCCGTGGCGTTATAGTGGATGACGGGTCAGGCGTTCCAAGAGCCATGGGACAGACGCCCGGGGGTCGCAGTATAATCCTGTCCGGATGGATTGAGTGTTCTGAACCTGCCGCCCCAGTGTAGGGGCGGCCAGATTTCCCGTTGCTGCTGAGGGATTTCTTTTTCTCCTCAGCGCGTGTGCGCGAACTCCTCAGTTGCTGACCTCTTTCCTCCAGGGCAGCGGGGCTTAGCAGAGAGCAGTCCACAGCGTCCACAGTGGCTATAGACTGCCAAAGACTGCTACTCTGCCGCTACTACGCGCCCGCTCCGCAGGGAAGTGGGTATTTAAAGGCAGTCACCTCCCACTCACTGGTAACACTGGAAACAGCAGATATACTGGAAAGTATTTAGGTGCAGGAAGAAAGTAGCAGCAGTCACTGCCAAAGACTGCTACTCTGCCGCTACTCTGCTTTTGGCGCACAAGAAAGAGTCAAGTCTTGGTTTCCTCAGAGCAGAAGAGACCCGTTTAATTTCAGTGTACAAGGTGCTGTGTCAAGTCAAACATATTCCTCTAATGGACTTGCATTGTTATGAATTCTTCTTAATGCAGCAACCTCCACATATCTGTTTTGAAGTGTGTGTGATTTGATTTTGGCCATTACTAGGCTAAGAGAATTGTCCATTTTCTAAAGGGACACTACATTGAACAGCAGTGCAATGTCCATCAAATCCATTGATAATGGAAACATTGAGTCTGCATCCACTAAGAAACCATTTACACTTAAGGATACAAATAAATATCCAGCTGAAAAGAAATGTGATTTGCCACAGAAAATGTTTACCATCTCGAATTTAACTAATATTAAGAAAAAGCCCATAAACAGAAGCAGTCTCTTGGAGATCCTTAACCACCATTTGCCACTGAGGATAATTAAAAGCAGTGACTTTAAATTTGTTGAACAGTGCCAGAACTTTGTAACAAATTTTCACTGTATATAATTGAAGATGTGTTATCTCTAAACATGGATAATGCATCTGACTTGAATAGACAGGGTTAGGATCTTGACTGTAATTGTACTGATTGTGCTTTGAAAAAGGCAGGAAAGAAAGTAGATAAGTGGGACAGGAAGAAGTCTGCTAATGAAAAACCGCATGTTAGAACTGACTCTGATGCTATTAGTGACCTTACTGTGAAATCACACTCGGAGTGGTTGTGTTCTTTTTTTAACTACTCATAAATGAGTTGAAGTAAAAATTATCTCCTGGAATACCAGAGGATATAAACATCTCTTTGGCCAAAATGGGTCATACAGTCTTTTTAACAAAGCAGAAATGATATTTCTGCAGGAAACTTGGCTGCTAGATTCGCTCAATTTGATGGATACACCTCTTACTTTAGACATGCTAATAGGGGCGATAAAAGAAGACAGTATGGAGGTTTGGCTTTATTGGTTGCCAATGACATTCACTCTTTGTAGTGCTGTATATGAGAGACTGACCACAATGTATTACTGGTAAAAATACAAGTGGATAAAGATCAGAACATTGTACTAGTTACTGTCTATTCCCCTCCGGCTGATGATCACACATTGGTGATCCAGCTAAATATTATTGAATGGGTAATCAGTAAATATGCTGAAGATGGAAATGTTAACCTCATAGTCGGGGGTGAACTCAATGCTAATAGCCTGGGTGATGCTGGATCAACCAAAGTTAATAATGCTGCACTAACTAAAAGGTATTAGAAAAATATGAGCTGGAAAAGCTTTTCTTACACCTGGATCTAATAATTGTAAAAAGGACTGTAAAAGACACGCAACCAGCTGGTTCTACTTGGTCTAATGGATCTTGTTTATCCACTCTGGATTACTTTTATGTTAGCGAAAGGTTCATAGTGATAGTTTTGAAAGCAAAACTTTCGAAATACAAAAGTTCAGACACAAAAGCATCGAAAATAAAAGTTTCAAAAGCTTTTTTTTTTTTTGGGGGGGGGGTTCCACCCCCAACCCCCGTTTTCTATTAATGTTTTTTTTTTACTCGAAACTAAAATAAAACCCATAAAATGAAAAAAAATAATGTATTTGAAGCTTTTCTTTTCGCTGCTTTGTATTCGGCACTTTTGCAAGTCCAAAGTATTCTTTTGAAAGTATGACTGGACACCTTAGCGAAAGGTTACATCATCTGATAATGGACATGCAAATCTCCTTTCATTAATTTAGTGACCATGCGATATTGGGCCATAGATTGTCCTCTGCTAACAATAAGACACTGTATTTTGATAAGGTTGGTGCTCTAAAGGTGACCCACAGTGGGAACAGACTAGGTTGGTCTGATAGAAACATGGATAAAGTCAGTAAGTGGAGTAGAGGAATGAGAGGTGGATATAGGGACCTGGAAACAGCTGATGAGATTGTAATGTGACTGTCCACTTGTAGGCATGGGTTTATGCCGATGGGTACAATCTCAATTGTGAATCAGGGTCCCAAATCTGGGAGACCTTTTGATAAAATGAAAAAAGAAAAAAATGTGTTGTGGAATTAGATCTATTGATCGTGCAAATATTCACATAGAGAAGCCATTTCTAAAAAACAAAACAATTTAAATGAGTATAGAAATTGGCTTATAAGATATTGTGCATCTGAAGATAATATAGCTTGGCAAAATATGGTCAGGATACTGTTGGATGGAGACTCAAAAAAATTCTGGTCCAACTACAAAAGGGTCACTAGTAATGGGCAGGATGAGCTGATCTGTAATATCGATGAGACAGTATGGGAAAGGTACATCTGCGATACATTTTTTGGTGATGTAATACCTGAATCCTGGAGAACTTCACACATTAAACCTGTCTTCAAGAAAGAATCTAGAGTATTGCCTGAAAATGATCGCCTTTTAGGACTAACTGACGTCACTAGAAACTTTTTATGTACCCTAATTCTGAAGGAGATCAATGTATGGATAGCCAGGGATAAAATCTTTAGTAGGTTCCAGACAGGCTTTAGAAAGGGATGCTCAACTAGTGCTAATATCTTTGTCATAAATACCCTCCTTGAACAAGCCAAGCGTAAAGGTGAGTTGCTGTTATACTTATTGTGTGTAGACTTTTTGTCTGTATTCAACACTGAGGACAGATCCAAACTCTGGGCTAAATTGGAGAAATGGGTCTGCCTGAACATCTACTGTATGCATGCAAAATGATCTACGAAAAAAACTCTGCCAGAGTCAGGTTGAGTAATCTAGGTAAGATGTCTAAACAGATAACTATGAGAAAGGGCGTCAGACAGGGGTGTGCTGTTGTGCCCATCCTATTTAACCTGTTCCTTGCAGTATATTTGTGGAAAAGTTAAATGCATTTGCCAAAATAGGAAGTAGTAAAGTGGGGTGGATTGGTTACGCGGATGACCTGATAATTCTGGACAACACCTTTATTGGAATTTCCCATAGTGCCCAGGCTGTATTCAAATATGCTAAATGGCCTAAAAATAAATCTGGATAAGACACAATTAATGGCAGTAGGTCGGAAACGTACCAATAAGGTCTTTATAGATAGTCCGCTGTCAAACATCAAAAGGACAACCTGTTATAGATATCTTGGGTAGGATTTCACATCTGAAATGTTAAAAAAAAAAAAATCAATGGTGCAGCAAAATAAGAGGGCAAAAGCATTATCTACTATGGCTGCAGTAACAACCTTATCTGAGAAGACTGCAGGTTATAGTTTACTTGGTATATTGAATATACTGCGCTTTGGCGAAAAGGGCTTTGGTGCTAAGGGCTGCTGTCTGTGGCTGCTGGAGGCGCTGTTCCACTTGGCTGCATTCACTGCATTCACTCGTGTGTTACTTCCAGGCTGGAACCACGGAAGGAATTTTCTAAGTCCCCAACTCCTCCTCCTTTACCCACAATACAATATATTGTATGGACACGCGCTTTTGCGCGCGCGCTTTGGCGAAAAGGGCTTTGGTGCTAAGGGCTGCTGTCTGTGGCTGCTGGAGGCGCTGTTCCACTTGGCTGCATTCACTGCATTCACTCGTGTGTTACTTCCCGGCTGGAACCACGGTACGGAATTTGAAAAGCAAGAACTTTCCATTGTTTGGACTGTGAAAGTTGCGAGGCAACTTCAACTTTCGTCTCCTTTGTTTCAGGAAGGAATTTTCTAAGTCCCCAACTCCTCCTCCTTTACCCACAATACAATATATTGTATGGACACGCGCTTTTGCGCGCGCGCTTTGGCGAAAAGGGCTTTGGTGCTAAGGGCTGCTGTCTGTGGCTGCTGGAGGCGCTGTTCCACTTGGCTGCATTCACTGCTTTCACTCGTGTGTTACTTCCCGGCTGGAACCACGGTACAGAATTTGAAAAGCAAGAACTTTCCATTGTTTGGACTGTGAAAGTTGCGAGTCAACTTCAACTTTCGTCTCCTTTGTTTCAGGAAGGAATTTTCTAAGTCCCCAACTCCTCCTCCTTTACCCACAATACAATATATTGTATGGACACGCGCTTTTGCGCGCGCGCTTTGGCGAAAAGGGCTTTGGTGCTAAGGGCTGCTGTCTGTGGCTGTCCGTGGCTGGTTGGGGTTGGAGGGTGCACCAAAAAGAAATCTGTGGCTATTGGAGCGCTCTGTGAAGAGCGAAAAGTACTGTTTGCTGTGCGCGCTTAGGTGCGGTGCTTCCTGTGTCCCGGTATCCAATTTACCGTTTAATCTTGTTCAATTACTGGTAACATGCTTATGATGCAGTAAAATGTTGCCTTTTTTAGCTGAAAACTTACATATAATTTTATAGGTGTAACACTATTGTGCTATTTTCCACTGCATTTAATTTTATTCTCTCCCCTTTTTTTTTTCTTTTCTCTCTTCTCTACTTCACTGTGATTCTGATTTTTAGTACGTTTTTATTAATTATTTATTTAATAAATCATTACAGTTAATTTTATTCTGAAGAGGGGAAGAAGAGGGGGAAGGTGATAGGTTGGAATATAAAGGGAATTGGAGAGGAAGAAAGGAAGAACTAAAAATAAAAAGGAAAAGAAATTATACACTAATGGCCTCAGGCATTTATACCCTGAAGTCAGGCATGCCGGACCATCATCCAGCTAATGTAGAAAAAACAAGAATGACACCACAATCTCTGAAAACCAAATTAGGAGGTTTAGAGAGAAAGAAAGCACGATCCTCTTCCTTAACCTCTGATATACGGCAGTTCTGCACGATTGATCCATCAAATGGTGATTTGAGGGACCAACCTTCATTAGTGCCGCAGAACTCTGCGTCATATGGTATTATTCAGAACTCATTCAGTGACCTAAATAATTGTTCCCCACAAATTGACCCTACACAAGTTCAATCGACAATAGGTCAAATCACAGTAGTAGCCCAAATGAACTCGGGAACAACTTCCTTACTAAATCAGGATTTACAACACCCAATGTTTACTGTTACTAGTACCCAAGAAGCGCTGCCGACAGAAATTCTTGACGTGTCGACAGTAGTGCTGGGTAAAGAGACCTCAGATCTGACTCTTCTCGCTGTATGCAGTAACAACGAGCCGTCCACCCTTCAACAAACAATTCTAACTGAATCCACTGCATCTCTGGCAAAACCTATACCACTTGGCACAGTCCTCGCTCAACAAAAATTGCGAGCTGCCCACGAGGCAATGATCGCAACAGGTGAAATAGAGGAGGACATGATTAGTTTTATTGGTTCCTCGGATATCACCTGTACTGATTTGAGTGAGGTATTGTATATATGTTCCAACACAGGTGATTTAAGCCAGTTGGATCAGGACAAAACAGTCATTACTCAAAAAAGAATGTCTTCGCCTAACGTGACGGTAAGTCATGCGGAATCTGTAGTGGGTGAATTGAGAACTTCGATTAATGAACTATCTAAGTCTCCAGCCTTGTTCGATAAATCTCAAGGTGATCCATCTAACAATTCCGCATCCTTCATTGCTCTGACTCCAAGAGGCTCAAGATTTGACGTACGGCCCTCAGATAACAATAATTTTTTTATCAACGGGCTGAGATCTGGTCGTCCCTCCTTCCCAGAAGCCCCGGCGCTCAATAATACACTGAGTGCCATGAACACTGCCCTGCTAACAATAGCAAGGCTGTATGAGGTCTTGGAGAGTAAGATGAATGTGCAGACCCAAATACTACAACAATTGCTTAATAAGGAATCAAATAGTTTGGATCTAGAACAGATGAGAGGAAGAGACTCAAATTCGAATACTCTGAACTCAAAATCACCAGTAGCCTGTAGCACTGCCTCGCAAACAGAACAACTCAATACCTGTCGAAGATCGACACAATGTGAACAAGAGCTGCTGAAAATCCCAAGAACAGAAGGGCCTTCAGTCATCTTAAATGATGCCGTGGCTAGCCCAAAACCAACTCCAAAACCGGAACTTGGTACTTTAAAGGAGACATCTCCAGTAGTGATCTGTTTGGACATGTCTCAGGAAGTGGGCACCAAGGGAAATTCCAAAAATCCAATCTTAATACGAACTACAAGAAATGCTGGTGAGACGGGGGGGCCGCCTCAGGAGCCCCCAGTAGATGAGTCTCAGCTTGACAGAGATCCATCTATTGGCCAGCTCCCATTTAGCAATGTGATTAACCCATTTTCCTTGATGGACAAGACAGTTCCTAACCTGCAGGGAAAAAGGAAAAAAATAGGTATGTTAAATAAACGAAAAATCACAAAGCCTCCTCCTTCAAAGAAGGTGTGTGTCAAGTTAATTGCTCCCCACACGGATCAGTCTTCGACTCCATCAGTAACTCAATCGAATCAACCCATGGTCACATCAATTGTGGCTGCAGCAAAACAACCATTGGCCCTAGCTGTTCCACATCTGGGTCAATCTTTTGTTAAATTGTTTCCATCTCCTACAGTACAACTATCATCCATGGTTGTAACTCAACCAACTTCGGCAGTAACTCTACAGAACTCTACGATGACATGCCCTCAAGAACACGAACCCTTGACTAAACTAGTGGCGCTAATGTCAGACACAACTCCTCAAAACTATATAAAAGTTCGGAATGATGACATTATTCAGTCTATTCTTTCTCCTGAAGAAATACGCCAAGAGATTGCTAGAATAGTAGATCTACACGTTGCGCAAATTACAACATCCTCGGTTATAAATGCTCAGGCCTCTACTCTTTCCAAATTACCTGTTGATATAAATTTGCCGTGGGCTGCTCAATCCCAAAACAATTTTACATATTGTCCAGCGCTAGAAGAGATGCAACGTGATGGTAGAAAAGTTCCTTCAAAGCAGACAGCGGTGTTGGCGGCACATTCAAACTTGACACAACAAGACATTTCTATTCAAACCAGGAATCCGAAAGGACAAGATACCGTGGTGGGGCAAACTCCCGATCGGCAGGAACTGCGGGAAGAAATTAAAGCTGCCCTAGTACAGTATCTGCATCACTCTTCGGATCCCCTGGGTCACACCTTACTGTCTCGGCAGTCATTGAACAAGATGCCAGACATATCACAGCTGTTAAAAGGTCCGATGACTGAACGAAATGAGTCAACATTCATAAGGCCTTCCTCTCAAACCTTTAAAACATCTGATGCCTTGGATTTAGGATTTAATAATCATGTGCCTGAATTTGAGACTTCACGAAAAAAGGACTATAGTAAGCAAAACCCTACTCATAGCGTATACGCCCACTGCCATCGATTGATAGTATCATGCCGCCCTCAACCATTTCCTAAATATGATCTAAATCGCAAGAGTATTCTAAACATCTGTGCCGAGGTGTCCTCTTTACAGGATTTATCGAGCACAGACATTGACCTGGTGGAATTCATTTCTCATAATGATCTATCCAGAGTTAGAATATTCATGCGATCGGGAATTACCTTAAATGCCATTTGGCAAGCTAGATCAGAATTTTACGCCTTGGGCTTTCTCATTTCACAAGATTTGACTCAAACATTGCCATCTGAAGTAACCTCATTATCAGAGAATTACTCCAACACCCTGGAAATTCCACAGGCAAATGCTAATGCTAATGCGATCACAAGCAGGGGCGTGAATTCTCAAAGGCGAAACTCATAACAATCCATGTCTGATAAAGACATTTCGTTGATATCGTGGAACACACGTGGACATAGGCATTTTCTAAATACATCCAACAGAGAACTGAATGCCTACGATATTGTTGTCTTGCAGGAGACCTGGCTTGTTGAGGAACCCATTTGGGACACACACTACATTTCTATGGTTCCTGCAATAAAAAACATGTTTGGTCGACCTATGGCGGGTCTTTTGATCGCCATAAGGAAATCTTTACATTTGTGCATCACTTCCTGCAAAACCTCCTCCCCTTATATCCAAGTTGTAAAACTATCAAGGTCAACTGGCACAACTGTGATAATCAATGTATATTGGGGAAAACAACATCTATCAGCAGATCTATTCTTTGCACATATCGCTGATATACTTGACACATTAACCATGGATACAACTATTAAATATATACTTCTTCTAGGTGATTTAAACTTGCACCTCCTTCCATCTAAGCCCGGGAATCATTTATCCCATGAGTCCCAGTGGATACACCTAATGGAAGAGAGGAACCTCATGATGCTTAATGGCATCATAGATGGAGACATACCCCCCCAAGGCAACATGGCATAGAGAGTTATTGCGAGCACACTTAGATTACATATATGCCAACCATGCCCTCATGGATGCTTCAACATCTCTAGAGATATGCGAAAATGACATCAGTGATCATAATCAACTGTGCCTAACCTGGAAGTGGGCTCAATGGTTTGATCTTCCAGAACTAAAAACTAAAAAAAATATGCAACTTGTTGAGATTAGTCAAGCTGGGAACCGTGTTCGATGGTCGGATCATAAACTCATGTTATTTGGTAAAGTCCTGGAAAGTGAGTTTGGGCCGTATCATAATAACGAAGGAGGATGTTACATCCATTCTATGCAAATGTTTAGTACCAGGGGGAACGGTGGACGTTGTCATATTATCAAGCATCTCCATGCGTTTGATTTGGAGCTCAAAACAAAGAAGGCCCAATTACGCAAAGATATCCGACATTTATCACTCGACCTGACACCCACTAATGTCAATTTGATAAAAAATCTAAAACAAATGTATAAGAACTGGTGCAGGTCAAGGAGATCATTGCGATACCAGAGAGACGGAGAAAAAATGTTGTCTCAATGCCTTACTAAAACTACCGCTGGCATATGGTCTCTCCTTAATGAGGCGGTCGGTACGCTGCAAAGCGCCTTCCAAATTAACCCAATCCCTGAAAAAATCTGGAATGACTATTATGCTGACCTCTACCGCTCTCCCTTTTCGCAAATTGAAATTGATTGGACCATCATAAGAGCGAACTCTAAACTCCATTTTGATACAGATGACATCATACATTGTATATCTAAACTTAGTAGATCTCGCGCAGCCGGGCCAGATGGCATTAGCAATTCAATGATGAAGCAAAATCCAATAAAATGGGCGACAATATTAAATCACATCTTCCAACATACACTTCAAACTGGTAAAATCCCTGATTCGTGGAGAAAATCTATAATAGTTCCTGTCTATAAGAAAGGCGCGAGGGGCGATCCTAGGTCATACCGACCGATCGCCCTGTTAGACTGCCCTGGTAAGATCTTTGCGCGCATCGTGTTAGTAGCATTTAACGCTTGGTTAACAGCAAACTCCTTTAGGGATGAGTTCCAAACAGGCTTTGTAGCAGGCCTTGGTACTTCTATAAACCTAATTACGTTGAATTCTCTGATAAACGGGCACAAGCAAAGGAAGCAGCCCATTTTTGTTGCCTTTATAGATTTCCGCACAGCATTTGATGGTGTTCCTCGTGAACTATTGTTCAAAAAACTCCTAGAAAAGGGCTGTCCATGGCCCATCCTGCGATGGATAATTCAGTTTCACTCCAAAACAACCATTCAGGTTCGACTTCGCAGGGATGGACTCCTATCCGGCCATATTCAAACAGACCGGGGTTTAAAACAGGGCTGTATTTTGGCCTCGGCTGTTTTTAATTTTTTCATCTCGGACATAGGTATCGTATTTAAAGATATAAGAACTGATGCCCCTCGCCTCAAGGGAACGCCCATAAACTATCTGCTTTATGCGGATGATATGGTTCTTATGTCTAAGACCCCCCAGGGACTCAAAAGTATGTTGAAAGCTCTTGAGGGCTATGCTCATTCCAACTGCATAGCCATCAATACTTCCAAAACACAAATCATTCAATTTGGGATCCCTAAACAAAGATGCAGAACCTACGCATGGATATTACAGAACAGCTCCTTAAGCATTGTTTCAACGTATACTTATCTAGGTGTTTTAATAACTAACCACCCGACTGATTTACCCTTTGAGGAAGCTAAGAGAGCAAAACTTCACAATGCAATTTCCCAAGCAAGAATTATCAGGGCAAAATTTTGTAAATTTTCGATATTTCCAATCATAACTTATTATAAACAGAAAACTTCACCTATATTATTATATGGGACAGAAACCAAACACTGGCGACCATACATCTATTGGGCTAAGATGGAAGGAGCTTTTTGGAGAAAAATGTTGAATCTACCTAGTTCGGAACCACTACCTCTAATTCGCTATGAATTAGGATTAATATCACTTCATGCCAGATATAAGTGGCTCTGCTGCTCCTTGTATCGCAAACTTGTAATGGGTAACTTGGAAAATGGCCTAACTCGAATTATGGCCGATTATGCTACACAAGAAACCCATGACGTATTTATAAGAGTTTGGAGACAAAGGGTGTTGAAATTGCTTGATGATGCTAACATAACCATCCAATTGTTAATTGATAACCCCTGCAAGGCCAAAGAAAGCATGTGGCGGTATGATTGGATTCTCACTATTGCCCAGTGTGCACAATATAAAAAATTTCAGGAGAACCCATTTGAGCCAAAAAGATATGGCCAAACTGCTCAGTACTTATTGATCTCCCCAAGTCCTCGGCACCGCCAGGCATTCATGCGCTTTAGACTAGGATTGTGCTCTACAGCTGACCTTCTTTATAAGCGCAAAATTCTATCAAAGGAAGAAAACAAATGTAGGTTTTGTCATCATATGTTGGAGACTGTGCGCCATTTATTGGTTGATTGTGACCACTGGACAGAACTAAGAGCTAAACTGTTCAAACCGTTCTTTGAAGGGCATATCAATGTAACCTACGACCAACTATGATCTACACTGTTTCACACGAACAAGAAAGCGATACAGTATGCGATTGTTAATTTTTTGAAAATTATGAAGATTTGAATATGTTGGGAAAAAATTTGTTTTCGAAATGGGAAAAAAAAAGCAAAAGATTGAATTATATACATTATGTTTCTTTTCTGAAAACTCTGACTGTTCACAGGGGTTTTAATTCAACTCTTAATTCAATTTTTAATAGAAAATTATTCTGTTTGTAATGTAGATTTAAATGTATTGTTGAAAAGTTGGAAAAATTTATTTTTCTTTGCCAAAACAACAACCAATAAAAAAAAAAAAAAAAAGAATATATACAGAGAGAAACTCGCTGCAGCCTTTCTCTATGCCCTAGAAACATCACATGAAGATTGGACTAATTGGTCAGATCGTATGGAATGGCTAATTTAGAGAAGGATCTTGGCGATTACTAATTATACCTCTATTGAAACCATAAGACTAAAGCTGGGACTGATATTTTTGTCTACCTTTATCGATATGAACAGAGGCAAATTATACATGTTTGGCGACTGTAACTCTCTGCTGTTAATTTTTAAATGTGCTATATATATGAAAATAAGTGTGATATCTTCGAGATATTTAAAAGAAAAAATTAGAAGTTTTTTGTCAAGATTGGATGGCAACCACACTGGGAATATGACAAAGGTGCTTCTCTAAAAGCACTTAAAAATGGTGCTGCAAAATAGGATTGCGTGATGAGCCATGAAAAAGTTGCCAGTATGAATTCCCTATGTGCATTCTCTAGGATGTGTTTTGTCTATAAACCGTCCCAAGTCTATCACAGGCTTCTACCCTCCCGGATTACACAGAGGATATTTATGAACCTACGCCTACATAGATTGAAGGTTCTTGAGGTTAGGGGAGCTTGGCTGGGCTTACTGATGGACTTGTAGAATGTGTTATGATACACACGCTACTGAGTCAGCTAGGAAGGTTCTTACCTTTTGTCCTACTATGAGGGCCATTTCTGAGTGTTACTTGAGGAACTATGTAGAGAATTTTGAAAGTCATTGCTAGTGAAATATTTTGGCTCAGATGTGTCTCAGGTTACAGTTGTGGACTAACTATTGCAATCACACAGGTATGGAAAAGTGTGAGAAAACATCTGCTGAGCTTTGAAGAGAATTAAAAAAACGTGTGGCAAATCTCTAACTTGGGCCTAGGCAGGAGTTAGGATAGTATGTCTGCTATTCATTGTTATATAATTTAATTTTTTATCTTCCCTTGTTCTTTTTTGGTGGTATTTTCTCTGCCCTGTGATTCGTTATATGTTCTTATGTGATATCTAGTTGAAATTTAATTTTAAAGTTTAATCCTATTTACTCATTCATTCTATTTTAAGGTATGTTTTGTATTGTATTGTTTGACTTTGTTCTCTTGTAATATGTGTGAAAGTTTGATTGAACTATCTACACATACAAAAGAGAAATATGTTAGGGAGATTTATCATTGTTATGCTTCATCCCCTCTCCTAGTGAGACCCCCAGTTCTATTTTCTGAACTTCTGGACATTTTCTTTCAATCCCTAGTGAGTAGAGCCTTTTTCCACGTATTCATTCTTGTGGGCTCTCTCCTTTGAAACGCTATTCTTTGCATTCTGCCTGTACTATGGATCCTGCCTACTCCATAGCTCTTACAGACACCTGTATTTTCAATTGCAGCACACAGCTCCTTATGGGCAGTGTTGCTGGGGACCCTTTGTGTCCTCCTTTAAAATTATTTTTATATATCCTCAAGTAACTAAAGTTGTTAAGGATAGACACATACTTAGTATCTCTCCCAAAACTCTATAGCCTGTGAGACTAGCACACACCACCTTAAAGAGTGCTAAAGGGAAACCTAGTATCCACCGTCTCTCTGCTCTTGTGACTTTTTGGTTACATAGACAGTGTCCTACTTATGGCTGGTGGCAGTGGACGTGTTTTACCAACTATTGTGTAATGTTTGTACCGCATGCTATGTCCATAGCCTTGTTAGTGTACAATAGGGGCACCCAAGTACGAGCCCCTCTTCTTTTTTCACCATTACTAGCATCGATGTTCTTTGTTAGCCCATATTCACTCATTCTGGTAGGGGGAGGACAGAGTGTGTGTTTTTCCTTTTGCGGGAACCCTTGGGTGTCCCTCCTTAGGCTCCAGAGACTCTGGGCAGGCATGACGTGGGGAAGCAGCCCCTTGCCCTTTGTCTTCTAGAGTGCCTGAATGGAACAGCTCCCATAGGGGGTCTGGCTGCTGGCTGTCCCTATTGGACAGCCAAACGCCCCTTTCTGTAAAATGGTGAGAGAGATTGGAGAGGAGTGTGTGCTGGAACTGTAGAAAAGGTGATGTGTCTGGAGTGAAAAGGAAGTAGACCATTGGAAGCTGAGGTAAACAAAAAAGAAGTTGACTAGAGACACCGGCAGACCCTTTGCAACACTCTGAAGCGACCACTGCTTTTTCTGACCCCGTTTTCTGTGTGACAGAGAAGCTCTGAAGAGGACGATTCCTTCGCTTTGGCTGGTGGGAACAACTAGTCCCAAGATGAAATTTGAATTGAGCCATATCCCAACATCCTAGGAGTTTCCTGAGCCGAGGAACCCCAATACCCAGAGTCCTGCTGGCCATTTCGAGTGCATCATAGTGGAAAGACCGAATCTGTCAAAATCTTTGCTGAACCTGTAAGGACACTCCAGAGATCCTCCCCAACTCACTCAGACCACTTCATCAGAGTGTAGGACTGCAGGAAGCGAAGAAGATTGACTGGATGATCCACGTCCTTTGTTGGTACTGCAGAAAAGGCACCAACACAGCAGAGTGAACCAACAAGTTGTTGAAAGCCATGCCTCATGTCCTCCCTCAAGACTGCTGCTGACAGATCCCATCCATTTTCCTTCCATCAGTCATCAGACCAATGAATCCGGAGGTTGGGTCCAGAGCTGCAACTTTGCGGAGCATCCAGCACGAACATTTTCTTCTAACCTAAGGTAGTGTGGGGGAAATGGTATTGTTTACTTGATTCCAGAAAGTCACTCCAGAGCATTGGCGTTGACATAGCAGTGTCCATGGCAACGCCATCTTACCCCAGACTAAAGTCGCAGCTCTTCATCGAGTCCTTAATGGGGTCTCTATCATTAGTTGTTAACTTGTTGCTTCAATAACACGAAAGACTTGAAGATATCCACAGGAACTCTTCCTATTCTGCTGCTTGTCAATACTCTGAGCCCTTTCCGAACTGCCTTTAGCCAGGGTTGCATTTTAGGACTTAAAAGACTTGCTGTGTGAAGAAACCCTCTCTAGAACCTTGAACCAGACTAGTGTTACTCTTAATAACCATGTTCCTCCCTTTAAGTTACTTTGTTATATGTGTTTGCAGAGTAAATGTCTTACCGTAAAACTGCTAAGAACTGCATCTGCGTGGAATTAATGATAATACGATAGTGTTGGGAAGGAAGTGGCCCTATCGCACCCCTCCACTAAATTGCCCATGCCCTCTCAACACCCACCACACCAGGCCAGGGCCCACCAGTGCTGACCCTCCACTCTCTTTCATGTTGATACACATCTGACCCCCCCGCACTGACCATCCCAGAACACCCACTATGGAGTTAACCCTGTGCAGCAGTATATTCTCCCCAAAGCAACACATTTCTGTTCGTATCATGTGGCACCAGGGAACATAAATAGTAAATAATAGGTAAAAGCCACAGGGGCAGACACCTGGGACCGGGACCCTGGTATCAACAAAACCCTGAATGTAGAGGTCGAAATGCCAATATATTAGTCCATTTTCTCTAAGTACCCCAATTCATACAAAGATTTTTATGTTCACCATTAGTCTCATATTATCAGTTCTTTTTGTTTAGCTGAGATAGTTAGTCATGAGTCACATTTGTCCTGACCTTCACCAACGGCCAATTTCAGCCTGGCATCCCCTATGGAGCAGGCTACGTCATACGGCCCCACTAATCCGCACTGTGATTTTGTACTTCATGTAATCACATCACTCATGACAGAATTGTTTCTTATAATGTGCTGCCCATTTGACTTTTGGCAGAGCACTCTCGGTCAGCAGATTTCTTTGCTGGCATATTTTATTTTATATAAAGTTTGTTATCCTTGCAACTTATCTCTTGGTCTCATTCCCTGACGAGGTGTGTTATATTATTTTGCATTTCTATGAGGACAGGTGTATGAATGCATACCTTCATTTGGTGACGCCTTAGTGTGATTTACTTGAGTCCCTCATACCGGCAGCAAGCTCGAGGCTGACCAGTTCCCAAAAACACTTAAGCAGAAGAAAAAGGTTCTTGTGCGTTCTGCCTTTGCGAATACCCCGCTGCGCGCCTGAGCCGGGTGCGGCCCCAGGGAGAGGCCAAGACATTGTGGATAGACCGCGAACGGAGGGTCTTGCAAGAACACAGGCACGTGAGTATAAATTGCAAGGAGAGACAAATGATGGAGTTGGGGAGTATAGAGCAGCGTGATTGAAGGGAACACGCAAGGGTAGATTGTAAATGAATTGTGTGATTATTTGAAGTAAAGCGCTTTTTCTTATTTCATATCCATTCGTTTTTTAGTAGAGGAATAAGGAGAGAATACAGAGGAGATACGGGAACCTAGAGGGTGGAATGTGGTGCCATGGTGCACTGTCTCAACCAGTGCAGAGAATAAATATGGAGATAAAAGTAGGAACCCCATATAATTAGAGGGCTAGGGAATAAGTAGTGGTTATTGTTTTAACTTGTTATATTAGCTAATTGTTTTCAGTGTTTTTTATATATGTGGACAAAGGCCTAGGGAGGCAGACGTGATGTGAATGATGAGTAAGTGAGAAAGTGAATATTGCTCTAAAAAGGGGAATGGGGTATATGCTTTTGTTCTTTGTTCCTGGTCTGTTTCCGGTGGTTTTGAAACTGTTCCATATACTGAAAATGTAAATAGATGATATAAAGTTTCATTTATTGATTTCAGAAGGAGGCACAGTTATAAAATAAGGGGGAGGAAGGCCCTACAAGTATTGGGGGAACCATACATAAAAGGTAAAAGGTTTGTGTCCATGGGGTTGGATAACCCACTATCCCATATTTGCAAGCACTTTTCCCTGTATAGCGAGCAAATTAAGAAATGCTATAGTCAATGGGTAACTGAAATGAAGGGGGAAGGGCTACTCCATGTTTGGCCAGAGGAAGAGTCTTTTGATAAGGGAAAGTTAGAACACCTGTCCACGTACCTAACAGCAAAATATAAAGGGAAGCAGCTTCAAAACTGAGGGGAAGTGTTAGATTCGTGGAGAATGTTTGAAGAAACTCCTGCCACAAATAATCCGGAGAAAGGGTCAGAAGCACCAGCAGTAATGAAGGGAGACGAGGGAGAAAAGGAGAAGGGGGAGGAAGAACCAAAGAAAATGTATCCATTACTCACAAGGCCAGTGGACAGGTGTACAAATCCAACATATGAATCTGGGGGTAGTGCGCCAAATACACCCAGCACAGCCCCACCCCCACCTTACAATGCATCAACCACCACCCCCGCCCACACTCGAGTAAGTACCCAAGATCTGGAGGTGGCGTTAACCTCCACCCGTACAGAATTGGCTCAATTACGAGCTGTGTGTGAAGCATCACAAGGGTCAGGGGGACCCCTCCCATAACAAAAGATTAATGGAAATCAGAAGACTGCCTTTTCAAGATTGACAGTGCACCCATACAGGCAGTATGAGTAGAATGGGAAGGGGAAACTGATAGTTTGGGATATGACACTGCGGCATTGGTGAGGGACGTTGAGTATTGGAGTGATTTTGATGAATCAGAAGAAGGTACCGTGGGAGGGTTACAACCGGTGCAGTGGGCCACTCCTAGAGTGCTAGAGACATAGGAGGGGAGGGTCTGAAACAGAATGAGAAGGATGGCTCTAGCAAAAAGGAAAGGGACAGGGGCAAAGGGGGAGGGTGAAATCAAAATTACAGATGCCCCTTATCAAGGGGATAAGGATGACTCCACTATGTACCCTGTGCGCAGATGGATAAAAACAACCTCCTCAAGTCCCTCCCCCACTCACGGTGGGTGCGGGAAAATTGATCTATGCTTTTGAGAAGAACACTGCAGGTGTGCCCCTTGCTATAGGATATATTAAAAGCCTCTTTGTGTCTGCAGTAGGAGATCAAGCAGACTCAGTGTGGGTGAAAGCAGGCTTCCCGGGTGTGACTATAAGTAATGACACTCATGATGGGGCGTCATTTTATAATGTCCAAGCACAAGTGTGGGATGCCCCCCGGGGTACTTTCCCTGATATGCCCGAATTACATTCCATAATGCAATGCACTATGGGGGATGAGGAAGATGCTGCGCAGTTCATTCTCTGGGTCCAAGAGATGTGGCGCGCGGATACAGGCACCGCGTGGGACTAGTCTACCTCCCTATTTTATTTAATCATTAAGCAAGGGCTCCCAAATGAAGTACAGAAGGCCCACGACAGGATAACGGGGATAGAAGCCAAAGGCTGGCCAGAGATTCAGAGCAATATAGTGTACCACTGTAGGAGGACCAAAGAAAGGGAAAAAGAAACAATTCAGAGGAGATTAGCTGAAGAAGCAAAACTAGTACAGACAAAGCTATTGAAGGTCACGGCAGTAACAGGAGCACTGCCCTCAGAACAGCTGGGATAAGAGGGGGTTGTCTCGTGGCTATACAGGCTAGGATGGCTGTATTATGGAAAAACAACAGACAGGAGCAGTGGCGAGGAGAGCAACAATGCATGGGACCCCAGTGTCAAGGACGACCTGCAAGAAGATGGGGTGGGTTTCAGGTTTCAGGGACAGAGGAGAAGGGGTTATGGGGGACACGGGCCCACAGGAGGGAATCCAGGGCAATGCTGGTCACGCAGGAGGTGGGGCCTCTTTTCACGGGATTACTGCAGCAGGCAGGGAGGGAACTATCAAAACAACCAACCTTACTACAATCAAACTCAGTACACACACCCTCATCTGGGGAGCCTACACAGACTGACAAACAGGGTTTACGAGCAACCCCCGCAATATTTACAGCAATCCCCTCCACCACCTCGTTACAATAAACTTTGCCATCCTCCAGATACAGTGCAATCATAGCAAAACCGCCCCAACCAGATAGCCTAACGGCACAACAACCTTTTTCGCCAACACCACGAACGGTGCACCGGCATCCTACCAAGGGGCGTGTTTGTTCAGTGAAAATATTTTCTCTTGCCCAGGGACAGACACTCACCCTGACTAGGACAGCCCACAGATAACACTTGCATGTCCAGTCCTATCCATTACCTTGCATCCAGAAGAGGAACCACTGGTGGGGGCAGAGTTAGGGAACAAACAGTTCATCTTTATGGTGGAAATGGGGGCAGAGAAATCATGCATATGTGAAGGTGATTTTCCATTATCTGGCCAAACTCTCGAAAGGCAAGGGTTCTCTGGGACTGCAGTTCCTTATACAGAAGATTTGAAAGTCCAGATAGGGGAAAAAACAGTGCGGGCACCCCTACTCCACTATGAAAGTTCCCCAGTCAATTTACTGGCACAAGATTGTTAAACATGACCATATCATTCTCTGACCGAGGGATTGCTTGCTCCACCCCAAGCATGTGCCGGCTCAAAGCAATGCTGGTGGTACATACAATGGCCAATGAACTGAAAGTGAGGGGAGTACCAGTAAATCCTGACATATTTGTGTACGGGATCAGGGTCTTGGCTAAAGCAGTGCCAGACTCACTAGGAAAGAATGGAGAGTGCCCTCTGCATTTGTGTTCTGCCCTGTAGCTGCCTTGAAATGGTTGCTAGCACAATATTGGGTCTCTTGTAAATTGTTAATTCACAATTTATTACATTTAAGATTATATTCAGTATTCTTCTGTGCATTTACTTGTGTGCATTGCAAGTAAACCCATGCATTCTTAGAACCATCTATTTAGACTGCACAGGGTAGTGGTTGTTGTGCCTATGCATTTCGGAGTCTAGCTCCTTCCTCAGGGCCTAAAACACTCTATGACTAGTAGCCTATTAAAATTAAACAGCAGTTGTAATATATGTTCATAGTAGTTAATTAATGTGTGATATTCAATCAAAATATAAGTCAAAAATACATACCATGTGTGTGTCATTAGGGATAATGAAAGTATAGATATAATGTGGAGAAAGGGAACAAAAAGACAAACATATTGTCAAATTTCATGCCTATTTTAATCTGAACATTCCTGTATTTCCCAGTGTATTGCGGGAATTATTTAAAATAAAGTAAGTACCTGATTGTCCACAGTCTAATGTCTGAAGGAAAGAGAAAAAGAGTTCACAAGAAAAACATGTTGTATGAAAGGTGCGTGGAAAATTTCACATCAATAACGTTGTTAAGACGGATTTCTGAACTCTGTCCTGGTGGCGCAGAAGTTCAGAAGGCCAACCTAATTACTTGGAACAGGGTAACCTCTGGACGAGCCAGACCAATCAAGGTAGCGATCGCGGCGGTCAAGACTAGGTATCAAGAGGGGTGAGGGTGACTGAAAGCCCGCAATGAGCACACAAAGCAAGATCACTTACAAACTACTCCAAACAGTTGTTATATCAAAAATATATACACATTTATTTTAAGGCCTATAAAACAATGACCGTAGCGTGAAAATCACAATATCACGATAGTAAACCAACACATACCATATCAACACAATATATATACAAATACGACAGTCGCAAGCGTTATAGGCACGAAATGTGTAGTCCACCTGCAAGGGAAGGAAAACAGGCAGGGCAATACAATGCTTTAGACTCAGTTCGCCTTCAGAGGCACCTAACTAGATGGAAGTCCGAGCCCTGCGAAGAGTGGAGCCTTGTGCTCAAAGTACCTGCACGCGCTGGTGCCAACGGGCAAAAGGAGAAGCTCTTCGAAGGAAGTCAGGCAGTTCAGTTTAGTGCTTACAGAAGAAGAACAAGTTCCGCGACTCAAGCGCAGCCTCCACAGTGGGCAGAAGCAGAGCGCGAGTACGGGAAAAGGGTGCTGTTTTACACAGCGGGGAAAAGCAATGGGCTCCTGCAGGAGGGCGACCAGATCCTAGCTAAACTACTCACCGGTCCCCGATGCAAGCAGACCCAGGCTTCTCCGCGTCAGTTTCAGCAGCTGGCAGGTTCAGAAGAGCAGGGAACACCTCGTCATCGTGTTGAGTAAAAAGACGTCCCAATTGAAGAAACCTGCACAGTTTTGTCACCACAGCAGGGCAACGGAGCGGCCGTGTGTATCTGAGCCAAATGTACACTACTCACTTCCGACCTGGGAACGCCAAGTGTACGAAGCGTGTGAGAGTGACAAGGACTCGAAATACTACACAACCTGGCGGCGGTTACAGAGCAAGACTCCCGTGTAAGCTGGTCAGTCAACTGGATGGCCCAGAGACGCTTCCGAAGGCTTACTGGCAGGAGATGGTGAAGATGCCGAGAATAGCTGGTCCCGCTATTCCAAGGGTCGAAGTACCAGTACAGGCCTTCTGGTTCGATCAAAGGTGAAAAGGGTTTCACAAGGCGACAGCAGTGCAGAGGAGAAGTCCTTCAGCGGGTCACCAGCGATTCCTCGGTCCAGCCTCTTGGTTGCAGGATACTTGGCTCCTGTATTCCTTTGTTCGTGAGAACTCAGGAGATCGACATGGTAGTGGTGTTTCCAGCCCCCTCTTATCCACGGTTCCCTTCGCGCCAAAACGGAGGGGACCCAATGGGAGATCCGCTCATTAACACTCACACCATTCGTGGACCAATCACGGACCACGGTGGTCCCAGGCATTCACACCACCCTAGACTCTCTGGCACCCAGGATGTGTATTGGGACCAGACATCCCAGCCCACATCCTGGAGGCACACAAAAGACATGTAGAAGCCCGCGAAAGCATCCGTGTTTCGCGGGAAAGTACATGCCCAAATAAGGAAGGCCCTGGGTCGGCTCGACCTGGGGAAGGTGAAGGGAGCAAGACGGTCAGCGGACAGGACAAAGGAGCCTCGTGGTCTGGCCATTTTGGGAGCCAGGCCACCATTTTGGGTTAAGCGCAGAAA